>NC_135022.1:6010462-6642962 GCF_051020955.1 Megalopta genalis
CATCTCTGGTCGGAACTCTGTTTTGCATGTATTAGCTCTAGAATTACCACAGTTATCCAAGTAAATTTTAGTACGATCTAAGAAACCATAACTGATTTAATGAGCCATTCGCGGTTTCACCTTAATACGGCATGTACTGAGACATGCATGGCTTAATCTTTGAGACAAGCATATGACTACTGGCAGGATCAACCAGGGAACGATATATATATATATATATATATATATATATATATATATATATATATAAAATGGACAAAATTTAAATCCTTTTCCATCGTCGCCTGTTTCATATATATGTCAGGTCGACACACCACTTTTCTCTTTCAATAATCGCCCACGATATGTACAAGTTTTGCCACATTCCGCGCTTGTAACATATCTTCTTTAACGCTCAATTTCTTTCATTTTTCTACCATACAGATATTACCGTACGCCCAAAAACGTACGTATTATATTTTTGTTCTATCATAAAATCACATTTTTCTACGTACGCCAGCTTCGTACGTTTCTATCTTTGCCTTCATAAAATCACAAGATAATTTTATCTTCAAGAGTCTCGCTATTAACATCTTGTAAGATAAATGTACGTCCCAGCTAAAACGTACAAATACTTCAAGTTAAGTAATAATATATCATCGCTATTGACAAATTTTTAAGATCCAAGACACAGTTCTCTCTATATGTTTTAATATTTTTTATGTACTCAAATATATTCAAAGGAAAAAGTACATGGGTGATGCCATAGTCGTGAAAGCGCATACGCTCACGCTGATCTTCTGACCGCGGAAGCACGAAACCTCTGATCTGGGCAAAATCGGCAAGCCGAGGAAGAACGGACAGGACACATGCTGGACTGGCGAGAAAGCGTGTTCTTTCGCTCGCGCTAGGCATTTCGATTTCTGACACCTCTTGATTTAAAAAATCAGTTTTTTGATAGTTTTCTCTCTCCACTGGGCTATTCATTTTAGCCACAGTTTTCAAGTGGTACGATTTGCTTCCAAATCTTACAGATGCATTTTAAAAAATTTTTCCATCGCTCGGACAGAAGAGTCGATTGCTCAGTGAGTACGAGTATACATACAAAGTGCATACGGGTAGCCAACCCCGTAGGGCTTGCCACATATGGGCCATTCGGTCAAAGACACCGACCCGTGGCCACGCTGTGTGGAGAAAAGTCCGTAACGTAAACGGCACGATACAGTCAGGACCGAAGCCCTGAAGGAGCTCTGAGACAGCTTCTCGACCGAGATCGTAGAATTAGCCCAAAACCCGCTCTGCTCCGTCCGCCTCGCACGGACCGTGTATCTCTTATAGATACCGAACGGCCGGCAAGGACGACGGCGCCGCCGGCCGAATAGCACGCGTGCTTATGAGTGTAAACCGCCGCGGCAACAGACCGCCCGGCCGTGCTGTTGTAACATAGCGCGTGAACGAACGAAAAAAAAATTTATGGTAAACATTAAAATAAATTACACTACCGTAAACTAGACAAAAAATTACACATTTTCTCCCAATATGAAAATTTTCAAAAACTTTTCAAAGTCCCATCGCATCGAGTAAACTTTTTTAATAACGCTTCCGCACGATACTAAATGCTTAATCCATATGTGAAATCGTTTACTGATCACGAATATCGTATTTAAAAAAATTACAAAAATTTATTTTTCAAAATAATCAAAAAAACCGAAAAATCACAAGAGTAAAGTACCATTATTTTAAACAATATGTCGTTCTAAATGCTTAATCCCTATGTAAAAAAGTTATTTAAGCAAGAATATGTAATTGAAAAAAATTAGGAAAATTTATTTTAGCCTTAAATCGAAAATAATGGGGACACCGGAGCTGTTCGAAGCGCCGAGACGCGCCGCGTAATGGCGGCAGCCCACATCGTGGCCTGGCCGGCAACACCGGCCGGGCCAGTCGACGGGACAAGGGAGGCCCATTGGTTCCGGGGCGCAATGACGTCGATTTGCGACGTCGCCATGCCCCGGGCCAGGGTCTTCCCGAGGAAGGCGGTGTACTGGTGGTCGCGGGCGATAGCGGATTTACGCACAGAGTGCGTCCGCGCGCGACGCCAGTACGCCCGCGCCCGTCGACGACGACGTTCCGACGTGGAGCTGGCTATCCAGCTGTATGGGCGATACAGGGAGAAGGTGGTCGCCCTGCAGCTGGCCATCAGGCAGGCGAAGAGCCAGGCCTGGCGCGACTTTCTCGGGTCTCTGAACCGAGATCCGTGGGGGCGCCCATACAAAATGGCGATGGGACGTTTACGTCCCTGGGCGCCCCCACTGACGGAAAGCCTGGATCCGGGGATGCTCGGACGGGTCGTGGACGCGCTATTCCCCGTCAGCGGGGAGGCGTCCCGGCCCGTCCCTCAGGTAGAGGGACATGAGTGGTCCCCGGATCTGGAGGTCGCGCCGGAGGAAATGGCCGGGGTAGTCAAATGGCTTCGGGGCAAGAATACTGCCCCGGGGCCGGACGGTATCCCCGGCCGGGTCTGGTTGCTTGCCATGAGCGTCCTGGGCGGGAGGCTCAGAAGCCTCTTCTCCGGGCTCCTGAGGTCCGGGGTGTTCCAGGACCTCTGGAGGAGAAGTCGGATGGTCCTCTTAAGGAAGGATGGGAGGCCTGCGGATTCTCCCTCCGCGTACCGGCCCATTTGCCTCCTGGACGAGGTGGGCAAGATCTTTGAGAAGATCATTGCTGCCCGCCTCGCCAGGCACCTGTCCCGCGTTGGCCCCGATCTGGCGGACTGCCAGTTCGGCTTCCGGGAGGGACGATCGACGGTCGACGCAATCGACCGTCTAAAGTCCCTCTCGGACAATGCCGTGGCACGGGGCGGGGTGTGCTTGGCGGTGTCGATCGACATCGTCAATGCGTTCAACACCCTGCCCTGGTCCGCCATTAGGGAGGCCCTGGTTGAACACCAGGTGCCTCCCTATCTGAGGCGGGTGATCGGGGCCTACCTGCGGGACAGGTGGGTGGAATACCCGGGCCGGTACGGGACGATACGGAGGGAAGTGGACTGCGGGGTCCCACAGGGGTCCGTGTTAGGACCACTCCTGTGGGACCTGGGATATAACGCAGTCCTGGAGAAGGCCTCCCTGCCCGACGGTGCCACCCTTGTCTGCTATGCGGACGACACGTTGGTGGTCACCGTCGGGGACACCTTCGAGAGGACCATCCGACGAGCGGAGGTTGCGGTGGCAGCCGTCGTCGCGAAGATCCACGATCTGGGGCTGAAGATGGCCCCGGAGAAGGCCGAGGCCGTCTGGTTTGGACGGCCTCGGTCGCGGCCACCGGCCGGATCCTGGATCTGGTTTGGAGGAGCCTGCGTCGAGGTGAAGTCCGAGATCAAGTATCTCGGACTGATCCTCGACAGCCACTGGAGATTCGGGGCGCATTTCGGCCGCCTCGTCCCCCGAGTTGAGAGGGCGGCGGCCTCGCTCGGCCGCCTGTTGCCCAATCTCGGGGGACCGGATAACATGGTGCGTCGCCTATACCTAGGCGTGGTGCGGTCCATGGCCTTGTACGGCGCCCCGATCTGGGCGCCGTCCGCGAGGGCAAGCCGGCGCATCACCTTGTTGTTGCGCCGGCTTCAGAGGCAAATGGCCCTTCGCCTCATACGAGGTTACCGCACCACGTCTACCGTGGCGGCGCTTGCTCTGGCGGGAGAAATTCCCTTCGAGCTGCAGGCGGCGATGCGCGCCTATGTTTATAGGCGCATATGCATCGCTGGCCGGGCTCGGGGGGACCCGCCGGAGCAGGAGGCGGTCCAGTGCTTCGAGCTCCAGGCTCGGGGACTTGCGCTCGCCAGATGGCATGCGGAGCTTTGTTCCCATGCCGGCGAGCGCGTCCCTGGGGCTCTCCTGCCGCACTTCACCTCGTGGCGGGAGAGGCGGTTTGGCAGGCTCACCTACCGTGCGACGCAGGTGTTCACCGGACATGGCTGCTTCGGTGTCTACCTGTGTCGCATCGGTCGGGAAGCGACGACGGTGTGCCACCATTGTGGCGCGGAGGAGGACTCGGCGCAGCATACACTGGAGGTATGCCCCGCCTTTTCAGTGCTGCGCCGAGTCCTAAGACGGGAAGTTGGTCGCGACCTCGCTCTCTCCAGCTTAGTTGGGGCCATGCTGGAGAGCCCGAGAAAAATGGGCGGCAGCCATCGCCTTCTGCGAAGAGGTGATGCTGCAGGAGGAGGCTGCCGAACGGGGTCGCCGTGAGCGGGGGGTGCGGCGTGTGCGCCCACGCCTAGAGCCCCCCCCCCCCCGAGCAGATGAGAGTAGGCGGGCGGCGGGTGTACCAGATTACTGGTTTAATTGCCCGCCGCCCGCCACCCCCCCCCCCACAACTGAAGCTGTCCACCCCATATTGGGAGTGACGAGGCGGTGTGGGGTGCGGTCCCCCGCACCGCTGAAGCAAGATGATTCATGGGGGGAGTATAAATCTCCCCCCCGGGACGCGGCCGGCCACCGCCATTCCATCCTGGGGGCCGGCCAGGCGAGGGGGAGCCGCGGTTGTGTTCTTTGAGAGTTCCCGTGGCTCCCCCGCTACTCGCCAGCGCCTTAGGCCGCCGAGGGGTTTTTGGGGGTCAAACCCCGCACTACCACCGCCCCGCCCTTCGGGCGGGACAGGGGTGTCTGACCAGCAGATTTCCCCCACGTTAAACAAAAAAAAAAAGACGCGCCGCGTACGGCCGAATATTTTCCAAGTCCCAACGTACCGATCAAGAGTAAAGTATCATTTTCTGACCTTAGATTTCGTTCTAAATGCTTACTCCCTATGTAAAAACGTTAGTTAAGCAAGAATATCGTATTTTTACAAAAATCTAATGATAGGATTTTCCAGAAAATTGAAAAAACCGAAAAATGTCAAGAGTAAAGTGACATTTTCTGACATTAGATTTCGTTCTAAATACTTAATCCCTATGTAGAAACGTTAGCTAAGCAAGAATATCGTATTTTTAAAGAAATCTAATGATAGGATTTTTCAGAAAATTGAAAAAACCGTAAAATGTCAAAAGTAAAGTGCCCTTATTTTAAACAATATATCGTTCTAAATGCTTAATCCCTATGTTAAAAAGTTATTTAAGCAAGAATATGTAATCGAAAAAAATTAGAGAAATTTATTTTAGCCGTAAATCGAAAATAATGGGGACACCGGAGCTGTTCGAAGCGCCGAGCGCGCCGCGTACGCCCGAATATTTTCCAAGTCCCCAACGTACCGATCAAGAGTAAAGTAGCATTTTCCTACATTAGATTTCGTTCTAAATGCGTAATTTCTATGTAAAAACTTTATCTAAGCAAGAATATCGTACTTTGAAGAAAATCTAATGGTAGGTTTTTTCAGAAATTTGAGAAAACCGAAAAATCACTAGAGTAAAGCGCCATTTTCTGACTTTAGATTTCGTTCTAAATACTTAATTCTAATGTAAAATCGTTAGTTAAGCAAGATTCTCGTATTTAAAAAATCTAATGACAGGTTTTTTCATAAAATTGAAAAAACCGAAAAATCACAAGAGAAAAGTGCCATTTTCTGACATTAGATATAGCTCTAAATACTTAATTCTAATGTGGAATCGTTATTTAAGCAAGATTCTCGTATTTAAAAAATCTAATGATAGGTTTTTTCAGAAAATTGAAAAAACCGAAAAATCGCAAGAGTAAAGTGCCATTTTCTGACTTTCGATTTCGTTCTAAAAAAGTAATTCTAATGTAAAATCGTTAGTTAATCAAGATTCTCGTATTTAAAAAAATCTAATGACTGGTTTTTTCAGAAAATTGAAAAAACCGAAAAATCACAGAATTAAAGTGCCATTTTCTGACATTAGATTTGGTTCTAAATGCTTACTCCCTATGTAAAAACGTTATTTAAGCAAGAATATCGTACTTTGAAGAAAATCTAATGGTAGGTTTTTTCAGAAATTTGAGAAAACCGAAAAATCACTAGAGTAAAGCGCCATTTTCTGACTTTAGATTTCGTTCTAAATACTGAATTTTAATGTAAAATCGTTAGCTAAGCAAGATTCTCGTATCTAAAAAAATCTAATGACAGGTTTTTTCATAAAATTGAAAAAATCGAAAAATCACTGGAGTAAAGCGCCATTTTCTGACTTTAGATTTCGTTCTAAATACTTAATTCTAATGTAAAATCGTTAGTTAAGCAAGATTCTCCCCCCCCCGTGTCCGCTACCTTGTCGTGGTGGGGGGCTTCGTGCCCTAATGATCCTCAAGGCTGTGCCGGCGGGGATTTTATTCCCTGGCAGGTTCTACCTAGCCGGAGTGGCTTGAGGTGAGGGGCCAACTAAAGTCGGACACATACCGTAAACCTGTGGTCATGTTTTACAGGAACGGGGGTCTTGCCTTAACCGGCCGGACCGCGAGGATGACAACCTCTCTAAAAAATCCCTAGCCCCAAGCAGTGTTGCGCGGTGAAGAGGGCGTAGCTGGAGTAAGCGCCAGCTATGGTTGGTGGGTGCACCAATCGTTAGCGGACAACCCCGGGGTACCTGGCGACCCCCCGGGCGTATTAGCCTTCCCCGGGTATGGCGGCTCTACCCGGGGTGACCTCTTTTCCGACCATTCTCTTGGGGGGTCAACTATGGATTGTTCACAAATTAAAAAAACCGGGGAGGGGGGAAACGAGAGGGAGAAGGAGGCGCGCGTGGCTAGCGTGCGCCTCGAGCGCATGGATGGGTCGGTGTTGCGGGAACTTCCCGCAACACGCGGCAGAGAGAGGTCCGCTGTGGACCTTGGCGAGTGCGATGGGGGAGAGGAGTCCGACCACTCGGTCTCCTCTCACCGCTCTTCGCAGAGCGCCCCTGGCTCCTCAACAGGGAGGAAGAGGGGAAGACCGCCGACTACTGGTCAGTACGTTGGCCTCTATGAGGCGAAACGTAAGCTGACGGAGGCCAACAGGGGCCTCATCGCGGCAATTTTTGACCCCGTGGCCCCGGGGCCGCAGCCCGGGAGATCGGTCGACCCGCTTCCGGACGAGGTGGATATCGCTGCGAATCTTCGCAGCCGTCCGACGCGGGAGATAGCGGCGTCGATAATGGAGAGCCTGGCCGAAGTAGCCAAGATCTCTAATGCGACAAGGGAGTTGCGGCCAGTCACGGTGCGGATCCTGCAAGCGGCGGCCCTGAACAGCCGGGCGGGCGTTGCGGAGCTGACAATGAGGTCAGCTTCCGACGCCACCCGGCTGTTAGAAGCGGAAAACGCTCTCCTTAGGGAGCAGATGGCGGAATTGCGGACCGAGGTGGCCCGACTCCGTCAGGCGGTGGAAACGAGGCCGGCAGCAGTCGAGATGCCTCCGCCGCCGGCCCCTGAGGGGGGCACAGGGCCGCTGCAGAGCGCCGGCGCCCGAGGGCCCCAACGCCCTGGGCGAGGGAAGCCCTTGCCGGCGTCCGCAGCGGTGCCAGCAAATTTGCTGGCACAGATCGGCTCCCTGATCGATGCCAAGCTGGCATCGTTCAGGAGGGAGCTGATCCCGCGAGTGCAGGATCCGCGGTCGGTGCCACCCGTGCCATCCACCCCCAGCCTGTCGATAGACAGGAAAGGGGGGAAAAAGGGTGGCAATAGAGGAGGGGCTGCGGCCGCTAAGGCGGCACAGATGCAGCCCCCACAGCAGAGGCCTGCCTCTGCTGTTGCGCCGCCCTCCACCGCACCTCCAACTGAGGTGTGGTCGAAGGTTGTTGGCCGAAAGGCCAAAAAGGCGGCTGCCGCAGTTAAACCTGCGGCGGCTGCCAGGGCCTCTTCGACCGGGAGGGTGGCGAAACGGGTGGCACCGGCTGCCCCCAAGAGGGCTCCCCTGCCGCCGCGTCCGCCCCGCACGGCTGCCGTCACGATAACGGTACCGGCTGGCGGGGCTATGACGTATGCCGAGGCAATGGCCACTGCCAGGTCAAAAGTTGACCTGGCAGAGATTGGCATTGTCTCGATGAAGCCGAGGAGGGCGGTGACGGGGGCTCTAATTTTGGAGATCCCCGGCGCCGACGGGGCTGCCAAAGCCACCGCCCTTGCCACGAAAGTGGCCGAAGCGCTGGCAGGCACCGGCGTGAAGGTCGCGCGCCCGGTAAAGAAGACCGACCTTAGGGTGCGCGGCCTGGTCGATTCGACCACGCCGGCTGAGGTTGCCGCGGCAGTTGCCCGTGTGGGAGGGTGCGACGTGGGGGAGGTGAGGACCGGCGAAATCCGGTCTTCCCCCTCGGGACTTGGCACCCTATGGGTCCAGTGCCCTACTGCGGCTGCACGCAAAGTTGCGGTTGCGGGAAGGCTTACTGTGGGCTGGACCCAGGCGACGGTCGAGGCACTCAGCGCCCGGCCCCTGCAGTGCTATCGCTGCCTTGGCCTAGGCCACACTAGGCAGCGATGCACTGCGGCCGAGGACCGGTCCGAATGCTGCTTCGGATGCGGCAGTCTGGACCACAAGGTGGCTGGCTGCACGGCGAAGCCTAACTGCCCGCTCTGTGCGGGAGCAGGCAAGCCGGCCGGCCACCGCCTCGGTAGCCGGGCGTGCCCTGCCAGCGCGAAACGCGGCAGGGGAAGCAAGGGGAGGAAAACCGCGGTGGCCAAGGTGGCGGCCACCGTGGCAACTAAGCCGAAGGTGGCACCAAAAGGTGTCACCATCGCGCCCGCGGGGGCGGATGGGGCCAAAGAGGCCCCAGACGCCACCGCTCCCGCGGCGGCGAAGGATGTAGAGGCCTGCCCATAATGGGGCCCAAGGGCCCTATAATACAGGCCAACCTGAACCGCTCGGCCAGGGCACAGGACCTTCTGGTGCAATTCCTGGCCGAGCGGGGTGCCGGGTTGGCCGTAGCGGCGGAGCCGTACAGGATTCCCGACCATCCACATTGGATGGGGGACCTGAGCGGCTCCGCCGTTATAATATGGGCAGACCGGCCGGGGTCCCCGGCGTGCTCCGTTATCAAGCGCGGCCGGGGACACCTGGCCGTTGACTGGGGTGGCACCGCGGTTGTGGCGATCTACGCACCTCCAAGGTGGTCCCTCGAGGAGTTCGAGCAGTATCTGGACGGGGTAGGGAGATGCGTCTCCCGCTGCCAGCCCCGTCCGGTGCTGGTCCTGGGGGACTTCAACGCCAAGTCGCCGGCTTGGGGTTACCCGGGACAAACCCGAGGGGCCGGGAGGTGCTTGATTGGGCGGCGGGACTCGAGCTCCGTCTTTTAAATACGGGCTCGGTCCATACGTGCGTGCGGCATAATGGGGGGTCCATCGTTGACCTTTCATGGGCAACGCCCCCCGCCGCGCGCCGTATTACGGGGTGGAGGGTGGCGGAGGAGGTCGAGACACTGTCAGACCACAGGTACATTGTTCTCGGCCTTTCCGCCGCCCCATCGACACCCCGACGTCGCCCCGCTGATGAGGGATCGCCTCGGCCGCGGTGGGCGCTAAAGCGCCTCGACCAGGACGCTCTGATGGCGGCAGCCCACGTCGTGGCCTGGCCGGCAACACCGGCCGGGCCAGTCGACGGGACAAGGGAGGCCCATTGGTTCCGAGGCGCAATGACGTCCATTTGCGACGTCGCCATGCCCCGGGCCAGGGTTTTCCCGAGGAAGGCGGTGTACTGGTGGCCGCGCGCGATAGCGGATTTGCGCACAGAGTGCGTTCGCGCGCGACGCCAGTGCGCCCGCGCCCGTCGACGACGACGTTCCGACGTGGAGCTGGCTATCCAGCTGTATGGGCGATACAGAGAGAAGGTGGTCGCCCTGCAGCTGGCCATCAGGCAGGCAAAGAGCCGGGCCTGGCGCGACCTTCTCGGCACTATTAACCGAGACCCATGGGGGCGCCCATACAAAATGGCGATGGGACGATTGCGTCCCTGGGCGCCCCCTGTGACGGAGAGCCTGGATCCGGGGATGCTCGGACGGGTCGTGGACGCGCTGTTCCCCGTCAGCGGGGAGGCGTCCCGGCCCGTCCCTCAGCTAGAGGGACATGAGTGGTCCCCGGATCTGGAGGTCGCGCCGGAGGAAATGGCCGGGGTAGTCAAATGGCTTCGGGGCAAGAATACTGCCCCGGGGCCGGACGGTATCCCCGGCCCGGTCTGGCTGCTTGCCATGAGCGTCCTGGGCGAGAGGCTGAGAGGCCTCTACTCCGGGCTCCTGAGGTCCGGGGTGTTCCCGGACCTCTGGAGGGGGAGTCGGATGGTCCTCTTAAGGAAGGATGGGGGGTCTGCGGATTCTCCCTCCGCGTACCGGCCCATTTGCCTCCTGGACGAGGTGGGCAAGATCTTTGAAAAGATCATTGCTGCCCGCCTCGCCAGGCACCTGTCCCGCGTTCGCCCCGATCTGGCGGACTGCCAGTTCGGCTTCCGGGAGGGGCGATCGACGGTCGATGCAATTGACCGTCTAAAGTCCCTCTCGGACAATGCCGTGGCACGGGGCGGGGTGTGCGTGGCGGTGTCGATCGACATCGTCAATGCATTTAACACCCTGCCCTGGTCCGCCATTAGGGAGGCCCTGGTTGAACACCAGGTGCCTCCCTATCTGAGGCGGGTGATCGGGGCCTACCTGCGGGGCAGGTGGGTGGAATACCCGGGCCGGTATGGGACGATACGGAGGGAAGTGGACTGCGGGGTCCCACAGGGGTCCGTGTTAGGACCACTCCTGTGGGACCTGGGATATAACGCAGTCCTGAAGGCCCCCCTGCCCGACGGTGCCACTCTCGTCTGCTATGCAGACGACACATTAGTGGTCGCCGTCGGGGACACCTTCGAGAGGACCATCCGACGAGCGGAGGTTGCGGTGGCAGCCGTCGTCGCGAGGATCTACGATCTGGGGCTGAAGGTGGCCCCGGAGAAGGCCGAGGCCGTCTGGTTTGGACGGCCTTGGTCTCGGCCGCGGGCCAGATCGTGGATCTGGGTTGGAGAAGCCTGCGTCGAGGTGAAGTCCGAGATCAAGTATCTCGGACTGATCCTCGACAGCCACTGGAGGTTCGGAGCACATTTCGGCCGTCTCGTCCCCCGAGTTGAGAGGGCGGCGGCCGCGTTAGGCCGCCTGTTGCCCAATATCGGGGGACCGGGCGATATGGTGCGTCGCCTATACCTAGGCGTGGTGCGGTCCATGGCATTATACGGCGCCCCGATTTGGGCGCCGTCCGTGAGGGCAAACCGGCGCAACACATTGTTGTTGCGCCGGATTCAGAGGCAAATGGCCCTTCGCCTCGTAAGGGGTTACCGCACCACGTCTACCGTGGCGGCGCTTGCTCTGGCGGGAGAAATTCCCTTCGAGCTGCAGGCGGCGATGCGCGCCTATGTCTATAGGCGCATATGCATCGCTGGCCGGGCTCGGGGGGACCCACCGGAGCAGGAGGCGGTCGAGGGCTTCGAGCTCCAGGCCCGGGGACTAGCGCTCGCCAGATGGCATGCGGAGCTTTGCTCCCATGCCGCCGAGCGCGTCCCCGGGGCTCTCCTGCCGCACTTCACCTCGTGGCGGGAGAGGCGGTTTGGCAGGCTCTCCTACCGTGCGACGCAGGTATTCACCGGGCATGGCTGCTTCGGTGTCTACCTGTGTCGCATCGGTCGGGAAGCGACGACGGTGTGCCACCATTGTGGCGCGGAGGAGGACTCGGCGCAGCATACACTGGACGTGTGCCCCGCCTTTTCAGTGCTGCGCCGAGTCCTAAGTAGGGAAGTTGGTCGCGACCTCGCTCTCTCCAGCTTAGTTGGGGCCATGCTGGAGAGCCCGACAAAATGGGCGGCAGCCATAGCCTTCTGCGAACAGGTAATGTTGCAGAAGGAGGCTGCCGAGCGGGGTCGCCGCGAGCGGGGGGTGCGGCGTATGCGCCCACGCCTAGAGCACCCCCCCCCCCCGAGCAGCTGATAATAGGCGGGCGGCGGGTGTACCAGATCATGCTGGTTTAATTACCCGCCGCCCGCCAACCGAGGATGTCCTATCAGGGCCGCCGGTGCGGCCGTCGTGACGAGGCGGTGTGGGGTGC
The DNA here is from genome assembly GCF_051020955.1 of Megalopta genalis. Classification (NCBI taxonomy): domain Eukaryota; kingdom Metazoa; phylum Arthropoda; class Insecta; order Hymenoptera; family Halictidae; genus Megalopta; species Megalopta genalis. The sequence continues at coordinate 6,022,417 of NC_135022.1, forward strand.
GGTCCCCCGCACCGCCGAATCAAGATGATTTATGGGGGGAGGATTAATCTCCCCCCGGGACGCGGCCGGCCACCGCCGTTCCATCCTGGTGGCCGGCCAGGCGAGGGGGAGCCGCGGTCGTGTTCTTAAGAGTTCCCGTGGCTCCCCCGTTAATCGCCAGCGCCCTAGCCCGCCATCCGGGCGGGACGGGGGTGTCTGACCAGCAGATTTCCCCCACGTTAAACAAAAAAAAAAAAGTTAAGCAAGATTCTCGTATTTAAAAAAATCTAATGACTGGTTTTTTCAGAAAATTGAAAAAAACGAAAAATCACAGGATTAAAGTGCCATTTTCTGACATTAGATTCGGTTTTAAATGCTTACTCCCTATGTAAGAACGTTATTTAAGCAAGAATATCGTATTTTGAAGTATATCTCATGATAGGTTTTTTCAGAAAATTGAAGAAACCGAAATGAACGAAATGAACAAATGAACAAATGAACAAATGAACAAATGAACAAATGAACAAATGAACAACTGAAGAAATGTACAAATGAACAAATGAACAAATGAACAATTGAACAAATGAACAAATGAACGTATGAACAAATGAACGTATGAACAAATGAGCGAATAAACAATTGAACGAATGAACAAACGAACAAATGAACAAATGAACAAATGAACAAATGAAGAAATGAACAAATGAAGAAATGAACAAATGCACAAATGAACAAATGAACGAATGAACCAATGAACAAATGAACAAATGAACAAAAGTACAAATGAACAAATGGTCAAATTTACAAATGAACAACTAAACATTAGCAATAGTATATTTATATGGGAAATAACAACAAAAAACTTGATTAATTAATCAAATGTTTGTTGTAATATGTGCCTTTTCTTCAGGATCTTGCTATTCCTGCTGCCCTACAACACATTCTCATTTAGGCCTTGTAAACACAACACGTCAGAAATGTACCGACACCTACAAAAACATATTTCAAGTGGCTTAAAGATGTTTCGAAACAGGCGCCTTTAAATAATCTTGTTTCGGGCGTCGTTTCAACGTATGAAATAAGATGTCTTAAAGAAGTCTATTTGAGCTCGTAAGACGTTCAGACTTAAAATGGACGAAAAATGGATGTCTATAAGACGTCTTATGCTTATTGGGATATACATAGATTACACGTGTCGCGAGCGTAGGTAACCGAACCGATTCTAGATGCGCGTATTAGACGCTAGGGAACCAGACCAATCGAAAATACACGTATAGAGCGCAAGGTAGTCGGACAGAGAGGAAATGCGCTTATAGAGAATTGGACCGGCAAAGCGAGCTGTTCGCTCCCTACCGAATTTCATATCTACAATTTTACGAATTGCTTGCTAGTTGCGTCGTTCCTCTGCAGTTTAGAAAAATGTAACACTGGGGTTCGCGTCGGTGAAGGTGGAAAAAAAGCGTTATTTTTCCCAATATATAAACTTTATTCAAACTCTATCTTAACTTATCGGTGGACGAATTAACAATTAAAATCTATTATTATAAACAAATATTTCGGTGAGACTACTCAAAAAATCTTTAAAAAGTTAACAAAAATAAATTATCCTCTTTTATATAACAAAATTAACATATTATTGTGGGAGAAAGCCCTTCCTTGTAGGTATCGTTAATAGCCTGTTCCATTTGCATCATCAAATCGCTTAGTTAACATCACGTGATTGCAATTCCCGTTTTTAACATGATGGATCCTTTCAAACAGTGGAGAAGTCGATGATAAAATGATCGGAATATTTTCAAATTTGGCTAAAATTATCGCCATATCTCGAGCATTGTATGTATATAATTTCCTGTTCTTATTTAAAAAACGAATCATGCTCTTCATCGACAATAATTAACTCTATGTTTTTATAAGGTCAAAAAGGCTCAAGGAAGAAATAACTGTTTCCACTATTAAATGATTTAGATGAATTTCAGGTGTTTTCACAAGCAGAAAAATCAAGAGCGAGCTCGTGGATTATAAAATTAATTGCTCCTTTAACCAATTGTTTTGGCAAAGATTGCTACGGCCTGCATGTTTGCTGTGCTTCTTCAATTTCACGTTTTCGAACTATAAAAGGAATTACATTGGTTACTTGTACCACTTCTTCTATGTTCTTGCTATTTCTCGGGCTATCAAGATATTCTCTAGCTGTCACGCTAACTCCTCTTTTATCTAGAAGATCCCAGAGAGCCTGTTGCTATTTTTACTACCTCCTTTGCTCTTACTCTGAGTACACTTACGGGTTTTTCTCTTAGGATCATTTTGTTGTGAACTATCCCAATCTTGTCTTTGGCCCGTTTCTACTAAGAAAGCAAAGGAGCTTTTTTAATTTTTTTTACTTTTTTATATAGTATATTAAGTATCGCATTCGGCGAGCTATTTTTTATAAGATTATTTAAATAATCTGTTTTATTTCCTGCCTTATCAAAGCAAAGATCATGCAACTTTTCAAAAGTATGGCAAGTACCAAGTCTTCCTCCATATAAAATCTTAGATAAATCTTTTGGCATAAAAAGCTCTTTCTCAGCTAAGAAATGATTTAAACAATTTTCTTTATTAAAACAAGATTTATGGAAATTCCTTAAAATGGAAGTAGCATTATCTCCTGTCATCGATAATATGTTAGATAAGCCTGCTTTATGGAAATCATTTAAAAGTTGTGTTTTGTTTCCATTCCCATCAAAACAGATATCATGAAAATCTTTTAAAGCAGAACAAATCTTAGTTGCTGCTCCATGCAATATTTTAGATAAATTTTTTGGTGTAAAACCTTTCTTCTTAATTAAGAAACGATTCAAATACTGTTTTGTTTCGTTTATAATACAAAAATCATGAAATTCTTTTAAACTATTCGCTGCTGCACTCAATATACCACATAAATCGCACGGCCTAAAACCCACATTGTAAAAATTCTTTAAAAGCTGTGTTTTCTTTCTTTTCTTATTAAAAGAAATATTATGCAGTTGTTTCAAAGTAAAACAAGCATGAGCTCCTGTTCCACATAGTATAGAGGATAAGTTACTTGGTCTAAAACCTGCGTTGTAGAAGTCCTCTAAAAGCTCTGTTCTTTGTCCTTTGCTATTAAAACAAACGCTGTGCAACTCTTGAAAAGCACCTTTAGCCTTGCCTTCTGCTCTACTTAATATGCTAGACAAGTTATGCAACGTAAAGTTACTTCCCTCATCTTCGCCTTCAATAAAATGTTTTAAACGCTGTGTTTGATTTCCTCTTTGCATCAAACCAAGAGTCATATAAATCTTTAAAAGCTTCTGCAGCGTTAGCTCCTGCACCATTCAAAATACTGGACATATTAGACAGATTTATCTTCTCGTTTTCTAAAGTTTTTATATATAGTCTTTTGTTTCCTTCCTTATCAAACCAAAGATCATATAAATTTGTAAAAGTTTCAGGAGCTTTAGCTCTTGCTCCATGTAAAATACTGGAAATATTAGATAGACGTATCTCTTCCTTTTCTTCTGTGTTTTACCTCCTTCTTCATTAAACCAAAGATCATATAAGCCTTTAAAAGCTTTTGCAGCATTAGCTCCTGCTACATTCAAGATACTGGAAATATTAGTTAGATTTATTCCTTCTTTCTCCAGAGTTTTTAAACATTGTGTTTTACTTCCTTCTTCATCAAACCAAAGGATATGTAAGTCTTTAAAGGCTTTTGCAGCGTTAGCTCCTGCTCCACTTAAAATACTAGAAATATTACTTAGATTTATCTCCTCTCTCTCTCTCTCTCTCTAAAGTCTCTAGATATTGTGTTTTACTTCCTTCTTCATCGAACAAAAGGTCATATAGGTCTTTAAAGGCTTTTGCAGCGTTAGCTCCTGTTCCATTCAAAATACTGGAAATATTACTTTGATTTATCTCTTCTTTGTCTAGAGTTTTTAGATATTGTGTTTTACTTCCTTCTTCATCAAACCATAGGTCATATAGGTCTTTAAAGGCTTTTGCAGCGTTAGCTCCTGTCACATGCAAAATACTCGACATAGTAGCTAAATTTATTCTTTCCTTCTTTAGTACCTCTCCAGACATATTTTCCCTTCTCCCTTAATTAAGAAACTTAAAAATTGATAAAATGCAGATATTCCTTCTCTGCCAACTACACTTCTGGCAAATTTGATTTCTTCATCAATATTTTCTACAATTTCCTGATAACTAGACCTATTATATTTTATATCTCCCAAAAAATTTTCCATTATTCCCTTAGTAATAGGGCCAAATTCATGAGATTCTAACCAACGTAACGTTATTTCACGTAATTCTTCGCAATTATATGGTCAAAAACTTATATGCGGAACCTATACATAAAAAAGTATATCAGTAGGTATATAGGTAATGTTCTAAGTCCTGCTGCCTGAGCGATAAATCTAATCGCGGGGCAAGTGGTGGAGTCCAGCCGTGGCGTGCGCCGTAGGGTATGGTGGGGAAAGAGAGTCGCTTACCTTCCGGTCTTCTCGTCTTATTGAATTTAATTATGTGGCGTCTTTTTATCGCGCTTGCACTTTTACATTGTAGGAAATGTTTTGGAGTGAGAGAGAGAGAGAGTGAGAGGGGTAGATTAGAGAGGGGGCGCTTGCATTTTTACGACGTTGTGGAGTGTGAAGTGCGCGTATGTGCATGTTAATAAATAGATGAAGCATAACGCGGAGCAAATTAAATCGTTGTCGTACAGTGGAAAGGTGCGTGTTGTTATAGACATATATTTTGCAAAAAGTAAGTTGACGTTTAAGATGTCCGCAATAGATTTTATTGTCGATATCGACGGTTTCTTCGTAGCCAACAAATTTAATTGTAAAGAATTAGCCATCGTAAATGCTCATACCGCTGAATATGAATTATTTGAATTCGAATTGCGCGTTCGCTACATGGATTTATCCAGAAGCGATCAGAAGTCTGCATGGCACGTCTCGAATTTCGTGCACGGGATTCCATTTAAAAATTTCCAGGGGAAAAAGAATTATCAACAAGAGGACATTGGCACTATTATAAAAAATTTCGTTCGAGACTACAAGGATCCCGTCGTCGCGTACAGAGGGGGGCATATTGAAAAGGATATTTTAAATAAAATAGGAGTTCGCAGTTTCAACTTGTAATATCTCAGCTGTCCGAAATTCAATTCATTGATCACGGAACCGATGTATCAAGAATACCACATACCATGCAGGCTCCATTGCTGGACGCGAACTTCGAAAGAGAAGATTCAATATCATTGTTGTTTGAGCGAAGTTCGTGTATTTCGGATGTGGCTAATGAAATCGAAAGGTAACACATTTGTTTTCTTTTTTTTTAGTTACAATTATTTTTTATTTCTATCGCGCCTTTTTGTAGAGAGAGAGAGAGAGAGAGAGAGAGAGAGAAAACGTAGGAACGTATGGATTATCGCTGCGAAGAGGACAGACTTCGCAGCTTTGAAAATTGGCCGGTCCCGTTTATTAAACCGGAGGAGCTCGCGATCGCCGGATTTTATTATCTGAGGGAGGATAATTTCGTGGAATGCTTCGCGTGCGGCATAGAATTCTATTGGTGGGAAGCCGGGAACAAACCCATGTTGGAGCATCGCTTTTGCTCCAGGAATTGTCCGTACTTCCTCGGCGAAGATTGCGGCAACGTGCCTGTCGGCCTCGATCCTCGAACGACGTCGATACCGCCAAGAAGCGTGGACGAGTGTGGCATCTTTTACCATACGATGGAGGAGAAGACAGAGGCGTGTGCAATAGTTGTGAGTTTGAATATTAATGTAATTAAAAATTTATTTCAAAAAACGCTTGATTATAATGTATGTTTAGCGCGCAATGTCTGTTTTGTCCATCAACGATGACGACGACAACGAGGGTGGTGGCGTCAACGATGAATAAAAAAAATATAATACAAAGTTTAAAATATTTTTTAATTTGTAAATTTTCTGTGTAAAAGCTTACGCATCAATTGAATAAATTCTAAGAAAAAAGTATCGCATTCGTCTTTCTTAAATAGACATTATCACCCAACCAAATTTAATCTTACAGTATTAGTGCAGTTTTATCGGGAGATTGCAGGATGTTAGCAGTTTTAGTTATTTCTTTTTTGCTTAATTAGCTACTCGGGTTGGCGGTTGTTCGGAATAAAGGATGAGAAAGAGAGAGATATTTTATGATAGTAAATATATATATTTTCGATACACGTTAGTTTTACAATAAAATTTTCATGATTATATAATTTTTCTGACAATGTTCGTCAACGAGCTGTACTCAACGATGAAGTCGTGTATCATCAGGCAGTATACGACCGTCGAAAGCGGGACATCCTTTTGACATTCGAATTCGATTCGCACGTCGGTGGTTGCATTTTTGAGCGCTTTGTTTTGTCGATGACGACGAACGGTCCGTACATTAGAAAGTCGATTGTATTCAGTAACACCTCGCCTTGTAGGGATACATTTCCGAGTTCAGGTAAAGTCGAATATTGGATAATAAGCAGGAATCGAATTGGGTAGAGTTTCTCTTTAAATCGTTTTTCCTTTCGGGTTGTAACGCGAATATCTTCATGGTTGTTTGCAGCATCGGATATTCGTACAGTTACCACGAACGGAAACTCATGCTGATCGATCTTTCGCTCTCAAAAATACGCAATATCGACAACTTGTGTAGTTCGTCCAAAGCGACGTGCGGCATTCTCCATTGAATTTTTTCGTGGCGCGCGCGAAAAATCAATCGTGCCGATCATCAATCCGTGCCGAGCATTTATTACAAAGCGTTTGTAATCTTCGCAGAAGCCTAGCAATGTGTTCATAGGCACGCAAAAGTTGAAATTTAGCAAATTCGCAGGCGTTGCGGTGAGAGTTTCTGTATATCCAGCCCGCGTTGGACAGCGCGTTGCTCTTCGTAATGTTCAGACTGATGTAATTCTTCAAGGTCGTCGTTGTACCGGGATTTCTGGACCGATCGATTTCCACTCCGATCAGTTCGTAATGTATCTCGTCGAAAATAAACGCTACCGCATTGTTCTCTAGAGCCACCGTGACGTTGGTCGATCCTCCCGGTAGGCTGAGTCTTCCCTCCACGTATAGGAATGGGTATTCTTATCTCATCGCTGTTTCCAAACGTTGTGTTGGCGTACGGATTGTAGGTGTGCAGGTCGACCGTAATTATTCGATTGTCGAAGATTGGTGCCTCAGAGATGTTCGAAATGTCGTTGGACATGGCGGTGAAGCGAGTTCGATTACTTGGTAACGATGAATCCCAAAGATCGCAGATATTCTACGTTTCGGTTAGTTTCCTCGTCTTCTTCTTCTCCATATTGTTGTTGTTATTTTGAAACGGCGCATCATTTTTTATGTTCGACGTATTCGATATCGTATTATTATTATTATGAATTAACATAACAGATATGTCAAGGTTATGAGACGGTTCGACAAACATGCAGCCGTACCGTGATTTCTTCGTTTCGAAAATCAATCAAACGTCCAGTCTGATCCACGATGCGAATCGTTAAATCGTCCATTGATCGTGTTACGATCGGAAGGTAAATGACTCGTGCCGGCGTTTCCGATATTTTATACCCCGGAGACATGTTGGGCGCGAATTCGTGTATCGTGTGAATCAGTTTCCCGTTATCGTACGAACCGATGGTTACGTTGCATTCTATTCGAATAATATTCGTGTTAATGATATTCACGAAAGTGTGCGATACATGCCACGTGTTCGGTGATAAAATGCGATTCCTAGAGAATCCTAGGATAGGACCCACGGTGTCGGGTTTCGTAAAATCTATCTTATATGCGCTTTTAATTTCGCTTTTCATAGTGTTGTTGATCGCTCGTAGGATCAGCGGATATTCTACATCGTTGTTATCTTTGGCTGGAGATGATTATCTCCTCACTCTCGTCGCCGAAATAGAATTTATTGTTTCCGATTGTTGAAAAAAAACTTTAGCCTCGGACAAAAATTAATCTATAGTTTACTTAGGACTGAGATTCGAAAATATCAGATTACGTTTCCGCCGGTTCCGTCAGCGCGCACCGACGGTGAAGTAAACTGTACATCAAAGATATCGCCATATACCATCGCCGGTGTCGTTAGAACACATCGTGCTCTGACCGTTAGTGATCCCAGTACCGCGTATACAATGTAAGACGCGATGAATGACCGTCTCTGATTGGTGGAGAAGACCACACCAAAAAAGGTATATAAGCAGGCGATTTTCAGTTGCCGGTCGGTCAGTTGATTTTGGTCGCTCGGTCAGTTCGTACATATACCTTCTCTCAAATAAAAGTAAAAATAAAGCTTTTTAAGAAAAAGAATTAATATCATATTTATTTGAGAAATAATCCAAGCCAAAATCCCAATACCGATATTTGAACTGATGTTTGGTATCGTGTAATAAGGTTGCAAATCGAGCAGACCCAATTCGCAATCGGCATTGTTGAGATCTATAGGCGGGAAGTACTTGGACGATAACACGCTACTTCTTCCCGATAACGTGAACGTGTATGACATTCTTGCGACGGACTATATTAGAGTTCCTCGCAGAAATTTCACACACAATTGCCCGCACACGCTTTCGTTGTAACTTTGATAAATCTTGTGATTGTACGCGATGGTCGGAAATAATGAATCAATTCGATCGATGGTCGAAGATCTCCAAAACTATCGAAGTAACTGACTCGCGAATCATAATTTATATACGCCACCCAGTGCGTTCCTGAACCATGACCGCTATCCAGATTCACTATTCCTCATTCGTTTACCCATATTTGTTTCGGCAATTCATCGCGCATGAAACCTCCGCGAAAATGCGATAATCTTTCCTTTCTTTTGACTTTTTTTTTCTTCCTCATTCCTTTTCCACGTTTGTACGGCGCGAGATACACTCCGCGACCATCCATAGCGCGATTGTGTCGTCGCGCTTCTTCCAATTATTTCTTCGCAGCTTTCGCATCGTTTATTGTTTTGATCACCCCAGCGCAGCGCCATCTGTCAACGCTTCCAAAGCTCCCAAGGCGGGTAATAACAGCGGTAGAAAACCGCCTCGTTTGGTGATAGGTAGAATTCTTTCGATACTGTTTCTACCTTCTTTCTTTTTCCTTTGACTGTTCGTCGGTCCTCCTCCTTCTTCTTCTTCTTCTTCAGACCCATACCTAATCTTATCAGAGCTGTTTTTACCAGTCTGTAACGGTATAGAGAGCTGTTTTTACCAGTGTGTAACGGTATACAGAGCTGTTTTTACCAGTCTGTAAATGGTATATGGAGCTGTTATGCCAAGGTTTGTTTTATTTTTCTGTTGATTATGAAAAAAGAAAAAATGTACGTACGTCAGTTTACATGGAGATGCGCTCTATCATTGGAATACGGGGAGACTGATATCTACAGTTACGTACGACAGTCCTTGAATGTCCGGGTTCCGACCTGCCGCAAGTTCGACGATCACGATGTGATAATTCGGAAACACGGATCATTGCTACCGAGTAGTATACGGTGCGTGATAAGCGGCCCGTGAGGACGTGGTAAAACGAACGTTATGATTAGTTTGTTAGAGAGTCCGAATTGGCTGCGATTCGCAAACGTGTCCGTGTATTCGAAATCGCTGCGTCAACCAAAGTATCAATACTTGAGCAACTTGCTCTCGTCCGTGGGGGATGTAGGTTATTTTGCCTACTCGGACAACGCGGACGTGATTCTCCCGGCAGATGTTCGGCCGAATTCAATATTTATCTTTGACGACGTTGCTTGCGACGAACAGGATGTCATGAGAGAATATTTCGCGATAGGCAGACATTCGCACGACGATTGTTTCTATTTGTCGCAATCGTACGCGAGAATACCCAAACATTTGATTCGCGACAATGCGAATCTAGTGATTCTATTCAATCAAGATGTCACGAATTATATGAATACAGATATATCGTTCTAAACGTTCAACGCACTTTGTACGAGATGTTGGCGAAACAAGTACGGATTCCTTGTAATCGACAAAGACAGCCCTGCGAATCGTGATCGTTACAGGCGCGGTTTAACGAATTCGTCGTGCTGTGATCGGGGCTCATTTGGACTGCAAGAGTCGTTGAAGTCGCATCGTACCGCCCGATATGCGTCGGTCTAAGGAAAACCGGCGAACCGCGATCGCCAAAGAAATAGCCAAGACCAGTGACGTCATACGTAAAAAGAGTTTAGCTCTGAAGATTGGGAAAATGAATACAGAGTCGAACATTGAGACGAATTTACGCCCGATCGAGGAGCCGTTGAAACAGCTGGTTCAAAATACAGCTATGGAAGCGAATGATAATATGCCGATCGCGGATCGGCCATTGTCTCGGACAATGCCGTGGCACGGGACGGGGTGTGCTTGGCGGTGTCCATTGACATCGTCAATGCCTTCAACACCCTGCCCTGGTCCGCCATTAGGGAGGCCCTGGTCGAGCATCAGGTGCCTCCCTATCTGAGGCGGGTGATCGGGGCCTACCTGCGGGACAGGTGGGTAGAATACCCGGGCCGGTACGGGATGATTCGGAGGGAGGTGGACTGCGGGGTCCCACAGGGGTCCGTGCTAGGACCACTCCTGTGGGACCTGGCGTATAACGCGGTCCTGGAGAAGGCCTCCCTGCCCGACGGTGCCACCCTTGTCTGCTATGCAGACGACACGTTGGTGGTCACCGTCGGGGACACCTTCGAGAGGACCATCCGCCCAGCGGAGGTTGCGGTGGCAGCCGTCGTCGCGAGGATCCACGATCTGGGGCTGAAGATGGCCCCGGAGAAGGTCGAGGCCGTCTGGTTTGGACGGCCTCGGTCGCGGCCACCGGCCGGATCGTGGATCCGGGTTGGAGAAGCCTGCGTCGAGGTGAAGTCTGAGATCAAGTATCTCGGACTGATCCTCGACAGCCACTGGAGGTTCGGAGCGCATTTCGGCCGCCTCGTCCCCCGAGTTGAGAGGGCGGCGGCTGCGTTAGGCCGCCTGTTGCCCAATCTCGGGGGGCCGGGCGATATGGTGCGCCGCCTATACCTGGGCGTGGTGCGGTCCATGACCTTATATGGCGCCCCGATTTGGGCGCCGTCCGTGAGGGCAAACCGGCGTTCGTTTGTTCGTTTGTTCGTTTGTTCGCTTGTTCGTTTGTTCGTTTGTTCGTTTGTTCATTTGTTCATTTGTTCATTTGTTCATTTGTTCATTTGTTCATTTGTTCATTTGTTCATTTGTTCATTTGTTCATTTGTTCATTTGTTCATTTGTTCATTTGTTCATTTGTTCATTTGTTCGTTTGTTCATTTGTTCGTTTGTTCATTTGTTCGTTTGTTCATGTGTTCGTTTGTTCATTTGTTCGTTTGTTCATTCGTTCGTTTGTTCATTCGTTCGTTTGTTCATTCGTTCGTTTGTTCATTTGTTCATTTAGAACGAAATCTAATGTCAGAAAATGGCACTTTACTCCTGTGATTTTTCGGTTTTTTCAATTTTCTGAAAAAACCTATCATCAGATTTTTTAAATACGAGAATCTTGCTTAACTAACGATTTTACATTAGAACTAAGTATTTAGAACGAAATGTAATGTCAGAAAATGGCACTTTACTATTGTGATTTTTCGGTTTTTTCAACTTTCTGTACAAACCTAACATTAGATTTTCTTCAAAGTACGATATTCCTGCTTAAATAACGTTTTTACATAGGAATTAAGCATTTAGAACGAAATCTAATGTCACAAAATGGCGCTTTACTCTAGTGATTTTTCGGTTTTTGCAAATTTCTGAAAGAATCTGTCATTAGATTTTCTTCAAAGTCCGATATACTTGCTTAAATAACGTTTTTACATTGGGACTAAGCATGCAGAACGATATTTAAAGTCAGAAAATGGCGCTTTACTCTAGTGATTTTTCGGTTTTTTAAAATTTCTGTAAAAACGTATCATTAGAATTTCTTCAAAGTACGATATTCTTGCTTAAATAACGTTTCTAAATAGGGATTAAGAATTTAGAACGAAATCTAAAGTCAGAAAATGGCGCTTTACTCTAGTGATTTTTCGGTTTTTTCAACTTTCTGTAAAAACCAATCATTAGATTTTCTTCAAAGTACGATATTCTTGCTTAAATATCGTTTTTACATAGGGATTAGTCATTTAGAACGAAATCTAATGACAGAAAATGGCACTTTACTCTTGTGATTTTTAGGTTTTTTCAATTTTCTGAAAGAATCTATCATTAGATTTTTTAAATACGACAATCTTGCTTATATAACAATTTTACATTAGAATTAAGTTTTTAGAACGAAATGTAATGTCAGAAAATGTCACTTTACTCTTGTGAATTTTCGGTTTTTTCAATTTTCTGAAAAAACCTATCATTAGATTTTCTTCAAAATACGATATTCGTGCTTAAATAACGTTTTTACATAGGGATTAAGCATTTAGAACGAAATGTAATGTCAGAAAATGGCACATTACTCTTGTGATTTTTCGGATTTTTTCAATTTTCTGAAAAATCCTATCATTAGAATGTTTAAATACGAGAATCTTGCTTAACTACCGATTTTACCTTAGCATTAAGTATTTAGAACGAAATCTAATGTCAGAAAATGGCGCTTTACTCTAGTGATTTTTCGGTTTTCTCAAATTTCTGAAAAATCCTAACATTAGATTTTCTTCAAAGTACGATATTCTTGCTTAAATAACGTTTCTACATAGGGATTCAGCATTTAGAACGAATTCTAACGTCAGAAAATTGCGCTTTACTCTAGTGATTTTTCGGTTTTTTCTAATTTCTGAAAGAATCAATCATTAGATTTTCTTCAAAATCCGATATTCTTGCTTAGATAACGTTGTTACATAGGGATTAAGCATGTAGAGCGAAATGTAATGTCAGAAAATGGCACTTTGCTCTTGTGATTTTTCGGTTTTTTCAATTTTCTGAAAAAACCTATCATTAGATTTTCTTCAAAGTACGATATTCCTGCTTAAATAACATTTCTACATAGGGATTGGGCTTGTAGAACGAAATCTAACGTCAGAAAATGGCAGTTTACACTTGTGATTTTTCGGTTTTTTCAATTTTCTGAAAGAATCTATCATTTGATTTTCTACAAAGTCCGATATTCTTGCTTAAATGACGTTTTTACATAGGGATTATGCATTTAGAACGAAATCTAATGTCAGAAAATGGCACTTTACTCCTGCGATTTTTCGGTTTTTTCAATTTTCTGAAAAAACCTGTCATCAGATTTTTAAATACGAGAATCTTGCTTAACTAACGATTTTACATTAGAATTAAGTATTTAGAACGAAATGTAATGTCAGAAAATGGCACTTTACTCTTGTGATTTTAAGGTTTTTTCAATTTTCTGAAAATACCTATCATTAGATTTTTTAAATACGAGAATCTTGCTTAACTACCGATTTTACCTTAGCATTAAGTATTTAGAACGAAATGTAATGTCAGAAAATGGCGCTTTACTCTAGTGATTTTTCGGTTTTTTCAACTTTCTGTAAAAACCAATCATTAGATTTTCTTCAAAGTACGATATTCTTGCATAAATATCGTTTTTACATTGGGATTAAGCATTTAGAACGAAATCTAATGTCAGAAAATGGCACTTTACTCTTGTGATTTTTCGGTTTTTTCAATTTTCTGAAAACACCTCCCATTAGATTTTCTTCAAAGTACGATATTCTTGCTTAAATATCGTTTTGACATACGGATTAAGCATTTAGAACGAAATCTAATGTCAGAAAATGACACTTTACTCTTGTGATTTTACGGTTTTTCCAATTTTCTGAAAGAATCTATCATTAGATCTTTTAAATACGAGAATCTTGCTTAACTACCGATTTTACATTAGAATTAAGTATTTAGAACGAAAACTAAAGTCAGAAAATGGCACTTTACTCTTGTGATTTTACGGTTTTTTCAATTTTCTGAAAAAATCTATCATTAGAGTTTTTAAATACGAGAATCTTGCTTATCTAACGATTTTACATTAGAATTAAGTATTTAGAACGAAATGTAATGTCAGAAAATGTCACTTTACTCTTGTGAATTTTCGGTTTTTTCAATTATCTGAAAAATCCTATCGTTAGATTTTCTTCAAAATACGATATTCGTGCTTAAATAACGTTTTTACATAGGGATTAAGCATTTAGAACGAAGTCTAATGTCAGAAAATGGCACTTTACTCTAGTGAATTTTCGGTTTTTTCAATTATCTGAAAAAACCTATCATCAGATTTTTTAAATACGAGAATCTTGCTTAACTAACGCTTTTACATTAGAATTAGGTATTGAGTACGAAATGTAATGTCAGAAGATGGCGCTTTACTCTTGTGAATTTTCGGTTTTTTCAATTTTCTGAAAAAACCTATCATTAGATTTTCTTCAAAGTACGATATTCTTGCTTAAATAACGTTTCTACATAGGGATTAAGCATTTAGAACGAATTCTAACGTCAGAAAATTGCGCTTTACTCTAGTGATTTTTCGGTTTTTTCTAATTTCTGAAATAATCAATCATTAGATTTTCTTCAAAGTCCGATATTCTTGCTTAGATAACGTTTTTACATAGGGATTAAGCATGTAGAACGAAAAGTAAAGTCAGAAAATGGCACTTTGCTCTTGTGATTTTTCGGTTTTTCCAATTTTCTGAAAAAACCTATCATTAGATTTTCTTCAAGACACAATATTCTTGCTTAGATAACGCTTTTACATAGGGATTAAGCATTTAGAACGAAATCTAATGTCTGAAAATGACACTTTACTCTTGTGATTTTACGGTTTTTCCAATTTTCTGAAAAAACTTATCATTAGATTTTCTTCAAGACACAACATTCTTGCTTAGATAACGTTTTTACATAGGGTTTAAGCATTTAGAACGAAATCTAATGTCAGAAAATCACACTTTACTCTTGTGATTTTACGGTTTTTCCAATTTTCTGAAAAAACCTATCATCAGATTTTTTAAATACGAGAATCTTGCTTAACTAACGCTTTTACATTAGAATTAGGTATTGAGTACGAAATGTAATGTCAGAAAATGGCACTTTACTCTTGTGGTTTTTCTGTTTTTTTCAATTTTCTAAAAAATCCTATCATTAGATTTTCTTCAAAATACGATATTCGTGCTTAAATAACGTTTTTACATAGGGATTAAGCATTTAGAACGAAATGTAATGTCAGAAAATGGCACATTACTCTTGTGATTCTTCGGTCTTTTCAATTTTCTGAAAAATCCTATCATTAGATTTTCTTCAAAATACGATATTCGTGCTTAAATAACGTTTTTACATAGGGATTAAGCATGTAGAACGAAATGTAACGTCAGAAAATGGCACTTTGCTCTTGTGATTTTTCGGTTTTTTCAATTATCTGAAAAAACCTATCACCAGATTTTTTAAATACGAGAATCTTGCTTAACTAACGCTTTTACATTAGAATTAGGTATTGAGTACGAAATGTAATGTCAGAAAATGTCACTTTACTCTTGTGAATTTTCGGTTTTTTCAATTTTCTGAAAAAACCTATCATTAGATTTTCTTCAAAGTACGATATTCCTGCTTAAATAACGTTTTTACATAGGGATTGAGCAGTTAGGACGAAATCTAATGTCAGAAAATGGCACTTTACTCTTGTGATTTTTCGGTTTTTTCAATTTTCTGAAAACACCTCCCATTAGATTTTCTTCAAAGTACGATATTCTTGCTTAAATATCGTTTTGACATACGGATTAAGCATTTAGAACGAAATCTAATGTCAGAAAATGACACTTTACTCTTGTGATTTTACGGTTTTTCCAATTTTCTGAAAGAATCTATCATTAGATCTTTTAAATACGAGAATCTTGCTTAACTACCGATTTTACATTAGAATTAAGTATTTAGAACGAAAACTAAAGTCAGAAAATGGCACTTTACTCTTGTGATTTTTCTGTTTTTTTCAATTTTCTGAAAAATCCTATCATTAGATTTTCTTCAAAGTACGATATTCTTGCTTATATATCGTTTTTACATAGGGATTAAGCATTTAGAACGAAATGTAATGTCAGAAAATGGCACTTTGCTCTTGTGATTTTTCGGTTTTTCCAATTTTCTGAAAAAACCTATCATTAGATTTTCTTCAAGACACAATATTCTTGCTTATATAACGTTTTTACATAGGGATTAGGCATTTAGAACGAAATCTAATGTCAGAAAATGGCAGTTTACACTTTTGATTTTTCGGTTTTTTCAATTTTCTGAATGAATCTATCATTTGATTTTCTTCAAAGTCCGATATTCTTGCTTAAATGACGTTTTTACATAGGGATTATGCATTTAGAACGAAATCTAATGTCAGAAAATGGCACTTTACTCCTGTGATTTTTCGGTTTTTTCAATTTTCTGAAAAAACCTATCATCAGATTTTTAAATACGAGAATCTTGCTTAACTACCGATTTTACATTAGAATTAAGTATTTAGAACGAAAACTAAAGTCAGAAAATGGCACTTTACTCTTGTGATTTTTCTGTTTTTTTCAATTTTCTGAAAAATACTATCATTAGATTTTCTTCAAAGTACGATATTCTTGCTTATATATCGTTTTTACATAGGGATTAAGCATTTAGAACGAAATCTAATGACAGAAAATGGCACTTTACTCTTGTGATTTTTCGGTTTTTCCAATTTTCTGAAAAAACCTATCATTAGATTTTCTTCAAGACACAATATTCTTGCTTAGATAACGTTTTTACATAGGGATTAAGCATTTAGAACGAAATCTAATGTCAGAAAATGACACTTTACTCTTGTGATTTTACGGTTTTTCCAATTTTCTGAAAAAACCTATCATCAGATTTTTTAAATACGAGAATCTTGCTTAACTAACGATTTTACATTAGAATTAGGTATTGAGTACGAAATGTAATGTCAGAAAATGGCACTTTACTCTTGTGATTTTTCTGTTTTTTTCAATTTTCTAAAAAATCCTATCATTAGATTTTCTTCAAAATACGATATTCGTGCTTAAATAACGTTTTTACATAGGGGTTAAGCATTTAGAACGAAATGTAATGTCAGAAAATGGCACATTACTCTTGTGATTCTTCGGTTTTTTTCAATTTTCTGAAAAATCCTATCATTAGATTTTCTTCAAAGTACGATATTCCTGCTTAAATAACGTTTTTACATAGGGATTGAGCAGTTAGGACGAAATCTAATGTCAGAAAATGGCACTTTACTCTTGTGAATTTTCGGTTTTTTCAATTATCTGAAAAAACCTATCATCAGATTTTTTAAATACGAGAATATTGCTTAGCTAACGCTTTTAAATTAGAATTAGGTATTGAGTACGAAATCTAATGACAGAAAATGGCACTTTACTCTTGTGATTTTTCGGTTTTTTCAATTTTCTGAAAGAATCTATCATTAGATTTTTTAAATACGACTATCTTGCTTATATAACAATTTTACATTAGAATTAAGTTTTTAGAACGAAATGTAATGTCAGAAAATGTCACTTTACTCTTGTGAATTTTCGGTTTTTTCAATTATCTGAAAAATCCTATCATTAGATTTTCTTCAAAGTACGATATTCCTGCTTAAATAACGTTTTTACATAGGGATTGAGTAGTTAGGACGAAATCTAATGTCAGAAAATGGCACTTTACTCTTGTGAATTTTCGGTTTTTTCAATTATCTGAAAAAACCTATCATCAGATTTTTTAAATACGAGAATCTTGCTTAGCTAACGCTTTTACATTAGAATTAGGTATTGAGTACGAAATGTAATGTCAGAAAATGTCACTTTACTCTTGTGAATTTTCGGTTTTTTCAATTTTCTGAAAAAACCTATCATTAGATTTTCTTCAAAGTACGATATTCCTGCTTAAATAACGTTTTTACATAGGGATTGGGCATTTAGAACGAAATCTAATGTCAGAAAATGACACTTTACTCTTGTGATTTTACGGTTTTTCCAATTTTCTGAAAAAACCTATCATCAGATTTTTTAAATACGAGAATATTGCTTAGCTAACGCTTTTAAATTAGAATTAGGTATTGAGTACGAAATCTAATGACAGAAAATGGCACTTTACTCTTGTGATTTTTCGGTTTTTTCAATTTTCTGAAAAAACCTATCATTAGATTTTCTTCAAAGTACGATATTCCTGCTTAAATAACGTTTTTACATAGGGATTGGGCATTTAGAACGAAATCTAATGTCAGAAAATGACACTTTACTCTTGTGATTTTACGGTTTCTCCAATTTTCTGAAAAAACCTATCATCAGATTTTTTAAATACGAGAATCTTGCTTAACTAACGCTTTTACATTAGAATTAGGTATTGAGTACGAAATGTAATGTCAGAAAATGTCACTTTACTCTTGTGAATTTTCGGTTTTTTCTATTTTCTGAAAAAACCTATCATTAGATTTTCTTCAAAGTACGATATTCCTGCTTAAATAACGTTTTTACATAGGGATTGTGCAGTTAGGACGAAATCTAATGTCAGAAAATGGCACTTTACTCTTGTGATTTTTCTTTTTTTTTCAATTTTCTGAAAAATCCTATCATTAGATTTTCTTCAAAATACGATATTCGTGCTTAAATAACGTTTTTACATAGGGATTAAGCATTTAGAACGAAATGTAATGTCAGAAAATGGCACTTTACTCTTGTGATTTTACGGTTTTTCCAATTTTCTGAAAAAACCTATCATCAGATTTTTCAAATACGAGAATCTTGCTTAACTAACGCTTTTACATTAGAATTAGGTATTGAGTACGAAATGTAATGTCAGAAAATGGTACTTTACTCTTGTGGTTTTTCTGTTTTTTTCAATTTTCTAAAAAATCCTATCATTAGATTTTCTTCAAAATACGATATTCGTTCTTAAATAACGTTTTTACATAGGGATTAAGCATTTAGAACGAAATGTAATGTCAGTAAATGGCACATTACTCTTGTGATTCTTCGGTTTTTTTCAATTTTCTGAAAAATCCTATCATTAGATTTTCTTCAAGACACAATATTCGTGCTTAAATAACGTTTTTACATAGGGATTAAGCATGTAGAACGAAATGTAACGTCAGAAAATGGCACTTTGCTCTTGTGATTTTTCGGTTTTTTCAATTATCTGAAAAAACCTATCACCAGATTTTTTAAATACGAGAATCTTGCTTAACTAACGCTGTTACATTAGAATTAGGTATTGAGTACGAAATGTAATGTCAGAAAATGTCACTTTACTCTTGTGAATTTTCGGTTTTTTCAATTTTCTGAAAAAACCTATCATTAGATTTTCTTCAAAGTACGATATTCCTGCTTAAATCACGTTTTTACATAGGGATTGAGCAGTTAGGACGAAATCTAATGTCAGAAAATGTCACTTTACTCTTGTGAATTTTCGGTTTTTTCAATTTTCTGAAAAAACCTATCATTAGATTTTCTTCAAAGTACGATATTCCTGCTTAAATAACGTTTTTACATAGGGATTGAGCAGTTAGGACGAAATCTAATGTCAGAAAATGGCACTTTACTCTTGTGAATTTTCGGTTTTTTCAATTATCTGAAAAAACCTATCATCAGATTTTTTAAATACGAGAATCTTGCTTAACTAACGCTCTTACATTAGAATTAGGTATTGAGTACAAAATGTAATGTCAGAAAATGGCACTTTTCTCTTGTGATTTTTCTGTTTTTTTCAATTTTCTGAAAAATCCTATCATTAGATTTTCTTCAAAATACGATATTCGTGCTTAAATGACGTTTTTACATAGGGATTAAGCATTTAGAACGAAATGTAATGTCAGAAAATGGCACTTTGCTCTTGTGATTTTTCGGTTTTTCCAATTTTCTGAAAAAACCTATAATTAGATTTTCTTCAAGACACAATATTCTTGCTTAGATAACGTTTTTACATAGGGATTAATCATTTAGAACGAAATCTAATGTCAGAAAATGACACTTTACTCTTGTGATTTTACGGTTTTTCCAATTTTCTGAAAAAACCTATCATCAGATTTTTTAAATACGAGAATCTTGCTTAACTAACGATTTTACATTAGAATTAGGTATTGAGTACGAAATATAATGTCAGAAAATGGCGCTTTACTCTAGTGATTTCTCGGTTTTCTCAATTTTCTGCAAAAACCACTCATTAGATTTTCTTCAAAGTACGATATTCTTGCTTAGATAATGTTTTTACATAGGGATTAAGCATGTAGAACGAAATGTAATGTCAGAATATGGCACTTTGCTCTTGTGATTTTTCGGTTTTTCCAATTTTCTGAAAAAACCTATCATTAGATTTTCTTCAAGACACAATATTCTTGCTTAGATAACGTTTTTACATAGGGATTACGCATTTAGAACGAAATCTAATGTCAGAAAATGACACTTTACTCTCGTGATTTTACGGTTTTTCCAATTTTCTGAAAAAACCTATCATCAGATTTTTTAAATACGAGAATCATGCTTAACTAACGGTTTTACATTAGAATTAGGTATTGAGTACGAAATATAATGTCAG
Source organism: Megalopta genalis (assembly GCF_051020955.1). Lineage (NCBI taxonomy): Eukaryota > Metazoa > Arthropoda > Insecta > Hymenoptera > Halictidae > Megalopta > Megalopta genalis. The sequence continues at coordinate 6,042,897 of NC_135022.1, forward strand.
AAAATGGCGCTTTACTCTAGTGATTTTTCGGTTTTTTCAATTTTCTGTAAAAACTACTCATTAGATTTTCTTCAATGTACGATATTCTTGCTTAGATAACGTTTTTACATAGGGATTAAGCATGTAGAACGAAATGTAATGTCAGAAAATGGCACTTTGCTCTAGTGATTTTTCGGTTTTTCCAATTTTCTGAAAAAACCTATCATTAGATTTTCTTCAAAGTACGTTATTCCTGCTTAAATAACGTTTTTACATAGGGATTGGGCATTTAGAACGAAATGTAATGTCAGAAAATGGCACATTACTCTTGTGATTCTTCGGTTTTTTTCAATTTTCTGAAAAATCCTATCATTAGATTTTCTTCAAAATACGATATTCGTGCTTAAATAACGTTTTTACATAGGGATTGAGCAGTTAGGACGAAATCTAATGTCAGAAAATGGCACTTTACTCTTGTGAATTTTCGGTTTTTTCAATTATCTGAAAAAACCTATCATCAGATTTTTTAAATACGAGAGTCTTGCTTAACTAACGCTCTTACATTAGAATTAGGTATTGAGTACAAAATGTAATGTCAGAAAATGGCACTTTACTCTTGTGATTTTTCTGTTTTTTTCAATTTTCTGAAAAATCCTATCATTAGATTTTCTTCAAAATACGATATTCGTGCTTAAATAACGTTTTTACATAGGGATTAAGCATTTAGAACGAAATGTAATGTCAGAAAATGGCACTTTGCTCTTGTGATTTTTCGGTTCTTCCAATTTTCTGAAAAAACCTATCATTAGATTTTCTTCAAGACACAATATTCTTGCTTAGATAACGTTTTTACATAGGGATTAAGCATTTAGAACGAAATCTAATGTCAGAAAATGACACTTTACTCTTGTGATTTTACGGTTTTTCCAATTTTCTGAAAAAACCTATCATCAGATTTTTTAAATACGAGAATCTTGCTTAACTAACGATTTTACATTAGAATTAGGTATTGAGTACGAAATATAATGTCAGAAAATGGCGCTTTACTCTAGTGATTTCTCGGTTTTCTCAATTTTCTGCAAAAACCACTCATTAGATTTTCTTCAAAGTACGATATTCTTGCTTAGATAATGTTTTTACATAGGGATTAAGCATGTAGAACGAAATATAATGTCAGAATATGGCACTTTGCTCTTGTGATTTTTCGGTTTTTCCAATTTTCTGAAAAAACCTATCATTAGATTTTCTTCAAGACACAATATTCTTGCTTAGATAACGTTTTTACATAGGGATTACGCATTTAGAACGAAATCTAATGTCAGAAAATGACACTTTACTCTCGTGATTTTACGGTTTTTCCAATTATCTGAAAAAACCTATCATCAGATTTTTTAAATACGAGAATCTTGCTTAACTACCGATTTTACCTTAGCATTAAGTATTTAGAACGAAATGTAATGTCAGAAGATGGCGCTTTACTCTAGTGATTTTTCGGTTTTCTCAAATTTCTGAAAAATCCTAACATTAGATTTTCTTCAAAGTACGATATTCTTGCTTAAATAACGTTTCTACATAGGGATTAAGCATTTAGAACGAATTCTAACGTCATAAAATTGCGCTTTACTCTAGTGATTTTTCGGTTTTTTCTAATTTCTGAAATAATCAATCATTAGATTTTCTTCAAAGTCCGATATTCTTGCTTAGATAACGTTTTTACATAGGGATTAAGCATGTAGAACGAAAAGTAAAGTCAGAAAATGGCACTTTGCTCTTGTGATTTTTCGGTTTTTCCAATTTTCTGAAAAAACCTATCATTAGATTTTCTTCAAGACACAATATTCTTGCTTAGATAACGCTTTTACATAGGGATTAAGCATTTAGAACGAAATCTAATGTCTGAAAATGACACTTTACTCTTGTGATTTTACGGTTTTTCCAATTTTCTGAAAAAACCTATCATTAGATTTTCTTCAAGACACAATATTCTTGCTTAGATAACGTTTTTACATAGGGATTAAGCATTTAGAACGAAATCTAATGTCAGAAAATGACACTTTACTCTAGTGATTTTTCGGTTTTTTCAATTTTCTGAAAGAATCTATCATTAGATTTTTTAAATACGACTATCTTGCTTATATAACAATTTTACATTAGAATTAAGTTTTTAGAACGAAATGTAATGTCAGAAAATGTCACTTTACTCTTGTGAATTTTCGGTTTTTTCAATTATCTGAAAAATCCTATCATTAGATTTTCTTCAAAGTACGATATTCCTGCTTAAATAACGTTTTTACATAGGGATTGAGTAGTTAGGACGAAATCTAATGTCAGAAAATGGCACTTTACTCTTGTGAATTTTCGGTTTTTTCAATTATCTGAAAAAACCTATCATCAGATTTTTTAAATACGAGAATCTTGCTTAGCTAACGCTTTTACATTAGAATTAGGTATTGAGTACGAAATGTAATGTCAGAAAATGTCACTTTACTCTTGTGAATTTTCGGTTTTTTCAATTTTCTGAAAAAACCTATCATTAGATTTTCTTCAAAGTACGATATTCCTGCTTAAATAACGTTTTTACATAGGGATTGGGCAGTTAGAACGAAATCTAATGTCAGAAAATGACACTTTACTCTTGTGATTTTACGGTTTTTCCAATTTTCTGAAAAAACCTATCATCAGATTTTTTAAATACGAGAATATTGCTTAGCTAACGCTTTTAAATTAGAATTAGGTATTGAGTACGAAATCTAATGACAGAAAATGGCACTTTACTCTTGTGATTTTTCGGTTTTTTCAATTTTCTGAAAAAACCTATCATTAGATTTTCTTCAAAGTACGATATTCCTGCTTAAATAACGTTTTTACATAGGGATTAAGCATTTAGAACGAAATCTAATGTCAGAAAATGACACTTTACTCTCGTGATTTTACGGTTTTTCCAATTATCTGAAAAAACCTATCATCAGATTTTTTAAATACGAGAATCTTGCTTAACTACCGATTTTACCTTAGCATTAAGTATTTAGAACGAAATGTAATGTCAGAAGATGGCGCTTTACTCTAGTGATTTTTCGGTTTTCTCATATTTCTGAAAAATCCTAACATTAGATTTTCTTCAAAGTACGATATTCTTGCTTAAATAACGTTTCTACATAGGGATTAAGCATTTAGAACGAATTCTAACGTTATAAAATTGCGCTTTACTCTAGTGATTTTTCGGTTTTTTCTAATTTCTGAAATAATCAATCATTAGATTTTCTTCAAAGTCCGATATTCTTGCTTAGATAACGTTTTTACATAGGGATTAAGCATGTAGAACGAAAAGTAAAGTCAGAAAATGGCACTTTGCTCTTGTGATTTTTCGGTTTTTCCAATTTTCTGAAAAAACCTATCATTAGATTTTCTTCAAGACACAATATTCTTGCTTAGATAACGCTTTTACATAGGGATTAAGCATTTAGAACGAAATCTAATGTCTGAAAATGACACTTTACTCTTGTGATTTTACGGTTTTTCCAATTTTCTGAAAAAACCTATCATTAGATTTTCTTCAAGACACAATATTCTTGCTTAGATAACGTTTTTACATAGGGATTAAGCATTTAGAACGAAACCTAATGTCAGAAAATGACACTTTACTCTAGTGATTTTTCGGTTTTTTCAATTTTCTGAAAGAATCTATCATTAGATTTTTTAAATACGACTATCTTGCTTATATAACAATTTTACATTAGAATTAAGTTTTTAGAACGAAATGTAATGTCAGAAAATGTCACTTTACTCTTGTGAATTTTCGGTTTTTTCAATTATCTGAAAAATCCTATCATTAGATTTTCTTCAAAGTACGATATTCCTGCTTAAATAACGTTTTTACATAGGGATTGAGTAGTTAGGACGAAATCTAATGTCAGAAAATGGCACTTTACTCTTGTGAATTTTCGGTTTTTTCAATTATCTGAAAAAACCTATCATCAGATTTTTTAAATACGAGAATCTTGCTTAGCTAACGCTTTTACATTAGAATTAGGTATTGAGTACGAAATGTAATGTCAGAAAATGTCACTTTACTCTTGTGAATTTTCGGTTTTTTCAATTTTCTGAAAAAACCTATCATTAGATTTTCTTCAAAGTACGATATTCCTGCTTAAATAACGTTTTTACATAGGGATTGGGCATTTAGAACGAAATCTAATGTCAGAAAATGACACTTTACTCTTGTGATTTTACGGTTTTTCCAATTTTCTGAAAAAACCTATCATCAGATTTTTTAAATACGAGAATATTGCTTAGCTAACGCTTTTAAATTAGAATTAGGTATTGAGTACGAAATCTAATGACAGAAAATGGCACTTTACTCTTGTGATTTTTCGGTTTTTTCAATTTTCTGAAAAAACCTATCATTAGATTTTCTTCAAAGTACGATATTCCTGCTTAAATAACGTTTTTACATAGGGATTGGGCATTTAGAACGAAATCTAATGTCAGAAAATGACACTTTACTCTTGTGATTTTACGGTTTTTCCAATTTTCTGAAAAAACCTATCATCAGATTTTTTAAATACGAGAATCTTGCTTAACTAACGATTTTACATTAGAATTAGGTATTGAGTACGAAATATAATGTCAGAAAATGGCGCTTTACTCTAGTGATTTCTCGGTTTTCTCAATTTTCTGCAAAAACCACTCATTAGATTTTCTTCAAAGTACGATATTCTTGCTTAGATAATGTTTTTACATAGGGATTAAGCATGTAGAACGAAATATAATGTCAGAATATGGCACTTTGCTCTTGTGATTTTTCGGTTTTTCCAATTTTCTGAAAAAACCTATCATTAGATTTTCTTCAAGACACAATATTCTTGCTTAGATAACGTTTTTACATAGGGATTACGCATTTAGAACGAAATCTAATGTCAGAAAATGACACTTTACTCTCGTGATTTTACGGTTTTTCCAATTATCTGAAAAAACCTATCATCAGATTTTTTAAATACGAGAATCTTGCTTAACTACCGATTTTACCTTAGCATTAAGTATTTAGAACGAAATGTAATGTCAGAAGATGGCGCTTGACTCTAGTGATTTTTCGGTTTTCTCAAATTTCTGAAAAATCCTAACATTAGATTTTCTTCAAAGTACGATATTCTTGCTTAAATAACGTTTCTACATAGGGATTAAGCATTTAGAACGAATTCTAACGTCATAAAATTGCGCTTTACTCTAGTGATTTTTCGGTTTTTTCTAATTTCTGAAATAATCAATCATTAGATTTTCTTCAAAGTCCGATATTCTTGCTTAGATAACGTTTTTACATAGGGATTAAGCATGTAGAACGAAAAGTAAAGTCAGAAAATGGCACTTTGCTCTTGTGATTTTTCGGTTTTTCCAATTTTCTGAAAAAACCTATCATTAGATTTTCTTCAAGACACAATATTCTTGCTTAGATAACGCTTTTACATAGGGATTAAGCATTTAGAACGAAATCTAATGTCTGAAAATGACACTTTACTCTTGTGATTTTACGGTTTTTCCAATTTTCTGAAAAAACCTATCATTAGATTTTCTTCAAGACACAATATTCTTGCTTAGATAACGTTTTTACATAGGGATTAAGCATTTAGAACGAAATCTAATGTCAGAAAATGACACTTTACTCTAGTGATTTTTCGGTTTTTTCAATTTTCTGAAAGAATCTATCATTAGATTTTTTAAATACGACTATCTTGCTTATATAACAATTTTACATTAGAATTAAGTTTTTAGAACGAAATGTAATGTCAGAAAATGTCACTTTACTCTTGTGAATTTTCGGTTTTTTCAATTATCTGAAAAATCCTATCATTAGATTTTCTTCAAAGTACGATATTCCTGCTTAAATAACGTTTTTACATAGGGATTGAGTAGTTAGGACGAAATCTAATGTCAGAAAATGGCACTTTACTCTTGTGAATTTTCGGTTTTTTCAATTATCTGAAAAAACCTATCATCAGATTTTTTAAATACGAGAATCTTGCTTAGCTAACGCTTTTACATTAGAATTAGGTATTGAGTACGAAATGTAATGTCAGAAAATGTCACTTTACTCTTGTGAATTTTCGGTTTTTTCAATTTTCTGAAAAAACCTATCATTAGATTTTCTTCAAAGTACGATATTCCTGCTTAAATAACGTTTTTACATAGGGATTGGGCATTTAGAACGAAATCTAATGTCAGAAAATGACACTTTACTCTTGTGATTTTACGGTTTTTCCAATTTTCTGAAAAAACCTATCATCAGATTTTTTAAATACGAGAATATTGCTTAGCTAACGCTTTTAAATTAGAATTAGGTATTGAGTACGAAATCTAATGACAGAAAATGGCACTTTACTCTTGTGATTTTTCGGTTTTTTCAATTTTCTGAAAAAACCTATCATTAGATTTTCTTCAAAGTACGATATTCCTGCTTAAATAACGTTTTTACATAGGGATTGGGCATTTATAACGAAATCTAATGTCAGAAAATGACACTTTACTCTTGTGATTTTACGGTTTCTCCAATTTTCTGAAAAAACCTATCATCAGATTTTTTAAATACGAGAATCTTGCTTAACTAACGCTTTTACATTAGAATTAGGTATTGAGTACGAAATGTAATGTCAGAAAATGTCACTTTACTCTTGTGAATTTTCGGTTTTTTCTATTTTCTGAAAAAACCTATCATTAGATTTTCTTCAAAGTACGATATTCCTGCTTAAATAACGTTTTTACATAGGGATTGAGCAGTTAGGACGAAATCTAATGTCAGAAAATGGCACTTTACTCTTGTGATTTTTCTTTTTTTTTCAATTTTCTGAAAAATCCTATCATTAGATTTTCTTCAAAATACGATATTCGTGCTTAAATAACGTTTTTACATAGGGATTAAGCATTTAGAACGAAATGTAATGTCAGAAAATGGCACTTTACTCTTGTGATTTTACGGTTTTTCCAATTTTCTGAAAAAACCTATCATCAGATTTTTCAAATACGAGAATCTTGCTTAACTAACGCTTTTACATTAGAATTAGGTATTGAGTACGAAATGTAATGTCAGAAAATGGTACTTTACTCTTGTGGTTTTTCTGTTTTTTTCAATTTTCTAAAAAATCCTATCATTAGATTTTCTTCAAAATACGATATTCGTGCTTAAATAACGTTTTTACGTAGGGATTAAGCATTTAGAACGAAATGTAATGTCAGTAAATGGCACATTACTCTTGTGATTCTTCGGTTTTTTTCAATTTTCTGAAAAATCCTATCATTAGATTTTCTTCAAAATACGATATTCGTGCTTAAATAACGTTTTTACATAGGGATTAAGCATGTAGAACGAAATGTAATGTCAGAAAATGGCACTTTGCTCTAGTGATTTTTCGGTTTTTCCAATTTTCTGAAAAAACCTATCATTAGATTTTCTTCAAAGTACGTTATTCCTGCTTAAATAACGTTTTTACATAGGGATTGGGCATTTAGAACGAAATGTAATGTCAGAAAATGGCACATTACTCTTGTGATTCTTCGGTTTTTTTCAATTTTCTGAAAAATCCTATCATTAGATTTTCTTCAAAATACGATATTCGTGCTTAAATAACGTTTTTACATAGGGATTGAGCAGTTAGGACGAAATCTAATGTCAGAAAATGGTACTTTACTCTTGTGAATTTTCGGTTTTTTCAATTATCTGAAAAAACCTATCATCAGATTTTTTAAATACGAGAATCTTGCTTAACTAACGCTCTTACATTAGAATTAGGTATTGAGTACAAAATGTAATGTCAGAAAATGGCACTTTACTCTTGTGATTTTTCTGTTTTTTTCAATTTTCTGAAAAATCCTATCATTAGATTTTCTTCAAAATACGATATTCGTGCTTAAATAACGTTTTTACATAGGGATTAAGCATTTAGAACGAAATGTAATGTCAGAAAATGGCACTTTGCTCTTGTGATTTTTCGGTTCTTCCAATTTTCTGAAAAAACCTATCATTAGATTTTCTTCAAGACACAATATTCTTGCTTAGATAACGTTTTTACATAGGGATTAAGCATTTAGAACGAAATCTAATGTCAGAAAATGACACTTTACTCTTGTGATTTTACGGTTTTTCCAATTTTCTGAAAAAACCTATCATCAGATTTTTTAAATACGAGAATCTTGCTTAACTAACGATTTTACATTAGAATTAGGTATTGAGTACGAAATATAATGTCAGAAAATGGCGCTTTACTCTAGTGATTTCTCGGTTTTCTCAATTTTCTGCAAAAACCACTCATTAGATTTTCTTCAAAGTACGATATTCTTGCTTAGATAATGTTTTTACATAGGGATTAAGCATGTAGAACGAAATATAATGTCAGAATATGGCACTTTGCTCTTGTGATTTTTCGGTTTTTCCAATTTTCTGAAAAAACCTATCATTAGATTTTCTTCAAGACACAATATTCTTGCTTAGATAACGTTTTTACATAGGGATTACGCATTTAGAACGAAATCTAATGTCAGAAAATGACACTTTACTCTCGTGATTTTACGGTTTTTCCAATTATCTGAAAAAACCTATCATCAGATTTTTTAAATACGAGAATCTTGCTTAACTACCGATTTTACCTTAGCATTAAGTATTTAGAACGAAATGTAATGTCAGAAGATGGCGCTTGACTCTAGTGATTTTTCGGTTTTCTCAAATTTCTGAAAAATCCTAACATTAGATTTTCTTCAAAGTACGATATTCTTGCTTAAATAACGTTTCTACATAGGGATTAAGCATTTAGAACGAATTCTAACGTCATAAAATTGCGCTTTACTCTAGTGATTTTTCGGTTTTTTCTAATTTCTGAAATAATCAATCATTAGATTTTCTTCAAAGTCCGATATTCTTGCTTAGATAACGTTTTTACATAGGGATTAAGCATGTAGAACGAAAAGTAAAGTCAGAAAATGGCACTTTGCTCTTGTGATTTTTCGGTTTTTCCAATTTTCTGAAAAAACCTATCATTAGATTTTCTTCAAGACACAATATTCTTGCTTAGATAACGCTTTTACATAGGGATTAAGCATTTAGAACGAAATCTAATGTCTGAAAATGACACTTTACTCTTGTGATTTTACGGTTTTTCCAATTTTCTGAAAAAACCTATCATTAGATTTTCTTCAAGACACAATATTCTTGCTTAGATAACGTTTTTACATAGGGATTAAGCATTTAGAACGAAATCTAATGTCAGAAAATGACACTTTACTCTAGTGATTTTTCGGTTTTTTCAATTTTCTGAAAGAATCTATCATTAGATTTTTTAAATACGACTATCTTGCTTATATAACAATTTTACATTAGAATTAAGTTTTTAGAACGAAATGTAATGTCAGAAAATGTCACTTTACTCTTGTGAATTTTCGGTTTTTTCAATTATCTGAAAAATCCTATCATTAGATTTTCTTCAAAGTACGATATTCCTGCTTAAATAACGTTTTTACATAGGGATTGAGTAGTTAGGACGAAATCTAATGTCAGAAAATGGCACTTTACTCTTGTGAATTTTCGGTTTTTTCAATTATCTGAAAAAACCTATCATCAGATTTTTTAAATACGAGAATCTTGCTTAGCTAACGCTTTTACATTAGAATTAGGTATTGAGTACGAAATGTAATGTCAGAAAATGTCACTTTACTCTTGTGAATTTTCGGTTTTTTCAATTTTCTGAAAAAACCTATCATTAGATTTTCTTCAAAGTACGATATTCCTGCTTAAATAACGTTTTTACATAGGGATTGGGCATTTAGAACGAAATCTAATGTCAGAAAATGACACTTTACTCTTGTGATTTTACGGTTTTTCCAATTTTCTGAAAAAACCTATCATCAGATTTTTTAAATACGAGAATATTGCTTAGCTAACGCTTTTAAATTAGAATTAGGTATTGAGTACGAAATCTAATGACAGAAAATGGCACTTTACTCTTGTGATTTTTCGGTTTTTTCAATTTTCTGAAAAAACCTATCATTAGATTTTCTTCAAAGTACGATATTCCTGCTTAAATAACGTTTTTACATAGGGATTGGGCATTTAGAACGAAATCTAATGTCAGAAAATGACACTTTACTCTTGTGATTTTACGGTTTCTCCAATTTTCTGAAAAAACCTATCATCAGATTTTTTAAATACGAGAATCTTGCTTAACTAACGCTTTTACATTAGAATTAGGTATTGAGTACGAAATGTAATGTCAGAAAATGTCACTTTACTCTTGTGAATTTTCGGTTTTTTCTATTTTCTGAAAAAACCTATCATTAGATTTTCTTCAAAGTACGATATTCCTGCTTAAATAACGTTTTTACATAGGGATTGAGCAGTTAGGACGAAATCTAATGTCAGAAAATGGCACTTTACTCTTGTGATTTTTCTTTTTTTTTCAATTTTCTGAAAAATCCTATCATTAGATTTTCTTCAAAATACGATATTCGTGCTTAAATAACGTTTTTACATAGGGATTAAGCATTTAGAACGAAATGTAATGTCAGAAAATGGCACTTTACTCTTGTGATTTTACGGTTTTTCCAATTTTCTGAAAAAACCTATCATCAGATTTTTCAAATACGAGAATCTTGCTTAACTAACGCTTTTACATTAGAATTAGGTATTGAGTACGAAATGTAATGTCAGAAAATGGTACTTTACTCTTGTGGTTTTTCTGTTTTTTTCAATTTTCTAAAAAATCCTATCATTAGATTTTCTTCAAAATACGATATTCGTGCTTAAATAACGTTTTTACGTAGGGATTAAGCATTTAGAACGAAATGTAATGTCAGTAAATGGCACATTACTCTTGTGATTCTTCGGTTTTTTTCAATTTTCTGAAAAATCCTATCATTAGATTTTCTTCAAAATACGATATTCGTGCTTAAATAACGTTTTTACATAGGGATTAAGCATGTAGAACGAAATGTAACGTCAGAAAATGGCACTTTGCTCTTGTGATTTTTCGGTTTTTTCAATTATCTGAAAAAACCTATCACCAGATTTTTTAAATACGAGAATCTTGCTTAACTAACGCTGTTACATTAGAATTAGGTATTGAGTACGAAATGTAATGTCAGAAAATGTCACTTTACTCTTGTGAATTTTCGGTTTTTTCAATTTTCTGAAAAAACCAATCATTAGATTTTCTTCAAAGTACGATATTCCTGCTTAAATAACGTTTTTACATAGGGATTGAGCAGTTAGGACGAAATCTAATGTCAGAAAATGGCACTTTACTCTTGTGAATTTTCGGTTTTTTCAATTATCTGAAAAAACCTATCATTAGATTTTCTTCAAAGTACGATATTCCTGCTTAAATAACGTTTTTACATAGGGATTGAGCAGTTAGGACGAAATCTAATGTCAGAAAATGGCACTTTACTCTTGTGAATTTTCGGTTTTTTCAATTATCTGAAAAATCCTATCATTAGATTTTCTTCAAAGTACGATATTCCTGCTTAAATAACGTTTTTACATAGGGATTGAGCAGTTAGGACGAAATCTAATGTCAGAAAATGGCACTTTACTCTTGTGAATTTTCGGTTTTTTCAATTATCTGAAAAAACCTATCATCAGATTTTTTAAATACGAGAATCTTGCTTAACTAACGCTTTTACATTAGAATTAGGTATTGAGTACGAAATGTAATGTCAGAAAATGGTACTTTACTCTTGTGGTTTTTCTGTTTTTTTCAATTTTCTAAAAAATCCTATCATTAGATTTTCTTCAAAATACGATATTCGTGCTTAAATAACGTTTTTACGTAGGGATTAAGCATTTAGAACGAAATGTAATGTCAGTAAATGGCACATTACTCTTGTGATTCTTCGGTTTTTTTCAATTTTCTGAAAAATCCTATCATTAGATTTTCTTCAAAATACGATATTCGTGCTTAAATAACGTTTTTACATAGGGATTAAGCATGTAGAACGAAATGTAACGTCAGAAAATGGCACTTTGCTCTTGTGATTTTTCGGTTTTTTCAATTATCTGAAAAAACCTATCACCAGATTTTTTAAATACGAGAATCTTGCTTAACTAACGCTGTTACATTAGAATTAGGTATTGAGTACGAAATGTAATGTCAGAAAATGTCACTTTACTCTTGTGAATTTTCGGTTTTTTCAATTTTCTGAAAAAACCAATCATTAGATTTTCTTCAAAGTACGATATTCCTGCTTAAATAACGTTTTTACATAGGGATTGAGCAGTTAGGACGAAATCTAATGTCAGAAAATGGCACTTTACTCTTGTGAATTTTCGGTTTTTTCAATTATCTGAAAAAACCTATCATTAGATTTTCTTCAAAGTACGATATTCCTGCTTAAATAACGTTTTTACATAGGGATTGAGCAGTTAGGACGAAATCTAATGTCAGAAAATGGCACTTTACTCTTGTGAATTTTCGGTTTTTTCAATTATCTGAAAAAACCTATCATTAGATTTTCTTCAAAGTTCGATATTCCTGCTTAAATAACGTTTTTACATAGGGATTGAGCAGTTAGGACGAAATCTAATGTCAGAAAATGGCACTTTACTCTTGTGAATTTTCGGTTTTTTCAATTATCTGAAAAAACCTATCATCAGATTTTTTAAATACGAGAATCTTGCTTAACTAACGCTCTTACATTAGAATTAGGTATTGAGTACAAAATGTAATGTCAGAAAATGGCACTTTACTCTTGTGATTTTTCTGTTTTTTTCAATTTTCTGAAAAATCCTATCATTAGATTTTCTTCAAAATACGATATTCGTGCTTAAATAACGTTTTTACATAGGGATTAAGCATTTAGAACGAAATGTAATGTCAGAAAATGACACTTTACTCTCGTGATTTTACGGTTTTTCCAATTTTCTGAAAAAACCTATCATCAGATTTTTTAAATACGAGAATCATGCTTAACTAACGATTTTACATTAGAATTAGGTATTGAGTACGAAATATAATGTCAGAAAATGGCGCTTTACTCTAGTGATTTTTCGGTTTTTTCAATTTTCTGTAAAAACTACTCATTAGATTTTCTTCAATGTACGATATTCTTGCTTAGATAACGTTTTTACATAGGGATTAAGCATGTAGAACGAAATGTAATGTCAGAATATGGCACTTTGCTCTAGTGATTTTTCGGTTTTTCCAATTTTCTGAAAAAACCTATCATTAGATTTTCTTCAAAGTACGTTATTCCTGCTTAAATAACGTTTTTACATAGGGATTGGGCATTTAGAACGAAATGTAATGTCAGAAAATGGCACATTACTCTTGTGATTCTTCGGTTTTTTTCAATTTTCTGAAAAATCCTATCATTAGATTTTCTTCAAAATACGATATTCGTGCTTAAATAACGTTTTTATATAGGGATTAAGCATGTAGAACGAAATGTAACGTCAGAAAATGGCACTTTGCTCTTGTGAATTTTCGGTTTTTTCAATTATCTGAAAAAACCTATCATCAGATTTTTTAAATACGAGAATCATGCTTAACTAACGATTTTACATTAGAATTAGGTATTGAGTACGAAATATAATGTCAGAAAATGGCGCTTTACTCTAGTGATTTTTCGGTTTTTTCAATTTTCTGTAAAAACTACTCATTAGATTTTCTTCAATGTACGATATTCTTGCTTAGATAACGTTTTTACATAGGGATTAAGCATGTAGAGCGAAATGTAATGTCAGAAAATGTCACTTTACTCTTGTGAATTTTCGGTTTTTTCAATTTTCTGAAAAAACCTATCATTAGATTTTCTTCAAAGTACGTTATTCCTGCTTAAATAACGTTTTTACATAGGGATTGGGCATTTAGAACGAAATCTAATGTCAGAAAATGACACTTTACTCTTGTGATTTTACGGTTTTTCCAATTTTCTGAAAAAACCTATCATCAGATTTTTTAAATACGAGAATATTGCTTAGCTAACGCTTTTAAATTAGAATTAGGTATTGAGTACGAAATCTAATGACAGAAAATGGCACTTTACTCTTGTGATTTTTCGGTTTTTTCAATTTTCTGAAAAAACCTATCATTAGATTTTCTTCAAAGTACGATATTCCTGCTTAAATAACGTTTTTACATAGGGATTGGGCATTTAGAACGAAATCTAATGTCAGAAAATGACACTTTACTCTTGTGATTTTACGGTTTCTCCAATTTTCTGAAAAAACCTATCATCAGATTTTTTAAATACGAGAATCTTGCTTAACTAACGCTTTTACATTAGAATTAGGTATTGAGTACGAAATGTAATGTCAGAAAATGTCACTTTACTCTTGTGAATTTTCGGTTTTTTCTATTTTCTGAAAAAACCTATCATTAGATTTTCTTCAAAGTACGATATTCCTGCTTAAATAACGTTTTTACATAGGGATTGAGCAGTTAGGACGAAATCTAATGTCAGAAAATGGCACTTTACTCTTGTGATTTTTCTTTTTTTTTCAATTTTCTGAAAAATCCTATCATTAGATTTTCTTCAAAATACGATATTCGTGCTTAAATAACGTTTTTACATAGGGATTAAGCATTTAGAACGAAATGTAATGTCAGTAAATGGCACATTACTCTTGTGATTCTTCGGTTTTTTTCAAATTTCTGAAAAATCCTATCATTAGATTTTCTTCAAAATACGATATTCGTGCTTAAATAACGTTTTTACATAGGGATTAAGCATGTAGAACGAAATGTAACGTCAGAAAATGGCACTTTGCTCTAGTGATTTTTCGGTTTTTTCAATTATCTGAAAAGACCTATCATCAGATTTTTTAAATACGAGAATCTTGCTTAACTAACGCTTTTACATTAGAATTAGGTATTGTGTACGAAATGTAATGTCAGAAAATGTCACTTTACTCTTGTGAATTTTCGGTTTTTTCAATTTTCTGAAAAAACCTATCATTAGATTTTCTTCAAAGTACGATATTCCTGCTTAAATAACGTTTTTACATAGGGATTGAGCAGTTAGGACGAAATCTAATGTCAGAAAATGGTACTTTACTCTTGTGAATTTTCGGTTTTTTCAATTATCTGAAAAAACCTATCATTAGATTTTCTTCAAAGTACGATATTCCTGCTTAAATAACGTTTTTACATAGGGATTGGGCATTTAGAACGAAATCTAATGTCAGAAAATGACACTTTACTCTTGTGATTTTACGGTTTCTCCAATTTTCTGAAAAAACCTATCATCAGATTTTTTAAATACGAGAATCTTGCTTAACTAACGCTTTTACATTAGAATTAGGTATTGAGTACGAAATGTAATGTCAGAAAATGGCACTTTACTCTTGTGGTTTTTCTGTTTTTTTCAATTTTCTAAAAAATCCTATCATTAGATTTTCTTCAAAATACGATATTCGTGCTTAAATAACGTTTTTACATAGGGATTAAGCATTTAGAACGAAATGTAATGTCAGTAAATGGCACATTACTCTTGTGATTCTTCGGTTTTTTTCAAATTTCTGAAAAATCCTATCATTAGATTTTCTTCAAAATACGATATTCGTGCTTAAATAACGTTTTTACATAGGGATTAAGCATGTAGAACGAAATGTAACGTCAGAAAATGGCACTTTGCTCTTGTGATTTTTCGGTTTTTTCAATTATCTGAAAAGACCTATCATCAGATTTTTTAAATACGAGAATCTTGCTTAACTAACGCTTTTACATTAGAATTAGGTATTGTGTACGAAATGTAATGTCAGAAAATGTCACTTTACTCTTGTGAATTTTCGGTTTTTTCAATTTTCTGAAAAAACCTATCATTAGATTTTCTTCAAAGTACGATATTCCTGCTTAAATAACGTTTTTACATAGGGATTGAGCAGTTAGGACGAAATCTAATGTCAGAAAATGGTACTTTACTCTTGTGAATTTTCGGTTTTTTCAATTATCTGAAAAAACCTATCATTAGATTTTCTTCAAAGTACGATATTCCTGCTTAAATAACGTTTTTACATAGGGATTGAGCAGTTAGGACGAAATCTAATGTCAGAAAATGGCACTTTACTCTTGTGAATTTTCGGTTTTTTCAATTATCTGAAAAAACCTATCATCAGATTTTTTAAATACGAGAATCTAGCTTAACTAACGCTCTTACATTAGAATTAGGTATTGAGTACAAAATGTAATGTCAGAAAATGGCACTTTACTCTTGTGATTTTTCTGTTTTTTTCAATTTTCTGAAAAATCCTATCATTAGATTTTCTTCAAAATACGATATTCGTGCTTAAATAACGTTTTTACATAGGGATTAAGCATTTAGAACGAAATGTAATGTCAGAAAATGGCACTTTGCTCTTGTGATTTTTCGGTTTTTCCAATTTTCTGAAAAAACCTATCATTAGATTTTCTTCAAGACACAATATTCTTGCTTAGATAACGTTTTTACATAGGGATTAAGCATTTAGAACGAATTCTAACGTCAGAAAATTGCGCTTTACTCTAGTGATTTTTCGGTTTTTTCTAATTTCTGAAAGAATCAATCATTAGATTTTCTTCAAAGTACGATATTCTTGCTTAAATATCGTTTTTACATAGGGATTAGGCATTTAGAACGAAATCTAATGACAGAAAATGGCACTTTACTCTTGTGATTTTTCGGTTTTTTCAATTTTCTGAAAGAATCTATCATTAGATTTTTTAAATACGACAATCTTGCTTATATAACAATTTTACATTAGAATTAAGTTTTTAGAACGAAATGTAATGTCAGAAAATGTCACTTTACTCTTGTGAATTCTCGGTTTTTTCAATTTTCTGAAAAAACCTATCATTAGATTTTCTTCAAAGTACGATATTCCTGCTTAAATAACGTTTTTACATAGGGATTGAGCAGTTAGAACGAAATCTAATGTCAGAAAATGGCACTTTACTCTTGTGAATTTTCGGTTTTTTCAATTATCTGAAAAAACCTATCATCAGATTTTTTAAATACGAGAATCTTGCTTAACTAACACTTTTACATTAGAATTAGGTATTGAGTACGAAATGTAATGTCAGAAAATGGCACTTTACTCTTGTGATTTTTCTGTTTTTTTCAATTTTCTGAAAAATCGTATC
Organism: Megalopta genalis; assembly: GCF_051020955.1. NCBI lineage: Eukaryota > Metazoa > Arthropoda > Insecta > Hymenoptera > Halictidae > Megalopta > Megalopta genalis. Next base: position 6,059,969 of record NC_135022.1, read on the forward strand.
ATTAGATTTTCTTCCAAATACGATATTCGTGCTTAAATAACGTTTTTACATAGGGATTAAGCATTTAGAACGAAATCTAATGTCAGAAAATGGCACTTTTACTGTAGTGATTTTACGGTTTCTACAATTTTCTGAAAAAACCTATCATTAGAATTTTTAAATACGAGAATCTTGCTTAACTACCGATTTTACCTTAGAATTAAGTATTTAGAACGAAATATAATGTCAGAAAATGGCGCTTTACTCTAGTGATTTTTCGGTTTTTTCAACTTTCTGTAAAAACCAATCATTAGATTTTCTTCAAAGTACGATATTCTTGCTTAAATATCGTTTTTACATAGGGATTAAGCATGTAGAACGAAATGTAACGTCAGAAAATGGCACTTTGCTCTTGTGATTTTTCGATTTTTCCAATTATCTGAAAAAACCTATCATTAGATTTTCTTCAAGACACAGTATTCTTGCTTAGATAACGTTTTTACATAGGGATTGAGCAGTTAGGACGAAATCTAATGTCAGAAAATGGCACTTTACTCTTGTTAATTTTCGGTTTTTTCAATTATCTGAAAAAACCTGTCATCAGATTTTTTAAATACGAGAATCTTGCTTATCTAACGATTTTACATTAGAATTAGGTATTTAAGAACGAAATATAATGTCAGAAAATGGCACATTACTCTTGTGATTTTTCGGTTTTTTTCAATTTTCTGAAAAATCGTATCATTAGATTTTCTTCCAAATACGATATTCGTGCTTAAATAACGTTTTTACATAGGGATTAAGCATTTAGAACGAAATCTAATGTCAGAAACTGGCACTTTTACTGTAGTGATTTTACGGTTTCTACAATTTTCTGAAAAAACCTATCATTAGAATTTTTAAATACGAGAATCTTGCTTAACTACCGATTTTACCTTAGAATTAAGTATTTAGAACGAAATATAATGTCAGAAAATGGCGCTTTACTCTAGTGATTTTTCGGTTTTTTCAACTTTCTGTAAAAACCAATCATTAGATTTTCTTCAAAGTACGATATTCGTGCTTAAATAACGTTTTTACATAGGGATTAAGCATTTAGAACGAAATGTAATGTCAGAAAATGGCACATTACGCTTGTGATCTTTCGGTTTTTTCAACTTTCTGTAAAAACCACTCATTAGATTTTCTTCAAAGTACGATATTCTTGCTTAAATATCGTTTCTACATAGGAATTAGGCATTTAGAACGAAATCTAATGACAGAAAATGGCACTTTACTCTTGTGATGTTTCGGTTTTTTCAATTTTCTGAAAAAACCTATCATTAGATTTTCTTCAAAGTACGATATTCCTGCTTAAATAACGTTTTTACATAGGGATTGTGCATTTAGAACGAAATCTAATGTCAGAAAATGGCAGTTTACACTTTTGATTTTTCGGTTTTTTCAATTTTCTGAAAGAATCTATCATTTGATTTTCTTCAAAGTCCGATATTCTTGCTTAGATAATGTTTTTACATAGGGATTAAGCATTCAGAACGAAATCTAATGTTAGAAAATGGCACTTTACTCCTGTGATTTTTCGGTTTCCTCAATTTTCTGAAAAAACCTGTCATCAGATTTTTAAATTCGAGAATCTTGCTTAACTACCGATTTTACCTTAGCATTAAGTATTTAGAACGAAATGTAATGTCAGAAGATGGCGCTTTACTCTAGTGATTTTTCGGTTTTCTCAAATTTCTGAAAAATCCTAACATTAGATTTTCTTCAAAATACGATATTCGTGCTTAAATAACGTTTTTACATAGGGATTAAGCATGTAGAACGAAATGTAACGTCAGAAAATGGCACTTTGCTCTTGTGATTTTTCGGTTTTTTCAATTATCTGAAAAAACCTATCACCAGATTTTTTAAATACGAGAATCTTGCTTAACTAACGCTTTTACATTAGAATTAGGTATTGAGTACGAAATGTAATGTCAGAAAATGTCACTTTACTCTTGTGAATTTTCGGTTTTTTCAATTTTCTGAAAAAACCTATCATTAGATTTTCTTCAAAGTACGATATTCCTGCTTAAATAACGTTTTTACATAGGGATTGTGCCTTTAGAACGAAATCTAATGTCAGAAAATGGCAGTTTACACTTTTGATTTTTCGGTTTTTTCAATTTTCTGAAAGAATCTATCATTTGATTTTCTTCAAAGTCCGATATTCTTGCTTAGATAATGTTTTTACATAGGGATTAAGCATTTAGAACGAAATCTAATGTTAGAAAATGGCACTTTACTCCTGTGATTTTTCGGTTTCCTCAATTTTCTGAAAAAACCTGTCATCAGATTTTTAAATTCGAGAATCTTGCTTAACTACCGATTTTACCTTAGCATTAAGTATTTAGAACGAAATGTAATGTCAGAAGATGGCGCTTTACTCTAGTGATTTTTCGGTTTTCTCAAATTTCTGAAAAATCCTAACATTAGATTTTCTTCAAAATACGATATTCGTGCTTAAATAACGTTTTTACATAGGGATTAAGCATGTAGAACGAAATGTAACGTCAGAAAATGGCACTTTGCTCTTGTGATTTTTCGGTTTTTTCAATTATCTGAAAAAACCTATCACCAGATTTTTTAAATACGAGAATCTTGCTTAACTAACGCTTTTACATTAGAATTAGGTATTGAGTACGAAATGTAATGTCAGAAAATGGCGCTTTACTCTAGTGATTTTTCGGTTTATTCAATTTTCTGTAAAAACTACTCATTAGATTTTCTTCAAAGTCCGATATTCTTGCTTAGATAACGTTTTTACATTGGGATTAAGCATTTAGAACGAAATCTAATGTCAGAAAATGACACTTTACTCTTGTGATTTTTCGGTTTTTTCAATTTTCTGAAAGAATCTATCATTAGATTTTTTAAATACGACAATCTTGCTTATATAACAATTTTACATTGGAATTAAGTTTTTAGAACGAAATGTAATGTCAGAAAATGTCACTTTACTCTTGTGAATTTTCGGTTTTTTCAATTTTCTGAAAAAACCTATCATTAGATTTTCTTCAAAGTACGATATTCCTGCTTAAATAACGTTTTTACATAGGGATTGAGCAGTTAGGACGAAATCTAATGTCAGAAAATGGCACTTTACTCTTGTGAATTTTCGGTTTTTTCAATTATCTGAAAAAACCTATCATCAGATTTTTTAAATACGAGAATCTTGCTTAACTAACGCTTTTACATTAGAATTAGGTATTGAGTACGAAATGTAATGTCAGAAAATGGCACTTTACTCTTGTGATTTTTCTGTTTTCTTCAATTTTCTGAAAAATCCTATCATTAGATTTTCTTCAAAATACGATATTCGTGCTTAAATAACGTTTTTACATAGGGATTAAGCATTTAGAACGAAATGTAATGTCAGAAAATGGCACATTACTCTTGTGATTCTTCGGTTTTTTTCAATTTTCTGAAAAATCCTATCATTAGATTTTCTTCAAAATACGATATTCGTGCTTAAATAACGTTTTTACATAGGGATTAAGCATGTAGAACGAAATGTAACGTCAGAAAATGGCACTTTGCTCTTGTGATTTTTCGGTTTTTTCAATTATCTGAAAAAACCTATCATCAGATTTTTTAAATACGAGAATCTTGCTTAACTAACGCTTTTACATTAGAATTAGGTATTGAGTACGAAATGTAATGTCAGAAAATGTCACTTTACTCTTGTGAATTTTCGGTTTTTTCAATTTTCTGAAAAAACCTATCATTAGATTTTCTTCAAAATACGATATTCGTGCTTAAATAACGTTTTTACATAGGGATTAAGCATTTAGAACGAAATGTAATGTCAGAAAATGGCACTTTGCTCTTGTGATTTTTCGGTTTTTCCAATTTTCTGAAAAAACCTATCATTAGATTTTCTTCAAGACACAATATTCTTGCTTAGATAACGTTTTTACATAGGGATTAAGCATTTAGAACGAATTCTAACGTCAGAAAATTGCGCTTTACTCTAGTGATTTTTCGGTTTTTTCTAATTTCTGAAAGAATCAATCATTAGATTTTCTTCAAAGTACGATATTCTTGCTTAAATATCGTTTTTACATAGGGATTAGCCATTTAGAACGAAATCTAATGACAGAAAATGGCACCTTACTCTTGTGATTTTTCGGTTTTTTCAATTTTCTGAAAGAATCTATCATTAGATTTTTTAAATACGACAATCTTGCTTATATAACAATTTTACATTAGAATTAAGTTTTTAGAACGAAATGTAATGTCAGAAAATGTCACTTTACTCTTGTGAATATTCGGTTTTTTCAATTTTCTGAAAAAAACCTATCATTAGATTTTCTTCAAAGTACGATATTCGTGCTTAAATAACGTTTTTACATAGGGATTAAGCATTTAGATCGAAATGTAATGTCAGAAAATGGCACATTACGCTTGTGATTTTTCGGTTTTTTCAACTTTCTGTAAAAACCACTCATTAGATTTTCTTCAAAGTACGATATTCTTGCTTAAATATCGTTTCTACATAGGGATTAGGCATTTAGAACGAAATCTAATGACAGAAAATGGCACTTTACTCTTGTGATGTTTCGGTTTTTTCAATTTTCTGAAAAAACCTATCATTAGATTTTCTTCAAAGTCCGATATTCTTGCTTAGATAATGTTTTTACATAGGGATTAAGCATTTAGAACGAAATCTAATGTTAGAAAATGGCACTTTACTCCTGTGATTTTTCGGTTTTTTCAATTTTCTGAAAAAACCTGTCATCAGATTTTTAAATACGAGAATCTTGCTTAACTACCGATTTTACCTTAGCATTAAGTATTTAGAACGAAATGTAATGTCAGAAGATGGCGCTTTACTCTAGTGATTTTTCGGTTTTCTCAAATTTCTGAAAAATCCTAACATTAGATTTTCTTCAAAGTACGATATTCTTGCTTAGATAACGTTTCTACATAGGGATTAAGCATTTAGAACGAATTCTAATGTCAGAAAATTGCGCTTTACTCTAGTGATTTTTCGGTTTTTTCTAATTTCTGAAAGAATCAATCATTAGATTTTCTTCAAAGTACGATATTCTTGCTTAGCTAACGATTATACATTAGAATTAGGTATTGAGTACGAAATATAATGTCAGAAAATGGCGCTTTACTCTAGTGATTTTTCGGTTTTTTCAACTTTCTGTAAAAACCAATCATTAGATTTTCTTCAAAGTACGATATTCTTGCTTAAATATCGTTTTTACATAGGGATTCGGCATTTAGAAAGAAATCTAATGACAGAAAATGTCACTTTACTCTTGCGAATTCTCGGTTTTTTCAATTTTCTGAAAAAACCTATCATTAGATTTTCTTCAAAGTACGATATTCCTGCTTAAATAACGTTTTTACATAGGGATTGAGCAGTTAGGACGAAATCTAATGTCAGAAAATGGCACTTTACTCTTGTGAATTTTCGGTTTTTTCAATTATCTGAAAAAACCTGTCATCAGAATTTTTAAATACGAGAATCTTGCTTAACTAACGCTTTTACATTAGAATTAGGTATTGAGTACGAAATGTAATGTCAGAAAATGGCACTTTACTCTTGTGATTTTTCTGTTTTTTTCAATTTTCTGAAAAATCCTATCATTAGATTTTCTTCCAAATACGATATTCGTGCTTAAATAACGTTTTTACATAGGGATTAAGCATTTAGAACGAAATCTAATGTCTGAAAATGGCACTTTTACTGTAGTGATTTTACGGTTTCTACAATTTTCTGAAAAAACCTATCATTAGAATTTTTAAATACGAGAATCTTGCTTAACTACCGATTTTACCTTAGAATTAAGTATTTAGAACGAAATATAATGTCAGAAAATGGCGCTTTACTCTACTGATTTTTCGGTTTTTTCAACTTTCTGTAAAAACCAATCATTAGATTTTCTTCAAAGTACGATATTCTTGCTTAAATATCGTTTTTACATAGGGATTAAGCATGTAGAACGAAATGTAACGTCAGAAAATGGCACTTTGCTCTTGTGATTTTTCGATTTTTCCAATTATCTGAAAAAACCTATCATTAGATTTTCTTCAAGACACAGTATTCTTGCTTAGATAACGTTTTTACATAGGGATTGAGCAGTTAGGACGAAATCTAATGTCAGAAAATGGCACTTTACTCTTGTGAATTTTCGGTTTTTTCAATTATCTGAAAAAACCTGTCATCAGATTTTTTAAATACGAGAATCTTGCTTATCTAACGATTTTACATTAGAATTAAGCATTTAGAACGAAATCTAAAGTCAGAAAATGGCGCTTTACTCTAGTGATTTTTCGGTTTTTTCAAATTTCTGTAAAAACCTATCATCAGATTTTTTAAATACGAGAATCTTGCTTATCTAACGATTTTACATTAGAATTAGGTATTTAGAACGAAATGTAATGTCAGAAAATGCCACTTTACTCTTGTGATTTTTCGGTTTTTTCAACTTTCTGGAAAAACCTATCATTAGATTTTCTTCAAAGTACGATATTCTTGCTTAAATAACGTTTCTACATAGGGATTAAGCATTTAGAACGAATTCTAACGTCAGAGAATTGCGCTTTACTCTAGTGATTTTTCGGTTTTTTCTAATTTCTGAAAGAATCAATCATTAGATTTTCTTCAAAGTCCGATATTCTTGCTTAGATAACGTTTTTATATAGGGATTAAGCATGTAGAACGAAATGTAACGTCAGAAAATGGCACTTTGCTCTTGTGATTTTTCAATTTTTCCAATTTTTTGAAAAAACCTATCATTAGATTTTCTTCAAGACACAATATTCTTGCTTAGATAACGCTTTTACATAGGGATTAAGCATTTAGAACGGAATCTAATGTCAGAAAATGACACTTTACTCTTGTGATTTTACGGTTTTTCCAATTTTCTGAAAAACCTATCATCAGATTTTTTAAATACGAGAATCTTGCTTAACTAACGATTTTACATTAGAATTAGGTATTGAGTACGAAATATAATGACAGAAAATGGCACTTTACTCTTGTGATTTTTCGGTTTTTCAAAATTTTCTGAAAAAACCTATCATTAGATTTTCTTCAAAGTACGATATTCCTGCTTAAATAACGTTTTTACATAGGGATTGTGCATTTAGAACGAAATCTAATGTCAGAAAATGGCAGTTTACTCCTGTGATTTTTCGGTTTTTTCAATTTTCTGAAAAAACCTGTCATCAGATTTTTAAATACGAGAATCTTGCTTAACTACCGATTTTACCTTAGCATTAAGTATTTAGAACGAAATGTAATGTCAGAAGATGGCGCTTTACTCTAGTGATTTTTCGGTTTTCTCAAATTTCTGAAAAATCCTAACATTAGATTTTCTTCAAAGTACGATATTCTTGCTTAAATAACGTTTCTACATAGGGATTAAGCATTTAGAACGAATTCTAACGTCAGAAAATTGCGCTTTACTCTAGTGATTTTTCGGTTTTTTCTAATTTCTGAAAGAATCAATCATTAGATTTTCTTCAAAGTCCCATATTCTTGCTTAGATAACGTTTTTACATAGGGATTAAGCATGTAGAACGAAATGTAATGTCAGAAAATGGCACTTTGCTCTTGTGATTTTTCGGTTTTTCCAATTTTCTGAAAAAACCTATCATTAGATTTTCTTCAAGACACAATATTCTTGCTTAGATAACGTTTTTACATAGGGATTAAGCATTTAGAACGAAATCTAATGTCAGAAAATGACACTTTACTCTTGTGATTTTACGGTTTTTCCAATTTTCTGAAAAAACCTATCATCAGATTTTTTAAATACGAGGATCTTGCTTAACTAACGATTATACATTAGAATTAGGTATTGAGTACGAAATATAATGTCAGAAAATGGCGCTTTACTCTAGTGATTTTTCGGTTTTTTCAACTTTCTGTAAAAACCAATCATTAGATTTTCTTCAAAGTACGATATTCTTGCTTAAATATCGTTTTTACATAGGGATTAGGCATTTAGAAAGAAATCTAATGACAGAAAATGTCACTTTACTCTTGTGAATTCTCGGTTTTTTCAATTTTCTGAAAAAACCTATCATTAGATTTTCTTCAAAGTACGATATTCCTGCTTAAATAACGTTTTTACATAGGGATTGAGCAGTTAGGACGAAATCTAATGTCAGAAAATGGCACTTTACTCTAGTGAATTTTCGGTTTTTTCAATTATCTGAAAAAACCTGTCATCAGAATTTTTAAATACGAGAATCTTGCTTAACTAACGCTTTTACATTAGAATTAGGTATTGAGTACGAAATGTAATGTCAGAAAATGGCACTTTACTCTTGTGATTTTTCTGTTTTTTTCAATTTTCTGAAAAATCCTATCATTAGATTTTCTTCAAAATACGATATTCGTGCTTAAATAACGTTTTTACATAGGGATTAAGCATTTAGAACGAAATCTAATGTCAGAAAATGACACTTTACTCTTGTGATTTTACGGTTTTTCCAATTTTCTGAAAAAACCTATCATCAGATTTTTTAAATACGAGAATCTTGCTTAACTAACGATTTTACATTAGAATTAGGTATTGAGTACGAAATATAATGACAGAAAATGGCACTTTACTCTTGTGATTTTTCGGTTTTTTCAATTTTCTGAAAAAACCTATCATTAGATTTTCTTCAAAGTACGATATTCCTGCTTAAATAACGTTTTTACATAGGGATTGTGCATTTAGAACGAAATCTAATGTCAGAAAATGGCAGTTTACTCCTGTGATTTTTCGGTTTTTTCAATTTTCTGAAAAAACCTGTCATCAGATTTTTAAATACGAGAATCTTGCTTAACTACCGATTTTACCTTAGCATTAAGTATTTAGAACGAAATATAATGTCAGAAGATGGCGCTTTACTCTAGTGATTTTTCGGTTTTCTCAAATTTCTGAAAAATCCTAACATTAGATTTTCTTCAAAGTACGATATTCTTGCTTAAATAACGTTTTTACATAGGGATTAAGCATGTAGAACGAAATGCAATGTCAGAAAATGGCACTTTGCTCTTGTGATTTTTCGGTTTTTCCAATTTTCTGAAAAAACGTATCATTAGATTTTCTTCAAGACACAATATTCTTGCTTAGATAACGTTTTTACATAGGGATTAAGCATTTAGAACGACATCTAATGTCAGAAAATGACACTTTACTCTTGTGATTTTACGGTTTCTCCAATTTTCTGAAAAAACCTATCATCAGATTTTTCAAATACGAGAATCTTGCTTAACTTACGATTTTACATTAGAATTAGGTATTGTGTACGAAATATAATGTCAGAAAATGGCGCTTTACTCTAGTGATTTTTCGGTTTTTTCAACTTTCTGTAAAAACCAATCATTAGATTTTCTTCAAAGTACGATATTCTTGCTTAAATATCGTTTTTACATAGGGATTAGGCATTTAGAACGAAATCTAATGACAGAAAATGGCACTTTACTCTTGTGATTTTTCGGTTTTTTCAATTTTCTGAAAGAATCTATCATTAGATTTTTTAAATACGACAATCTTGCTTATATAACAATTTTACATTAGAATTAAGTTTTTAGAACGAAATGTAATGTCAGAAAATGTCACTTTACTCTTGTGAATTCTCGGTTTTTTCAATTTTCTGAAAAAACCTATCATCAGAATTTTTAAATACGAGAATCTTGCTTAACTAACGCTTTTACATTAGAATTAGGTATTGAGTACGAAATGTAATGTCAGAAAATGGCACTTTACTCTTGTGATTTTTCTGTTTTTTTCAATTTTCTGAAAAATCCTATCATTAGATTTTCTTCAAAATACGATATTCGTGCTTAAATAACGTTTTTACATAGGGATTAAGCATTTAGAACGAAATGTAATGTCAGAAAATGGCACATTACTCTTGTGATTTTTCGGTTTTTTTCAATTTTCTGAAAAATCCTATCATTAGATTTTCTTCAAAGTCCGATATTCTTGCTTAGATAACGGTTTTACATAGGGATTAAGCATGTAGAACGAAATGTAATGTCAGAAAATGGCACTTTGCTCTTGTGATTTTTCGGTTTTTCCAATTTTCTGAAAAAACCTATCATTAGATTTTCTTCGAGACACTATATTCTTGCTTAGATAACGTTTTTACATAGGGATTAAGCATTTAGAACGAAATCTAATGTCAGAAAATGACACTTTACTCTTGTGATTTTACGGTTTTTCCAATTTTCTGAAAAAACCTATCATGAGATTTTTTAAATACGAGAATCTTGCTTAACTAATGATTTTACACTAGAATTAGGTATTGAGTACGAAATATAATGTCAGAAAATGGCGCTTTACTCTAGTGATTTTTCGGTTTTTTCAACTTTCTGTAAAAACCAATCATTAGATTTTCTTCAAAGTACGATATTCTTGCTTAAATATCGTTTTTACATAGGGATTAAGCATTTAGAACGAAATCTAATGACAGAAAATGGCACTTTACTCTTGTGATTTTTCGGTTTTTTCAATTTTCTGAAAGAATCTATTATTAGATTTTTTAAATACGACAATCTTGCTTATATAACAATTTTACATTAGAATTAAGTTTTTAGAACGAAATGTAATGTCAGAAAATGTCACTTTACTCTTGTGAATTCTCGGTTTTTTCAATTTTCTGAAAAAACCTATCATTAGATTTTCTTCAAAGTACGATATTCCTGCTTAAATAACGTTTTTACATAGGGATTGAGCAGTTAGGACGAAATCTAATGTCAGAAAATGACAGTTTACTCTTGTGAATTTTCGGTTTTTTTCAATTATCTGAAAAAACCTGTCATCAGATTTTTTAAATACGAGAATCTTGCTTAACTAACGCTTTTACATTAGAATTAGGTATTGAGTACGAAATGTAATGTCAGAAAATAGCACTTTACTCTTGTGATTTTTCTGTTTTTTTCAATTTTCTGAAAAATCCTATCATTAGATTTTCTTCAAAATACGATATTCGTGCTTAAATAACGTTTTTACATAGGGATTAAGCATTTAGAACGAAATGTAATGTCAGAAAATGGCACATTACTCTTGTGATTTTTCGGTTTTTTTCAATTTTCTGAAAAATCCTATCATTAGATTTTCTTCAAAATACGATATTCGTACTTAAATAACGTTTTTACATAGGGATTAAGCATGTAGAACGAAATGTAAGTTCAGAAAATGGCACTTTGCTCTTGTGATTTTTCGGTTTTTCCAATTTTCTTAAAAAACCTATCATTAGATTTTCTTCGAGACACAATATTCTTGCTTAGATAACGTTTTTACATAGGGATTAAGCATTTAGAACGAAATCTAATGTCAGAAAATGACACTTTACTCTTGTGATTTTACGGTTTTTCCAATTTTCTGAAAAAACCTATCATCAGATTTTTTAAATACGAGAATCTTGCTTAACTAACGATTTTACATTAGAATTAGGTATTGAGTACGAAATATAATGACAGAAAATGGCACTTTACTCTTGTGATTTTTCGGTTTTTTCAATTTTCTGAAAAAACCTATCATTAGATTTTCTTCAAAGTACGATATTCCTGCTTAAATAACGTTTTTACATAGGGATTGTGCATTTAGAACGAAATCTAATGTCAGAAAATGGCAGTTTACTCCTGTGATTTTTCGGTTTTTTCAATTTTCTGAAAAAACCTGTCATCAGATTTTTAAATACGAGAATCTTGCTTAACTACCGATTTTACCTTAGCATTAAGTATTTAGAACGAAATGTAATGTCAGAAGATGGCGCTTTACTCTAGTGATTTTTCGGTTTTCTCAAATTTCTGAAAAATCCTAACATTAGATTTTCTTCAAAGTACGATATTCTTGCTTAAATAACGTTTTTACATAGGGATTAAGCATGTAGAACGAAATGTAATGTCAGAAAATGGCACTTTGCTCTTGTGATTTTTCGGTTTTTCCAATTTTCTGAAAAAACCTATCATTAGATTTTCTTCAAGACACAATATTCTTGCTTAGATAACGTTTTTACATAGGGATTAAGCATTTAGAACGAAATCAAATGTCAGAAAATGACACTTTACTCTTGTGATTTTACGGTTTTTCCAATTTTCTGAAAACACCTATCATCAGATTTTTTAAATACGAGAATCTTGCTTAACAAGCGATTTTACATTAGAATTAGGTATTGAGTACGAAATATAATGTCAGAAAATGGCGCTTTACTCTAGTAATTTTTCGGTTTTTTCAACTTTCTGTAAAAACCACTCATTAGATTTTCTTCAAGGTACGATATTCTTGCTTAAATATCGTTTTTACATAAGGATTAGGCATCTAGAACGAAATCTAGTGACAGAAAATGGCACTTTACTCTTGTGATTTTTCGGTTTTTTCAATTTTCTGAAAAAACCTATCATTAGATTTTCTTCAAAGTACGATATTCTTGCTTAAATAACGTTTCTACATAGGGATTAAGCATTTAGAACGAAATCTAATGTCAGAAAATGGCAGTTTACACATGTGATTTTTCGGTTTTTTCAATTTTCTGAAAAAACCTATCATTAGATTTTCTTCAAAGTACGATATTCCTGCTTAAATAACGTTTTTACATAGGGATTGTGCAATTTAGAACGAAATCTAATGTCAGAAAATGGCAGTTTACTCCTGTGATTTTTCGGTTTTTTCAATTTTCTGAAAAAACCTATCATCAGATTTTTCAAATACGAGAATCTTGCTTAACTACCGATTTTACCTTAGCATTAAGTATTTAGAACGAAATGTAATGTCAGAAGATGGCGCTTTACTCTAGTGATTTTTCGGTTTTCTCAAATTTCTGAAAAATCCTAACATTAGATTTTCTTCAAAGTACGATATTCTTGCTTAAATAACGTTTTTACATAGGGATTAAGCATGTAGAACGAAATGTAATGTCAGAAAATGGCACTTTGCTCTTGTGATTTTTCGGTTTTTCCAATTTTCTGAAAAAACCTATCATTAGATTTTCTTCAAGACACAATATTCTTGCTTAGATAACGTTTTTACATAGGGACTAAGCATTTAGAACGAAATCTAATGTCAGAAAATGACACTTTACTCTTGTGATTTTACGGTTTTTCCAATTTTCTGAAAAAACCTATCATCAGATTTTTCAAATACGAGAATCTTGCTTAACTAACGATTTTACGTTAGAATTAGGTATTGAGTACGAAATATAATGTCAGAAAATGGCGCTTTACTCTAGTGATTTTTCGGTTTTCTCAACTTTCTGTAAAAACCAATCATTAGATTTTCTTCAAAGTACGATATTCTTGCTTAAATATCGTTTCTACATAGGGATTAGGCATTTAGAACGAAATCTAATGACAGAAAATGGCACTTTACTCTTGTGATTTTTCGGTTTTTTCAATTTTCTGAAAAAACCTATCATCAGATTTTTTAAATACGAGAATCTTGCTTAACAAGCGATTTTACATTAGAATTAGGTATTGAGTACGAAATATAATGTCAGAAAATGGCGCTTTACTCTAGTAATTTTTCGGTTTTTTTAACTTTCTGTAAAAACCACTCATTAGATTTTCTTCAAAGTGCGATATTCTTGCTTATATATCGTTTTTACATAGGTATTAGGCATTTAGAATGAAATCTAGAGACAGAAAATGGCACTTTACTCTTGAGATTTTTCGGTTTTTTCAATTTTCTGAAAAAACCTATCATTAGATTTTCTTCAAAGTCCGATATTCTTGCTTAGATAACGTTTTTACATAGGGATTAAGCATTTAGAATGAAATCTAAAGTCAGAAAATGGCACTTTGCTCTTGTGATTTTTCGGTTTTTCCAATTTTCTGAAAAAACCTATCATTAGATTTTCTTCAAGACACAATATTCTTGCTTAGATAACGTTTTTACATAGGGATTAAGCATTTAGAACGAAATCAAATGTCAGAAAATGACACTTTACTCTTGTGATTTTACGGTTTTTCCAATTTTCTGAAAACACCTATCATCAGATTTTTTAAATACGAGAATCTTGCTTAACAAGCGATTTTACATTAGAATTAGGTATTGAGTACGAAATATAATGTCAGAAAATGGCGCTTTACTCTAGTAATTTTTCGGTTTTTTCAACTTTCTGTAAAAACCACTCATTAGATTTTCTTCAAGGTACGATATTCTTGCTTAAATATCGTTTTTACATAAGGATTAGGCATCTAGAACGAAATCTAGTGACAGAAAATGGCACTTTACTCTTGTGATTTTTCGGTTTTTTCAATTTTCAGAAAAAACCTATCATTAGATTTCCTTCAAAGTACGATATTCTTGCTTAAATAACGTTTCTACATAGGGATTAAGCATTTAGAACGAAATCTAATGTCAGAAAATGGCAGTTTACACTTGTGATTTTTCGGTTTTTTCAATTTTCTGAAAGAATCTATCATTTGATTTTCTTCAAAGACCGATATTCTTGCTTAAATGACGTTTTTACATAGGGATTATGCATTTAGAACGAAATCTAATGTCAGAAAATGGCACTTTACTCCTGTGATTTTTCGGTTTTTTCAATTTTCTGAAAAAACCTGTCATCAGATTTTTAAATACGAGAATCTTGCTTAACTACCGCTTTTACCTTAGCATTAAGTATTTAGAACGAAATGTAATGTCAGAAGATGGCGCTTTACTCTAGTGATTTTTCGGTTTTCTCAAATTTCTGAAAAATCCTAACATTAGATTTTCTTCAAAGTACGATATTCTTGCTTAAATAACGTTTCTACATAGGGATTAAGCATTTAGAACGAATTCTAACGACAGAAAATTGCGCTTTACTCGAGTGATTTTTCGGTTTTTTCTAATTTTTGAAAGAATCAATCATTAGATTTTCTTCAAAGTCCGATATTCTTGCTTAGATAACGTTTTTACATAGGGATTAAGCATGTAGAACGAAATGTAATGTCACAAAATGGCACTTTACTCTTGTGATTTTTCTGTTTTTTTCAATTTTCTGTAAAATCCTAACATTAGATTTTCTTCAAAGTACGATATTCTTGCTTAAATAACGTTTCTACATAGGGATTAAGCATTTAGAACGAAATCTAATGTCAGAAAATGACACTTTACTCTTGTGATTTTACGGTTTTTCCAATTTTCTGAAAAAACCTATCATCAGATTTTTTAAATACGAGAATCTTGCTTAACTAACGATTTTACATTAGAATTAGGTATTGAGTACGAAATATAATGTCAGAAAATGGCGCTTTACTCTAGTGATTTTTCGGTTTTTTCAACTTTCTGTAAAAACCAATCATTAGATTTTCTTCAAAGTACGATATTCTCCCTTAAATATCGTTTTTACATAGGGATTAGGCATTTAGAACGAAATCTAATGACAGAAAATGGCACTTTACTCTTGTGATTTTTCGGTTTTTTCAATTTTCTGAAAGAATCTATCATTAGATTTTTTAAATACGACAATCTTGCTTATATAACAATTTTACATTAGAATTAAGTTTTTAGAACGAAATGTAATGTCATAAAATGTCACTTTACTCTTGTGATTTTTCGGTTTTTCCAATTTTCTGAAAAAACCTATCATTAGATTTTCTTCAAGACACAATATTCTTGCTTAGATAACGTTTTTACATAGGGATTAAGCATTTAGAACGAAATCAAATGTCAGAAAATGACACTTTACTCTTGTGATTTTACGGTTTTTCCAATTTTCTGAAAACACCTATCATCAGATTTTTTAAATACGAGAATCTTGCTTAACAAGCGATTTTACATTAGAATTAGGTATTGAGTACGAAATATAATGTCAGAAAATGGCGCTTTACTCTAGTAATTTTTCGGTTTTTTCAACTTTCTGTAAAAACCACTCATTAGATTTTCTTCAAGGTACGATATTCTTGCTTAAATATCGTTTTTACATAAGGATTAGGCATCTAGAACGAAATCTAGTGACAGAAAATGGCACTTTACTCTTGTGATTTTTCGGTTTTTTCAATTTTCAGAAAAAACCTATCATTAGATTTTCTTCAAAGTACGATATTCTTGCTTAAATAACGTTTCTACATAGGGATTAAGCATTTAGAACGAAATCTAATGTCAGAAAATGGCAGTTTACACTTGTGATTTTTCGGTTTTTTCAATTTTCTGAAAGAATCTATCATTTGATTTTCTTCAAAGACCGATATTCTTGCTTAAATGACGTTTTTACATAGGGATTATGCATTTAGAACGAAATCTAATGTCAGAAAATGGCACTTTACTCCTGTGATTTTTCGGTTTTTTCAATTTTCTGAAAAAACCTGTCATCAGATTTTTAAATACGAGAATCTTGCTTAACTACCGCTTTTACCTTAGCATTAAGTATTTAGAACGAAATGTAATGTCAGAAGATGGCGCTTTACTCTAGTGATTTTTCGGTTTTCTCAAATTTCTGAAAAATCCTAACATTAGATTTTCTTCAAAGTACGATATTCTTGCTTAAATAACGTTTCTACATAGGGATTAAGCATTTAGAACGAATTCTAACGACAGAAAATTGCGCTTTACTCGAGTGATTTTTCGGTTTTTTCTAATTTTTGAAAGAATCAATCATTAGATTTTCTTCAAAGTCCGATATTCTTGCTTAGATAACGTTTTTACATAGGGATTAAGCATGTAGAACGAAATGTAATGTCACAAAATGGCACTTTACTCTTGTGATTTTTCTGTTTTTTTCAATTTTCTGTAAAATCCTAACATTAGATTTTCTTCAAAGTACGATATTCTTGCTTAAATAACGTTTCTACATAGGGATTAAGCATTTAGAACGAAATCTAATGTCAGAAAATGACACTTTACTCTTGTGATTTTACGGTTTTTCCAATTTTCTGAAAAAACCTATCATCAGATTTTTTAAATACGAGAATCTTGCTTAACTAACGATTTTACATTAGAATTAGGTATTGAGTACGAAATATAATGTCAGAAAATGGCGCTTTACTCTAGTGATTTTTCGGTTTTTTCAACTTTCTGTAAAAACCAATCATTAGATTTTCTTCAAAGTACGATATTCTCGCTTAAATATCGTTTTTACATAGGGATTAGGCATTTAGAACGAAATCTAATGACAGAAAATGGCACTTTACTCTTGTGATTTTTCGGTTTTTTCAATTTTCTGAAAGAATCTATCATTAGATTTTTTAAATACGACAATCTTGCTCATATAACAATTTTACATTAGAATTAAGTTTTTAGAACGAAATGTAATGTCATAAAATGTCACTTTACTCTTGGGAATTTTCGGTTTTTTCAATTTTCTGAAAAAACCTATCATTAGATTTTCTTCAAAGTACGATATTCGTGCTTAAATAACGTTTTTACATAGGGATTAAGCATGTAGAACGAAATCTAGTGACAGAAAATGGCACTTTACTCTTGTGATTTTTCGGTTTTTTCAATTTTCAGAAAAAACCACTCATTAGATTTTCTTCAAAGTGCGATATTCTTGCTTATATATCGTTTTTACATAGGGATTAGGCATTTAGAATGAAATCTAGTGACAGAAAATGGCACTTTACTCTTGAGATTTTTCGGTTTTTTCAATTTTCTGAAAAAACCTATCGTTAGATTTTCTTCAAAGTCCGATATTCTTGCTTAGATAACGTTTTTACATAGGGATTAAGCATTTAGAATGAAATCTAAAGTCAGAAAATGGCACTTTGCTCTTGTGATTTTTCGGTTTTTCCAATTTTCTGAAAAAACCTATCATTAGATTTTCTGCAAGACACAATATTCTTGCTTAGATAACGTTTTTACATAGGGATTAAGCATTTAGAACGAAATCAAATGTCAGAAAATGACACTTTACTCTTGTGATTTTACGGTTTTTCCAATTTTCTGAAAACACCTATCATCAGATTTTTTAAATACGAGAATCTTGCTTAACAAGCGATTTTACATTAGAATTAGGTATTGAGTACGAAATATAATGTCAGAAAATGGCGCTTTACTCTAGTAATTTTTCGGTTTTTTCAACTTTCTGTAAAAACCACTCATTAGATTTTCTTCAAGGTACGATATTCTTGCTTAAATAACGTTTCTACATAGGGATTAAGCATTTAGAACGAAATCTAATGACAGAAAATGGCACTTTACTCTTGTGATTTTTCGGTTTTTTCAATTTTCTGGAAAAACCTATCATTAGATTTTCTTCAAGACACAATATTCTTGCTTAGATAACGTTTTCACATAGGGATTAAGCATTTAGAACGAAATCAAATGTCAGAAAATGACACTTTACTCTTGTGATTTTACGGTTTTTCCAATTTTCTGAAAACACCTATCATCAGATTTTTTAAATACGAGAATCTTGCTTAACAAGCGATTTTACATTAGAATTAGGTATTGAGTACGAAATATAATGTCAGAAAATGGCGCTTTACTCTAGTAATTTTTCGGTTTTTTTAACTTTCTGTAAAAACCACTCATTAGATTTTCTTCAAAGTGCGATATTCTTGCTTATATATCGTTTTTACATAGGTATTAGGCATTTAGAATGAAATCTAGTGACAGAAAATGGCACTTTACTCTTGAGATTTTTCGGTTTTTTCAATTTTCTGAAAAAACCTATCATTAGATTTTCTTCAAAGTCCGATATTCCTGCTTAGATAACGTTTTTACATAGGGATTAAGCATTTAGAATGAAATCTAAAGTCAGAAAATGGCACTTTGCTCTTGTGATTTTTCGGTTTTTCCAATTTTCTGAAAAAACCTATCATTAGATTTTCTTCAAGACACAATATTCTTGCTTAGATAACGTTTTTACATAGGGATTAAGCATTTAGAACGAAATCAAATGTCAGAAAATGACACTTTACTCTTGTGATTTTACGGTTTTTCCAATTTTCTGAAAACACCTATCATCAGATTTTTTAAATACGAGAATCTTGCTTAACAAGCGATTTTACATTAGAATTAGGTATTGAGTACGAAATATAATGTCAGAAAATGGCGCTTTACTCTAGTAATTTTTCGGTTTTTTCAACTTTCTGTAAAAACCACTCATTAGATTTTCTTCAAGGTACGATATTCTTGCTTAGATATCGTTTTTACATAAGGATTAGGCATCTAGAACGA
This sequence comes from Megalopta genalis, assembly GCF_051020955.1. Classification (NCBI taxonomy): domain Eukaryota; kingdom Metazoa; phylum Arthropoda; class Insecta; order Hymenoptera; family Halictidae; genus Megalopta; species Megalopta genalis. Next base: position 6,079,057 of record NC_135022.1, read on the forward strand.
AATCTAGTGACAGAAAATGGCACTTTACTCTTGTGATTTTTCGGTTTTTTCAATTTTCAGAAAAAACCTATCATTAGATTTTCTTCAAAGTACGATATTCTTGCTTAAATAACGTTTCTACATAGGGATTAAGCATTTAGAACGAAATCTAATGTCAGAAAATGGCAGTTTACACTTGTGATTTTTCGGTTTTTTCAATTTTCTGAAAAAACCTATCATCAGATTTTTCAAATACGAGAATCTTGCTTAACTAACGATTTTACGTTAGAATTAGGTATTGAGTACGAAATATAATGTCAGAAAATGGCGCTTTACTCTAGTGATTTTTCGGTTTTCTCAACTTTCTGTAAAAACCAATCATTAGATTTTCTTCAAAGTACGATATTCTTGCTTAAATATCGTTTCTACATAGGGATTAGGCATTTAGAACGAAATCTAATGACAGAAAATGGCACTTTACTCTTGTGATTTTTCGGTTTTTTCAATTTTCTGAAAGAATCTATCATTAGATTTTTTAAATACGACAATCTTGCTTATATAACAATTTTACATTAGAATTAAGTTTTTAGAACGAAATGTAATGTCATAAAATGTCACTTTACTCTTGGGAATTTTCGGTTTTTTCAATTTTCTGAAAAAACCTATCATTAGATTTTCTTCAAAGTACGATATTCGTGCTTAAATAACGTTTTTACATAGGGATTAAGCATGTAGAACGAAATCTAGTGACAGAAAATGGCACTTTACTCTTGTGATTTTTCGGTTTTTTCAATTTTCAGAAAAAACCTATCATTAGATTTTCTTCAAAGTACGATATTCTTGCTTAAATAACGTTTCTACATAGGGATTAAGCATTTAGAACGAAATCTAATGTCAGAAAATGGCAGTTTACACTTGTGATTTTTCGGTTTTTTCAATTTTCTGAAAAAACCTATCATCAGATTTTTCAAATACGAGAATCTTGCTTAACTAACGATTTTACGTTAGAATTAGGTATTGAGTACGAAATATAATGTCAGAAAATGGCGCTTTACTCTAGTGATTTTTCGGTTTTCTCAACTTTCTGTAAAAACCAATCATTAGATTTTCTTCAAAGTACGATATTCTTGCTTAAATATCGTTTCTACATAGGGATTAGGCATTTAGAACGAAATCTAATGACAGAAAATGGCACTTTACTCTTGTGATTTTTCGGTTTTTTCAATTTTCTGAAAAAACCTATCATTAGATTTTCTTCAAGACACAATATTCTTGCTTAGATAACGTTTTCACATAGGGATTAAGCATTTAGAACGAAATCAAATGTCAGAAAATGACACTTTACTCTTGTGATTTTACGGTTTTTCCAATTTTCTGAAAACACCTATCATCAGATTTTTTAAATACGAGAATCTTGCTTAACAAGCGATTTTACATTAGAATTAGGTATTGAGTACGAAATATAATGTCAGAAAATGGCGCTTTACTCTAGTAATTTTTCGGTTTTTTCAACTTTCTGTAAAAACCACTCATTAGATTTTCTTCAAGGTACGATATTCTTGCTTAAATATCGTTTTTACATAAGGATTAGGCATCTAGAACGAAATGTAGTGACAGAAAATGGCACTTTACTCTTGTGATTTTTCGGTTTTTTCAATTTTCAGAAAAAACCACTCATTAGATTTTCTTCAAAGTGCGATATTCTTGCTTATATATCGTTTTTACATAGGGATTAGGCATTTAGAATGAAATCTAGTGACAGAAAATGGCACTTTACTCTTGAGATTTTTCGGTTTTTTCAATTTTCTGAAAAAACCTATCGTTAGATTTTCTTCAAAGTCCGATATTCTTGCTTAGATAACGTTTTTACATAGGGATTAAGCATTTAGAATGAAATCTAAAGTCAGAAAATGGCACTTTGCTCTTGTGATTTTTCGGTTTTTCCAATTTTCTGAAAAAACCTATCATTAGATTTTCTGCAAGACACAATATTCTTGCTTAGATAACGTTTTTACATAGGGATTAAGCATTTAGAACGAAATCAAATGTCAGAAAATGACACTTTACTCTTGTGATTTTACGGTTTTTCCAATTTTCTGAAAACACCTATCATCAGATTTTTTAAATACGAGAATCTTGCTTAACAAGCGATTTTACATTAGAATTAGGTATTGAGTACGAAATATAATGTCAGAAAATGGCGCTTTACTCTAGTAATTTTTCGGTTTTTTCAACTTTCTGTAAAAACCACTCATTAGATTTTCTTCAAGGTACGATATTCTTGCTTAAATAACGTTTCTACATAGGGATTAAGCATTTAGAACGAAATCTAATGACAGAAAATGGCACTTTACTCTTGTGATTTTTCGGTTTTTTCAATTTTCTGGAAAAACCTATCATTAGATTTTCTTCAAGACACAATATTCTTGCTTAGATAACGTTTTCACATAGGGATTAAGCATTTAGAACGAAATCAAATGTCAGAAAATGACACTTTACTCTTGTGATTTTACGGTTTTTCCAATTTTCTGAAAACACCTATCATCAGATTTTTTAAATACGAGAATCTTGCTTAACAAGCGATTTTACATTAGAATTAGGTATTGAGTACGAAATATAATGTCAGAAAATGGCGCTTTACTCTAGTAATTTTTCGGTTTTTTTAACTTTCTGTAAAAACCACTCATTAGATTTTCTTCAAAGTGCGATATTCTTGCTTATATATCGTTTTTACATAGGTATTAGGCATTTAGAATGAAATCTAGTGACAGAAAATGGCACTTTACTCTTGAGATTTTTCGGTTTTTTCAATTTTCTGAAAAAACCTATCATTAGATTTTCTTCAAAGTCCGATATTCCTGCTTAGATAACGTTTTTACATAGGGATTAAGCATTTAGAATGAAATCTAAAGTCAGAAAATGGCACTTTGCTCTTGTGATTTTTCGGTTTTTCCAATTTTCTGAAAAAACCTATCATTAGATTTTCTTCAAGACACAATATTCTTGCTTAGATAACGTTTTTACATAGGGATTAAGCATTTAGAACGAAATCAAATGTCAGAAAATGACACTTTACTCTTGTGATTTTACGGTTTTTCCAATTTTCTGAAAACACCTATCATCAGATTTTTTAAATACGAGAATCTTGCTTAACAAGCGATTTTACATTAGAATTAGGTATTGAGTACGAAATATAATGTCAGAAAATGGCGCTTTACTCTAGTAATTTTTCGGTTTTTTCAACTTTCTGTAAAAACCACTCATTAGATTTTCTTCAAGGTACGATATTCTTGCTTAGATATCGTTTTTACATAAGGATTAGGCATCTAGAACGAAATCTAGTGACAGAAAATGGCACTTTACTCTTGTGATTTTTCGGTTTTTTCAATTTTCAGAAAAAACCTATCATTAGATTTTCTTCAAAGTACGATATTCTTGCTTAAATAACGTTTCTACATAGGGATTAAGCATTTAGAACGAAATCTAATGTCAGAAAATGGCAGTTTACACTTGTGATTTTTCGGTTTTTTCAATTTTCTGAAAAAACCTATCATCAGATTTTTCAAATACGAGAATCTTGCTTAACTAACGATTTTACGTTAGAATTAGGTATTGAGTACGAAATATAATGTCAGAAAATGGCGCTTTACTCTAGTGATTTTTCGGTTTTCTCAACTTTCTGTAAAAACCAATCATTAGATTTTCTTCAAAGTACGATATTCTTGCTTAAATATCGTTTCTACATAGGGATTAGGCATTTAGAACGAAATCTAATGACAGAAAATGGCACTTTACTCTTGTGATTTTTCGGTTTTTTCAATTTTCTGAAAGAATCTATCATTAGATTTTTTAAATACGACAATCTTGCTTATATAACAATTTTACATTAGAATTAAGTTTTTAGAACGAAATGTAATGTCATAAAATGTCACTTTACTCTTGGGAATTTTCGGTTTTTTCAATTTTCTGAAAAAACCTATCATTAGATTTTCTTCAAAGTACGATATTCGTGCTTAAATAACGTTTTTACATAGGGATTAAGCATGTAGAACGAAATCTAGTGACAGAAAATGGCACTTTACTCTTGTGATTTTTCGGTTTTTTCAATTTTCAGAAAAAACCTATCATTAGATTTTCTTCAAAGTACGATATTCTTGCTTAAATAACGTTTCTACATAGGGATTAAGCATTTAGAACGAAATCTAATGTCAGAAAATGGCAGTTTACACTTGTGATTTTTCGGTTTTTTCAATTTTCTGAAAAAACCTATCATCAGATTTTTCAAATACGAGAATCTTGCTTAACTAACGATTTTACGTTAGAATTAGGTATTGAGTACGAAATATAATGTCAGAAAATGGCGCTTTACTCTAGTGATTTTTCGGTTTTCTCAACTTTCTGTAAAAACCAATCATTAGATTTTCTTCAAAGTACGATATTCTTGCTTAAATATCGTTTCTACATAGGGATTAGGCATTTAGAACGAAATCTAATGACAGAAAATGGCACTTTACTCTTGTGATTTTTCGGTTTTTTCAATTTTCTGAAAAAACCTATCATTAGATTTTCTTCAAGACACAATATTCTTGCTTAGATAACGTTTTCACATAGGGATTAAGCATTTAGAACGAAATCAAATGTCAGAAAATGACACTTTACTCTTGTGATTTTACGGTTTTTCCAATTTTCTGAAAACACCTATCATCAGATTTTTTAAATACGAGAATCTTGCTTAACAAGCGATTTTACATTAGAATTAGGTATTGAGTACGAAATATAATGTCAGAAAATGGCGCTTTACTCTAGTAATTTTTCGGTTTTTTCAACTTTCTGTAAAAACCACTCATTAGATTTTCTTCAAGGTACGATATTCTTGCTTAAATATCGTTTTTACATAAGGATTAGGCATCTAGAACGAAATGTAGTGACAGAAAATGGCACTTTACTCTTGTGATTTTTCGGTTTTTTCAATTTTCAGAAAAAACCTATCATTAGATTTTCTTCAAAGTACGATATTCTTGCTTAAATATCGTTTCTACATAGGGATTAGGCATTTAGAACGAAATCTAATGACAGAAAATGGCACTTTACTCTTGTGATTTTTCGGTTTTTTCAATTTTCTGAAAAAACCTATCATTAGATTTTCTTCAAGACACAATATTCTTGCTTAGATAACGTTTTCACATAGGGATTAAGCATTTAGAACGAAATCAAATGTCAGAAAATGACACTTTACTCTTGTGATTTTACGGTTTTTCCAATTTTCTGAAAACACCTATCATCAGATTTTTTAAATACGAGAATCTTGCTTAACAAGCGATTTTACATTAGAATTAGGTATTGAGTACGAAATATAATGTCAGAAAATGGCGCTTTACTCTAGTAATTTTTCGGTTTTTTCAACTTTCTGTAAAAACCACTCATTAGATTTTCTTCAAGGTACGATATTCTTGCTTAAATATCGTTTTTACATAAGGATTAGGCATCTAGAACGAAATGTAGTGACAGAAAATGGCACTTTACTCTTGTGATTTTTCGGTTTTTTCAATTTTCAGAAAAAACCTATCATTAGATTTTCTTCAAAGTACGATATTCTTGCTTAAATAACGTTTCTACATAGGGATTAAGCATTTAGAACGAAATCTAATGTCAGAAAATGGCAGTTTACACTTGTGATTTTTCGGTTTTTTCAATTTTCTGAAAAAACCTGTCATCAGATTTTTAAATACGAGAATCTTGCTTAACTACCGCTTTTACCTTAGCATTAAGTATTTAGAACGAAATGTAATGTCAGAAGATGGCGCTTTACTCTAGTGATTTTTCGGTTTTCTCAAATTTCTGAAAAATCCTAACATTAGATTTTCTTCAAAGTACGATATTCTTGCTTAAATAACGTTTCTACATAGGGATTAAGCATTTAGAACGAATTCTAACGACAGAAAATTGCGCTTTACTCGAGTGATTTTTCGGTTTTTTCTAATTTTTGAAAGAATCAATCATTAGATTTTCTTCAAAGTCCGATATTCTTGCTTAGATAACGTTTTTACATAGGGATTAAGCATGTAGAACGAAATGTAATGTCACAAAATGGCACTTTACTCTTGTGATTTTTCTGTTTTTTTCAATTTTCTGTAAAATCCTAACATTAGATTTTCTTCAAAGTACGATATTCTTGCTTAAATAACGTTTCTACATAGGGATTAAGCATTTAGAACGAAATCTAATGTCAGAAAATGACACTTTACTCTTGTGATTTTACGGTTTTTCCAATTTTCTGAAAAAACCTATCATCAGATTTTTTAAATACGAGAATCTTGCTTAACTAACGATTTTACATTAGAATTAGGTATTGAGTACGAAATATAATGTCAGAAAATGGCGCTTTACTCTAGTGATTTTTCGGTTTTTTCAACTTTCTGTAAAAACCAATCATTAGATTTTCTTCAAAGTACGATATTCTCGCTTAAATATCGTTTTTACATAGGGATTAGGCATTTAGAACGAAATCTAATGACAGAAAATGGCACTTTACTCTTGTGATTTTTCGGTTTTTTCAATTTTCTGAAAGAATCTATCATTAGATTTTTTAAATACGACAATCTTGCTTATATAACAATTTTACATTAGAATTAAGTTTTTAGAACGAAATGTAATGTCATAAAATGTCACTTTACTCTTGGGAATTTTCGGTTTTTTCAATTTTCTGAAAAAACCTATCATTAGATTTTCTTCAAAGTACGATATTCGTGCTTAAATGACGTTTTTACATAGGGATTAAGCATGTAGAACGAAATGTAACGTCAGAAAATGGCACTTTGCTCTTGTGATTTTTCGGTTTTTCCAATTTTCTGATAAAACCTATCATTAGATTTTCTTCAAGACACAATATTCTTGCTTAGATAACGTTTTTACATAGGGATTAAGCATTTAGAACGAAATCAAATGTCAGAAAATGACACTTTACTCTTGTGATTTTACGGTTTTTCCAATTTTCTGAAAAAACCTATCATCAGATTTTTTAAATACGAGAATCTTGCTTAACTAACGCTTTTACATTAGAATTAGGTATTGAGTACGAAATATAATGTCAGAAAATGGCGCTTTACTCTAGTGATTTTTCGGGTTTTTCAACTTTCTGTAAAAACCAATAATTAGATTTTCTTCAAAGTACGATATTCTTGCTTAAATATCGTTTTTACATAGGGATTAGGCATTTAGAACGAAATCTAATGACAGAAAATGGCACTTTACTCTTGTGATTTTTCGGTTTTTTCAATTTTCTGAAAGAATCTATCATTAGATTTTTTAAATACGACAATCTTGCTTATATAACAATTTTACATTAGAATTAAGTTTTTAGAACGAAATGTAATGTCAGAAAATGTCACTTTACTCTAGTGAATTTTCGGTTTTTTCAATTTTCTGAAAAAACCTATCATTAGATTTTCTTCAAAGTCCGATATTCTTGCTTAGATAACGTTTTTACATAGGGATTAAGCATTTAGAATGAAATCTAAAGTCAGAAAATGGCACTTTGCTCTTGTGATTTTTCGGTTTTTCCAATTTTCTGAAAAAACCTATCATTAGATTTTCTTCAAGACACAATATTCTTGCTTAGATAACGTTTTTACATAGGGATTAATCATTTAGAACGAAATCTAATGTCAGAAAATGACACTTTACTCTTGTGATTTTACGGTTTTTCCAATTTTCTGAAAAAACCTATCATCAGATTTTTCAAATACGAGAATCTTGCTTAACTAACGATTTTACATTAGAATTAGGTATTGAGTACGTAATATAATGTCAGAAAATGGCGCTTTACTCTAGTGATTTTTCGGTTTTTTCAACTTTCTGTAAAAACCAATGATTAGATTTTCTTCAAAGTACGATATTCTTGCTTAAATATCGTTTTTACATAGGGATTAGGCATTTAGAACGAAATCTAATGTCAGAAAATTGCGCTTTACTCTAGTGATTTTTCGGTTTTTTCAATTATCTGAAAAAACCTATCACCAGATTTTTTAAATACGAGAATCTTGCTTAACTAACGCTTTTACATTAGAATTAGGTATTGAGTACGAAATGTAATGTCAGAAAATGGCACTTTACTCTTGTGATTTTTCTGTTTTTTTCAATTTTCTGTAAAATCCTAACATTAGATTTTCTTCAAAGTACGATATTCTTGCTTAAATAACGTTTCTACATAGGGATTAAGCATTTAGAACGAATTCTAACGTCAGAAAATTGCGCTTTACTCGAGTGATTTTTCGGTTTTTTCTAATTTTTGAAAGAGTCAATCATTAGATTTTCTTCAAGACACAATATTCTTGCTTAGATAACGTTTTTACATAGGGATTAAGCATTTAGAACGAAATCAAATGTCAGAAAATGACACTTTACTCTTGTGATTTTTCGGTTTTTTCAATTTTCTGAAAAAACCTATCATCAGATTTTTCAAATACGAGAATCTTGCTTAACTAACGATTTTACGTTAGAATTAGGTATTGAGTACGAAATATAATGTCAGAAAATGGCGCTTTACTCTAGTGATTTTTCGGTTTTCTCAACTTTCTGTAAAAACCAATCATTAGATTTTCTTCAAAGTACGATATTCTTGCTTAAATATCGTTTCTACATAGGGATTAGGCATTTAGAACGAAATCTAATGACAGAAAATGGCACTTTACTCTTGTGATTTTTCGGTTTTTTCAATTTTCTGAAAAAACCTATCATTAGATTTTCTTCAAGACACAATATTCTTGCTTAGATAACGTTTTCACATAGGGATTAAGCATTTAGAACGAAATCAAATGTCAGAAAATGACACTTTACTCTTGTGATTTTACGGTTTTTCCAATTTTCTGAAAACACCTATCATCAGATTTTTTAAATACGAGAATCTTGCTTAACAAGCGATTTTACATTAGAATTAGGTATTGAGTACGAAATATAATGTCAGAAAATGGCGCTTTACTCTAGTAATTTTTCGGTTTTTTCAACTTTCTGTAAAAACCACTCATTAGATTTTCTTCAAGGTACGATATTCTTGCTTAAATATCGTTTTTACATAAGGATTAGGCATCTAGAACGAAATGTAGTGACAGAAAATGGCACTTTACTCTTGTGATTTTTCGGTTTTTTCAATTTTCAGAAAAAACCTATCATTAGATTTTCTTCAAAGTACGATATTCTTGCTTAAATATCGTTTCTACATAGGGATTAGGCATTTAGAACGAAATCTAATGACAGAAAATGGCACTTTACTCTTGTGATTTTTCGGTTTTTTCAATTTTCTGAAAAAACCTATCATTAGATTTTCTTCAAGACACAATATTCTTGCTTAGATAACGTTTTCACATAGGGATTAAGCATTTAGAACGAAATCAAATGTCAGAAAATGACACTTTACTCTTGTGATTTTACGGTTTTTCCAATTTTCTGAAAACACCTATCATCAGATTTTTTAAATACGAGAATCTTGCTTAACAAGCGATTTTACATTAGAATTAGGTATTGAGTACGAAATATAATGTCAGAAAATGGCGCTTTACTCTAGTAATTTTTCGGTTTTTTCAACTTTCTGTAAAAACCACTCATTAGATTTTCTTCAAGGTACGATATTCTTGCTTAAATATCGTTTTTACATAAGGATTAGGCATCTAGAACGAAATGTAGTGACAGAAAATGGCACTTTACTCTTGTGATTTTTCGGTTTTTTCAATTTTCAGAAAAAACCTATCATTAGATTTTCTTCAAAGTACGATATTCTTGCTTAAATAACGTTTCTACATAGGGATTAAGCATTTAGAACGAAATCTAATGTCAGAAAATGGCAGTTTACACTTGTGATTTTTCGGTTTTTTCAATTTTCTGAAAAAACCTGTCATCAGATTTTTAAATACGAGAATCTTGCTTAACTACCGCTTTTACCTTAGCATTAAGTATTTAGAACGAAATGTAATGTCAGAAGATGGCGCTTTACTCTAGTGATTTTTCGGTTTTCTCAAATTTCTGAAAAATCCTAACATTAGATTTTCTTCAAAGTACGATATTCTTGCTTAAATAACGTTTCTACATAGGGATTAAGCATTTAGAACGAATTCTAACGACAGAAAATTGCGCTTTACTCGAGTGATTTTTCGGTTTTTTCTAATTTTTGAAAGAATCAATCATTAGATTTTCTTCAAAGTCCGATATTCTTGCTTAGATAACGTTTTTACATAGGGATTAAGCATGTAGAACGAAATGTAATGTCACAAAATGGCACTTTACTCTTGTGATTTTTCTGTTTTTTTCAATTTTCTGTAAAATCCTAACATTAGATTTTCTTCAAAGTACGATATTCTTGCTTAAATAACGTTTCTACATAGGGATTAAGCATTTAGAACGAAATCTAATGTCAGAAAATGACACTTTACTCTTGTGATTTTACGGTTTTTCCAATTTTCTGAAAAAACCTATCATCAGATTTTTTAAATACGAGAATCTTGCTTAACTAACGATTTTACATTAGAATTAGGTATTGAGTACGAAATATAATGTCAGAAAATGGCGCTTTACTCTAGTGATTTTTCGGTTTTTTCAACTTTCTGTAAAAACCAATCATTAGATTTTCTTCAAAGTACGATATTCTCGCTTAAATATCGTTTTTACATAGGGATTAGGCATTTAGAACGAAATCTAATGACAGAAAATGGCACTTTACTCTTGTGATTTTTCGGTTTTTTCAATTTTCTGAAAGAATCTATCATTAGATTTTTTAAATACGACAATCTTGCTTATATAACAATTTTACATTAGAATTAAGTTTTTAGAACGAAATGTAATGTCATAAAATGTCACTTTACTCTTGGGAATTTTCGGTTTTTTCAATTTTCTGAAAAAACCTATCATTAGATTTTCTTCAAAGTACGATATTCGTGCTTAAATGACGTTTTTACATAGGGATTAAGCATGTAGAACGAAATGTAACGTCAGAAAATGGCACTTTGCTCTTGTGATTTTTCGGTTTTTCCAATTTTCTGATAAAACCTATCATTAGATTTTCTTCAAGACACAATATTCTTGCTTAGATAACGTTTTTACATAGGGATTAAGCATTTAGAACGAAATCAAATGTCAGAAAATGACACTTTACTCTTGTGATTTTACGGTTTTTCCAATTTTCTGAAAAAACCTATCATCAGATTTTTTAAATACGAGAATCTTGCTTAACTAACGCTTTTACATTAGAATTAGGTATTGAGTACGAAATATAATGTCAGAAAATGGCGCTTTACTCTAGTGATTTTTCGGGTTTTTCAACTTTCTGTAAAAACCAATAATTAGATTTTCTTCAAAGTACGATATTCTTGCTTAAATATCGTTTTTACATAGGGATTAGGCATTTAGAACGAAATCTAATGACAGAAAATGGCACTTTACTCTTGTGATTTTTCGGTTTTTTCAATTTTCTGAAAGAATCTATCATTAGATTTTTTAAATACGACAATCTTGCTTATATAACAATTTTACATTAGAATTAAGTTTTTAGAACGAAATGTAATGTCAGAAAATGTCACTTTACTCTAGTGAATTTTCGGTTTTTTCAATTTTCTGAAAAAACCTATCATTAGATTTTCTTCAAAGTCCGATATTCTTGCTTAGATAACGTTTTTACATAGGGATTAAGCATTTAGAATGAAATCTAAAGTCAGAAAATGGCACTTTGCTCTTGTGATTTTTCGGTTTTTCCAATTTTCTGAAAAAACCTATCATTAGATTTTCTTCAAGACACAATATTCTTGCTTAGATAACGTTTTTACATAGGGATTAATCATTTAGAACGAAATCTAATGTCAGAAAATGACACTTTACTCTTGTGATTTTACGGTTTTTCCAATTTTCTGAAAAAACCTATCATCAGATTTTTCAAATACGAGAATCTTGCTTAACTAACGATTTTACATTAGAATTAGGTATTGAGTACGTAATATAATGTCAGAAAATGGCGCTTTACTCTAGTGATTTTTCGGTTTTTTCAACTTTCTGTAAAAACCAATCATTAGATTTTCTTCAAAGTACGATATTCTTGCTTAAATATCGTTTTTACATAGGGATTAGGCATTTAGAACGAAATCTAATGTCAGAAAATTGCGCTTTACTCTAGTGATTTTTCGGTTTTTTCAATTATCTGAAAAAACCTATCACCAGATTTTTTAAATACGAGAATCTTGCTTAACTAACGCTTTTACATTAGAATTAGGTATTGAGTACGAAATGTAATGTCAGAAAATGGCACTTTACTCTTGTGATTTTTCTGTTTTTTTCAATTTTCTGTAAAATCCTAACATTAGATTTTCTTCAAAGTACGATATTCTTGCTTAAATAACGTTTCTACATAGGGATTAAGCATTTAGAACGAATTCTAACGTCAGAAAATTGCGCTTTACTCGAGTGATTTTTCGGTTTTTTCTAATTTTTGAAAGAGTCAATCATTAGATTTTCTTCAAGACACAATATTCTTGCTTAGATAACGTTTTTACATAGGGATTAAGCATTTAGAACGAAATCAAATGTCAGAAAATGACACTTTACTCTTGTGATTTTACGGTTTCTCCAATTTTCTGAAAAAACCTATCATCAGATTTTTTAAATACGAGAATCTTGCTTAACAAGCGATTTTACATTAGAATTAGGTATTGAGTACGAAATATAATGTCAGAAAATGGCGCTTTACTCTAGTAATTTTTCGGTTTTTTCAACTTTCTGTAAAAACCAATCATTAGATTTTCTTCAAAGTACGATATTCTTGCTTAAATATCGTTTTTACATAGGGATTAGGCATTTAGAACGAAATCTAGTGACAGAAAATGGCACTTTGCTCTTGTGATTTTTCGGTTTTTCCAATTTTCTGAAAAAACCTATCATTAGATTTTCTTCAAGACACAATATTCTTGCTTAGATAACGTTTTCACATAGGGATTAAGCATTGAGAACGAAATCTAATGTCAGAAAATGACACTTTACTCTTGTGATTTTACGGTTTTTCCAATTTTCTGAAAAAACCTATCATCAGATTTTTTAAATACGAGAATCTTGCTTAACTAACGATTTTACATTAGAATTAGGTATTGAGTACGAAATATAATGTCAGAAAATGGCGCTTTACTCTAGTGATTTTTCGGTTTTTTCAACTTTCTGTAAAAACCAATCATTAGATTTTCTTCAAAGTACGATATTCTTGCTTAAATATCGTTTTTACATAGGGATTAGGCATTTAGAACGAAATCTAATGACAGAAAATGGCACTTTACTCTTGTGATTTTTCGGTTTTTTCAATTTTCTGAAAGAATCTATCATTAGATTTTTTAGATACGACAATCTTGCTTATATAACAATTTTACATTAGAATTAAGTTTTTAGAATGAAATGTAATGTCAGAAAATGTCACTTTACTCTTGGGAATTTTCGGTTTTTTCAATTTTCTGAAAAAACCTATCATTAGATTTTCTTCAAAGTACGATATTCGTGCTTAAATAACGTTTTTACATAGGGATTAAGCATGTAGAACGAAATGTAACGTCAGAAAATGGCACTTTGCTCTTGTGATTTTTCGGTTTTTCCAATTTTCTGATAAAACCTATCATTAGATTTTCTTCAAGACACAATATTCTTGCTTAGATAACGTTTTTACATAGGGATTAAGCATTTAGAACGAAATCAAATGTCAGAAAATGACACTTTACTCTTGTGATTTTACGGTTTTTCCAATTTTCTGAAAAAACCTATCATCAGATTTTTTAAATACGAGAATCTTGCTTAACTAACGCTTTTACATTAGAATTAGGTATTGAGTACGAAATATAATGTCAGAAAATGGCGCTTTACTCTAGTGATTTTTCGGTTTTTTCAATTTTCTGAAAAAACCTATCATTAGATTTTCTTCAAAGTACGATATTCTTGCTTAAATATCGTTTTTACATAGGGATTAGGCATTTAGAACGAAATCTAATGTCAGAAAATTGCGCTTTACTCTAGTGATTTTTCGGTTTTTTCAATTATCTGAAAAAACCTATCACCAGATTTTTTAAATACGAGAATCTTGCTTAACTAACGCTTTTACATTAGAATTAGGTATTGAGTACGAAATGTAATGTCAGAAAATGGCACTTTACTCTTGTGATTTTTCTGTTTTTTTCAATTTTCTGTAAAATCCTAACATTAGATTTTCTTCAAAGTACGATATTCTTGCTTAAATAACGTTTCTACATAGGGATTAAGCATTTAGAACGAATTCTAACGTCAGAAAATTGCGCTTTACTCGAGTGATTTTTCGGTTTTTTCTAATTTTTGAAAGAGTCAATCATTAGATTTTCTTCAAAGTCCGATATTCTTGCTTAGATAACGTTTTTACATAGGGATTAAGCATGTAGAACGAAATGTAATGTCAGAAAATGGCACTTTGCTCTTGTGATTTTTCGGTTTTTCCAATTTTCTGAAAAAACCTATCATTAGATTTTCTTCAAGACACAATATTCTTGCTTAGATAACGTTTTTACATAGGGATTAAGCATTTAGAACGAAATCAAATGTCAGAAAATGACACTTTACTCTTGTGATTTTACGGTTTCTCCAATTTTCTGAAAAAACCTATCATCAGATTTTTTAAATACGAGAATCTTGCTTAACAAGCGATTTTACATTAGAATTAGGTATTGAGTACGAAATATAATGTCAGAAAATGGCGCTTTACTCTAGTAATTTTTCGGTTTTTTCAACTTTCTGTAAAAACCAATCATTAGATTTTCTTCAAAGTACGATATTCTTGCTTAAATATCGTTTTTACATAGGGATTAGGCATTTAGAACGAAATCTAGTGACAGAAAATGGCACTTTGCTCTTGTGATTTTTCGGTTTTTCCAATTTTCTGAAAAAACCTATCATTAGATTTTCTTCAAGACACAATATTCTTGCTTAGATAATGTTTTCACATAGGGATTAAGCATTGAGAACGAAATCTAATGTCAGAAAATGACACTTTACTCTTGTGATTTTACGGTTTTTCCAATTTTCTGAAAAAACCTATCATCAGATTTTTTAAATACGAGAATCTTGCTTAACTAACGATTTTACATTAGAATTAGGTATTGAGTACGAAATATAATGTCAGAAAATGGCGCTTTACTCTAGTGATTTTTCGGTTTTTTCAACTTTCTGTAAAAACCAATCATTAGATTTTCTTCAAAGTACGATATTCTTGCTTAAATATCGTTTTTACATAGGGATTAGGCATTTAGAACGAAATCTAATGACAGAAAATGGCACTTTACTCTTGTGATTTTTCGGTTTTTTCAATTTTCTGAAAGAATCTATCATTAGATTTTTTAGATACGACAATCTTGCTTATATAACAATTTTACATTAGAATTAAGTTTTTAGAATGAAATGTAATGTCAGAAAATGTCACTTTACTCTTGGGAATTTTCGGTTTTTTCAATTTTCTGAAAAAACCTATCATTAGATTTTCTTCAAAGTACGATATTCGTGCTTAAATAACGTTTTTACATAGGGATTAAGCATGTAGAACGAAATGTAACGTCAGAAAATGGCACTTTGCTCTTGTGATTTTTCGGTTTTTCCAATTTTCTGATAAAACCTATCATTAGATTTTCTTCAAGACACAATATTCTTGCTTAGATAACGTTTTTACATAGGGATTAAGCATTTAGAACGAAATCAAATGTCAGAAAATGACACTTTACTCTTGTGATTTTACGGTTTTTCCAATTTTCTGAAAAAACCTATCATCAGATTTTTTAAATACGAGAATCTTGCTTAACTAACGCTTTTACATTAGAATTAGGTATTGAGTACGAAATATAATGTCAGAAAATGGCGCTTTACTCTAGTGATTTTTCGGTTTTTTCAATTTTCTGAAAAAACCTATCATTAGATTTTCTTCAAAGTACGATATTCTTGCTTAAATATCGTTTTTACATAGGGATTAGGCATTTAGAACGAAATCTAATGTCAGAAAATTGCGCTTTACTCTAGTGATTTTTCGGTTTTTTCAATTATCTGAAAAAACCTATCACCAGATTTTTTAAATACGAGAATCTTGCTTAACTAACGCTTTTACATTAGAATTAGGTATTGAGTACGAAATGTAATGTCAGAAAATGGCACTTTACTCTTGTGATTTTTCTGTTTTTTTCAATTTTCTGTAAAATCCTAACATTAGATTTTCTTCAAAGTACGATATTCTTGCTTAAATAACGTTTCTACATAGGGATTAAGCATTTAGAACGAATTCTAACGTCAGAAAATTGCGCTTTACTCGAGTGATTTTTCGGTTTTTTCTAATTTTTGAAAGAGTCAATCATTAGATTTTCTTCAAAGTCCGATATTCTTGCTTAGATAACGTTTTTACATAGGGATTAAGCATGTAGAACGAAATGTAATGTCAGAAAATGGCACTTTGCTCTTGTGATTTTTCGGTTTTTCCAATTTTCTGAAAAAACCTATCATTAGATTTTCTTCAAGACACAATATTCTTGCTTAGATAACGTTTTTACATAGGGATTAAGCATTTAGAACGAAATCTAATGTCAGAAAATGACACTTTACTCTTGTGATTTTACGGTTTCTCCAATTTTCTGAAAAAACCTATCATCAGATTTTTTAAATACGAGAATCTTGCTTAACAAGCGATTTTACATTAGAATTAGGTATTGAGTACGAAATATAATGTCAGAAAATGGCGCTTTACTCTAGTAATTTTTCGGTTTTTTCAACTTTCTGTAAAAACCAATCATTAGATTTTCTTCAAAGTACGATATTCTTGCTTAAATATTGTTTTTACATAGGGATTAGGCATTTAGAACGAAATCTAGTGACAGAAAATGGCACTTTGCTCTTGTGATTTTTCGGTTTTTCCAATTTTCTGAAAAAACCTATCATTAGATTTTCTTCAAGACACAATATTCTTGCTTAGATAACGTTTTCACATAAGGATTAAGCATTGAGAACGAAATCTAATGTCAGAAAATGACACTTTACTCTTGTGATTTTACGGTTTTTCCAATTTTCTGAAAAAACCTATCATCAGATTTTTTAAATACGAGAATCTTGCTTAACTAACGATTTTACATTAGAATTAGGTATTGAGTACGAAATATAATGTCAGAAAATGGCGCTTTACTCTAGTGATTTTTCGGTTTTTTCAACTTTCTGTAAAAACCAATCATTAGATTTTCTTCAAAGTACGATATTCTTGCTTAAATATCGTTTTTACATAGGGATTAGGCATTTAGAACGAAATCTAATGACAGAAAATGGCACTTTACTCTTGTGATTTTTCGGTTTTTTCAATTTTCTGAAAGAATCTATCATTAGATTTTTTAGATACGACAATCTTGCTTATATAACAATTTTACATTAGAATTAAGTTTTTAGAACGAAATGTAATGTCAGAAAATGTCACTTTACTCTTGGGAATTTTCGGTTTTTTCAATTTTCTGAAAAAACCTATCATTAGATTTTCTTCAAAGTACGATATTCGTGCTTAAATAACGTTTTTACATAGGGATTAAGCATGTAGAACGAAATGTAACGTCAGAAAATGGCACTTTGCTCTTGTGATTTTTCGGTTTTTCCAATTTTCTGATAAAACCTATCATTAGATTTTCTTCAAGACACAATATTCTTGCTTAGATAACGTTTTTACATAGGGATTAAGCATTTAGAACGAAATCAAATGTCAGAAAATGACACTTTACTCTTGTGATTTTACGGTTTTTCCAATTTTCTGAAAAAACCTATCATCAGATTTTTTAAATACGAGAATCTTGCTTAACTAACGCTTTTACATTAGAATTAGGTATTGAGTACGAAATATAATGTCAGAAAATGGCGCTTTACTCTAGTGATTTTTCGGTTTTTTCAATTTTCTGAAAAAACCTATCATTACATTTTCTTCAAAGTACGATATTCTTGCTTAAATATCGTTTTTACATAGGGATTAGGCATTTAGAACGAAATCTAATGACAGAAAATGGCACTTTACTCTTGTGATTTTTCGGTTTTTTCAATTTTCTGAAAGAATCTATCATTAGATTTTTTAAATACGACAATCTTGCTTATATAACAATTTTACATTAGAATTAAGTTTTTAGAACGAAATGTAATGTCAGAAAATGTCACTTTACTCTAGTGAATTTTCGGTTTTTTCAATTTTCTGAAAAAACCTATCATTAGATTTTCTTCAAAGTCCGATATTCTTGCTTAGATAACGTTTTTACATAGGGATTAAGCATTTAGAATGAAATCTAAAGTCAGAAAATGGCACTTTGCTCTTGTGATTTTTCGGTTTTTCCAATTTTCTGAAAAAACCTATCATTAGATTTTCTTCAAGACACAATATTCTTGCTTAGATAACGTTTTTACATAGGGATTAATCATTTAGAACGAAATCTAATGTCAGAAAATGACACTTTACTCTTGTGATTTTACGGTTTTTCCAATTTTCTGAAAAAACCTATCATCAGATTTTTCAAATACGAGAATCTTGCTTAACTAACGATTTTACATTAGAATTAGGTATTGAGTACGAAATATAATGTCAGAAAATGGCGCTTTACTCTAGTGATTTTTCGGTTTTTTCAACTTTCTGTAAAAACCAATCATTAGATTTTCTTCAAAGTACGATATTCTTGCTTAAATATCGTTTTTACATAGGGATTAGGCATTTAGAACGAAATCTAATGACAGAAAATGGCACTTTACTCTTGTGATTTTTCGGTTTTTTCAATTTTCTGAAAAAACCTATCATTAGATTTTTTAAATACGACAATCTTGCTTAACTAACGATTTTACATTAGAATTAGGTATTGAGTACGAAATATAATGTCAGAAAATGGCGCTTTACTCTAGTGATTTTTCGGTTTTTTCAACTTTCTGTAAAAACCAATCATTAGATTTTCTTCAAAGTACGATATTCTTGCTTAAATATCGTTTTTACATAGGGATTAGGCATTTAGAACGAAATCTAATGACAGAAAATGGCACTTTACTCTTGTGATTTTTCGGTTTTTTCAATTTTCTGAAAGAATCTATCATTAGATTTTTTAGATACGACAATCTTGCTTATATAACAATTTTACATTAGAATTAAGTTTTTAGAACGAAATGTAATGTCAGAAAATGTCACTTTACTCTTGGGAATTTTCGGTTTTTTCAATTTTCTGAAAAAACCTATCATTAGATTTTCTTCAAAGTACGATATTCGTGCTTAAATAACGTTTTTACATAGGGATTAAGCATGTAGAACGAAATGTAACGTCAGAAAATGGCACTTTGCTCTTGTGATTTTTCGGTTTTTCCAATTTTCTGATAAAACCTATCATTAGATTTTCTTCAAGACACAATATTCTTGCTTAGATAACGTTTTTACATAGGGATTAAGCATTTAGAACGAAATCAAATGTCAGAAAATGACACTTTACTCTTGTGATTTTACGGTTTTTCCAATTTTCTGAAAAAACCTATCATCAGATTTTTTAAATACGAGAATCTTGCTTAACTAACGCTTTTACATTAGAATTAGGTATTGAGTACGAAATATAATGTCAGAAAATGGCGCTTTACTCTAGTGATTTTTCGGTTTTTTCAATTTTCTGAAAAAACCTATCATTAGATTTTCTTCAAAGTACGATATTCTTGCTTAAATATCGTTTTTACATAGGGATTAGGCATTTAGAACGAAATCTAATGACAGAAAATGGCACTTTACTCTTGTGATTTTTCGGTTTTTTCAATTTTCTGAAAGAATCTATCATTAGATTTTTTAGATACGACAATCTTGCTTATATAACAATTTTACATTAGAATTAAGTTTTTAGAACGAAATGTAATGTCAGAAAATGTCACTTTACTCTTGGGAATTTTCGGTTTTTTCAATTTTCTGAAAAAACCTATCATTAGATTTTCTTCAAAGTACGATATTCGTGCTTAAATAACGTTTTTACATAGGGATTAAGCATGTAGAACGAAATGTAACGTCAGAAAATGGCACTTTGCTCTTGTGATTTTTCGGTTTTTCCAATTTTCTGATAAAACCTATCATTAGATTTTCTTCAAGACACAATATTCTTGCTTAGATAACGTTTTTACATAGGGATTAAGCATTTAGAACGAAATCAAGTGTCAGAAAATGACACTTTACTCTTGTGATTTTACGGTTTTTCCAATTTTCTGAAAAAACCTATCATCAGATTTTTTAAATACGAGAATCTTGCTTAACTAACGCTTTTACATTAGAATTAGGTATTGAGTACGAAATATAATGTCAGAAAATGGCGCTTTACTCTAGTGATTTTTCGGTTTTTTCACCTTTCTGTAAAAACCAATCATTAGATTTTCTTCAAAGTACGATATTCCTGCTTAAATAACGTTTTTACATAGGGATTGGGCATTTAGAACGAAATCTAATGTCAGAAAATGGCACTTTACTCTTGTGAATTTTCGGTTTTTCAATTATCTGAAAAAACCTATCATCAGATTTTTTAAATACGAGAATCTTGCTTAACTAACGCTTGTACATTAGAATTAGGTATTGAGTACGAAATGTAATTTCAGAAAATGGCACTTTACTCTTGTGATTTTTCTGTTTTTTTCAATTTTCTGAAAAATCCTAACATTAGATTTTCTTCAAAGTACGATATTCTTGCTTAAATAACGTTTCTACATAGGGATTAAGGGCACGGGTCGCCGCACACTATGACGACCCACACATAGAAGAAAACCATATACGTATATTAGTTTAGAGGTTTCTATCGACCAAAACTGACGCTTTAATATCGAAGTATGCAGTTCACAAGTGGAAAATTTAGATTCCGGAAAGACTAAACGACTGGGCTTCGGATGTAGAAATATCCGTTTTGCAGTTATTGCGGAGATATTTGCAATATTCGGCCAGAGTGGTGTCAATCTCACGAGCATGACGTCATAAGATGGCCGCCGCTAACAGTTTTTCGTAAATATCGAGAGATATAGAGCTCGAATCGAAAATTCACAACCGAAGCCCAGTAGATAAGGCACGTACAAAGGCAATGGAGTGTATTTTCAGTTGATTTCTTAGTTAATTAAGACACAGGAGTAGTTGATAGGAATTGTATCCGAAACACCAACTCGAGCTTCCGACATTTCTCACTACTAGCGTCACAGTTCTCTTCCAACCAACAAGCTACACCACAGCGAGCTTGCCGGTATAGTTACTTATAGTCGATAATACCAATCGACACAAATTACATAGTTTTATACTTCCATTCCAAATATTTTGACCATTACTAGACCAGGGGAAGGTGGCGTGCGGGGCAGTCGTGAGCGGCGCGGCAGTTGCAGCAAGAACGCTCGTCGAATATTGTAAATATCTCAACAATAATAAAGAAATGGTCATTTCTACAACCGAAGCCCAATAGCTTAGACTTTTCTGAATCGAAATATCCAACTCCCAAACTGCTCACTGGAATATTGGCACGTCCATCTTGGTTGATACGAACAGTTGTCACGAAGATATTCTGCCGCGCGCTAGGTCACTAGACCAGGGGAAGGTGGCGTGCGGGGCAGTCGTGAGCGGCGCGACAGTTCCAGCAAGAACGCTCGTCGAATATTGTAAATATCTGAACAATTATAAAAAAATGGTCCTTTCTACAACCGAAGCCCAACAGCTTAGACTTTTCTGAATCGAAATATCCAACTCCCAAACTGCTCACTGGTATATTGGCACGTCCATCTTGGTTGATACGAACAGTTGTCACGAAGATATTCTGCCGCGCGCTAGGTCACTAGACCAGGGGAAGGTGGCATGCGGGGCAGTCGTGAGCGGCGCGGCAGTTCCAGCAAGAACGCTCGTCGAATATTGTAAATATCTCAACAATAATAAAGAAATGGTCATTTCTACAACCGAAGCCCAACAGCTTAGACTTTTCTGAATCGAGATGTCCAACTCCCGAACTGCTCACTGGAATATTGGCACGTCCATCTTGGTTGATACGAACAGTTGTCACGAAGATATTCTGCCGCGCGCTAGGTCACTAGACCAGGGGAAGGTGGCATGCGGGGCAGTCGTGAGCGGCGCGGCAGTTCCAGCAAGAACGCTCGTCGAATATTGTAAATATCTCAACAATAATAAAGAAATGGTCATTTCTACAACCGAAGCCCAACAGCTTAGACTTTTCTGAATCGAGATGTCCAACTCCCGAACTGCTCACTGGAATATTGGCACGTCCATCTTGGTTGATACGAACAGTTGTCACGAAGATATTCTGCCGCGCGCTAGGTCACTAGACCAGGGGAAGGTGGCATGCGGGGCAGTCGTGAGCGGCGCGGCAGTTCCAGCAAGAACGCTCGTCGAATATTGTAAATATCTCAACAATAATAAAGAAATGGTCATTTCTACAACCGAAGCCCAACAGCTTAGACTTTTCTGAATCGAGATGTCCAACTCCCGAACTGCTCACTGGAATATTGGCACGTCCATCTTGGTTGATACGAACAGTTGTCACGAAGTTAGGGTGGATTGGTGTTTATTTCATCTTGTTTATTAATTTATTATCAAAATAAAAATGGATTAAATTCTGTGTTAGTATTCGTGGTGCTCCTTGTGAGCGTCGAGCTTTGTAGAAGTTTGCACGTGGTGTGCCGTCCGAGTAATATGGTTTTTCTGTCTTGTGAGTCCCTTATGGTCTCGTGTGTGGTGAGTCCCTTGTGGCCTCGCGTGTAGCGAGTCCCTTGTGGCCTCGTGTGTAGTGAACCGTCGGTGCTGACGAGGTTCTTCTCCTGACTGGGTTGTCTTGTCTCTACTCTTGTCTGTCCCTCTTGTCTGTTCCGCTAGTCTGTCTTGTCTAGTCTGTCCCGCTTGTCTGTTCCGCTAGTCTGTTTTGTCTGTTTTCTAGAGGACCGGAGTCATGCCTAATATCACCTCGGTCCTCCCTACTTCTCTTAACCTAGGGTGGACGGCAAGGAATTACGGTCCAATCACTGCAATCCCAAATCCAGTGAGACTGCCCCAAAACGGTGGGCCGGGAGTTAGGAGGGAGAGTGGCAAAATAACTCCTGCTAGACATCCCGCGTTGATGGGCCTACGTGCCCGAACAATGCCAGACCCAACTGTAATTGACTGGACCGTAATGGAGGCCAAGGACCAGGAGACGTTATGACGGTGCCGCACGTGCCCGGGAACGGGCCAGGACAGACCCATACCGTCCGGGTACCCAAGCACATGGCCCCTGCCATAAATCCTGGCCACTTGGCCGTAACATTCTGGGACTCTAACAATTTTAAGTAATCGGGTTGGTGATGTAGGAATTTTAATATTGATTGGTATTATTTCTATTTATGCTTCTTGACATTTATTATTGTATAGGTTAAGATTTTTATGTATATAGTTCGTTTATTTAAAAAAGTGAGGGTGATGGAGCAATTCGGAAGTAAAATAAATAACAGGAATGATAAAAATTATGTTTTATTCATAAGAATGAATTAAAATTAATCCTTTGCGCTCGAGCGGCGCCGATACGGCGCCCGGCCGATTTGAAGTGTCACCTCGGGTAGCGCTGCTGCGGCACCCGGCTGATTTGAAGTCTCAAATTGCGGGACGCTCTTGCGGCAAGTGTCAACTCGAGCGATGCTGCTACGTCGCTATGGTCGTTTGTAACTCGATCTGCTTATTTACGATGAGCGATAAGATATTTTTCTCGGAAATACTTTCGTGGACTAGGCTTGGCTGGCATTGTAGCCAAATCTTAGCTCAGTTTAGTTAGTCTCAGCGTTGCATTCGCTTGAAACAGTCTTGCCAGTAAAAATAGTAGCTAAAAAGTGTTTGAGCCCTAAAAATATGGAGGAAGAACAAATCAGCTCAAGTTCGGACGAATTCGATTTTGCCGCTTTGGATGAAAAAATTACGCTGATTTCCGACGGATTACGCCGTGAAACGAACGAATCCAGTGAAGATAGTGATACAGTAAGAGGTGTGAGAGGGCGAAAAATTAGAATTATAGAGAGCGACAGTGAAGTTGAAAGTGATGCTGAAAGAGAAATTGAAAATGAAGCTGCGGAAGGTGCAAGCAGTTCAGCATGGGTACTTTGCGAAGACTACGACGAATCTCTCTAATAAACAAATGCTTTACATCCCTTAACGCGATTATTTATTATTAAATCAGCTTTGCAAATCATTCGTTGAATTCTGTTCGTACATGGAATTATTCAAATTAAAAAGATAATTAAAAGATAATTAAAAACACTAACTTTATTTTAATTAACCCTGATAGAAAAAGTACAAAAATCACTTTTACTTATATTACTTTATTATATTACTAAAACAAAATCAATAAAAAAATAAATAAAACAAAAATTAATAGAAATTTACTACGTATTTTGCGCTCCCTCCTCTCCCTCCTCTTCCTCCCCTTCCTCCCCTTCCTCCTCTTCCTCCTCTTCCTCCTCTTCCTCCTCTTCCTCCTCTTCCTCTTTCCCCTTTTTTGCCCCTCTTTTGGGGGCCATACATAGTTTTTTTTAATAGCTTTTTCAGCTCTCTCTGCAACGTATAAGTATATATTATTATTATTATTTGTTATTATACATATTACTATATTATATTATATATAAAAGTATTTTTCATTTACTTACATTTGCAGCCACTAGGTTGGCCAGGTTAGGCCTAGCTGTCCCCCGTGCCAGCTGGCCTAATATATTTCGCCACTGCGACTGTAACACAACAGCAGAAATAGAAGTATATATATTATAAATATACATTCTGTTTTGTACACATATATTGCATATACTTACAGCTCTCCCGGACTCGTACGCGGCAGCGATTTCTCGCTGCCGCGCTAGAATTACGTCAAGCGACTCGTTTGCGGCGTTCCCCGCTGCCGCGGTTGCTGGTGTCGGCGCGGAGCTTGTCTCCGCTGCTGCGGTTGCTGGATCAGTGGCGGAGGTTGTCTCCGCTGCTGTGGCCGTGTTATTCGAAATGTTTATTTTCTTCATCTCAATCGTGATTTGTTTTTCCATAGTTCTAAAAAAAAAAAATAATATGAACACATTGCGGACGGCTCACGAGATATCTCGTGGCAACAAGCAACCAGCCGCAAATATTTCTGTTACGTAACCATGGTAACGAAGCCTCTCGCATTACTAAGTAATTGTAGCGAAGCAAATGAATCATTCCAAGAATGTAAAAAATCTTATATAGTAAACAGATATATAAACTATGTATATATAGTATTATTTAAGAATACTAAATGCAAATTAGAAATGTGTGTTAAAATAAATTGCTACAATTACTAGAACAAATTTCTACAAACGTTTACGCACATTTCTAATTTGCATTTAGTATTCTTAAATAATATTATATATACATAGTTTATATATCTGTTTATTATATAAGATTTTTTACATTCTTGGAATGATTCATTTGCTTCGCTACAATTACTTAGGAATGCGAGAGGCTTCGTTACCATGGTTATGTAACAGAAATTGTATGTACTTACATGTAATCCTACGTCTGCAAGACTTGAACGTTGAATGAAACTGCGACCCTTTGAAATAATATCATTGCTTGTCTGCCAATTGTTCAAATAATATCATTGGTTGTCTGCCAAGGGTTCAAGTAATATCATTGGTCGTCTGTCAATTGTTCAAATAATATCATTGGTTGTCTGCCAATTGTTCAAATAATATCATTGGTTGTGTGCCAATGGCAATGTCCAATGGTAGCATCGCAAGCATAACCTGCGTTTTTACGTCGCGTTCGATCGTAATTTGTTCTCCAAGTGATACGGTCTAGGAGTGCAAAGCGTGCGATTTCTATTTCTTATAATTTTAGATTTTTTCTATTTCATTCTATTTCATGCTATTTCATTCTATTTCATTCTATTTCATTCTATTTCATTCTATTTCATTCTATTTCATTCTATTTTATTCTATTTAATTCTATTCTTTTTGATTCTACTTTTATATTCTACTCTATTCGGCATTATTCTACTACATTTCATTGTAAACAATAGAAACAGATAAATTTAACAATTTCAAAAGTGTAGCGAAACGATGCCAAAGGTTGTGAATTCAATGAATTGGGAGGATGTGGTTTCTTCCCAATTGTTCAGATGTATGAAGGGAGGTGCATCGAAACACCTGACCTTGACCAGACCAAGATACAGCAAAAGAAAAATTATGAAGGAGAGGTAAGTGAGCATTTTGTTTCGTTACTATGATTTCGGTAATATGTTTCGATATAATTTAAATGGTAAGTTCTCATTTCTGCTGGAAATACATTTTTTCGCTTTCTCGCTTTTGTACTTTCATTTCTCGGATTTTTATGATATTGACATATGCTGTAGTCCATATTCAATCATTCGAATGAAGTTGTAAAACAAAATCGACGGGTCGAAGTAGCTGATTAGTGTCATTTATACGTTATTTATATTTCACGTAAATTTCTGTATCATCGAAAGCACTGACATCGAGATATCCCTTCCTTTTTCTTGGGATCTTCGTCACGTACAAATGCTTTCCCGGTTGTATGGACGTATGTTCGTATTGTTTGACGAACAGATGGGGTCGAAAGGAAATTTTAGGATTATTGTCGTAAAGAAAGCTGATTGCCTTCGTGTGTCCCTAAAGAAAGAAATTAGAAGGCCGAGGATCTGGAACTCGTTGCTTTTACGAGCGGTCCTTGAGACCCGGCCGCGTACGGCACACAGATGGGAAGGTTACAATTTCCGCGTCCGACAATTCATTCCCTCCCACGGTGAGGGCCCACTGCAGATATTATTTCAATACGTATTCTGCATTTGTTTGCAACAAACGTTTTCTCTTCAATCTTCTGCAAAGAGCGTAGCCGACTCAAGATGGTCAAAATTGTCCTTACAGGTTTTTCAATGAGTACTATACCGTTCGATCTAAATAAATTGATATTATTAATTAAATAATGCGAGCCAGAGAGAGTCACTGTGCCGTTGCAACCATTTCGAATCATAACCTGGAGTAAGCCGTTCAATCTTTCCATTTTAATTGAACACTTGCAAATGATAACGATGACAATACAAGTAGCAACGATTTGTTGCA
Organism: Megalopta genalis; assembly: GCF_051020955.1. Lineage (NCBI taxonomy): Eukaryota > Metazoa > Arthropoda > Insecta > Hymenoptera > Halictidae > Megalopta > Megalopta genalis. The sequence goes on from NC_135022.1 coordinate 6,106,144, forward strand.
TAGCAATACGGCCCACCGGTCAACAAAAACCTAGCTGCGCAAAATTTCGACCCGGTTGCAAGCTGTGGTTATCTCTGACTATCACGAAGTCAAATAATATTAATGCGCCATTGGAGTTCAGTAATGATGTAGCACAAATCTAAGCTCAATCAAAATTTATTGTACGTATCTATTATTTAAAAAATATAATATTATATATTAGAACTTAGACTTATATGTGGGATTAATTTATAATAGAGTTGAATATAATTTTTATTTTGATTTCTCGGTTCGAGAGATATGAAATTATCTAATTGAATAATTGAATTTGATTTCTAATATACAGTTACGGGGTAATTTTCTTAGAAATAAATAATTGGGTTATAGTTAATTAGTACTATGATTGTAATAATATAATTTATTTTATTTAGGTTTATTTGATTGAATTATATTGAACTGTTAATTATATGAATCAATTTGCTTTGTTGGAGTGAGAATATATATAGATATATATATATATATTATTCTAATTGCGGCTAAAAAATTGGCTACAAAATATTTTTCATACATACAATTTATGAATTCATCTAAAAATTTAGATAGTTTTCATACGAGTGACAAGTGGAGATTAATTTTTAATATTACATGAAAGTTTGAATAAGAAATTTAAATTAAATAATGGTAAAAATTCAGTGCGCCAGCACCAACGGTTCGACTGCTGTTGTTCGTTAATTTTAAGAATTTTTAGGGGCTGCAGTTATCTCGATGGTAAATTTTAATAATTATCTGGGTTGAATAAATTTATGCGAACCGTACAAATCGCACGTCGCTTTCATTATAAATGGACTAAGTCGTAACGGTGTAAAAGTATGGGACAATGTTTTCATTAAAATTTTAGTTTAACAATAAGTGTTTCATTTACATTGAAAGGATTCTGAATGAGGAAAATTATATTATTTGCACAAATTATAAATATTATTGATTTCTTAATTTAATACATTTGAGAAAGGGAATTACATGATTATAAGTTATAGTATTTATTTACGAATAAATTTAATGATTTTAAAATGTGTGTGCGTGTGTTGTAGAAGAAGAAAGTAATATTAGTATAAGTAAAAGTGATTTTTTCGTACTTTTTGTATCAGGGTTAATTAAAATAAAGTTAGTGTTTTTAATGATCTCGAAAGTAAAAGAGTTAATTTAATATTTCTGTTATGTATCATAATAGTTATTAATAATGAATTGATGAGTTTATGTTGGAAGAAAATCCTAACTTTGGCATTGTTAGTTGTTACATTTTGTATTGGAATCTTTGTTTTTTCTTTTCTTTTTTACGGACATTATTCTTTCATACTTTTAAATATATTTATTCATTTATCCTACATCAAATTGAATTGGTTAGTGTTGAAATTTTAGCCTCGGACAAAAATTCATCTATAGTTTATTTAGTACTAAGATACTACGATATCGGTTTACATTTTCGCCGGTTCCGTCAGCGGGCAACGACGGTGATGTAAACTGTATATAGTAGATACCGCGATACATCATCACCGGTACCATTAGATATACATCGTGCCCTGACTGTTTGGGGGTCCCAGCGTCACGTATACAATGTGAAACGCGAATATTTAAATTTTTATTACTATTAATCAGTAAAATTAAATTATTTGTATTTCATAACAATTTTATTACTTTGTTGTAATATAATTTAACTTGACTGGATAAATTTAATGTAATACTAATTTAAAATTGGACTTTTAAAATTAGAATATTTAAATTTTCAGTAGTTTTAATCAATAAAATTAAATATTTTGTATTATGATAATTAGACCGCATTTCCAAGATTTTCACGTGGCCCGCGGGTGGTCTGGTCTGCCGATAGGACCCACGGTGGATAGTCGCATGAATTGGGGAAAACCGTAATTCGTTTTTTATGGCCATAAATCCGGTCGACGGGCTAACGATGCATACTGTCAATGTCGTACTAAGAGAAAGAAACAGTTGTGCGTTTGTCGTAAATTATGTTGAGTGCGAGCGGCGATTGTGTCGCGCCTTCGACTGACGATATACACACGACCATGCACTCGAGGTCCCAATAGTGTTTGGTTTCCTGGATCGCAGACAAAATATATATATATTGCCGGGTAAGTGGCCGAGGACTGTCGCGTGGTTTTCCACAGATCAGTTTGTTTTTCCTTTAGAGAATCGCGGGCCTCGGGGCATTCGTTGAATTATTAGGGGCTGCAGTAATCTGGTATGCCCCGAGGCCCGCGATTCTCTAAAGGAAAAACAAACTGATCTGTGGAAAACCACGCGACAGTCCTCGGCCACTTACCCGGCAATATATATATATTTTGTCTGCGATCCAGGAAACCAAACACTATTGGGACCTCGAGTGCATGGTCGTGTGTATATCGTCAGTCGAAGGCGCGACACAATCGCCGCTCGCACTCAACATAATTTACGACAAACGCACAACTGTTTCTTTCTCTTAGTACGACATTGACAGTATGCATCGTTAGCCCGTCGACCGGATTTATGGCCATAAAAAACGAATTACGGTTTTCCCCAATTCATGCGACTATCCACCGTGGGTCCTATCGGCAGACCAGACCACCCGCGGGCCACGTGAAAATCTTGGAAATGCGGTCTAATTATCATAATACAAAATATTTAATTTTATTGATTAAAACTACTGAAAATTTAAATATTCTAATTTTAAAAGTCCAATTTTAAATTAGTATTACATTAAATTTATCCAGTCAAGTTAAATTATATTACAACAAAGTAATAAAATTGTTATGAAATACAAATAATTTAATTTTACTGATTAATAGTAATAAAAATTTAAATATTCGCGTTTCACATTGTATACGTGACGCTGGGACCCCCAAACAGTCAGGGCACGATGTATATCTAATGGTACCGGTGATGATGTATCGCGGTATCTACTATATACAGTTTACATCACCGTCGTTGCCCGCTGACGGAACCGGCGAAAATGTAAACCGATATCGTAGTATCTTAGTACTAAATAAACTATAGATGAATTTTTGTCCGAGGCTAAAATTTCAACACTAACCAATTCAATTTGATGTAGGATAAATGAATAAATATATTTAAAAGTATGAAAGAATAATGTCCGTAAAAAAGAAAAGAAAAAACAAAGATTCCAATACAAAATGTAACAACTAACAATGCCAAAGTTAGGATTTTCTTCCAACATAAACTCATCAATTCATTATTAATAACTATTATGATACATAACAGAAATATTAAATTAACTCTTTTACTTTCGAGATCATTAAAAACACTAACTTTATTTTAATTAACCCTGATACAAAAAGTACGAAAAAATCACTTTTACTTATACTAATATTACTTTCTTCTTCTACAACACACGCACACACATTTTAAAATCATTAAATTTATTCGTAAATAAATACTATAACTTATAATCATGTAATTCCCTTTCTCAAATGTATTAAATTAAGAAATCAATAATATTTATAATTTGTGCAAATAATATAATTTTCCTCATTCAGAATCCTTTCAATGTAAATGAAACACTTATTGTTAAACTAAAATTTTAATGAAAACATTGTCCCATACTTTTACACCGTTACGACTTAGTCCATTTATAATGAAAGCGACGTGCGATTTGTACGGTTCGCATAAATTTATTCAACCCAGATAATTATTAAAATTTACCATCGAGATAACTGCAGCCCCTAAAAATTCTTAAAATTAACGAACAACAGCAGTCGAACCGTTGGTGCTGGCGCACTGAATTTTTACCATTATTTAATTTAAATTTCTTATTCAAACTTTCATGTAATATTAAAAATTAATCTCCACTTGTCACTCGTATGAAAACTATCTAAATTTTTAGATGAATTCATAAATTGTATGTATGAAAAATATTTTGTAGCCAATTTTTTAGCCGCAATTAGAATAATATATATATATATATATCTATATATATTCTCACTCCAACAAAGCAAATTGATTCATATAATTAACAGTTCAATATAATTCAATCAAATAAACCTAAATAAAATAAATTATATTATTACAATCATAGTACTAATTAACTATAACCCAATTATTTATTTCTAAGAAAATTACCCCGTAACTGTATATTAGAAATCAAATTCAATTATTCAATTAGATAATTTCATATCTCTCGAACCGAGAAATCAAAATAAAAATTATATTCAACTCTATTATAAATTAATCCCACATATAAGTCTAAGTTCTAATATATAATATTATATTTTTTAAATAATAGATACGTACAATAAATTTTGATTGAGCTTAGATTTGTGCTACATCATTACTGAACTCCAATGGCGCATTAATATTATTTGACTTCGTGATAGTCAGAGATAACCACAGCTTGCAACCGGGTCGAAATTTTGCGCAGCTAGGTTTTTGTTGACCGGTGGGCCGTATTGCTATGCAACAAATCGTTGCTACTTGTATTGTCATCGTTATCATTTGCAAGTGTTCAATTAAAATGGAAAGATTGAACGGCTTACTCCAGGTTATGATTCGAAATGGTTGCAACGGCACAGTGACTGGCTCACATTATTTAATTAATAATATCAATCTATTTAGATCGAACGGTATAGTACTCATTTGAAAACCTTTATTTTTGTTTGTATATTTTGCATTTATAGAACTCAACAAGCTGCAGCGGCAAGGAAGATGCGCACCGAGAAGATCGAAGCAGCGGAGGTAAGTCAAGAAATGCCCCATTTCATCATCGAGCCAGGAACGCAAGAGCAATCATGTGCACAGCCAATCATCGATGAAGGATTAACCATAACGGACTTCCGGTTCGTGGTGGAGCAGGTACTACTGATAGGGTACCACTCGGCAACGTTCGAATGTACCACGCAACATTTGCAAGTGATCGGGATGAAGCGCTCGGGATTGTTAGCAACGATAACTCTGAAGTGCAAGATGTGCCAATATGAAGCGGAAGTGCACAGTCAAACGGCAGACAACAAAACAATGGACTTGAATTATACTACGACCCTCGCTGCAATCACTTCTGGAGGTGGTTACGCAAAGATGGAAGAAATGTTTGCAACAATGAACATTCCATGCATGTCAAGGACGGAATATCGAAGACGTCATGACGACATTGTTGAAGATTTGGTGAGTCTTGCTGAAGCAGAAATGCTAGCAGCGGCAGAAGAGGAGAAACAATTAGCCGTCCGAAGAGGCGACGTTTCAGTTTCCGGTATCCCTTTCATCCCCGTCGTGGCTGACGGCAGCTGGATGAAAAGATCGTACCATACTGGAAGGCATGACTCCTTGTCCGGTATTGGTGCAATAGCGGGATACCACACAAAAAAAGTGTTATTTGCAGGTGTGAAAAATAAAGTGTGTTTGATTTGCCACAACGCTTCGAAGAGGAAGGAAAGCCCCAGAGAACATAGATGCTTCAAGAACTGGGGACGAAATGAGACATCCACGAGAATGGAGAGTGCTGCAATTGCTGAGGGTTTCCAGACCAGCATAGAAAAAAGAGGTCTGATATATAATATATTGATTGCCGATGGCGACAGCAGCGTATATAAAAGGATTTTGGATTGTGATCCATACAAGGCAGAGATGGTTCGTGTGAAAAAGATTGAGTGCACGAACCATTTATTGCGCAATTTTTGCAACAAACTGAAAGATGTTGTAAAGAAGACTCCACCTGGCATTTATCGAAAAGCCGTGGAAAATAACATTCGTAGACTGCGCACGGATGTTGTGAAGGCTGCAGTTTACAGATCGAAGGAAAATCTTCCGACCCACCAAAGAATAAAAAATTTGCAAACGGATCTACTAAATATTCCCAGCCACGTTTTCGGAGAGCACAAGGAGTGTCGAAGACTAGGATATTTCTGCGACCGCCCAGAAAACACGGGAGAAGACAACTTGGTACCGCATCTCAAGAAAATCGGCACATATAACCGGATGCATGAGATCTTCCGTCCATTGATGGCTCATGCTGAAAGTTTGTTACATAATACTACAAACAATTCAGTTGAGAACCTCAATGCAATCATTGCAAAATATACCGGTGGGAAAAGGTTAAATTGGGGCCAGAGAGGGTCATATTCTGCGAGATGTGCAGCTGCTGTTGTACAGCACAACACGCAAAAACTAATATCAAAGGTAATAGAGGGCAAGGGTGTGAAGCCGCCGAAATTGATAGAACAATTAGAAGAAAGAAGGAAAGGCATTAATGAAAAAGGAAACGAAAGGAAAAGAAAGTCTCCGAAGAAGGTGAGAAACCCGTTTTGTTCAGCAATGGACCCGGATTATGGAGTTAGCGCAGAGAAACCGGATATGGAGCAACATCTATTTAGCTTTGAAAAAGAAAGGCACATGGAGATGCTGCAGGACTGGCAAACGAATCGAAAGAAAATAGAGAGGGATACGGTAGAACAAAATAAAAGCCACGAGTGGCATACATACCGATCCAAATTACTTACAGCGTCGAACTTTGGCAAAGTGTGTCGGCAAAGGAAAACAACCAAGTGTGGAAATTTGGTAAAGTCACTGCTGTATCCAAACATATTGCAGCTGCCTGCCATTGAATATGGTCGGCAGTGTGAGAATATTGCCCGCGAACAACTTGCGAAGGAGGAAGACGTGGAAATCCGCAAATGCGGTCTCTTCATTGATGCAGAGATACCATTTTTGGGGGCAACTCCGGACGGCATAATTGACGACGACGGTATCGTGGAAATTAAATGCCCGAAGACGGCAGAAAAATTCTCGCCAGAAGAAGCGATAAAAAATATTCAACCACTACGAAGAATATTTGAAGATGATGCAGGTACTGCATTACGCAGAACCCATCACTATTTTTACCAAGTGCAGGGACAACTGCACATAACAGGTCGACAATATTGTCTGTTTTGTTTGTGGACACCAAAGGGTATGAAAACTATAAAAGTAACCAAAGACGACACATTTTGGCAGAACGAAATGAAATCGAAATTGTCGCGATTCTACGTCCATTGTATGTTGCACGAAATATTGGACAGCCGCTACATTAGGAACATGAGTATCCGAGAGGCCACAGAAACGGAGTACAAAAAACTAATTGTGATTAGCACAAAACTAATTAAAAAACCTGAAGCGAACCCACACAATGTCGGGTTGCACACATAGTGTGCGCCTTCGCTGATTATTTCAGCGAAGGAAATTTAAAACAGATCTGAGCTCGCGAGTCATTAGATTCGCTCGAGCGTACCCACGCAATGTCGGGTTGCACACTTAGTGTGCGCCTTCGCTGATTATTTCAGCGAAGGAAATTTAAAACAGATCTGAGCTCGCGAGTCATTAGATTCGCTCGAGCGTACCCACGCAATGTCGGGTTGCACACTTCGTGTGCGCCTTCGCTGATTATTTCAGCGAAGGAAATTTAAAACAGATCTGAGCTCGCGAGTCATTAGATTCGCTCGAGCGTACCCACGCAATGTCGGGTTGCACACTTCGTGTGCGCCTTCGCTGATTATTTCAGCGAAGGAAATTTAAAACAGATCTGAGCTCGCGAGTCATTAGATTCGCTCGAGCGTACCCACGCAATGTCGGGTTGCACACTTCGTGTGCGAATTTTTCCTTGCATGTTGCAGATGATGTTCACGCGGATCGGCAGTGAGGTGTGCTTGCGATGCTACCATTGACAGCGCCACTGCGGTTGAGGGAACGACCGACAATGTTCTGGCCAGAAGGAAAGAAGTCGCTCTGGCATTCAACGCCGGGAAAACTGTATGTATTTGCAATATGTATGTACGATGAAATGCTTATTCATAATGTATGTACTTCTAATTCCACGTCTATGTTACAGGCAAGTATGAAGACAGTTCTTGCTAAATTGGCTCGGTAGGCGGAAACCACCTTCCATTTGACCGGAGGGAGAGAAGTCGCTCTGGCATTCAACGCCGGGAAAACTGTAGGTATATGCAATATATATGTACGATGAAATGTATATTCATAATATATATACTTCTAATTCTGCTGTTATGTTACAGTCGCAGTGGCGAAATATGTTAGGCCAGCTGGCTCGGAGGACAGCTAGGCCTAACCTGGCGAACCTAGTGGCTGCTAATGTAAGTAAATGAAAAATACTTTTATATATAATTTAATATAGTAATATATGTATAATAACAAATAATAATAATAATATATACTTATACGTTGCAGAGAGAGCTGAAAAAACTTTTTAAAAGAACTGTTTATGGCCCCCAGAAGAGGGGCAATGAAAAAAGAAGAGGAAGAGGAGGAAGAGGAGGAAGAGGAGGAAGGGGAGGAAGAGGAGGAAGAGGTGGAAGAGGAGGGAGAGGAGGGAGCGCCAAATATATCGTTAATTTTTATTAAATGTAAGTTTGAATAAAAAATTTAAATTAAATAATGGTAAATTTAGTGCCAGCACCAACGGTTAAACTACTGTTATTCGTTAATTTTAAGAATTTTTAAATTTTTAAAGACTGATTTGGTATTAAGTAATTTTTGGGGGCTGTTGCCCGTCACTTTCGTTATAAATGGAATAAGTCAGTTTTCTTTAAAATTTTAGTTTAACAATAAGTGTTTCATTTACATTGAAAGGATTCTGAATAAGGAAAATTTTATTATTTGTACGAATTATAAATATTATTGATTTCTCTCTTAATTTAATATAGTTGAAACCTGATTACCTGATTATAAGTTATAGTATTTATTTGCGTGTGTTGTAGAAGAAGAAAGTAATATTAATATAAGTAAAAGTGATTTTTATACTTTTTGTATCAGGGTTAATTAAAATAAAGTTAGTGTTTTTAATTATCTTTTAATTATCTTTTTAATTTGAATAATTCCATGTACGAACAGAATTCAACGAATGATTTGCAAAGCTGATTTAATAATAAATAATCGCGTTAAGGGACGTAAAGCATTTGTTTATTAGAGAGATATGAAAAATATTATCAGTAAGAAACTCACCCATTCAGTTGAGGATACATTTGCTGGCTGAAATTCACGATGTCGAAGGGCACTGACCTTGTACAACGTACAGCTGATCTTTCACTGCACTGTCACCAAACACTGATCACTTAATTAATCACTGATAATCCGAAACATTTGTGGATATTACGAAAGATGACTGAGACGCGTTTGCAGATAATCGTTTGTACGACACGTTCGCGGGTAATCGTTTATTCGACGTGTTCGTTCGGCAGTCGTCGTTTCACTGCCAAAAAATCGAGGCCTCGACCGTGGGCCCTTGTCGTTCGTCGTTCGGCCGTCCGAGGAAATGACACTCGATACCGCAGGGTGACAGCGAGGCGGACACAGTTTACGTCTCGGCATATCTTGTTTATTTCATTTGGTGGTACCCTGCGCTTCGAAGAAAATGGTATCGGGTGTTATTTCCTCGGACGGCCGAAAGACGAACAAGGGCCCACGGTCGATATTATATTTGAAAAAAGGAATTACCTGATTATAAGTTATAGTATTTATTTAAGAATAAATGTAATGATTTTAAAATGTGTGTGCGTGTGTTGTAGAAGAAGAAAGTAATATTAACCCTTTGCACTCGAGGCCTTTTTCGCTTGCGCAAACCAGCAACTCGAGACGATTTCGGACAAATTATGCAAATATTTTAGAAGTAGTTTACAAATATTTATTAACAAATAAATGTATAAAAATAATAATATTTCACTAGTTTACTTATTTATACGTTGAAAACAATAAACTTTGATAAATATTACACTCTGTAATTAGTTTTGGTGTGACATCTTGTAAAACAATATCCTATATTATATAATATAATATAGTAATATATATAATAACAAATAATAATAATAATATATACTTATACGTTGCAGAGAGAGCTGACAAAATTATTCAAATGAACCATTTATGGCCCCCAGAAGAGGGGCAAGGAAAGAAGAAGAGGAAGAGGAGGAAGAGGAGGAAGAGGAGGGAGAGGAGGGGGAGGAGGGGGAGTTCTAAATATGTTTTGAACTTTTATTAATAAAAAAATCGTTTTTATCATTTCTGTTGTTCATTTTATTTACGAATTGCTCCATCACCATCAGTTTTTTAAATAAACGAACTACATTTAAATTATTTGTTTACTTCGCATTATCTACATATCACATCCAATCCCACTAGCACTGTCCGACGATTCAGAAAAGTCTAAGCTGTTGGGCTTCGGTTGTAGAAAGGACCATTTTTTTATAATTGTTCAGATATTTACAATATTCGACGAGCGTTCTTGCTGCAACTGCCGCGCCGCTCACGACTGCCCCGCACGCCACCTTCCCCTGGTCTAGTGACCTAGCGCGCGGCAGAATATCTTCGTGACAACTGTTCGTATCAACCAAGATGGACGTGCCAATATACCAGTGAGCAGTTTGGGAGTTGGATATTTCGATTCAGAAAAGTCTAAGCTGTTGGGCTTCGGTTGTAGAAAGGACCATTTTTTTATAATTGTTCAGATATTTACAATATTCGACGAGCGTTCTTGCTGCAACTGCCGCGCCGCTCACGACTGCCCCGCACGCCACCTTCCCCTGGTCTAGTGACCTAGCGCGCGGCAGAATATCTTCGTGACAACTGTTCGTATCAACCAAGATGGACGTGCCAATATTCCAGTGAGCAGTTTGGGAGTTGGATATTTCGATTCAGAAAAGTCTAAGCTGTTGGGCTTCGGTTGTAGAAATGACCATTTCTTTATTATTGTTGAGATATTTACAATATTCGACGAGCGTTCTTGCTGCAACTGCCGCGCCGCTCACGACTGCCCCGCACGCCACCTTCCCCTGGTCATGTGACCTAGCGCGCGGCAGAACGGGCTCATGAAGCAGGAATCAGTTTCATGAAACTCAGTTTGTGAAACGGTTTTGACGACATGGCAACATTGCGGCGAGGAATGAAATGTGGCAACCATGTTTAGTCGCTATCCTTCCCTTTCAGCTTTCTTTCTCTCTTACGTCACATTTTTACCGACACCCGTGATAACAGAAACATATGCGTTGTGCCACCTGACGGTCGAAAATGTTTTTATTTTGGTTTGGCTAATGTCCGTTCGCACAACTGTAGCGCGACGATCAACTCGGAGTGCTGGCTGATCTGACCCGGCCCCTTAAGCATTTAGAACGAATTCTAACGTCAGAAAATTGCGCTTTACTCTAGTGATTTTTCGGTTTTTTCTAATTTCTGAAAGAATCAATCATTAGATTTTCTTGAAAGTCCGATATTCTTGCTTAGATAACGTTTTTACATAGGGATTAAGCATGTTGAACGAAATGTAATGTCAGAAAATGGCACTTTGCTCATGTGATTTTTCGGTTTTTCCAATTTTCTGAAAAAACCTATCATCAGATTTTTAAATACGAGAATCTTGCTTAACTAACGATTTTACATTAGAATTAGGTATTGAGTACGAAATATAATGTCAGAAAATGGCGCTTTACTCTAGTGATTTTTCGGTTTTTTCAACTTTCTGTAAAAACCAATCATTAGATTTTCTTCAAAGTACGATATTCTTGCTTAAATAACGTTTCTACATAGGGATTAAGCATTTAGAACGAATTCTAACGTCAGAAAATTGCGCTTTACTCTAGTGATTTTTCGGTTTTTTCTAATTTCTGAAAGAATCAATCATTAGATTTTCTTCAAAGTCCGATATTCTTGCTTAGATAACGTTTTTACATAGGGATTAAGCATTTAGAATGAAATCTAACGTCAGAAAATGGCACTTTGCTCTTGTGATTTTTCGGTTTTTTCAATTTTCTGAAAAAACCTATCATTAGATTTTCTTCAAGACACAATATTCTTGCTTAGATAACGTTTTACATAGGGATTAAGCATTTAGAACGAAATCTAATGTCAGAAAATGACACTTTACTCTTGTGATTTTACGGTTTTTCCAATTTTCTGAAAAAACCTATCATCAGATTTTTTAAATACGAGAATCTTGCTTAACTAACGATTTTACATTAGAATTAGGTATTGAGTACGAAATATAATGTCAGAAAATGGCGCTTTACTCTAGTGATTTTTCGGTTTTTTCAACTTTCTGTAAAAACCAATCATTAGATTTTCTTCAAAGTACGATATTCTTGCTTATATATCGTTTTTACATAGGGATTAGGCATTTAGAACGAAATCTAATGACAGAAAATGGCACTTTACTCTTGTGATTTTTCGGTTTTTTCAATTTTCTGAAAGAATCTATCATTAGATTTTCTTCAAAGTACGATATTCCTGCTTAAATAACGTTTTTACATAGGGATTGGGCATTTAGAACGAAATCTAATGTCAGAAAATGGCACTTTACTCTTGTGAATTTTCGGTTTTTTCAATTATCTGAAAAAACCTATCATCAGATTTTTTAAATACGAGAATCTTGCTTAACTAACGCTTGTACATTAGAATTAGGTATTGAGTACGAAATGTAATTTCAGAAAATGGCACTTTACTCTTGTGATTTTTCTGTTTTTTTCAATTTTCTGAAAAATCCTAACATTAGATTTTCTTCAAAGTACGATATTCTTGCTTAAATAACGTTTCTACATAGGGATTAAGCATTTAGAACGAATTCTAACGTCAGAAAATGGCGCTTTACTCTAGTGATTTTTCGGTTTTTTCAACTTTCTGTAAAAACCAATCATTAGATTTTCTTCAAAGTACGATATTCTTGCTTAAATATCGTTTTTACATAGGGATTAGGCATTTAGAACGAAATCTAATGACAGAAAATGGCACTTTACTCTTGTGATTTTTCGGTTTTTTCAATTTTCTGAAAGAATCTATCATTAGATTTTCTTCAAAGTACGATATTCTTGCTTAAATATCGTTTTTACATAGGGATTAGGCATTTAGAACGAAATCTAATGTCAGAAAATTGCGCTTTACTCTAGTGATTTTTCGGTTTTTTCAATTATCTGAAAAAACCTATCATCAGATTTTTTAAATACGAGAATCTTGCTTAACTAACGCTTTTACATTAGAATTAGGTATTGAGTACGAAATGTAATGTCAGAAAATGGCACTTTACTCTTGTGATTTTTCTGTTTTTTTCAATTTTCTGAAAAATCCTAACATTAGATTTTCTTCAAAGTACGATATTCTTGCTTAAATAACGTTTCTACATAGGGATTAAGCATTTAGAACGAAATCTAATGTCAGAAAATGACACTTTACTCTTGTGATTTTACGGTTTTTCCAATTTTCTGAAAAAACCTATCATCAGATTATTTAAATACGTGAATCTTGCTTAACTAACGCTTTTACATTAGAATTAGGTATTGAGTACGAAATGTAATGTCAGAAAATGGCACTTTACTGTTGTGATTTTTCTGTTTTTTTTCAATTTTCTGAAAAATCCTAACATTAGATTTTCTTCAAAGTACGATATTCTTGCTTAAATAACGTTTCTACATAGGGATTAAGCATGTAGAATGAATTCCAACGTCAGAAAATTGCGCTTTACTCCAGTGATTTTTCGGTTTTTTCTAATTTCTGAAAGAATCAATCATTAGATTTTCTTCAAGACACAATATTCTTGCTTAGATAACGTTTTTACATAGGGATTAAGCATTTAGAACGAAATCTAATGTCAGAAAATGACACTTTACTCTTGTGATTTTACGGTTTTTCCAATTTTCTGAAAAAACCTATCATCAGATTATTTAAATACGAGAATCTTGCTTAACTAACGCTTTTACATTAGAATTAGGTATTGAGTACGAAATGTAATGTCAGAAAATGGCACTTTACTGTTGTGATTTTTCGGTTTTTTCAACTTTCTGTAAAAACCAATCATTAGATTTTCTTCAAAGTACGATATTCTTGCTTAAATATCGTTTTTACATAGGGATTGGGCATTTAGAACGAAATCTAATGTCAGAAAATTGCGCTTTACTCTAGTGATTTTTCGGTTTTTTCAATTATCTGAAAAAACCTATCATCAGATTTTTTAAATACGAGAATCTTGCTTAACTAACGCTTTTACATTAGAATTAGGTATTGAGTACGAAATGTAATGTCAGAAAATGGCACTTTACTCTTGTGATTTTTCTGTTTTTTTCAATTTTCTGAAAAATCCTAACATTAGATTTTCTTCAAAGTACGATATTCTTGCTTAAATAACGTTTCTACATAGGGATTAAGCATGTAGAATGAATTCTAACGTCAGAAAATTGCGCTTTACTCCAGTGATTTTTCGGTTTTTTCTAATTTCTGAAAGAATCAATCATTAGATTTTCTTCAAAGTCCGATATTCTTGCTTAGATAACGTTTTTACATAGGGATTAAGCATGTTGAACGAAATGTAATGTCAGAAAATGGCACTTTGCTCTTGTGATTTTTCGGTTTTTCCAATTTTCTGAAAAAACCTATCATTAGATTTTCTTCAAGACACAATATTCTTGCTTAGATAACGTTTTTACATAGGGATTAAGCATTTAGAACGAAATCTAATGTCAGAAAATGACACTTTACTCTTGTGATTTTACGGTTTTTCCAATTTTCTGAAAAAACCTATCATCAGATTTTTCAAATACGAGAATCTTGCTTAACTAACGATATTACATTAGAATTAGGTATTGAGTACGAAATATAATGTCAGAAAATGGCGCTTTACTCTAGTGATTTTTCGGTTTTTTCAACTTTCTGTAAAAACCAATCATTAGATTTTCTTCAAAGTACGATATTCTTGCTTAAATATCGTTTTTACATAGGGATTAGGCATTTAGAACGAAATCTAATGTCAGAAAATTGCGCTTTACTCTAGTGATTTTTCGGTTTTTTCAATTATCTGAAAAAACCTATCATCAGATTTTTTAAATACGAGAATCTTGCTTAACTAACGCTTTTACATTAGAATTAGGTATTGAGTACGAAATGTAATGTCAGAAAATGGCACTTTACTGTTGTGATTTTTCTGTTTTTTTCAATTTTCTGTAAAATCCTAACATTAGATTTTCTTCAAAGTACGATATTCTTGCTTAAATAACGTTTCTACATAGGGATTAAGCATTTAGAACGAAATCTAATGTCAGAAAATGACACTTTACTCTTGTGATTTTACGGTTTTTCCAATTTTCTGAAAAAACCTATCATCAGATTTTTTAAATACGAGAATCTTGCTTAACTAACGCTTTTACATTAGAATTAGGTATTGAGTACGAAATGTAATGTCAGAAAATGGCACTTTACTCTTGTGATTTTTCTGTTTTTTTCAATTTTCTGAAAAATCCTAACATTAGATTTTCTTCAAAGTACGATATTCTTGCTTAAATAACGTTTCTACATAGGGATTAAGCATTTAGAACGAATTCTAACGTCAGAAAATTGCGCTTTACTCTAGTGATTTTTCGGTTTTTTCTAATTTCTGAAAGAATCAATCATTAGATTTTCTTCAAAGTCCGATATTCTTGCTTAGATAACGTTTCTACATAGGGATTAAGCATGTTGAACGAAATGTAATGTCAGAAAATGGCACTTTGCTCTTGTGATTTTTCGGTTATTCCAATTTTCTGATAAAACCTATCATTAGATTTTCTTCAAGACACAATATTCTTGCTTAGATAACGTTTTTACATAGGGATTAAGCATTTAGAACGAAATCAAATGTCAGAAAATGACACTTTACTCTTGTGATTGTACGGTTTTTCCAATTTTCTGAAAAAACCTATCATCAGATTATTTAAATACGAGAATCTTGCTTAACTAACGCTTTTACATTAGAATTAGGTATTGAGTACGAAATGTAATGTCAGAAAATGGCACTTTACTGTTGTGATTTTTCTGTTTTTTTCAATTTTCTGAAAAATCCTAACATTAGATTTTCTTCAAAGTACGATATTCTTGCTTAAATAACGTTTCTACATAGGGATTAAGCATGTAGAATGAATTCTAACGTCAGAAAATTGCGCTTTACTCCAGTGATTTTTCGGTTTTTTCTAATTTCTGAAAGAATCAATCATTAGATTTTCTTCAAAGTCCGATATTCTTGCTTAGATAACGTTTTTACATAGGGATTAAGCATGCTGAACGAAATGTAATGTCAGAAAATGGCACTTTGCTCTTGTGATTTTTCGGTTTTTCCAATTTTCTGAAAAAACCTATCATTAGATTTTCTTCAAGACACAATATTCTTGCTTAGATAACGTTTTTACATAGGGATTGGGCATTTAGAACGAAATCTAATGTCAGAAAATGGCACTTTACTCTTGTGAATTTTCGGTTTTTTCAATTATCTGAAAAAACCTATCATCAGATTTTTTAAATACGAGAATCTTGCTTAACTAACGCTTTTACATTAGAATTAGGTATTGAGTACGAAATGTAATGTCAGAAAATGGCACTTTACTCTTGTGATTTTTCTGTTTTTTTCAATTTTCTGTAAAATCCTAACATTAGATTTTCTTCAAAGTACGATATTCTTGCTTAAATAACGTTTCTACATAGGGATTAAGCATTTAGAACGAAATCTAATGTCAGAAAATGACACTTTACTCTTGTGATTTTACGGTTTTTCCAATTTTCTGAAAAAACCTATCATCAGATTTTTTAAATACGAGAATCTTGCTTAACTAACGCTTTTACATTAGAATTAGGTATTGAGTACGAAATGTAATGTCAGAAAATGGCACTTTACTCTTGTGATTTTTCTGTTTTTTTCAATTTTCTGAAATATCCTAACATTAGATTTTCTTCAAAGTACGATATTCTTGCTTAAATAACGTTTCTACATAGGGATTAAGCATTTAGAACGAATTCTAACGTCAGAAAATTGCGCTTTACTCTAGTGATTTTTCGGTTTTTTCTAATTTCTGAAAGAATCAATCATTAGATTTTCTTCAAAGTCCGATATTCTTGCTTAGATAACGTTTTTACATAGGGATTAAGCATGTTGAACGAAATGTAATGTCAGAAAATGGCACTTTGCTCTTGTGATTTTTCGGTTTTTCCAATTTTCTGATAAAACCTATCATTAGATTTTCTTCAAGACACAATATTCTTGCTTAGATAACGTTTTTACATAGGGATTAAGCATTTAGAACGAAATCAAATGTCAGAAAATGACACTTTACTCTTGTGATTTTACGGTTTTTCCAATTTTCTGAAAAAACCTATCATCAGATTATTTAAATACGAGAATCTTGCTTAACTAACGCTTTTACATTAGAATTAGGTATTGAGTACGAAATGTAATGTCAGAAAATGGCACTTTACTGTTGTGATTTTTCTGTTTTTTTCAATTTTCTGAAAAATCCTAACATTAGATTTTCTTCAAAGTACGATATTCTTGCTTAGATAACGTTTCTACATAGGGATTAAGCATGTAGAATGAATTCTAACGTCAGAAAATTGCGCTTTACTCCAGTGATTTTTCGGTTTTTTCTAATTTCTGAAAGAATCAATCATTAGATTTTCTTCAAAGTCCGATATTCTTGCTTAGATAACGTTTTTACATAGGGATTAAGCATGTTGAACGAAATGTAATGTCAGAAAATGGCACTTTGCTCTTGTGATTTTTCGGTTTTTCCAATTTTCTGAAAAAACCTATCATTAGATTTTCTTCAAGACACAATATTCTTGCTTAGATAACGTTTTTACATAGGGATTAAGCATTTAGAACGAAATCTAATGTCAGAAAATGACACTTTACTCTTGTGATTTTACGGTTTTTCCAATTTTCTGAAAAAACCTATCATCAGATTTTTCAAATACGAGAATCTTGCTTAACTAACGATTTTACATTAGAATTAGGTATTGAGTACGAAATATAATGTCAGAAAATGGCGCTTTACTCTAGTGATTTTTCGGTTTTTTCAACTTTCTGTAAAAACCAATCATTAGATTTTCTTCAAAGTACGATATTCTTGCTTAAATATCGTTTTTACATAGGGATTAGGCATTTAGAACGAAATCTAATGTCAGAAAATTGCGCTTTACTCTAGTGATTTTTCGGTTTTTTCAATTATCTGAAAAAACCTATCATCAGATTTTTTAAATACGAGAATCTTGCTTAACTAACGCTTTTACATTAGAATTAGGTATTGAGTACGAAATGTAATGTCAGAAAATGGCACTTTACTCTTGTGATTTTTCTGTTTTTTTCAATTTTCTGTAAAATCCTAACATTAGATTTTCTTCAAAGTACGATATTCTTGCTTAAATAACGTTTCTACATAGGGATTAAGCATTTAGAACGAATTCTAACGTCAGAAAATTGCGCTTTACTCTAGTGATTTTTCGGTTTTTTCTAATTTCTGAAAGAATCAATCATTAGATTTTCTTCAAAGTCCGATATTCTTGCTTAGATAACGTTTTTACATAGGGATTAAGCATTTAGAATGAAATCTAACGTCAGAAAATGGCACTTTGCTCTTGTGATTTTTCGGTTTTTCCAATTTTCTGAAAAAACCTATCATTAGATTTTCTTCAAGACACAATATTCTTGCTTAGATAACGTTTTACATAGGGATTAAGCATTTAGAACGAAATCTAATGTCAGAAAATGACACTTTACTCTTGTGATTTTACGGTTTTTCCAATTTTCTGAAAAAACCTATCATCAGATTTTTTAAATACGAGAATCTTGCTTAACTAACGATTTTACATTAGAATTAGGTATTGAGTACGAAATATAATGTCAGAAAATGGCGCTTTACTCTAGTGATTTTTCGGTTTTTTCAATTTTCTGAAAGAATCTATCATTAGATTTTCTTCAAAGTACGATATTCCTGCTTAAATAACGTTTTTACATAGGGATTGGGCATTTAGAACGAAATCTAATGTCAGAAAATGGCACTTTACTCTTGTGAATTTTCGGTTTTTTCAATTATCTGAAAAAACCTATCATCAGATTTTTTAAATACGAGAATCTTGCTTAACTAACGCTTTTACATTAGAATTAGGTATTGAGTACGAAATGTAATGTCAGAAAGTGGCACTTTACTCTTGTGATTTTTCTGTTTTTTTCAATTTTCTGTAAAATCCTAACATTAGATTTTCTTCAAAGTACGATATTCTTGCTTAAATAACGTTTCTACATAGGGATTAAGCATTTAGAACGAAATCTAATGTCAGAAAATGACACTTTACTCTTGTGATTTTACGGTTTTTCCAATTTTCTGAAAAAACCTATCATCAGATTTTTTAAATACGAGAATCTTGCTTAACTAACGCTTTTACATTAGAATTAGGTATTGAGTACGAAATGTAATGTCAGAAAATGGCACTTTACTCTTGTGATTTTTCTGTTTTTTTCAATTTTCTGAAATATCCTAACATTAGATTTTCTTCAAAGTACGATATTCTTGCTTAAATAACGTTTCTACATAGGGATTAAGCATTTAGAACGAATTCTAACGTCAGAAAATTGCGCTTTACTCTAGTGATTTTTCGGTTTTTTCTAATTTCTGAAAGAATCAATCATTAGATTTTCTTCAAAGTCCGATATTCTTGCTTAGATAACGTTTTTACATAGGGATTAAGCATGTTGAACGAAATGTAATGTCAGAAAATGGCACTTTGCTCTTGTGATTTTTCGGTTTTTCCAATTTTCTGATAAAACCTATCATTAGATTTTCTTCAAGACACAATATTCTTGCTTAGATAACGTTTTTACATAGGGATTAAGCATTTAGAACGAAATCAAATGTCAGAAAATGACACTTTACTCTTGTGATTTTACGGTTTTTCCAATTTTCTGAAAAAACCTATCATCAGATTATTTAAATACGAGAATCTTGCTTAACTAACGCTTTTACATTAGAATTAGGTATTGAGTACGAAATGTAATGTCAGAAAATGGCACTTTACTGTTGTGATTTTTCTGTTTTTTTCAATTTTCTGAAAAATCCTAACATTAGATTTTCTTCAAAGTACGATATTCTTGCTTAAATAACGTTTCTACATAGGGATTAAGCATGTAGAATGAATTCTAACGTCAGAAAATTGCGCTTTACTCCAGTGATTTTTCGGTTTTTTCTAATTTCTGAAAGAATCAATCATTAGATTTTCTTCAAAGTCCGATATTCTTGCTTAGATAACGTTTTTACATAGGGATTAAGCATGTTGAACGAAATGTAATGTCAGAAAATGGCACTTTGCTCTTGTGATTTTTCGGTTTTTCCAATTTTCTGAAAAAACCTATCATTAGATTTTCTTCAAGACACAATATTCTTGCTTAGATAACGTTTTTACATAGGGATTAAGCATTTAGAACGAAATCTAATGTCAGAAAATGACACTTTACTCTTGTGATTTTACGGTTTTTCCAATTTTCTGAAAAAACCTATCATCAGATTTTTCAAATACGAGAATCTTGCTTAACTAACGATTTTACATTAGAATTAGGTATTGAGTACGAAATATAATGTCAGAAAATGGCGCTTTACACTAGTGATTTTTCGGTTTTTTCAACTTTCTGTAAAAACCAATCATTAGATTTTCTTCAAAGTACGATATTCTTGCTTAAATATCGTTTTTACATAGGGATTAGGCATTTAGAACGAAATCTAATGTCAGAAAATTGCGCTTTACTCTAGTGATTTTTCGGTTTTTTCAATTATCTGAAAAAACCTATCATCAGATTTTTTAAATACGAGAATCTTGCTTAACTAACGCTTTTACATTAGAATTAGGTATTGAGTACGAAATGTAATGTCAGAAAATGGCACTTTACTCTTGTGATTTTTCTGTTTTTTTCAATTTTCTGTAAAATCCTAACATTAGATTTTCTTCAAAGTACGATATTCTTGCTTAAATATCGTTTTTACATAGGGATTAAGCATTTAGAACGAATTCTAACGTCAGAAAATTGCGCTTTACTCTTGTGATTTTTCGGTTTTTTCAATTTTCTGAAAAAACCTATCATGAGATTTTCTTCAAAGTACGATATTCCTACTTAAATAACGTTTTTACATAGGGATTGTGCATTTAGAACGAAATCTAATGTCAGAAAATGTCACTTTACTCTTGGGAATTTTCGGTTTTTTCAATTTTCTGAAAAAACCTATCATTAGATTTTCTTCAAAGTCCGATATTCTTGCTTAGATATCGTTTTTACATAGGGATTAAGCATGTAGAACGAAATGTAATGTCAGAAAATGGCACTTTGCTCTTGTGAGTTTTCGGTTTTTCCAATTTTCTGAAAAAACCTATCATCAGATTTTTCAAATACGAGAATCTTGCTTAACTAACGCTTTTACATTAGAATTAGGTATTGAGTACGAAATGTAATGTCAGAAAATTGCACTTTACTCTTGTGATTTTTCTGTTTTTTTCAATTTCCTGTAAAATCCTAACATTAGATTTTCTTCAAAGTACGATATTCTTGCTTAAATAACGTTTCTACATAGGGATTAAGCATTTAGAACGAATTCTAACGTCAGAAAATTGCGCTTTACTCTAGTGATTTTTCGGTTTTTTCTAATTTCTGAAAGAATCAATCATTAGATTTTCTTCAAAGTCCGATATTCGTGCTTAAATAACGTTTTTACATAGGGATTAAGCATTTAGAACGAAATGTAATGTCAGAAAATGGCACATTACTCTTGTGATTTTACGGTTTTTCCAATTTTCTGAAAAAACCTATCATCAGATTTTTTAAATACGAGAATCTTGCTTAACTAACGATTTTACATTAGAATTAGGTATTGAGTACGAAATATAATGTCAGAAAATGGCGCTTTACTCTAGTGATTTTTCGGTTTTTTCAACTTTCTGTAAAAACCAATCATCAGATTTTCTTCAAAGTACGATATTCTTGCTTAAATATCGTTTTTACATAGGGATTAGGCATTTAAAACGAAATCTAATGACAGAAAATGGCACTTTATTCTTGTGATTTTTCGGTTTTCTCAATTTTCTGAAAGAATCTATCATTAGATTTTTTAAATACGACAATCTTGCTTATATAACAATTTTACATTAGAATTAAGTTTTTAGAACGAAATGTAATGTCAGAAAATGTCACTTTACTCTTGTGAATTCTCGGTTTTTTCAGTTTTCTGAAAAAACCTATCATTAGATTTTCTTCAAAGTACGATATTCCTGCTTAAATAACGTTTTTACATAGGGATTGAGCAGTTAGGACGAAATCTAATGTCAGAAAATGGCACTTTACTCTTGTGAATTTTCGGTTTTTTCAATTATCTGAAAAAACCTATCATCAGATTTTTTAAATACGAGAATCTTGCTTAACTAACGCTTTTACATTAGAATTAGGTATTGAGTACGAAATGTAATGTCAGAAAATGGCACTTTACTCTTGTGATTTTTCTGTTTTTTTCAATTTTCTGAAAAATCCTATCATTAGATTTTCTTCAAAATACGATATTCGTGCTTAAGTAACGTTTTTACATAGGGATTATGCATTTAGAACGAAATGTAATGTCAGAAAATGGCACATTACTCTTGTGATTTTTCGGTTTTTTCCAATTTTCTGAAAAAACCTATCATCAGATTTTTCAAATACGAGAATCTTGCTTATCTAACGATTTTACATTAGAATTAGGTATTGAGTACGAAATATAATGTCAGAAAATGGCGCTTTACTCTAGTGATTTTTCGGTTTTTTCAACTTTCTGTAAAAACCAATCATTAGATTTTCTTCAAAGTACGATATTCTTGCTTAAATATCGTTTTTACATAGGGATTAGGCATTTAGAACGAAATCTAATGACAGAAAATGGCACTTTACTCTTGTGATTTTTCGGTTTTTTCAATTCTCTGAAAAAACCTATAATTAGATTTTCTTCAAAGTACGCTATTCTTGCTTAAATATCGTTTTTACATAGGGATTAGGCATTTAGAACGAAATCTAATGACAGAAAATGGCACTTTACTCTTGTGATTTTTCGGTTTTTTCAATTTTCTGAAAAAACCTATCATTAGATTTCCTTCAAAGTACGATATTCTTGCTTAATTAACGTTTCTACATAGGGGTTAAGCATTTAGAACGAATTCTAACGTCAGAAAATTGCGCTTTACTCTTGTGATTTTTCTGTTTATTTCAATTTTCTGAAAAAACCTATCATTAGATTTTCTTCAAAGTGCGATATTCCTGCTTAAATCACGTTTTTACATAGGGATTAGGCATTTAGAACGAAATCTAATGACAGAAAATGGCACTTTACTCTTGTGATTTTTCTGTTTATTTCAATTTTCTGAAAAATCCTAACATTAGATTTTCTTCAAAGTACGATATTCTTGCTTAAATAACGCTTCTACATAGGGATTATGCATTTAGAACGAATTCTAACGTCAGAAAATTGCGCTTTACTCTAGTGATCTTTCGGTTTTTTCTAATTTCTGAAAGAATCAATCATTAGATTTTCTTCAAAGTCCGATATTCTTGCTTAGATAACGTTTTTACATAGGGATTAAGCATTTAGAATGAAATCTAACGTCAGAAAATGGAACTTTGCTCTTGTGATTTTTCGGTTTTTCCAATTTTCTGAAAAAACCTATCATTAGATTTTCTTCAAGAGACAATATTCTTGCTTAGATAACGTTTTTACATAGGGATTAAGCATTTAGAACGAAATCTAATGTCAGAAAATGACACTTTACTCTAGTGATTTTTCGGTTTTTCCAATTTTCTGAAAAAACCTATCATCAGATTTTTTAAATACGAGAATCTTGCTTAACTAACGCTTTTACATTAGAATTAGGTATTGAGTACGAAATGTAATGTCAGAAAATGGCACTTTACTCGTGTGATTTTTCTGTTTTTTTCAATTTTCTGAAAAATCCTATCATTAGATTTTCTTCAAAATACGATATTCGTGCTTAAATAACGTTTTTACATAGGGATCAAGCATTTAGAACGAAATGTAATGTCAGAAAATGGCACTTTACTCTTGTGAATTTTCGGTTTTTTCAATTATCTGAAAAATCCTATCATTAGATTTTCTTCAAAATACGATACTCGTGCTTAAATAACGTTTTTACATAGGGATTAAGCATGTAGAACGAAATGTAACGTCAGAAAATGGCACTTTGCTCTTGTGATTTTTCGGTTTTTCCAATTTTCTGAAAAAACCTATCATTAGATTTTCTTCGAGACACAATATTCTTGCTTAGATAACGTTTTTACATAGGGATTAAGCATTTAGAACGAAATCTAATGTCAGAAAATGACACTTTACTCTTGTGATTTTACGGTTTTTCCAATTTTCTGAAAAAACCTATCATCAGATTTTTTAAATACGAGAATCTTGGTTAACTAACGATTTTACATTAGAATTAGGTATTGAGTACGAAATATAATGTCAGAAAATGGCACTTTGCTCTTGTGATTTTTCGGTTTTTCCAATTTTCTGAAAAAACCTATCATTAGATTTTCTTCGAGACACAATATTCTTGCTTAGATATCCTTTTATATAGGGATTAAGCATTTAGAACGAAATGTAATGTCAGAAAATGGCACATTACTCTTGTGATTTTTCGGTTTTTTTCAATTTTCTGAAAAAACCTATCATTAGATTTTCTTCAAAATACGATATTCGTGCTTAAATAACGTTTTTACATAGGGATTAAGCATGTAGAACGAAATGTAACGTCAGAAAATGGCACTTTGCTCTTGTGATTTTTCGGTTTTTCCAATTTTCTGAAAAAACCTATCATTAGATTTTCTTCGAGACACAATATTCTTGCTTAGATAACGTTTTTACATAGGGATTAAGCATTTAGAACGAAATCTAATGTCAGAAAATGACACTTTACTCTTGTGATTTTACGGTTTTTCCAATTTTCTGAAAAAACTTATCACCAGATTTTTTAAATACGAGAATCTTGGTTAACTAACGATTTTACATTAGAATTAGGTATTGAGTACGAAATATAATGTCAGAAAATGGCGCTTTACTCTAGTGATTTTTCGGTTTTTTAAACTTTCTGTAAAAACCACTCATTAGATTTTCTTCAAAGTACGATATTCTTGCTTAGATATCGTTTTTACATAGGGATTATGCATTTAGAACGAAATCTAATGACAGAAAATGGCACTTTACTCTTGTGATTTTTCGGTTTTTTCAATTTTCTGAAAAAACCTATCATTAGATTTCCTTCAAAGTACGATATTCTTGCTTAATTAACGTTTCTACATAGGGATTAAGCATTTAGAACGAATTCTAACGTCAGAAAATTGCGCTTTACTCTAGTGATTTTTCGGTTTTTTCTAATTTCTGAAAGAATCAATCATTAGATTTTCTTCAAAGTCCGATATTCTTGCTTAAATAACGTTTTTACATAGGGATTAAGCATGTAGAACGAAATGTAACGTCAGAAAATGGCACTTTACTCCTGTGATTTTTCGGTTTTTTCAATTTTCTGAAAAAACCTGTCATCAGATTTTTAAATACGAGAATCTTGCTTAACTACCGATTTTACCTTAGCATTAAGTATTTAGAACGAAATGTAATGTCAGAAGATGGCGCTTTACTCTAGTGATTTTTCGGTTTTCTCAAATTTCTGAAAAATCCTAACATTAGATTTTCTTCAAAGTACGATATTCTTGCTTAAATAACGTTTCTACATAGGGATTAAGCATTTAGAACGAATTCTAACGTCAGAAAATTGCGCTTCACTCTAGTGATTTTTCGGTTTTTTCTAATTTCTGAAAGAATCAATCATTAGATTTTCTTCAAAGTCCGATATTCTTGCTTAAATAACGTTTTTACATAGGGATTAAGCATGTAGAACGAAATGTAACGTCAGAAAATGGCACTTTGCTCTTGTGATTTTTCGGTTTTTCCAATTTTCTGAAAAAACCTATCATTAGATTTTCTTCGAGACACAATATTCTTGCTTAGATATCCTTTTATATAGGGATTAAGCATTTAGAACGAAATCTAATGTCAGAAAATGACACTTTACTCTTGTGATTTTACGGTTTTTCCAATTTTCTGAAAAAACCTATCATCAGATTTTTTAAATACGAGAATCTTGCTTAACTAACGATTTTTCATTAGAATTAGGTATTGAGTACGAAATATAAAGTCAGAAAATGGCGCTTTACTCTAGTGATTTTTCGGTTTTTTCAACTTTCTGTAAAAACCAATCATTAGATTTTCTTCAAAGTACGATATTCTTGCTTAGATATCGTTTTTACATAGGGATTAGGCATTTAGAACAAAATCTAATGACAGAAAATGGCACTTTACTCTTGTGATTTTTCGGATTTTTCAATTTTCTGAAAGAATCTATCATTAGATTTTGTAAATACGACAATCTTGCTTATATAACAATTTTACATTAGAATTAAGTTTTTAGAACGAAATGTAATGTCAGAAAATGTCACTTTACTCTTGTGAATTCTCGGTTTTTTCAATTTTCTGAAAAAACCTATCATTAGATTTTCTTCAAAGTACGATATTCCTG
Source organism: Megalopta genalis (assembly GCF_051020955.1). Lineage (NCBI taxonomy): Eukaryota > Metazoa > Arthropoda > Insecta > Hymenoptera > Halictidae > Megalopta > Megalopta genalis. Next base: position 6,132,523 of record NC_135022.1, read on the forward strand.
CTTAAATAACGTTTTTACATAGGGATTGAGAAGTTAGGACGAAATCTAATGTCAGAAAATGGCACTTTACTCTTGTGAATTTTCGGTTTTTTCAATTATCTGAAAAAACCTATCATCAGATTTTTTAAATACGAGAATCTTGCTTAACTAACGCTTTTACATTAGAATTGGGTATTGAGTACGAAATGTAATGTCAGAAAATGGCACTTTACTCTAGTGATTTTTCGGTTTTTTCAATTTTCTGAAAGAATCTATCATTAGATTTTTTAAATACGACAATCTTGCTTATATAACAATTTTACATTAGAATTAAGTTTTTAGAACGAAATGTAATGTCAGAAAATGTCACTTTACTCTTGTGAATTCTCGGTTTTTTCAATTTTCTGAAAAAACCTATCATCAGATTTTTTAAATACGAGAATCTTGCTTGACTAACGCTTTTACATTAGAATTAGGTGTTGAGTACGAAATGTAATGTCAGAAAATGGCGCTTTACTCTAGTGATTTTTCGGTTTTTTAAACTTTCTGTAAAAACCACTCATTAGATTTTCTTCAAAGTACGATATTCTTGCTTAGATATCGTTTTTACATAGGGATTATGCATTTAGAACGAAATCTAATGACAGAAAATGGCACTTTACTCTTGTGATTTTTCGGTTTTTTCAATTTTCTGAAAAAACCTATCATTAGATTTTCTTCAAAGTACGATATTCCTGCTTAAATACCGTTTTTACATAGGGATTGGGCATTTAGAACGAAATCTAATGTCAGAAAATGGCACTTTACTCCTGTGATTTTTCGGTTTTTTCAATTTTCTGAAAAAACCTGTCATTAGATTTTCTTCAAGACACAATATTCTTGCTTAGATAACGTTTTTACATAGGGATTAAGCATTTAGAACGAAATATAATGTCAGAAAATGACACTTTACTCTTGTGATTTTACGGTTTTTCCAATTTTCTGAAAAAACCTATCATCAGATTTTTCAAATACGAGAATCTTGCTTAACTAACGATTTTACATTAGAATTAGGTATTGAGTACGAAATATAATGTCAGAAAATGGCGCTTTACTCTAGTGATTTTTCGGTTTTTTCAACTTTCTGTAAAAACCAATCATTACATTTTCTTCAAAGTACGATATTCTTGCTTAAATATCGTTTTTACATAGGGATTAGGCATTTAGAACGAAATCTAATGACAGAAAATGACACTTTACTCTAGTGATTTTTCGGTTTTTCCAATTTTCTGAAAAAACCTATCATCAGATTTTTTAAATACGAGGATCTTGCTTAACTAACGCTTTTACATTAGAATTAGGTATTGAGTACGAAATGTAATGTCAGAAAATGGCACTTTACTCGTGTGATTTTTCTGTTTTTTTCAATTTTCTGAAAAATCCTATCATTAGATTTTCTTCAAAATACGATATTCGTGCTTAAATAACGTTTTTACATAGGGATCAAGCATTTAGAACGAAATGTAATGTCAGAAAATGGCACTTTACTCTTGTGAATTTTCGGTTTTTTCAATTATCTGAAAAATCCTATCATTAGATTTTCTTCAAAATACGATATTCGTGCTTAAATAACGTTTTTACATAGGGATTAAGCATGTAGAACGAAATGTAACGTCAGAAAATGGCACTTTGCTCTTGTGATTTTTCGGTTTTTCCAATTTTCTGAAAAAACCTATCATTAGATTTTCTTCGAGACACAATATTCTTGCTTAGATAACGTTTTTACATAGGGATTAAGCATTTAGAACGAAATCTAATGTCAGAAAATGACACTTTACTCTTGTGATTTTACGGTTTTTCCAATTTTCTGAAAAAACCTATCATCAGATTTTTTAAATACGAGAATCTTGGTTAACTAACGATTTTACATTAGAATTAGGTATTGAGTACGAAATATAATGTCAGAAAATGGCACTTTGCTCTTGTGATTTTTCGGTTTTTCCAATTTTCTGAAAAAACCTATCATTAGATTTTCTTCGAGACACAATATTCTTGCTTAGATATCCTTTTATATAGGGATTAAGCATTTAGAACGAAATGTAATGTCAGAAAATGGCACATTACTCTTGTGATTTTTCGGTTTTTTTCAATTTTCTGAAAAAACCTATCATTAGATTTTCTTCAAAATACGATATTCGTGCTTAAATAACGTTTTTACATAGGGATTAAGCATGTAGAACGAAATGTAACGTCAGAAAATGGCACTTTGCTCTTGTGATTTTTCGGTTTTTCCAATTTTCTGAAAAAACCTATCATTAGATTTTCTTCGAGACACAATATTCTTGCTTAGATAACGTTTTTACATAGGGATTAAGCATTTAGAACGAAATCTAATGTCAGAAAATGACACTTTACTCTTGTGATTTTACGGTTTTTCCAATTTTCTGAAAAAACTTATCACCAGATTTTTTAAATACGAGAATCTTGGTTAACTAACGATTTTACATTAGAATTAGGTATTGATTACGAAATATAATGTCAGAAAATGGCGCTTTACTCTAGTGATTTTTCGGTTTTTTAAACTTTCTGTAAAAACCACTCATTAGATTTTCTTCAAAGTACGATATTCTTGCTTAGATATCGTTTTTACATAGGGATTATGCATTTAGAACGAAATCTAATGACAGAAAATGGCACTTTACTCTTGTGATTTTTCGGTTTTTTCAATTTTCTGAAAAAACCTATCATTAGATTTCCTTCAAAGTACGATATTCTTGCTTAATTAACGTTTCTACATAGGGATTAAGCATTTAGAACGAATTCTAACGTCAGAAAATTGCGCTTTACTCTAGTGATTTTTCGGTTTTTTCTAATTTCTGAAAGAATCAATCATTAGATTTTCTTCAAAGTCCGATATTCTTGCTTAAATAACGTTTTTACATAGGGATTAAGCATGTAGAACGAAATGTAACGTCAGAAAATGGCACTTTACTCCTGTGATTTTTCGGTTTTTTCAATTTTCTGAAAAAACCTGTCATCAGATTTTTAAATACGAGAATCTTGCTTAACTACCGATTTTACCTTAGCATTAAGTATTTAGAACGAAATGTAATGTCAGAAGATGGCGCTTTACTCTAGTGATTTTTCGGTTTTCTCAAATTTCTGAAAAATCCTAACATTAGATTTTCTTCAAAGTACGATATTCTTGCTTAAATAACGTTTCTACATAGGGATTAAGCATTTAGAACGAATTCTAACGTCAGAAAATTGCGCTTCACTCTAGTGATTTTTCGGTTTTTTCTAATTTCTGAAAGAATCAATCATTAGATTTTCTTCAAAGTCCGATATTCTTGCTTAAATAACGTTTTTACATAGGGATTAAGCATGTAGAACGAAATGTAACGTCAGCAAATGGCACTTTGCTCTTGTGATTTTTCGGTTTTTCCAATTTTCTGAAAAAACCTATCATTAGATTTTCTTCGAGACACAATATTCTTGCTTAGATATCCTTTTATATAGGGATTAAGCATTTAGAACGAAATCTAATGTCAGAAAATGACACTTTACTCTTGTGATTTTACGGTTTTTCCAATTTTCTGAAAAAACCTATCATCAGATTTTTTAAATACGAGAATCTTGCTTAACTAACGCTTTTACATTAGAATTGGGTATTGAGTACGAAATGTAATGTCAGAAAATGGCACTTTACTCTAGTGATTTTTCGGTTTTTTCAATTTTCTGAAAGAATCTATCATTAGATTTTTTAAATACGACAATCTTGCTTATATAACAATTTTACATTAGAATTAAGTTTTTAGAACGAAATGTAATGTCAGAAAATGTCACTTTACTCTTGTGAATTCTCGGTTTTTTCAATTTTCTGAAAAAACCTATCATCAGATTTTTTAAATACGAGAATCTTGCTTAACTAACGCTTTTACATTAGAATTAGGTGTTGAGTACGAAATGTAATGTCAGAAAATGGCGCTTTACTCTAGTGATTTTTCGGTTTTTTAAACTTTCTGTAAAAACCACTCATTAGATTTTCTTCAAAGTACGATATTCTTGCTTAGATATCGTTTTTACATAGGGATTATGCATTTAGAACGAAATCTAATGACAGAAAATGGCACTTTACTCTTGTGATTTTTCGGTTTTTTCAATTTTCTGAAAAAACCTATCATTAGATTTTCTTCAAAGTACGATATTCCTGCTTAAATACCGTTTTTACATAGGGATTGGGCATTTAGAACGAAATCTAATGTCAGAAAATGGCACTTTACTCCTGTGATTTTTCGGTTTTTTCAATTTTCTGAAAAAACCTGTCATTAGATTTTCTTCAAGACACAATATTCTTGCTTAGATAACGTTTTTACATAGGGATTAAGCATTTAGAACGAAATCTAATGTCAGAAAATGACACTTTACTCTTGTGATTTTACGGTTTTTCCAATTTTCTGAAAAAACCTATCATCAGATTTTTCAAATACGAGAATCTTGCTTAACTAACGATTTTACATTAGAATTAGGTATTGAGTACGAAATATAATGTCAGAAAATGGCGCTTTACTCTAGTGATTTTTCGGTTTTTTCAACTTTCTGTAAAAACCAATCATTACATTTTCTTCAAAGTACGATATTCTTGCTTAAATATCGTTTTTACATAGGGATTAGGCATTTAGAACGAAATCTAATGACAGAAAATGGCACTTTACTCTTGTGATTTTTCTGTTTTTTTCAATTTTCTGAAAAATCCTATCATTAGATTTTCTTCAAAATACGATATTCGTGCTTAAATAACGTTTTTACATAGGGATTAAGCATTTAGAACGAAATGTAATGTCAGAAAATGGCGCTTTACTCTAGTGATTTTACGGTTTTTCCAATTTTCTGAAAAAACCTATCATCAGATTTTTTAAATACGAGAATCTTGCTTAACTAACGCTTTTACATTAGAATTAGTTATTGAGTACGAAATGTAATGTCAGAAAATGGCACTTTACTCTTGTTATTTTTCTGTTTTTTTCAATTTTCTGAAAAATCCTATCATTAGATTTTCTTCAAAATACGATATTCGTGCTTAAATAACGTTTTTAAATAGGGATTAAGCATTTAGAACGAAATGTAATGTCAGAAAATGGCACTTTACACCTGTGATTTTTCGGTTGTTTCAATTTTCTGAAAAAACCTGTCATTAGATTTTCTTCAAGACACAATATTCTTGCTTAGATAACGTTTTTACATAGGGATTAAGCATTTAGAACGAAATCTAATGACAGAAAATGGCACTTTACTCTTGTGATTTTTCGGTTTTTTCAATTTTCTGAAAAAACCTGTCATCAGATTTTTAAATACGAGAATCTTGCTTAACTACCGATTTTACCTTAGCATTAAGTATTTAGAACGAAATGTAATGTCAGAAGATGGCGCTTTACTCTAGTGATTTTTCGGTTTTCTCAAATTTCTGAAAAATCCTAACATTAGATTTTCTTCAAAGTACGATATTCTTGCTTAAATAACGTTTCTACATAGGGATTAGGCATTTAGAACGAAATCTAACGTCAGAAAATTGCGCTTTACTCTAGTGATTTTTCGGTTTTTTCTAATTTCTGAAAGAATCAATCATTAGATTTTCTTCAAAGTCCGATATTCTTGCTTAGATAACGTTTTTACATAGGGATTAAGCATGTTGAACGAAATGTAATGTCAGAAAATGGCACTTTGCTCTTGTGATTTTTCGGTTTTTCCAATTTTCTGAAAAAACCTATCATTAGATTTTCTTCAAGACACAATATTCTTGCTTAGATAACGTTTTTACATAGGGATTAAGCATTTAGAACGAAATCTAATGCCAGAAAATGACACTTTACTCTTGTGATTTTACGGTTTTTCCAATTTTCTGAAAAAACCTATCATCAGATTTTTTAAATACGAGAATCTTGCTTAACAAGCGATTTTACATTAGAATTAGGTATTGAGTACGAAATATAATGTCAGAAAATGGCGCTTTACTCTAGTAATTTTTCGGTTTTTTCAATTTTCTGAAAGAATCTATCATTTGATTTTCTTCAAAGTCCGATATTCTTGCTTAAATGACGTTTTTACATAGGGATTATGCATTTAGAACGAAATCTAATGTCAGAAAATGACACTTTACTCTTGTGATTTTACGGTTTTTCCAATTTTCTGAAAAAACCTACTATCAGATTTTTCAAATACGAGAATCTTGCTTAACTAACGATTTTACATTAGAATTAGGTATTGAGTACGAAATATGATGTCAGAAAATGGCGCTTTACTCTAGTGATTTTTCGGTTTTTTCAACTTTCTGTAAAAACCAATCATTAGATTTTCTTCAAAGTACGATATTCTTGCTTAAATATCGTTTTTACATAGGGATTAGGCATTTAGAAGGAAATCTAATGACAGAAAATGGCACTTTACTCTTGTGATTATTCGGTTTTTTCAATTTTCTGAAAGAATCTATCATTAGATTTTTTAAATACGACAATCTTGCTTATATAACAATTTTACATTAGAATTAAGTTTTTAGAACGAAATGTAATGTCAGAAAATGTCACTTTACTCTTGTGAATTTTCGGTTTTTTCAATTTTCTGAAAAAACCTATCATTAGATTTTCTTCAAAGTACGATATTCCTGCTTAAATAACGTTTTTACATAGGGATTGAGCAGTTAGGACGAAATCTAATGTCAGAAAATTGCGCTTTACTCTAGTGATTTTTCGGTTTTTTCAATTATCTGAAAAAACCTATCATCAGATTTTTTAAATACGAGAATCTTGCTTAACTAACGCTTTTACATTAGAATTAGGTATTGAGTACGAAATGTAATGTCAGAAAATGGCACTTTACTCTTGTGATTTGTCTGTTTTTTTCAATTTTCTGTAAAATCCTAACATTAGATTTTCTTCAAAGTACGATATTCTTGCTTAAATAATGTTTCTACATAGGGATTCAGCATTTAGAACGAATTCTAACGTCAGAAAATTGCGCTTTACTCTAGTGATTTTTCGGTTTTTTCAACTTTCTGTAAAAAACAATCATTAGATTTTCTTCAAAGTACGATATTCTTGCTTAAATATCGTTTTTACATAGGGATTAGGCATTTAGAACGAAATCTAATGACAGAAAATGGCACTTTACTCTTGTGATTTTTCTGTTTTTTTCAATTTTCTGAAAAATCCTATCATTAGATTTTCTTCAAAATACGATATTCGTGCTTAAATAACGTTTTTACATAGGGATTAAGCATTTAGAACGAAATGTAATGTCAGAAAATGGCGCTTTACTCTAGTGATTTTACGGTTTTTCCAATTTTCTGAAAAAACCTATCATCAGATTTTTTAAATACGAGAATCTTGCTTAACTAACGCTTTTACATTAGAATTAGTTATTGAGTACGAAATGTAATGTCAGAAAATGGCACTTTACTCTTGTTATTTTTCTGTTTTTTTCAATTTTCTGAAAAATCCTATCATTAGATTTTCTTCAAAATACGATATTCGTGCTTAAATAACGTTTTTAAATAGGGATTAAGCATTTAGAACGAAATGTAATGTCAGAAAATGGCACTTTACACCTGTGATTTTTCGGTTGTTTCAATTTTCTGAAAAAACCTGTCATTAGATTTTCTTCAAGACACAATATTCTTGCTTAGATAACGTTTTTACATAGGGATTAAGCATTTAGAACGAAATCTAATGACAGAAAATGGCACTTTACTCTTGTGATTTTTCGGTTTTTTCAATTTTCTGAAAAAACCTGTCATCAGATTTTTAAATACGAGAATCTTGCTTAACTACCGATTTTACCTTAGCATTAAGTATTTAGAACGAAATGTAATGTCAGAAGATGGCGCTTTACTCTAGTGATTTTTCGGTTTTCTCAAATTTCTGAAAAATCCTAACATTAGATTTTCTTCAAAGTACGATATTCTTGCTTAAATAACGTTTCTACATAGGGATTAGGCATTTAGAACGAAATCTAACGTCAGAAAATTGCGCTTTACTCTAGTGATTTTTCGGTTTTTTCTAATTTCTGAAAGAATCAATCATTAGATTTTCTTCAAAGTCCGATATTCTTGCTTAGATAACGTTTTTACATAGGGATTAAGCATGTTGAACGAAATGTAATGTCAGAAAATGGCACTTTGCTCTTGTGATTTTTCGGTTTTTCCAATTTTCTGAAAAAACCTATCATTAGATTTTCTTCAAGACACAATATTCTTGCTTAGATAACGTTTTTACATAGGGATTAAGCATTTAGAACGAAATCTAATGTCAGAAAATGACACTTTACTCTTGTGATTTTACGGTTTTTCCAATTTTCTGAAAAAACCTATCATCAGATTTTTTAAATACGAGAATCTTGCTTAACAAGCGATTTTACATTAGAATTAGGTATTGAGTACGAAATATAATGTCAGAAAATGGCGCTTTACTCTAGTAATTTTTCGGTTTTTTCAATTTTCTGAAAGAATCTATCATTTGATTTTCTTCAAAGTCCGATATTCTTGCTTAAATGACGTTTTTACATAGGGATTATGCATTTAGAACGAAATCTAATGTCAGAAAATGACACTTTACTCTTGTGATTTTACGGTTTTTCCAATTTTCTGAAAAAACCTACTATCAGATTTTTCAAATACGAGAATCTTGCTTAACTAACGATTTTACATTAGAATTAGGTATTGAGTACGAAATATGATGTCAGAAAATGGCGCTTTACTCTAGTGATTTTTCGGTTTTTTCAACTTTCTGTAAAAACCAATCATTAGATTTTCTTCAAAGTACGATATTCTTGCTTAAATAACGTTTCTACATAGGGATTAAGCATTTAGAACGAAATCTAATGTCAGAAAATGACACTTTACTCTTGTGATTTTACGGTTTTTCCAATTTTCTGAAAAAACCTATCATCAGATTTTTAAAATACGAGAATCTTGCTTAACTAACGCTTGTACATTAGAATTAGGTATTGAGTACGAAATGTAATGTCAGAAAATGTCACTTTACTCTTGTGATTTTTCTGTTTTTTTCAATTTTCTGAAAAATCCTAACATTAGATTTTCTTCAAAGTACGATATTCTTGCTTAAATAACGTTTCTACATAGGGATTAAGCATTTAGAACGAAATCTAATGTCAGAAAATGACACTTTACTCTTGTGATTTTACGGTTTTTCCAATTTTCTGAAAAAACCTATCATCAGATTTTTTAAATACGAGAATCTTGCTTAACTAACGCTTTTACATTAGAATTAGGTATTGAGTACGAAATGTAATGTCAGAAAATGGCACTTTACTCTTGTGATTTTTCTGTTTTTTTCAATTTTCTGAAAAATCCTAACATTAGATTTTCTTCAAAGTACGATATTCTTGCTTAAATAACGTTTCTACATAGGGATTAAGCATTTAGAATGAATTCTAACGTCAGAAAATTGCGCTTTACTCTAGTGATTTTTCGGTTTTTTCTAATTTCTGAAAGAATCAATCATTAGATTTTCTTCAAGACACAATATTCTTGCATAGATAACGTTTTTACATAGGGATTAAGCATTTAGAACGAAATGTAATGTCAGAAAATGGCACTTTGCTCTTGTGATTTTTCGGTTTTTCCAATTTTCTGAAAAAACCTATCATTAGATTTTCTTCAAGACACAATATTCTTGCTTAGATAACGTTTTTACATAGGGATTAAGCATTTAGAACGAAATCTAATGTCAGAAAATGACACTTTACTCTTGTGATTTTACGGTTTTTCCAATTTTCTGAAAAAACCTATCATCAGATTTTTCAAATACGAGAATCTTGCTTAACTAACGATTTTACATTAGAATTAGGTATTGAGTACGAAATATAATGTCAGAAAATGGCGCTTTACTCTAGTGATTTTTCGGTTTTTTCAACTTTCTGTAAAAACCAATCATTAGATTTTCTTCAAAGTACGATATTCTTGCTTAAATATCGTTTCTACATAGGGATTAAGAATTTAGAACGAAATCTAATGTCAGAAAATGACACTTTACTCTTGTGATTTTACGGTTTTTCCAATTTTCTGAAAAAACCTACTATCAGATTTTTCAAATACGAGAATCTTGCTTAACTAACGCTTTTACATTAGAATTAGGTATTGAGTACGAAATGTAATGTCAGAAAATGTCACTTTACTCTTGTGATTTTTCTGTTTTTTTCAATTTTCTGAAAAATCCTAACATTAGATTTTCTTCAAAGTACGATATTCTTGCTTAAATAACGTTTCTACATAGGGATTAAGCATTTAGAACGAATTCTAACGTCAGAAAATTGCGCTTTACTCTAGTGATTTTTCGGTTTTTTCAACTTTCTGTAAAAACCAATCATTAGATTTTCTTCAAAGTACGATATTCTTGCTTAAATATCGTTTTTACATAGGGATTAGGCATTTAGAACGAAATCTAATGACAGAAAATGGCACTTTACTCTTGTGATTTTTCGATTTTTTCAATTTTCTGAAAAAACCTATCATTAGATTTACTTCAAAATACGATATTCCTGCTTAAATAACGTTTTTACATAGGGATTGGTCATTTAGAACGAAATCTAATGACAGAAAATGGCACTTTACTCTTGTGATTTTTCGATTGTTTCAATTTTCTGAAAATACCTATCATTAGATTTACTTCAAAGTACGATATTCCTGCTTAAATAACGTTTTTACATAGGGATTGGTCATTTAGAACGAAATCTAATGTCAGAAAATGGCACTTTACTCTTGTGAATTTTCGGTTTTTTCAATTATCTGAAAAAACCTATCATCAGATTTTTAAAATACGTGAATCTTGCTTAACTAACGCTTGTACATTAGAATTAGGTATTGAGTACGAAATGTAATTTCAGAAAATGGCACTTTACTCTTGTGATTTTTCTGTTTTTTTCAATTTTCTGAAAAATCCTAACATTAGATTTTCTTCAAAGTACGATATTCTTGCTTAAATAACGTTTCTGCATAGGGATTAAGCATTTAGAACGAATTCTAACGTCAGAAAATTGCGCTTTACTCTAGTGATTTTTCGGTTTTTTCTAATTTCTGAAAGTATCAATCATTAGATTTTCTTCAAAGTCCGATATTCTTGCTTAGATGACGTTTTTACATAGGGATTAAGCATGTTGAACGAAATGTAATGTCAGAAAATGGCACTTTGCTCTTGTGATTTTTCGGTTTTTCCAATTTTCTGAAAAAACCTATCATCAGATTTTTTAAATACGAGAATCTTGCTTAACTAACGCTTTTACATTAGAATTAGGTATTGAGTACGAAATATAATGTCAGAAAATGGCGCTTTACTCTAGTGATTTTTCGGTTTTTTCAACTTTCTGTAAAAACCAATCATTAGATTTTCTTCAAAGTACGATATTCTTGCTTAAATATCGTTTCTACATAGGGATTAAGCATTTAGAACGAAATCTAATGTCAGAAAATGACACTTTACTCTTGTGATTTTACGGTTTTTCCAATTTTCTGAAAAAACCTATCATCAGATTTTTTAAATACGAGAATCTTGCTTAACTAACGCTTTTACATTAGAATTAGGTATTGAGTACGAAATGTAATGTCAGAAAATGTCACTTTACTCTTGTGATTTTTCTGTTTTTTTCAATTTTCTGAAAAATCCTAACATTAGATTTTCTTCAAAGTACGATATTCTTGCTTAAATAACGTTTCTACATAGGGATTAAGCATTTAGAACGAAATCTAATGTCAGAAAATGACACTTTACTCTTGTGATTTTACGGTTTTTCCAATTTTCTGAAAAAACCTATCATCAGATTTTTTAAATACGAGAATCTTGCTTAACTAACGCTTTTACATTAGAATTAGGTATTGAGTACGAAATGTAATGTCAGAAAATGGCACTTTACTCTTGTGATTTTTCTGTTTTTTTCAATTTTCTGAAAAATCCTAACATTAGATTTTCTTCAAAGTACGATATTCTTGCTTAAATAACGTTTCTACATAGGGATTAAGCATTTAGAATGAATTCTAACGTCAGAAAATTGCGCTTTACTCTAGTGATTTTTCGGTTTTTTCTAATTTCTGAAAGAATCAATCATTAGATTTTCTTCAAGACACAATATTCTTGCATAGATAACGTTTTTACATAGGGATTAAGCATTTAGAACGAAATGTAATGTCAGAAAATGGCACTTTGCTCTTGTGATTTTTCGGTTTTTCCAATTTTCTGAAAAAACCTATCATTAGATTTTCTTCAAGACACAATATTCTTGCTTAGATAACGTTTTTACATAGGGATTAAGCATTTAGAACGAAATCTAATGTCAGAAAATGACACTTTACTCTTGTGATTTTACGGTTTTTCCAATTTTCTGAAAAAACCTATCATCAGATTTTTCAAATACGAGAATCTTGCTTAACTAACGATTTTACATTAGAATTAGGTATTGAGTACGAAATATAATGTCAGAAAATGGCGCTTTACTCTAGTGATTTTTCGGTTTTTTCAACTTTCTGTAAAAACCAATCATTAGATTTTCTTCAAAGTACGATATTCTTGCTTAAATATCGTTTCTACATAGGGATTAAGCATTTAGAACGAAATCTAATGTCAGAAAATGACACTTTACTCTTGTGATTTTACGGTTTTTCCAATTTTCTGAAAAAACCTATCATCAGATTTTTTAAATACGAGAATCTTGCTTAACTAACGCTTTTACATTAGAATTAGGTATTGAGTACGAAATGTAATGTCAGAAAATGTCACTTTACTCTTGTGATTTTTCTGTTTTTTTCAATTTTCTGAAAAATCCTAACATTAGATTTTCTTCAAAGTACGATATTCTTGCTTAAATATCGTTTCTACATAGGGATTAAGCATTTAGAACGAAATCTAATGTCAGAAAATGACACTTTACTCTTGTGATTTTACGGTTTTTCCAATTTTCTGAAAAAACCTATCATCAGATTTTTTAAATACGAGAATCTTGCTTAACTAACGCTTTTACATTAGAATTAGGTATTGAGTACGAAATGTAATGTCAGAAAATGTCACTTTACTCTTGTGATTTTTCTGTTTTTTTCAATTTTCTGAAAAATCCTAACATTAGATTTTCTTCAAAGTACGATATTCTTGCTTAAATAACGTTTCTACATAGGGATTAAGCATTTAGAACGAAATCTAATGTCAGAAAATGACACTTTACTCTTGTGATTTTACGGTTTTTCCAATTTTCTGAAAAAACCTATCATCAGATTTTTTAAATACGAGAATCTTGCTTAACTAACGCTTTTACATTAGAATTAGGTATTGAGTACGAAATGTAATGTCAGAAAATGGAACTTTACTCTTGTGATTTTTCTGTTTTTTTCAATTTTCTGAAAAATCCTAACATTAGATTTTCTTCAAAGTACGATATTCTTGCTTAAATAACGTTTCTACATAGGGATTAAGCATTTAGAATGAATTCTAACGTCAGAAAATTGCGCTTTACTCTAGTGATTTTTCGGTTTTTTCTAATTTCTGAAAGAATCAATCATTAGATTTTCTTCAAGACACAATATTCTTGCATAGATAACGTTTTTACATAGGGATTAAGCATTTAGAACGAAATGTAATGTCAGAAAATGGCACTTTGCTCTTGTGATTTTTCGGTTTTTCCAATTTTCTGAAAAAACCTATCATTAGATTTTCTTCAAGACACAATATTCTTGCTTAGATAACGTTTTTACATAGGGATTAAGCATTTAGAACGAAATCTAATGTCAGAAAATGACACTTTACTCTTGTGATTTTACGGTTTTTCCAATTTTCTGAAAAAACCTATCATCAGATTTTTCAAATACGAGAATCTTGCTTAACTAACGATTTTACATTAGAATTAGGTATTGAGTACGAAATATAATGTCAGAAAATGGCGCTTTACTCTAGTGATTTTTCGGTTTTTTCAACTTTCTGTAAAAACCAATCATTAGATTTTCTTCAAAGTACGATATTCTTGCTTAAATATCGTTTCTACATAGGGATTAAGAATTTAGAACGAAATCTAATGTCAGAAAATGACACTTTACTCTTGTGATTTTACGGTTTTTCCAATTTTCTGAAAAAACCTACTATCAGATTTTTCAAATACGAGAATCTTGCTTAACTAACGCTTTTACATTAGAATTAGGTATTGAGTACGAAATGTAATGTCAGAAAATGTCACTTTACTCTTGTGATTTTTCTGTTTTTTTCAATTTTCTGAAAAATCCTAACATTAGATTTTCTTCAAAGTACGATATTCTTGCTTAAATAACGTTTCTACATAGGGATTAAGCATTTAGAACGAATTCTAACGTCAGAAAATTGCGCTTTACTCTAGTGATTTTTCGGTTTTTTCAACTTTCTGTAAAAACCAATCATTAGATTTTCTTCAAAGTACGATATTCTTGCTTAAATATCGTTTTTACATAGGGATTAGGCATTTAGAACGAAATCTAATGACAGAAAATGGCACTTTACTCTTGTGATTTTTCGATTTTTTCAATTTTCTGAAAAAACCTATCATTAGATTTACTTCAAAATACGATATTCCTGCTTAAATAACGATTTTACATAGGGATTGGTCATTTAGAACGAAATCTAATGACAGAAAATGGCACTTTACTCTTGTGATTTTTCGATTGTTTCAATTTTCTGAAAATACCTATCATTAGATTTACTTCAAAGTACGATATTCCTGCTTAAATAACGTTTTTACATAGGGATTGGTCATTTAGAACGAAATCTAATGTCAGAAAATGGCACTTTACTCTTGTGAATTTTCGGTTTTTTCAATTATCTGAAAAAACCTATCATCAGATTTTTAAAATACGTGAATCTTGCTTAACTAACGCTTGTACATTAGAATTAGGTATTGAGTACGAAATGTAATTTCAGAAAATGGCACTTTACTCTTGTGATTTTTCTGTTTTTTTCAATTTTCTGAAAAATCCTAACATTAGATTTTCTTCAAAGTACGATATTCTTGCTTAAATAACGTTTCTGCATAGGGATTAAGCATTTAGAACGAATTCTAACGTCAGAAAATTGCGCTTTACTCTAGTGATTTTTCGGTTTTTTCTAATTTCTGAAAGTATCAATCATTAGATTTTCTTCAAAGTCCGATATTCTTGCTTAGATGACGTTTTTACATAGGGATTAAGCATGTTGAACGAAATGTAATGTCAGAAAATGGCACTTTGCTCTTGTGATTTTTCGGTTTTTCCAATTTTCTGAAAAAACCTATCATCAGATTTTTTAAATACGAGAATCTTGCTTAACTAACGCTTTTACATTAGAATTAGGTATTGAGTACGAAATATAATGTCAGAAAATGGCGCTTTACTCTAGTGATTTTTCGGTTTTTTCAACTTTCTGTAAAAACCAATCATTAGATTTTCTTCAAAGTACGATATTCTTGCTTAAATATCGTTTCTACATAGGGATTAAGCATTTAGAACGAAATCTAATGTCAGAAAATGACACTTTACTCTTGTGATTTTACGGTTTTTCCAATTTTCTGAAAAAACCTATCATCAGATTTTTTAAATACGAGAATCTTGCTTAACTAACGCTTTTACATTAGAATTAGGTATTGAGTACGAAATGTAATGTCAGAAAATGTCACTTTACTCTTGTGATTTTTCTGTTTTTTTCAATTTTCTGAAAAATCCTAACATTAGATTTTCTTCAAAGTACGATATTCTTGCTTAAATAACGTTTCTACATAGGGATTAAGCATTTAGAACGAATTCTAACGTCAGAAAATTGCGCTTTACTCTAGTGATTTTTCGGTTTTTTCAACTTTCTGTAAAAACCAATCATTAGATTTTCTTCAAAGTACGATATTCTTGCTTAAATATCGTTTTTACATAGGGATTAGGCATTTAGAACGAAATCTAATGACAGAAAATGGCACTTTACTCTTGTGATTTTTCGATTTTTTCAATTTTCTGAAAAAACCTATCATTAGATTTACTTCAAAATACGATATTCCTGCTTAAATAACGTTTTTACATAGGGATTGGTCATTTAGAACGAAATCTAATGACAGAAAATGGCACTTTACTCTTGTGATTTTTCGATTGTTTCAATTTTCTGAAAATACCTATCATTAGATTTACTTCAAAGTACGATATTCCTGCTTAAATAACGTTTTTACATAGGGATTGGTCATTTAGAACGAAATCTAATGTCAGAAAATGGCACTTTACTCTTGTGAATTTTCGGTTTTTTCAATTATCTGAAAAAACCTATCATCAGATTTTTAAAATACGAGAATCTTGCTTAACTAACGCTTGTACATTAGAATTAGGTATTGAGTACGAAATGTAATTTCAGAAAATGGCACTTTACTCTTGTGATTTTTCTGTTTTTTTCAATTTTCTGAAAAATCCTAACATTAGATTTTCTTCAAAGTACGATATTCTTGCTTAAATAACGTTTCTGCATAGGGATTAAGCATTTAGAACGAATTCTAACGTCAGAAAATTGCGCTTTACTCTAGTGATTTTTCGGTTTTTTCTAATTTCTGAAAGTATCAATCATTAGATTTTCTTCAAAGTCCGATATTCTTGCTTAGATGACGTTTTTACATAGGGATTAAGCATGTTGAACGAAATGTAATGTCAGAAAATGGCACTTTGCTCTTGTGATTTTTCGGTTTTTCCAATTTTCTGAAAAAACCTATCATTAGATTTTCTTCAAGACACAATATTCTTGCTTAGATAACGTTTTTACATAGGGATTAAGCATTTAGAACGAAATCTAATGTCAGAAAATGACACTTTACTCTTGTGATTTTACGGTTTTTCCAATTTTCTGAAAAAACCTATCATCAGATTTTTCAAATACGAGAATCTTGCTTAACTAACGATTTTACATTAGAATTAGGTATTGAGTACGAAATATAATGTCAGAAAATGGCGCTTTACTCTAGTGATTTTTCGGTTTTTTCAACTTTCTGTAAAAACCAATCATTAGATTTTCTTCAAAGTACGATATTCTTGCTTAAATATCGTTTCTACATAGGGATTAAGCATTTAGAACGAAATCTAATGTCAGAAAATGACACTTTACTCTTGTGATTTTACGGTTTTTCCAATTTTCTGAAAAAACCTATCATCAGATTTTTTAAATACGAGAATCTTGCTTAACTAACGCTTTTACATTAGAATTAGGTATTGAGTACGAAATGTAATGTCAGAAAATGTCACTTTACTCTTGTGATTTTTCTGTTTTTTTCAATTTTCTGAAAAATCCTAACATTAGATTTTCTTCAAAGTACGATATTCTTGCTTAAATAACGTTTCTACATAGGGATTAAGCATTTAGAACGAATTCTAACGTCAGAAAATTGCGCTTTACTCTAGTGATTTTTTGGTTTTTTCTAATTTCTGAAAGTATCAATCATTAGATTTTCTTCAAAGTCCGATATTCTTGCTTAGATGACGTTTTTACATAGGGATTAGGCATTTAGAACGAAATCTAATGACAGAAAATGGCACTTTACTCTTGTGATTTTTCGATTTTTTCAATTTTCTGAAAAAACCTATCATTAGATTTACTTCAAAGTACGATATTCCTGCTTAAATAACGTTTTTACATAGGGATTGGTCATTTAGATCGAAATCTAATGACAGAAAATGGCACTTTACTCTTGTGATTTTTCGATTTTTTCAATTTTCTGAAAAAACCTATCATTAGATTTACTTCAAAGTACGATATTCCTGCTTAAATAACGTTTTTACATAGGGATTGGTCATTTAGAACGAAATCTAATGTCAGAAAATGGCACTTTACTCTTGTGAATTTTCGGTTTTTTCAATTATCTGAAAAAACCTATCATCAGATTTTTAAAATACGAGAATCTTGCTTAACTAACGCTTGTACATTAGAATTAGGTATTGAGTACGAAATGTAATTTCAGAAAATGGCACTTTACTCTTGTGATTTTTCTGTTTTTTTCAATTTTCTGAAAAATCCTAACATTAGATTTTCTTCAAAGTACGATATTCTTGCTTAAATAACGTTTCTGCATAGGGATTAAGCATTTAGAACGAATTCTAACGTCAGAAAATTGCGCTTTACTCTAGTGATTTTTCGGTTTTTTCTAATTTCTGAAAGTATCAATCATTAGATTTTCTTCAAAGTCCGATATTCTTGCTTAGATGACGTTTTTACATAGGGATTAAGCATGTTGAACGAAATGTAATGTCAGAAAATGGCACTTTGCTCTTGTGATTTTTCGGTTTTTCCAATTTTCTGAAAAAACCTATCATTAGATTTTCTTCAAGACACAATATTCTTGCTTAGATAACGTTTTTACATAGGGATTAAGCATTTAGAACGAAATCTAATGTCAGAAAATGGCACTTTACTCTTGTGATTTTTCGATTTTTTCAATTTTCTGAAAAAACCTATCATTAGATTTACTTCAAAGTACGATATTCCTGCTTAAATAACGTTTTTACATAGGGATTGGTCATTTAGAACGAAATCTAATGACAGAAAATGGCACTTTACTCTTGTGATTTTTCGATTTTTTCAATTTTCTGAAAAAACCTATCATTAGATTTACTTCAAAGTACGATATTCCTGCTTAAATATCGTTTCTACATAGGGATTAAGCATTTAGAACGAAATCTAATGTCAGAAAATGACACTTTACTCTTGTGATTTTACGGTTTTTCCAATTTTCTGAAAAAACCTATCATCAGATTTTTTAAATACGAGAATCTTGCTTAACTAACGCTTTTACATTAGAATT
The DNA here is from genome assembly GCF_051020955.1 of Megalopta genalis. Classification (NCBI taxonomy): domain Eukaryota; kingdom Metazoa; phylum Arthropoda; class Insecta; order Hymenoptera; family Halictidae; genus Megalopta; species Megalopta genalis. The sequence continues at coordinate 6,151,285 of NC_135022.1, forward strand.
AGGTATTGAGTACGAAATGTAATGTCAGAAAATGTCACTTTACTCTTGTGATTTTTCTGTTTTTTTCAATTTTCTGAAAAATCCTAACATTAGATTTTCTTCAAAGTACGATATTCTTGCTTAAATAACGTTTCTACATAGGGATTAAGCATTTAGAACGAAATCTAATGTCAGAAAATGACACTTTACTCTTGTGATTTTACGGTTTTTCCAATTTTCTGAAAAAACCTATCATCAGATTTTTTAAATACGAGAATCTTGCTTAACTAACGCTTTTACATTAGAATTAGGTATTGAGTACGAAATGTAATGTCAGAAAATGGCACTTTACTCTTGTGATTTTTCTGTTTTTTTCAATTTTCTGAAAAATCCTAACATTAGATTTTCTTCAAAGTACGATATTCTTGCTTGAATAACGTTTCTACATAGGGATTAAGCATTTAGAATGAATTCTAACGTCAGAAAATTGCGCTTTACTCTAGTGATTTTTCGGTTTTTTCTAATTTCTGAAAGAATCAATCATTAGATTTTCTTCAAGACACAATATTCTTGCATAGATAACGTTTTTACATAGGGAGTAAGCATTTAGAACGAAATCTAATGTCAGAAAATGACACTTTACTCTTGTGATTTTACGGTTTTTCCAATTTTCTGAAAAAACCTATCATCAGATTTTTCAAATACGAGAATCTTGCTTAACTAACGATTTTACATTAGAATTAGGTATTGAGTACGAAATATAATGTCAGAAAATGGCGCTTTACTCTAGTGATTTTTCGGTTTTTTCAACTTTCTGTAAAAACCAATCATTAGATTTTCTTCAAAGTACGATATTCTTGCTTAAATATCGTTTTTACATAGGGATTAGGCATTTAGAACGAAATCTAATGTCAGAAAATTGCGCTTTACTCTAGTGATTTTTCGGTTTTTTCAATTATCTGAAAAAACCTATCATCAGATTTTTTAAATACGAGAATCTTGCTTAACTAACGCTTTTACATTAGAATTAGGTATTGAGTACGAAATGTAATGTCAGAAAATGGCACTTTACTCTTGTGATTTTTCTGTTTTTTTCAATTTTCTGTAAAATCCTAACATTAGATTTTCTTCAAACAACGATATTCTTGCTTAAATAACGTTTCTACATAGGGATTAAGCATTCAGAACGAATTCTAACGTCAGAAAATTGCGCTTTACTCTAGTGATTTTTCGGTTTTTTCAATTATCTGAAAAAACCTATCATCAGATTTTTTAAATACGAGAATCTTGCTTAACTAACGCTTTTACATTAGAATTAGGTATTGAGTACGAAATGTAATGTCAGAAAATGTCACTTTACTCTTGTGATTTTTCTGTTTTTTTCAATTTTCTGAAAAATCCTAACATTAGATTTTCTTCAAAGTACGATATTCTTGCTTAAATAACGTTTCTACATAGGGATTAAGCATTTAGAACGAATTCTAACGTCAGAAAATTGCGCTTTACTCTAGTGATTTTTCGGTTTTTTCAACTTTCTGTAAAAACCAATCATTAGATTTTCTTCAAGACACAATATTCTTGCTTAGATAACGTTTTTACATAGGGATTAAGCATTTAGAACGAAATCTAATGTCAGAAAATGACACTTTACTCTTGTGATTTTACGGTTTTTCCAATTTTCTGAAAAAACCTATCATCAGATTTTTCAAATACGAGAATCTTGCTTAACTAACGATTTTACATTAGAATTAGGTATTGAGTACGAAATATAATGTCAGAAAATGGCGCTTTACTCTAGTGATTTTTCGGTTTTTTCAACTTTCTGTAAAAACCAATCATTAGATTTTCTTCAAAGTACGATATTCTTGCTTAAATATCGTTTCTACATAGGGATTAAGCATTTAGAACGAAATCTAATGTCAGAAAATGACACTTTACTCTTGTGATTTTACGGTTTTTCCAATTTTCTGAAAAAACCTATCATCAGATTTTTTAAATACGAGAATCTTGCTTAACTAACGCTTTTACATTAGAATTAGGTATTGAGTACGAAATGTAATGTCAGAAAATGTCACTTTACTCTTGTGATTTTTCTGTTTTTTTCAATTTTCTGAAAAATCCTAACATTAGATTTTCTTCAAAGTACGATATTCTTGCTTAAATAACGTTTCTACATAGGGATTAAGCATTTAGAACGAAATCTAATGTCAGAAAATGACACTTTACTCTTGTGATTTTACGGTTTTTCCAATTTTCTGAAAAAACCTATCATCAGATTTTTTAAATACGAGAATCTTGCTTAACTAACGCTTTTACATTAGAATTAGGTATTGAGTACGAAATGTAATGTCAGAAAATGGCACTTTACTCTTGTGATTTTTCTGTTTTTTTCAATTTTCTGAAAAATCCTAACATTAGATTTTCTTCAAAGTACGATATTCTTGCTTAAATAACGTTTCTACATAGGGATTAAGCATTCAGAACGAATTCTAACGTCAGAAAATTGCGCTTTACTCTAGTGATTTTTCGGTTTTTTCTAATTTCTGAAAGAATCAATCATTAGATTTTCTTCAAGACACAATATTCTTGCATAGATAACGTTTTTACATAGGGATTAAGCATTTAGAACGAAATCTAATGTCAGAAAATGACACTTTACTCTTGTGATTTTACGGTTTTTCCAATTTTCTGAAAAAACCTATCATCAGATTTTTCAAATACGAGAATCTTGCTTAACTAACGATTTTACATTAGAATTAGGTATTGAGTACGAAATATAATGTCAGAAAATGGCGCTTTACTCTAGTGATTTTTCGGTTTTTTCAACTTTCTGTAAAAACCAATCATTAGATTTTCTTCAAAGTACGATATTCTTGCTTAAATATCGTTTTTACATAGGGATTAGGCATTTAGAACGAAATCTAATGTCAGAAAATTGCGCTTTACTCTAGTGATTTTTCGGTTTTTTCAATTATCTGAAAAAACCTATCATCAGATTTTTTAAATACGAGAATCTTGCTTAACTAACGCTTTTACATTAGAATTAGGTATTGAGTACGAAATGTAATGTCAGAAAATGGCACTTTACTCTTGTGATTTTTCTGTTTTTTTCAATTTTCTGTAAAATCCTAACATTAGATTTTCTTCAAAGTACGATATTCTTGCTTAAATAACGTTTCTACATAGGGATTAAGCATTCAGAACGAATTCTAACGTCAGAAAATTGCGCTTTACTCTAGTGATTTTTCGGTTTTTTCTAATTTCTGAAAGAATCAATCATTAGATTTTCTTCAAGACACAATATTCTTGCATAGATAACGTTTTTACATAGGGATTAAGCATTTAGAACGAAATCTAATGTCAGAAAATGACACTTTACTCTAGTGATTTTACGGTTTTTCCAATTTTCTGAAAAAACCTATCATCAGATTTTTCAAATACGAGAATCTTGCTTAACTAACGATTTTACATTAGAATTAGGTATTGAGTACGAAATATAATGTCAGAAAATGGCGCTTTACTCTAGTGATTTTTCGGTTTTTTCAACTTTCTGTAAAAACCAATCATTAGATTTTCTTCAAAGTACGATATTCTTGCTTAAATATCGTTTCTACATAGCGATTAAGCATTTAGAACGAAATCTAATGTCAGAAAATGACACTTTACTCTTGTGATTTTACGGTTTTTCCAATTTTCTGAAAAAACCTATCATCAGATTTTTTAAATACGAGAATCTTGCTTAACTAACGCTTTTACATTAGAATTAGGTATTGAGTACGAAATGTAATGTCAGAAAATGTCACTTTACTCTTGTGATTTTTCTGTTTTTTTCAATTTTCTGAAAAATCCTAACATTAGATTTTCTTCAAAGTACGATATTCTTGCTTAAATAACGTTTCTACATAGGGATTAAGCATTTAGAACGAAATCTAATGTCAGAAAATGACACTTTACTCTTGTGATTTTACGGTTTTTCCAATTTTCTGAAAAAACCTATCATCAGATTTTTTAAATACGAGAATCTTGCTTAACTAACGCTTTTACATTAGAATTAGGTATTGAGTACGAAATGTAATGTCAGAAAATGGCACTTTACTCTTGTGATTTTTCTGTTTTTTTCAATTTTCTGAAAAATCCTAACATTAGATTTTCTTCAAAGTACGATATTCTTGCTTAAATAACGTTTCTACATAGGGATTAAGCATTTAGAACGAATTCTAACGTCAGAAAATTGCGCTTTACTCTAGTGATTTTTCGGTTTTTTCAACTTTCTGTAAAAACGAATCATTAGATTTTCTTCAAAGTACGATATTCTTGCTTAAATATCGTTTCTACATAGGGATTAAGCATTTAGAACGAAATCTAATGTCAGAAAATGACACTTTACTCTTGTGATTTTACGGTTTTTCCAATTTTCTGAAAAAACCTATCATCAGATTTTTTAAATACGAGAATCTTGCTTAACTAACGCTTTTACATTAGAATTAGGTATTGAGTACGAAATGTAATGTCAGAAAATGTCACTTTACTCTTGTGATTTTTCTGTTTTTTTCAATTTTCTGAAAAATCCTAACATTAGATTTTCTTCAAAGTACGATATTCTTGCTTAAATAACGTTTCTACATAGGGATTAAGCATTTAGAACGAAATCTAATGTCAGAAAATGACACTTTACTCTTGTGATTTTACGGTTTTTCCAATTTTCTGAAAAAACCTATCATCAGATTTTTTAAATACGAGAATCTTGCTTAACTAACGCTTTTACATTAGAATTAGGTATTGAGTACGAAATGTAATGTCAGAAAATGGCACTTTACTCTTGTGATTTTTCTGTTTTTTTCAATTTTCTGAAAAATCCTAACATTAGATTTTCTTCAAAGTACGATATTCTTGCTTAAATAACGTTTCTACATAGGGATTAAGCATTTAGAACGAATTCTAACGTCAGAAAATTGCGCTTTACTCTAGTGATTTTTCGGTTTTTTCTAATTTCTGAAAGAATCAATCATTAGATTTTCTTCAAGACACAATATTCTTGCATAGATAACGTTTTTACATAGGGAGTAAGCATTTAGAACGAAATCTAATGTCAGAAAATGACACTTTACTCTTGTGATTTTACGGTTTTTCCAATTTTCTGAAAAAACCTATCATCAGATTTTTCAAATACGAGAATCTTGCTTAACTAACGATTTTACATTAGAATTAGGTATTGAGTACGAAATATAATGTCAGAAAATGGCGCTTTACTCTAGTGATTTTTCGGTTTTTTCAACTTTCTGTAAAAACCAATCATTAGATTTTCTTCAAAGTACGATATTCTTGCTTAAATATCGTTTCTACATAGCGATTAAGCATTTAGAACGAAATCTAATGTCAGAAAATGACACTTTACTCTTGTGATTTTACGGTTTTTCCAATTTTCTGAAAAAACCTATCATCAGATTTTTTAAATACGAGAATCTTGCTTAACTAACGCTTTTACATTAGAATTAGGTATTGAGTACGAAATGTAATGTCAGAAAATGTCACTTTACTCTTGTGATTTTTCTGTTTTTTTCAATTTTCTGAAAAATCCTAACATTAGATTTTCTTCAAAGTACGATATTCTTGCTTAAATAACGTTTCTACATAGGGATTAAGCATTTAGAACGAAATCTAATGTCAGAAAATGACACTTTACTCTTGTGATTTTACGGTTTTTCCAATTTTCTGAAAAAACCTATCATCAGATTTTTTAAATACGAGAATCTTGCTTAACTAACGCTTTTACATTAGAATTAGGTATTGAGTACGAAATGTAATGTCAGAAAATGGCACTTTACTCTTGTGATTTTTCTGTTTTTTTCAATTTTCTGAAAAATCCTAACATTAGATTTTCTTCAAAGTACGATATTCTTGCTTAAATAACGTTTCTACATAGGGATTAAGCATTCAGAACGAATTCTAACGTCAGAAAATTGCGCTTTACTCTAGTGATTTTTCGGTTTTTTCTAATTTCTGAAAGAATCAATCATTAGATTTTCTTCAAGACACAATATTCTTGCATAGATAACGTTTTTACATAGGGATTAAGCATTTAGAACGAAATCTAATGTCAGAAAATGACACTTTACTCTTGTGATTTTACGGTTTTTCCAATTTTCTGAAAAAACCTATCATCAGATTTTTCAAATACGAGAATCTTGCTTAACTAACGATTTTACATTAGAATTAGGTATTGAGTACGAAATATAATGTCAGAAAATGGCGCTTTACTCTAGTGATTTTTCGGTTTTTTCAACTTTCTGTAAAAACCAATCATTAGATTTTCTTCAAAGTACGATATTCTTGCTTAAATATCGTTTCTACATAGCGATTAAGCATTTAGAACGAAATCTAATGTCAGAAAATGACACTTTACTCTTGTGATTTTACGGTTTTTCCAATTTTCTGAAAAAACCTATCATCAGATTTTTTAAATACGAGAATCTTGCTTAACTAACGCTTTTACATTAGAATTAGGTATTGAGTACGAAATGTAATGTCAGAAAATGTCACTTTACTCTTGTGATTTTTCTGTTTTTTTCAATTTTCTGAAAAATCCTAACATTAGATTTTCTTCAAAGTACGATATTCTTGCTTAAATAACGTTTCTACATAGGGATTAAGCATTTAGAACGAAATCTAATGTCAGAAAATGACACTTTACTCTTGTGATTTTACGGTTTTTCCAATTTTCTGAAAAAACCTATCATCAGATTTTTTAAATACGAGAATCTTGCTTAACTAACGCTTTTACATTAGAATTAGGTATTGAGTACGAAATGTAATGTCAGAAAATGGCACTTTACTCTTGTGATTTTTCTGTTTTTTTCAATTTTCTGAAAAATCCTAACATTAGATTTTCTTCAAAGTACGATATTCTTGCTTAAATAACGTTTCTACATAGGGATTAAGCATTTAGAACGAATTCTAACGTCAGAAAATTGCGCTTTACTCTAGTGATTTTTCGGTTTTTTCAACTTTCTGTAAAAACGAATCATTAGATTTTCTTCAAAGTACGATATTCTTGCTTAAATATCGTTTTTACATAGGGATTAGGCATTTAGAACGAAATCTAATGACAGAAAATGGCACTTTACTCTTGTGATTTTTCGATTTTTTCAATTTTCTGAAAAAACCTATTATTAGATTTACTTCAAAGTACGATATTCCTGCTTAAATAACGTTTTTACATAGGGATTGGTCATTTAGAACGAAATCTAATGACAGAAAATGGCACTTTACTCTTGTGATTTTTCGATTTTTTCAATTTTCTGAAAAAACCTATCATTAGATTTACTTCAAAGTACGATATTCCTGCTTAAATAACGTTTTTACATAGGGATTGGTCATTTAGAACGAAATCTAATGTCAGAAAATGGCACTTTACTCTTGTGAATTTTCGGTTTTTTCAATTATCTGAAAAAACCTATCATCAGATTTTTAAAATACGAGAATCTTGCTTAACTAACGCTTGTACATTAGAATTAGGTATTGAGTACGAAATGTAATTTCAGAAAATGGCACTTTACTCTTGTGATTTTTCTGTTCTTTTCAATTTTCTGAAAAATCCTAACATTAGATTTTCTTCAAAGTACGATATTCTTGCTTAAATAACGTTTCTGCATAGGGATTAAGCATTTAGAACGAATTCTAACGTCAGAAAATTGCGCTTTACTCTAGTGATTTTTCGGTTTTTTCTAATTTCTGAAAGTATCAATCATTAGATTTTCTTCAAAGTCCGATATTCTTGCTTAGATGACGTTTTTACATAGGGATTAAACATGTTGAACGAAATGTAATGTCAGAAAATGGCACTTTGCTCTTGTGATTTTTCGGTTTTTCCAATTTTCTGAAAAAACCTATCATTAGATTTTCTTCAAGACACAATATTCTTGCTTAGATAACGTTTTTACATAGGGATTAAGCATTTAGAACGAAATCTAATGTCAGAAAATGACACTTTACTCTTGTGATTTTTCTGTTTTTTTCAATTTTCTGAAAAATCCTATCATTAGATTTTCTTCAAAATACGATATTCGTGCTTAAATAACGTTTTTACATAGGGATTAAGCATTTAGAACGAAATGTAATGTCAGAAAATGGCACATTACTCTTGTGATTTTTCGGTTTTTTTCAATTTTCTGAAAAATCCTATCATTAGATTTTCTTCAAAATACGATATTCGTGCTTATATAACGTTTTTACATAGGGATTAAGCATGTAGAACGAAATGTAATGTCAGAAAATGGCACTTTGCTCTTGTGATTTTTCGGTTTTTCCAATTTTCTGAAAAAACCTATCATTAGATTTTCTTCGAGACACAATATTCTTGCTTAGATAACGTTTTTACATAGGGATTAAGCATTTAGAACGAAATCTAATGTCAGAAAATGACACTTTACTCTTGTGATTTTACGGTTTTTCCAATTTTCTGAAAAAACCTATCATCAGATTTTTTAAATACGAGAATCTTGCTTAACTAACGATTTTACATTAGAATTAGGTATTGAGTACGAAATATAATGTCAGAAAATGGCGCTTTACTCTAGTGATTTTTCGGTTTTTTAAACTTTCTGTAAAAACCACTCATTAGATTTTCTTCAAAGTACGATATTCTTGCTTAGATATCGTTTTTACATAGGGATTATGCAATTTAGAACGAAATCTAATGACAGAAAATGGCACTTTACTCTTGTGATTTTTCGGTTTTTTCAATTTTCTGAAAAAACCTATCATTAGATTTTCTTCAAAGTACGATATTCCTGCTTAAATACCGTTTTTACATAGGGATTGGGCATTTAGAACGAAATCTAATGTCAGAAAATGGCACTTTACTCCTGTGATTTTTCGGTTTTTTCAATTTTCTGAAAAAACCTGTCATTAGATTTTCTTCAACACAATATTCTTGCTTAGATAACGTTTTGACATAGGGATTAAGCATTTAGAACGAAATGTAATGTCAGAAAATGGCGCTTTACTCTAGTGATTTTACGGTTTTTCCAATTTTCTGAAAAAACCTATCATCAGATTTTTTAAATACGAGAATCTTGCTTAACTAACGCTTTTACATTAGAATTAGGTATTGAGTACGAAATGTAATGTCAGAAAATGGCACTTTACTCTTGTGATTTTTCTGTTTTTTTCAATTTTCTGAAAAATCCTATCATTAGATTTTCTTCAAAATACGATATTCGTGCTTAAATAACGTTTTTAAATAGGGATTAAGCATTTAGAACGAAATGTAATGTCAGAAAATGGCACATTACTCTTGTGATTTTTCGGTTTTTTTCAATTTTCTGAAAAAACCTATCATTAGATTTTCTTCAAAATATGATATTCGTGCTTAAATAACGTTTTTACATAGGGATTAAGCATGTAGAACGAAATGTAACGTCAGAAAATGGCACTTTACTCTTGTGATTTTTCTGTTTTTTTCAATTTTCTGAAAAATCCTATCATTAGATTTTCTTCAAAATACGATATTCGTGATTAAATAACGTTTTTACATAGGGATTAAGCATTTAGAACGAAATGTAATGTCAGAAAATGGCACTTTACTCTTGTGATTTTTCTGTTTTTTTCAATTTTCTGAAAAATCCTATCATTAGATTTTCTTCAAAATACGATATTCGTGCTTAAATAACGTTTTTACATAGGGATTAAGCATTTAGAACGAAATGTAATGTCAGAAAATGGCACATTACTCTTGTGATTTTTCGGATTTTTCAATTTTCTGAAAGAATCTATCATTAGATTTTTTAAATACGACAATCTTGCTTATATAACAAGTTTACATTAGAATTAAGTTTTTAGAACGAAATGTAATGTCAGAAAATGTCACTTTACTCTTGTGAATTCTCGGTTTTTTCAATTTTCTGAAAAAACCTATCATTAGATTTTCTTCAAAGTACGATATTCCTGCTTAAATAACGTTTTTACATAGGGATTGAGAAGTTAGGACGAAATCTAATGTCAGAAAATGGCACTTTACTCTTGTGAATTTTCGGTTTTTTCAATTATCTGAAAAAACCTATCATCAGATTTTTTAAATACGAGAATCTTGCTTAACTAACGCTTTTACATTAGAATTAGGTATTGAGTACGAAATGTAATGTCAGAAAATGGCACTTTACTATTGTGATTTTTCGGTTTTTTTCAATTTTCTGAAAAAACCTATCATTAGATTTTCTTCAAAATACGATATTCGTGCTTAAATAACGTTTTTAAATAGGGATTAAGCATTTAGAACGAAATCTAATGTCAGAAAATGACACTTTACTCTTGTGATTTTACGGTTTTTCCAATTTTCTGAAAAAACCTATCATCAGATTTTTCAAATACGAGAATCTTGCTTAACTAACGATTTTACATTAGAATTAGGTATTGAGTACGAAATATAATGTCAGAAAATGGCGCTTTACTCTAGTGATTTTTCGGTTTTTTCAACTTTCTGTAAAAACCAATCATTAGATTTTCTTCAAAGTACGATATTCTTGCTTAAATATCGTTTCTACATAGCGATTAAGCATTTAGAACGAAATCTAATGTCAGAAAATGACACTTTACTCTTGTGATTTTACGGTTTTTCCAATTTTCTGAAAAAACCTATCATCAGATTTTTTAAATACGAGAATCTTGCTTAACTAACGCTTTTACATTAGAATTAGGTATTGAGTACGAAATGTAATGTCAGAAAATGTCACTTTACTCTTGTGATTTTTCTGTTTTTTTCAATTTTCTGAAAAATCCTAACATTAGATTTTCTTCAAAGTACGATATTCTTGCTTAAATAACGTTTCTACATAGGGATTAAGCATTTAGAACGAAATCTAATGTCAGAAAATGACACTTTACTCTTGTGATTTTACGGTTTTTCCAATTTTCTGAAAAAACCTATCATCAGATTTTTTAAATACGAGAATCTTGCTTAACTAACGCTTTTACATTAGAATTAGGTATTGAGTACGAAATGTAATGTCAGAAAATGGCACTTTACTCTTGTGATTTTTCTGTTTTTTTCAATTTTCTGAAAAATCCTAACATTAGATTTTCTTCAAAGTACGATATTCTTGCTTAAATAACGTTTCTACATAGGGATTAGGCATTTAGAACGAAATCTAATGACAGAAAATGGCACTTTACTCTTGTGATTTTTCGATTTTTTCAATTTTCTGAAAAAACCTATTATTAGATTTACTTCAAAGTACGATATTCCTGCTTAAATAACGTTTTTACATAGGGATTGGTCATTTAGAACGAAATCTAATGACAGAAAATGGCACTTTACTCTTGTGATTTTTCGATTTTTTCAATTTTCTGAAAAAACCTATCATTAGATTTACTTCAAAGTACGATATTCCTGCTTAAATAACGTTTTTACATAGGGATTGGTCATTTAGAACGAAATCTAATGTCAGAAAATGGCACTTTACTCTTGTGAATTTTCGGTTTTTTCAATTATCTGAAAAAACCTATCATCAGATTTTTAAAATACGAGAATCTTGCTTAACTAACGCTTGTACATTAGAATTAGGTATTGAGTACGAAATGTAATTTCAGAAAATGGCACTTTACTCTTGTGATTTTTCTGTTTTTTTCAATTTTCTGAAAAATCCTAACATTAGATTTTCTTCAAAGTACGATATTCTTGCTTAAATAACGTTTCTGCATAGGGATTAAGCATTTAGAACGAATTCTAACGTCAGAAAATTGCGCTTTACTCTAGTGATTTTTCGGTTTTTTCTAATTTCTGAAAGTATCAATCATTAGATTTTCTTCAAAGTCCGATATTCTTGCTTAGATGACGTTTTTACATAGGGATTAAGCATGTTGAACGAAATGTAATGTCAGAAAATGGCACTTTGCTCTTGTGATTTTTCGGTTTTTCCAATTTTCTGAAAAAACCTATCATTAGATTTTCTTCAAGACACAATATTCTTGCTTAGATAACGTTTTTACATAGGGATTAAGCATTTAGAACGAAATCTAATGTCAGAAAATGACACTTTACTCTTGTGATTTTTCTGTTTTTTTCAATTTTCTGAAAAATCCTATCATTAGATTTTCTTCAAAATACGATATTCGTGCTTAAATAACGTTTTTACATAGGGATTAAGCATTTAGAACGAAATGTAATGTCAGAAAATGGCACATTACTCTTGTGATTTTTCGGTTTTTTTCAATTTTCTGAAAAATCCTATCATTAGATTTTCTTCAAAATACGATATTCGTGCTTATATAACGTTTTTACATAGGGATTAAGCATGTAGAACGAAATGTAATGTCAGAAAATGGCACTTTGCTCTTGTGATTTTTCGGTTTTTCCAATTTTCTGAAAAAACCTATCATTAGATTTTCTTCGAGACACAATATTCTTGCTTAGATAACGTTTTTACATAGGGATTAAGCATTTAGAACGAAATCTAATGTCAGAAAATGACACTTTACTCTTGTGATTTTACGGTTTTTCCAATTTTCTGAAAAAACCTATCATCAGATTTTTTAAATACGAGAATCTTGCTTAACTAACGATTTTACATTAGAATTAGGTATTGAGTACGAAATATAATGTCAGAAAATGGCGCTTTACTCTAGTGATTTTTCGGTTTTTTAAACTTTCTGTAAAAACCACTCATTAGATTTTCTTCAAAGTACGATATTCTTGCTTAGATATCGTTTTTACATAGGGATTATGCAATTTAGAACGAAATCTAATGACAGAAAATGGCACTTTACTCTTGTGATTTTTCGGTTTTTTCAATTTTCTGAAAAAACCTATCATTAGATTTTCTTCAAAGTACGATATTCCTGCTTAAATACCGTTTTTACATAGGGATTGGGCATTTAGAACGAAATCTAATGTCAGAAAATGGCACTTTACTCCTGTGATTTTTCGGTTTTTTCAATTTTCTGAAAAAACCTGTCATTAGATTTTCTTCAACACAATATTCTTGCTTAGATAACGTTTTGACATAGGGATTAAGCATTTAGAACGAAATGTAATGTCAGAAAATGGCGCTTTACTCTAGTGATTTTACGGTTTTTCCAATTTTCTGAAAAAACCTATCATCAGATTTTTTAAATACGAGAATCTTGCTTAACTAACGCTTTTACATTAGAATTAGGTATTGAGTACGAAATGTAATGTCAGAAAATGGCACTTTACTCTTGTGATTTTTCTGTTTTTTTCAATTTTCTGAAAAATCCTATCATTAGATTTTCTTCAAAATACGATATTCGTGCTTAAATAACGTTTTTAAATAGGGATTAAGCATTTAGAACGAAATGTAATGTCAGAAAATGGCACATTACTCTTGTGATTTTTCGGTTTTTTCAATTTTCTGAAAAAACCTATCATTAGATTTTCTTCAAAATACGATATTCGTGCTTAAATAACGTTTTTAAATAGGGATTAAGCATTTAGAACGAAATGTAATGTCAGAAAATGGCACATTACTCTTGTGATTTTTCGGTTTTTTTCAATTTTCTGAAAAAACCTATCATTAGATTTTCTTCAAAATATGATATTCGTGCTTAAATAACGTTTTTACATAGGGATTAAGCATGTAGAACGAAATGTAACGTCAGAAAATGGCACTTTACTCTTGTGATTTTTCTGTTTTTTTCAATTTTCTGAAAAATCCTATCATTAGATTTTCTTCAAAATACGATATTCGTGATTAAATAACGTTTTTACATAGGGATTAAGCATTTAGAACGAAATGTAATGTCAGAAAATGGCACTTTACTCTTGTGATTTTTCGGATTTTTCAATTTTCTGAAAGAATCTATCATTAGATTTTTTAAATACGACAATCTTGCTTATATAACAAGTTTACATTAGAATTAAGTTTTTAGAACGAAATGTAATGTCAGAAAATGTCACTTTACTCTTGTGAATTCTCGGTTTTTTCAATTTTCTGAAAAAACCTATCATTAGATTTTCTTCAAAGTACGATATTCCTGCTTAAATAACGTTTTTACATAGGGATTGAGAAGTTAGGACGAAATCTAATGTCAGAAAATGGCACTTTGCTCTTGTGATTTTTCGGTTTTTCCAATTTTCTGAAAAAACCTATCATTAGATTTTCTTCGAGACACAATATTCATGCTTAGATAACGTTTTTACATAGGGATTAAGCATTTAGAACGAAATCTAATGTCAGAAAATGACACTTTACTCTTGTGATTTTACGGTTTTTCCAATTTTCTGAAAAAACCTATCATCAGATTTTTTAAATACGAGAATCTTGCTTAACTAACGATTTTACATTAGAATTAGGTATTGAGTACGAAATATAATGTCAGAAAATGGCGCTTTACTCTAGTGATTTTTCGGTTTTTTAAACTTTCTGTAAAAACCACTCATTAGATTTTCTTCAAAGTACGATATTCTTGCTTAGATATCGTTTTTACATAGGGATTATGCATTTAGAACGAAATGTAATGTCAGAAAATGGCACATTACTCTTGTGATTTTTCGGATTTTTCAATTTTCTGAAAGAATCTATCATTAGATTTTTTAAATACGACAATCTTGCTTATATAACAAGTTTACATTAGAATTAAGTTTTTAGAACGAAATGTAATGTCAGAAAATGTCACTTTACTCTTGTGAATTCTCGGTTTTTTCAATTTTCTGAAAAAACCTGTCATTAGATTTTCTTCAAGACACAATATTCTTGCTTAGATAACGTTTTGACATAGGGATTAAGCATTTAGAACGAAATGTAATTTCAGAAAATGGCGCTTTACTCTAGTGATTTTACGGTTTTTCCAATTTTCTGAAAAAACCTATCATCAGATTTTTTAAATACGAGAATCTTGCTTAACTAACGCTTTTACATTAGAATTAGGTATTGAGTACGAAATATAATGTCAGAAAATGGCGCTTTACTCTAGTGATTTTTCGGTTTTTTCAACTTTCTGTAAAAACCAATCATTAGATTTTCTTCAAAGTACGATATTCTTGCTTAAATATCGTTTTTACATAGGGATTAGGCATTTAGAACGAAATCTAATGACAGAAAATGGCACTTTACTCTTGTGATTTTTCTGTTTTTTTCAATTTTCTGAAAAATCCTATCATTAGATTTTCTTCAAAATACGATATTCGTGCTTAGATAACGTTTTTAAATAGGGATTAAGCATTTAGAACGAAATGTAATGTCAGAAAATGGCACATTACTCTTGTGATTTTTCGGTTTTTTTCAATTTTCTGAAAAAACCTATCATTAGATTTTCTTCAAAATACGATATTCGTGCTTAAATAACGTTTTTAAATAGGGATTAAGCATTTAGAACGAAATGTAATGTCAGAAAATGGCACATTACTCTTGTGATTTTTCGGTTTTTTTCAATTTTCTGAAAAAACCTATCATTAGATTTTCTTCAAAATATGATATTCGTGCTTAAATAACGTTTTTACATAGGGATTAAGCATGTAGAACGAAATGTAACGTCAGAAAATGGCACTTTACTCTTGTGATTTTTCTGTTTTTTTCAATTTTCTGAAAAATCCTATCATTAGATTTTCTTCAAAATACGATATTCGTGATTAAATAACGTTTTTACATAGGGATTAAGCATTTAGAACGAAATGTAATGTCAGAAAATGGCACTTTACTCTTGTGATTTTTCTGTTTTTTTCAATTTTCTGAAAAATCCTATCATTAGATTTTCTTCAAAATACGATATTCGTGCTTAAATAACGTTTTTACATAGGGATTAAGCATTTAGAACGAAATGTAATGTCAGAAAATGGCACATTACTCTTGTGATTTTTCGGATTTTTCAATTTTCTGAAAGAATCTATCATTAGATTTTTTAAATACGACAATCTTGCTTATATAACAAGTTTACATTAGAATTAAGTTTTTAGAACGAAATGTAATGTCAGAAAATGTCACTTTACTCTTGTGAATTCTCGGTTTTTTCAATTTTCTGAAAAAACCTATCATTAGATTTTCTTCAAAGTACGATATTCCTGCTTAAATAACGTTTTTACATAGGGATTGAGAAGTTAGGACGAAATCTAATGTCAGAAAATGGCACTTTACTCTTGTGAATTTTCGGTTTTTTCAATTATCTGAAAAAACCTATCATCAGATTTTTTAAATACGAGAATCTTGCTTAACTAACGCTTTTACATTAGAATTAGGTATTGAGTACGAAATGTAATGTCAGAAAATGGCACTTTACTCTTGTGATTTTTCGGTTTTTTCAATTTTCTGAAAGAATCTATCATTAGATTTTTTAAATACGACAATCTTGCTTATATAACAAGTTTACATTAGAATTAAGTTTTTAGAACGAAATGTAATGTCAGAAAATGTCACTTTACTCTTGTGAATTCTCGGTTTTTTCAATTTTCTGAAAAAACCTATCATTAGATTTTCTTCAAAGTACGATATTCCTGCTTAAATAACGTTTTTACATAGGGATTGAGAAGTTAGGACGAAATCTAATGTCAGAAAATGGCACTTTACTCTTGTGAATTTTCGGTTTTTTCAATTATCTGAAAAAACCTATCATCAGATTTTTTAAATACGAGAATCTTGCTTAACTAACGCTTTTACATTAGAATTAGGTATTGAGTACGAAATGTAATGTCAGAAAATGGCACTTTACTATTGTGATTTTTCGGTTTTTTTCAATTTTCTGAAAAAACCTATCATTAGATTTTCTTCAAAATACGATATTCGTGCTTAAATAACGTTTTTAAATAGGGATTAAGCATTTAGAACGAAATGTAATGTCAGAAAATGGCACATTACTCTTGTGATTTTTCGGTTTTTTTCAATTTTCTGAAAAAACCTATCATTAGATTTTCTTCAAAATATGATATTCGTGCTTAAATAACGTTTTTACATAGGGATTAAGCATGTAGAACGAAATGTAACGTCAGAAAATGGCACTTTACTCTTGTGATTTTTCTGTTTTTTTCAATTTTCTGAAAAATCCTATCATTAGATTTTCTTCAAAATACGATATTCGTGATTAAATAACGTTTTTACATAGGGATTAAGCATTTAGAACGAAATGTAATGTCAGAAAATGGCACTTTACTCTTGTGATTTTTCTGTTTTTTTCAATTTTCTGAAAAATCCTATCATTAGATTTTCTTCAAAATACGATATTCGTGCTTAAATAACGTTTTTACATAGGGATTAAGCATTTAGAACGAAATGTAATGTCAGAAAATGGCACATTACTCTTGTGATTTTTCGGATTTTTCAATTTTCTGAAAGAATCCATCATTAGATTTTTTAAATACGACAATCTTGCTTATATAACAAGTTTACATTAGAATTAAGTTTTTAGAACGAAATGTAATGTCAGAAAATGTCACTTTACTCTTGTGAATTCTCGGTTTTTTCAATTTTCTGAAAAAACCTATCATTAGATTTTCTTCAAAGTACGATATTCCTGCTTAAATAACGTTTTTACATAGGGATTGAGAAGTTAGGACGAAATCTAATGTCAGAAAATGGCACTTTACTCTTGTGAATTTTCGGTTTTATCAATTATCTGAAAAAACCTATCATCAGATTTTTTAAATACGAGAATCTTGCTTAACTAACGCTTTTACATTAGAATTAGGTATTGAGTACGAAATGTAATGTCAGAAAATGGCACTTTACTCTTGTGATTTTTCGGTTTTTTCAATTTTCTGAAAGAATCTATCATTAGATTTTTTAAATACGACAATCTTGCTTATATAACAAGTTTACATTAGAATTAAGTTTTTAGAACGAAATGTAATGTCAGAAAATGTCACTTTACTCTTGTGAATTCTCGGTTTTTTCAATTTTCTGAAAAAACCTATCATTAGATTTTCTTCAAAGTACGATATTCCTGCTTAAATTACGTTTTTACATAGGGATTGAGAAGTTAGGACGAAATCTAATGTCAGAAAATGGCACTTTACTCTTGTGAATTTTCGGTTTTTTCAATTATCTGAAAAAACCTATCATCAGATTTTTTAAATACGAGAATCTTGCTTAACTAACGCTTTTACATTAGAATTAGGTATTGAGTACGAAATGTAATGTCAGAAAATGGCACTTTACTCTTGTGATTTTTCGGTTTTTTCAATTTTCTGAAAGAATCTATCATTAGATTTTTTAAATACGACAATCTTGCTTATATAACAATTTTACATTAGAATTAAGTTTTTAGAACGAAATGTAATGTCAGAAAATGTCACTTTACTCTTGTGAATTCTCGGTTTTTTCAATTTTCTGAAAAAACCTATCATCAGATTTTTTAAATACGAGAATCTTGCTTAACTAACGCTTTTACATTAGAATTAGGTGTTGAGTACGAAATGTAATGTCAGAAAATGGCACTTTACTCTTGTGATTTTTCTGTTTTTTTCAATTTTCTGAAAAATCCTATCATTAGATTTTCTTCAAAATACGATATTCGTGCTTAAATAACGTTTTTACATAGGGATTAAGCATTTAGAACGAAATGTAATGTCAGAAAATGGCACATTACTCTTGTGATTTTTCGGTTTTTTTCAATTTTCTGAAAAATCCTATCATTAGATTTTCTTCAAAATACGATATTCGTGCTTAAATAACGTTTTTACATAGGGATTAAGCATGTAGAACGAAATGTAACGTCAGAAAATGGCACTTTGCTCTTGTGATTTTTCGGTTTTTCCAATTTTCTGAAAAAACCTATCATTAGATTTTCTTCGAGACACAATATTCTTGCTTAGATAACGTTTTTACATAGGGATTAAGCATTTAGAACGAAATCTAATGTCAGAAAATGACACTTTACTCTTGTGATTTTACGGTTTTTCCAATTTTCTGAAAAAACCTATCATCAGATTTTTTAAATACGAGAATCTTGCTTAACTAACGATTTTACATTAGAATTAGGTATTGAGTACGAAATATAATGTCAGAAAATGGCGCTTTACTCTAGTGATTTTTCGGTTTTTTAAACTTTCTGTAAAAACCACTCATTAGATTTTCTTCAAAGTACGATATTCTTGCTTAGATATCGTTTTTACATAGGGATTAAGCATGTAGAACGAAATGTAACGTCAGAAAATGGCACTTTGCTCTTGTGATTTTTCGGTTTTTCCAATTTTCTGAAAAAACCTATCATTAGATTTTCTTCGAGACACAATATTCTTGCTTAGATAACGTTTTTACATAGGGATTAAGCATTTAGAACGAAATCTAATGTCAGAAAATGACACTTTACTCTTGTGATTTTACGGTTTTTCCAATTTTCTGAAAAAACCTATCATCAGATTTTTCAAATACGAGAATCTTGCTTAACTAACGATTTTACATTAGAATTAGGTATTGAGTACGAAATATAATGTCAGAAAATGGCGCTTTACTCTAGTGATTTTTCGGTTTTTTCAACTTTCTGTAAAAACCAATCATTAGATTTTCTTCAAAGTACGATATTCTTGCTTAAATATCGTTTCTACATAGGGATTAAGCATTTAGAACGAAATCTAATGTCAGAAAATGGCGCTTTACTCTAGTGATTTTACGGTTTTTCCAATTTTCTGAAAAAACCTATCATCAGATTTTTTAAATACGAGAATCTTGCTTAACTAACGCTTTTACATTAGAATTAGGTATTGAGTACGAAATGTAATGACAGAAAATGGCACTTTACTCTTGTGATTTTTCTGTTTTTTTCAATTTTCTGAAAAATCCTATCATTAGATTTTCTTCAAAATACGATATTCGTGCTTAAATAACGTTTTTAAATAGGGATTAAGCATTTAGAACGAAATGTAATGTCAGAAAATGGCACATTACTCTTGTGATTTTTCGGTTTTTTTCAATTTTCTGAAAAAACCTATCATTAGATTTTCTTCAAAATATGATATTCGTGCTTAAATAACGTTTTTACATAGGGATTAAGCATGTAGAACGAAATGTAACGTCAGAAAATGGCACTTTACTCTTGTGATTTTTCTGTTTTTTTCAATTTTCTGAAAAATCCTATCATTAGATTTTCTTCAAAATACGATATTCGTGCTTAAATAACGTTTTTACATAGGGATTAAGCATTTAGAACGAAATGTAATGTCAGAAAATGGCACATTACTCTTGTGATTTTTCGGTTTTTTTCAATTTTCTGAAAAATCCTATCATTAGATTTTCTTCAAAATACGATATTCGTGCTTAAATAACGTTTCTACATAGGGATTAGGCATTTAGAACGAAATCTAACGTCAGAAAATTGCGCTTTACTCTAGTGATTTTTCGGTTTTTTCTAATTTCTGAAAGAATCAATCATTAGATTTTCTTCAAAGTCCGATATTCTTGCTTAGATAACGTTTTTACATAGGGATTAAGCATGTTGAACGAAATGTAATGTCAGAAAATGGCACTTTGCTCTTGTGATTTTTCGGTTTTTCCAATTTTCTGAAAAAACCTATCATTAGATTTTCTTCGAGACACAATATTCTTGCTTAGATAACGTTTTTACATAGGGATTAAGCATTTAGAACGAAATCTAATGTCAGAAAATGACACTTTACTCTTGTGATTTTACGGTTTTTCCAATTTTCTGAAAAAACCTATCATCAGATTTTTTAAATACGAGAATCTTGCTTAACTAACGATTTTACATTAGAATTAGGTATTGAGTACGAAATATAATGTCAGAAAATGGCACTTTACTCTTGTGAATTCTCGGTTTTTTCAATTTTCTGAAAAAACCTATCATTAGATTTTCTTCAAAGTACGATATTCCTGCTTAAATAACGTTTTTACATAGGGATTGAGAAGTTAGGACGAAATCTAATGTCAGAAAATGGCACTTTACTCTTGTGAATTTTCGGTTTTTTCAATTATCTGAAAAAACCTATCATCAGATTTTTTAAATACGAGAATCTTGCTTAACTAACGCTTTTACATTAGAATTAGGTATTGAGTACGAAATGTAATGTCAGAAAATGGCACTTTACTCTTGTGATTTTTCGGTTTTTTCAATTTTCTGAAAGAATCTATCATTAGATTTTTTAAATACGACAATCTTGCTTATATAACAAGTTTACATTAGAATTAAGTTTTTAGAACGAAATGAATGTCAGAAAATGTCACTTTACTCTTGTGAATTCTCGGTTTTTTCAATTTTCTGAAAAAACCTATCATTAGATTTTCTTCAAAGTACGATATTCCTGCTTAAATAACGTTTTTACATAGGGATTGAGAAGTTAGGACGAAATCTAATGTCAGAAAATGGCACTTTACTCTTGTGAATTTTCGGTTTTTTCAATTATCTGAAAAAACCTATCATCAGATTTTTTAAATACGAGAATCTTGCTTAACTAACGCTTTTACATTAGAATTAGGTATTGAGTACGAAATGTAATGTCAGAAAATGGCACTTTACTCTTGTGATTTTTCGGTTTTTTTCAATTTTCTGAAAAAACCTATCATTAGATTTTCTTCAAAATACGATATTCGTGCTTAAATAACGTTTTTAAATAGGGATTAAGCATTTAGAACGAAATGTAATGTCAGAAAATGGCACATTACTCTTGTGATTTTTCGGTTTTTTTCAATTTTCTGAAAAAACCTATCATTAGATTTTCTTCAAAATATGATATTCGTGCTTAAATAACGTTTTTACATAGGGATTAAGCATGTAGAACGAAATGTAACGTCAGAAAATGGCACTTTACTCTTGTGATTTTTCTGTTTTTTTCAATTTTCTGAAAAATCCTATCATTAGATTTTCTTCAAAATACGATATTCGTGATTAGATAACGTTTTTACATAGGGATTAAGCATTTAGAACGAAATGTAATGTCAGAAAATGGCACTTTACTCTTGTGATTTTTCTGTTTTTTTCAATTTTCTGAAAAATCCTATCATTAGATTTTCTTCAAAATACGATATTCGTGCTTAAATAACGTTTTTACATAGGGATTAAGCATTTAGAACGAAATGTAATGTCAGAAAATGGCACATTACTCTTGTGATTTTTCGGATTTTTCAATTTTCTGAAAGAATCCATCATTAGATTTTTTAAATACGACAATCTTGCTTATATAACAAGTTTACATTAGAATTAAGTTTTTAGAACGAAATGTAATGTCAGAAAATGTCACTTTACTCTTGTGAATTCTCGGTTTTTTCAATTTTCTGAAAAAACCTATCATTAGATTTTCTTCAAAGTACGATATTCCTGCTTAAATAACGTTTTTACATAGGGATTGAGAAGTTAGGACGAAATCTAATGTCAGAAAATGGCACTTTACTCTTGTGAATTTTCGGTTTTTTCAATTATCTGAAAAAACCTATCATCAGATTTTTTAAATACGAGAATCTTGCTTAACTAACGCTTTTACATTAGAATTAGGTATTGAGTACGAAATGTAATGTCAGAAAATGGCACTTTACTCTTGTGATTTTTCGGTTTTTTCAATTTTCTGAAAGAATCTATCATTAGATTTTTTAAATACGAGAATCTTGCTTAACTAACGCTTTTACATTAGAATTAGGTATTGAGTACGAAATGTAATGTCAGAAAATGGCACTTTACTCTTGTGATTTTTCGGTTTTTTCAATTTTCTGAAAAAACCTATCATTAGATTTTCTTCAAAGTACGATATTCCTGCTTAAATAACGTTTTTACATAGGGATTGAGAAGTTAGGACGAAATCTAATGTCAGAAAATGGCACTTTACTCTTGTGAATTTTCGGTTTTTTCAATTATCTGAAAAAACCTATCATCAGATTTTTTAAATACGAGAATCTTGCTTAACTAACGCTTTTACATTAGAATTAGGTATTGAGTACGAAATGTAATGTCAGAAAATGGCACTTTACTCTTGTGATTTTTCGGTTTTTTCAATTTTCTGAAAGAATCTATCATTAGATTTTTTAAATACGACAATCTTGCTTATATAACAAGTTTACATTAGAATTAAGTTTTTAGAACGAAATGTAATGTCAGAAAATGTCACTTTACTCTTGTGAATTCTCGGTTTTTTCAATTTTCTGAAAAAACCTATCATTAGATTTTCTTCAAAGTACGATATTCCTGCTTAAATTACGTTTTTACATAGGGATTGAGAAGTTAGGACGAAATCTAATGTCAGAAAATGGCACTTTACTCTTGTGAATTTTCGGTTTTTTCAATTATCTGAAAAAACCTATCATCAGATTTTTTAAATACGAGAATCTTGCTTAACTAACGCTTTTACATTAGAATTAGGTATTGAGTACGAAATGTAATGTCAGAAAATGGCACTTTACTCTTGTGATTTTTCGGTTTTTTCAATTTTCTGAAAGAATCTATCATTAGATTTTTTAAATACGACAATCTTGCTTATATAACAATTTTACATTAGAATTAAGTTTTTAGAACGAAATGTAATGTCAGAAAATGTCACTTTACTCTTGTGAATTCTCGGTTTTTTCAATTTTCTGAAAAAACCTATCATCAGATTTTTTAAATACGAGAATCTTGCTTAACTAACGCTTTTACATTAGAATTAGGTGTTGAGTACGAAATGTAATGTCAGAAAATGGCACTTTACTCTTGTGATTTTTCTGTTTTTTTCAATTTTCTGAAAAATCCTATCATTAGATTTTCTTCAAAATACGATATTCGTGCTTAAATAACGTTTTTACATAGGGATTAAGCATTTAGAACGAAATGTAATGTCAGAAAATGGCACATTACTCTTGTGATTTTTCGGTTTTTTTCAATTTTCTGAAAAATCCTATCATTAGATTTTCTTCAAAATACGATATTCGTGCTTAAATAACGTTTTTACATAGGGATTAAGCATGTAGAACGAAATGTAACGTCAGAAAATGGCACTTTGCTCTTGTGATTTTTCGGTTTTTCCAATTTTCTGAAAAAACCTATCATTAGATTTTCTTCGAGACACAATATTCTTGCTTAGATAACGTTTTTACATAGGGATTAAGCATTTAGAACGAAATCTAATGTCAGAAAATGACACTTTACTCTTGTGATTTTACGGTTTTTCCAATTTTCTGAAAAAACCTATCATCAGATTTTTTAAATACGAGAATCTTGCTTAACTAACGATTTTACATTAGAATTAGGTATTGAGTACGAAATATAATGTCAGAAAATGGCGCTTTACTCTAGTGATTTTTCGGTTTTTTAAACTTTCTGTAAAAACCACTCATTAGATTTTCTTCAAAGTACGATATTCTTGCTTAGATATCGTTTTTACATAGGGATTAAGCATGTAGAACGAAATGTAACGTCAGAAAATGGCACTTTGCTCTTGTGATTTTTCGGTTTTTCCAATTTTCTGAAAAAACCTATCATTAGATTTTCTTCGAGACACAATATTCTTGCTTAGATAACGTTTTTACATAGGGATTAAGCATTTAGAACGAAATCTAATGTCAGAAAATGACACTTTACTCTTGTGATTTTACGGTTTTTCCAATTTTCTGAAAAAACCTATCATCAGATTTTTCAAATACGAGAATCTTGCTTAACTAACGATTTTACATTAGAATTAGGTATTGAGTACGAAATATAATGTCAGAAAATGGCGCTTTACTCTAGTGATTTTTCGGTTTTTTCAACTTTCTGTAAAAACCAATCATTAGATTTTCTTCAAAGTACGATATTCTTGCTTAAATATCGTTTCTACATAGGGATTAAGCATTTAGAACGAAATCTAATGTCAGAAAATGGCGCTTTACTCTAGTGATTTTACGGTTTTTCCAATTTTCTGAAAAAACCTATCATCAGATTTTTTAAATACGAGAATCTTGCTTAACTAACGCTTTTACATTAGAATTAGGTATTGAGTACGAAATGTAATGACAGAAAATGGCACTTTACTCTTGTGATTTTTCTGTTTTTTTCAATTTTCTGAAAAATCCTATCATTAGATTTTCTTCAAAATACGATATTCGTGCTTAAATAACGTTTTTAAATAGGGATTAAGCATTTAGAACGAAATGTAATGTCAGAAAATGGCACATTACTCTTGTGATTTTTCGGTTTTTTTCAATTTTCTGAAAAAACCTATCATTAGATTTTCTTCAAAATATGATATTCGTGCTTAAATAACGTTTTTACATAGGGATTAAGCATGTAGAACGAAATGTAACGTCAGAAAATGGCACTTTACTCTTGTGATTTTTCTGTTTTTTTCAATTTTCTGAAAAATCCTATCATTAGATTTTCTTCAAAATACGATATTCGTGCTTAAATAACGTTTTTACATAGGGATTAAGCATTTAGAACGAAATGTAATGTCAGAAAATGGCACATTACTCTTGTGATTTTTCGGTTTTTTTCAATTTTCTGAAAAATCCTATCATTAGATTTTCTTCAAAATACGATATTCGTGCTTAAATAACGTTTCTACATAGGGATTAGGCATTTAGAACGAAATCTAACGTCAGAAAATTGCGCTTTACTCTAGTGATTTTTCGGTTTTTTCTAATTTCTGAAAGAATCAATCATTAGATTTTCTTCAAAGTCCGATATTCTTGCTTAGATAACGTTTTTACATAGGGATTAAGCATGTTGAACGAAATGTAATGTCAGAAAATGGCACTTTGCTCTTGTGATTTTTCGGTTTTTCCAATTTTCTGAAAAAACCTATCATTAGATTTTCTTCGAGACACAATATTCTTGCTTAGATAACGTTTTTACATAGGGATTAAGCATTTAGAACGAAATCTAATGTCAGAAAATGACACTTTACTCTTGTGATTTTACGGTTTTTCCAATTTTCTGAAAAAACCTATCATCAGATTTTTTAAATACGAGAATCTTGCTTAACTAACGATTTTACATTAGAATTAGGTATTGAGTACGAAATATAATGTCAGAAAATGGCACTTTACTCTTGTGAATTCTCGGTTTTTTCAATTTTCTGAAAAAACCTATCATTAGATTTTCTTCAAAGTACGATATTCCTGCTTAAATAACGTTTTTACATAGGGATTGAGAAGTTAGGACGAAATCTAATGTCAGAAAATGGCACTTTACTCTTGTGAATTTTCGGTTTTTTCAATTATCTGAAAAAACCTATCATCAGATTTTTTAAATACGAGAATCTTGCTTAACTAACGCTTTTACATTAGAATTAGGTATTGAGTACGAAATGTAATGTCAGAAAATGGCACTTTACTCTTGTGATTTTTCGGTTTTTTCAATTTTCTGAAAGAATCTATCATTAGATTTTTTAAATACGACAATCTTGCTTATATAACAAGTTTACATTAGAATTAAGTTTTTAGAACGAAATGAATGTCAGAAAATGTCACTTTACTCTTGTGAATTCTCGGTTTTTTCAATTTTCTGAAAAAACCTATCATTAGATTTTCTTCAAAGTACGATATTCCTGCTTAAATAACGTTTTTACATAGGGATTGAGAAGTTAGGACGAAATCTAATGTCAGAAAATGGCACTTTACTCTTGTGAATTTTCGGTTTTTTCAATTATCTGAAAAAACCTATCATCAGATTTTTTAAATACGAGAATCTTGCTTAACTAACGCTTTTACATTAGAATTAGGTATTGAGTACGAAATGTAATGTCAGAAAATGGCACTTTACTCTTGTGATTTTTCGGTTTTTTTCAATTTTCTGAAAAAACCTATCATTAGATTTTCTTCAAAATACGATATTCGTGCTTAAATAACGTTTTTAAATAGGGATTAAGCATTTAGAACGAAATGTAATGTCAGAAAATGGCACATTACTCTTGTGATTTTTCGGTTTTTTTCAATTTTCTGAAAAAACCTATCATTAGATTTTCTTCAAAATATGATATTCGTGCTTAAATAACGTTTTTACATAGGGATTAAGCATGTAGAACGAAATGTAACGTCAGAAAATGGCACTTTACTCTTGTGATTTTTCTGTTTTTTTCAATTTTCTGAAAAATCCTATCATTAGATTTTCTTCAAAATACGATATTCGTGATTAGATAACGTTTTTACATAGGGATTAAGCATTTAGAACGAAATGTAATGTCAGAAAATGGCACTTTACTCTTGTGATTTTTCTGTTTTTTTCAATTTTCTGAAAAATCCTATCATTAGATTTTCTTCAAAATACGATATTCGTGCTTAAATAACGTTTTTACATAGGGATTAAGCATTTAGAACGAAATGTAATGTCAGAAAATGGCACATTACTCTTGTGATTTTTCGGATTTTTCAATTTTCTGAAAGAATCCATCATTAGATTTTTTAAATACGACAATCTTGCTTATATAACAAGTTTACATTAGAATTAAGTTTTTAGAACGAAATGTAATGTCAGAAAATGTCACTTTACTCTTGTGAATTCTCGGTTTTTTCAATTTTCTGAAAAAACCTATCATTAGATTTTCTTCAAAGTACGATATTCCTGCTTAAATAACGTTTTTACATAGGGATTGAGAAGTTAGGACGAAATCTAATGTCAGAAAATGGCACTTTACTCTTGTGAATTTTCGGTTTTTTCAATTATCTGAAAAAACCTATCATCAGATTTTTTAAATACGAGAATCTTGCTTAACTAACGCTTTTACATTAGAATTAGGTATTGAGTACGAAATGTAATGTCAGAAAATGGCACTTTACTCTTGTGATTTTTCGGTTTTTTCAATTTTCTGAAAGAATCTATCATTAGATTTTTTAAATACGACAATCTTGCTTATATAACAAGTTTACATTAGAATTAAGTTTTTAGAACGAAATGTAATGTCAGAAAATGTCACTTTACTCTTGTGAATTCTCGGTTTTTTCAATTTTCTGAAAAAACCTATCATTAGATTTTCTTCAAAGTACGATATTCCTGCTTAAATAACGTTTTTACATAGGGATTGAGAAGTTAGGACGAAATCTAATGTCAGAAAATGGCACTTTACTCTTGTGAATTTTCGGTTTTTTCAATTATCTGAAAAAACCTATCATCAGATTTTTTAAATACGAGAATCTTGCTTAACTAACGCTTTTACATTAGAATTAGGTATTGAGTACGAAATGTAATGTCAGAAAATGGCACTTTACTCTTGTGATTTTTCGGTTTTTTCAATTTTCTGAAAGAATCTATCATTAGATTTTTTAAATACGACAATCTTGCTTATATAACAATTTTACATTAGAATTAAGTTTTTAGAACGAAATGTAATGTCAGAAAATGTCACTTTACTCTTGTGAATTCTCGGTTTTTTCAATTTTCTGAAAAAACCTATCATCAGATTTTTTAAATACGAGAATCTTGCTTAACTAACGCTTTTACATTAGAATTAGGTGTTGAGTACGAAATGTAATGTCAGAAAATGGCACTTTACTCTTGTGATTTTTCTGTTTTTTTCAATTTTCTGAAAAATCCTATCATTAGATTTTCTTCAAAATACGATATTCGTGCTTAAATAACGTTTTTACATAGGGATTAAGCATTTAGAACGAAATGTAATGTCAGAAAATGGCACATTACTCTTGTGATTTTTCGGTTTTTTTCAATTTTCTGAAAAATCCTATCATTAGATTTTCTTCAAAATACGATATTCGTGCTTAAATAACGTTTTTACATAGGGATTAAGCATGTAGAACGAAATGTAAGGTCAGAAAATGGCACTTTGCTCTTGTGATTTTTCGGTTTTTCCAATTTTCTGAAAAAACCTATCATTAGATTTTCTTCGAGACACAATATTCTTGCTTAGATAACGTTTTTACATAGGGATTAAGCATTTAGAACGAAATCTAATGTCAGAAAATGACACTTTACTCTTGTGATTTTACGGTTTTTCCAATTTTCTGAAAAAACCTATCATCAGATTTTTTAAATACGAGAATCTTGCTTAACTAACGATTTTACATTAGAATTAGGTATTGAGTACGAAATATAAAGTCAGAAAATGGCGCTTTACTCTAGTGATTTTTCGGTTTTTTCAACTTTCTGTAAAAACCAATCATTAGATTTTCTTCAAAGTACGATATTCTTGCTTAGATATCGTTTTTACATAGGGATTAGGCATTTAGAACGAAATCTAATGACAGAAAATGGCACTTTGCTCTTGTGATTTTTCGGTTTTTCCAATTTTCTGAAAGAATCTATCATTAGATTTTTTAAATACGACAATCTTGCTTATATAACAATTTTACATTAGAATTAAGTTTTTAGAACGAAATGTAATGTCAGAAAATGTCACTTTACTCTTGTGAATTCTCGGTTTTTTCAATTTTCTGAAAAAACCTATCATTAGATTTTCTTCAAAGTACGATAATCCTGCTTAAATAACGTTTTTACATAGGGATTAAGCATTTAGAACGAAATCTAATGTCAGAAAATGACACTTTACTCTTGTGATTTTACGGTTTTTCCAATTTTCTGAAAAAACCTATCATCAGATTTTTTAAATACGAGAATCTTGCTTAACTAACGCCTTTACATTAGAATTAGGTATTGAGTACGAAATGTAATGTCAGAAAATGGCACTTTACCTTTTGATTTTTCGGTTTTTTCAATTTTCTGAAAAAACCTATCATTAGATTTTCTTCAAAGTACGATATTCCTGCTTAAATAACGTTTTTACATAGGGATTGTGCATTTAGAACGAAATCTAATTTCAGAAAATGACACTTTACTCTTGTGATTTTACGGTTTTTCCAATTTTCTGAAAAAACCTATCATCAGATTTTTCAAATACGAGAATCTTGCTTAACTAACGATTTTACATTAGAATTAGGTATTGAGTACGAAATATAATGTCAGAAAATGGCGCTTTACTCCAGTGATTTTTCGGTTTTTTCAACTTTCTGTAAAAACCAAACATTAGATTTTCTTCAAAGTACGATATTCTTGCTTAAATATCGTTTTTACATAGGGATTAGGCATTTAGAACGAAATCTAATGACAGAAAATGGCACTTTACTCTTGTGATTTTTCGGTTTTTTCAATTTTCTGAAAGAATCTATCATTAGATTTTTTAAATACGACAATCTTGCTTATATAACAATTTTACATTAGAATTAAGTTTTTAGAACGAAATGTAATGTCAGAAAATGTCACTTTACTCTTGTGAATTCTCGGTTTTTTCAATTTTCTGAAAAAACCTATCATTAGATTTTCTTCAAAGTACGATAATCCTGCTTAAATAACGTTTTTACATAGGGATTGAGCAGTTAGGACGAAATCTAATGTCAGAAAATGGCACTTTACTCTTGTGAATTTTCGGTTTTTTCAATTATCTGAAAAAACCTATCATCAGATTTTTTAAATACGAGAATCTTGCTTAACTAACGCTTTTACATTAGAATTAGGTATTGAGTACGAAATGTAATGTCAGAAAATGGCACTTTACTCTTGTGATTTTTCTGTTTTTTTCAATTTTCTGAAAAATCCTATCATTAGATTTTCTTCAAAATACGATATTCGTGCTTAAATAACGTTTTTACATAGGGATTAAGCATTTAGAACGAAATGTAATGTCAGAAAATGGCACATTACTCTTGTGATTTTACGGTTTTTCCAATTTTCTGAAAAAACCTATCATCAGATTTTTTAAATACGAGAATCTTGCTTAACTAACGCTTTTACATTAGAATTAGGTATTGAGTACGAAATGTAATGTCAGAAAATGGCACTTTACTCTTGTGATTTTTCTGTTTTTGTCAATTTTCTGAAAAATCCTATCATTAGATTTTCTTCAAAATACGATATTCGTGCTTAAATAACGTTTTTACATAGGGATTAAGCATTTAGAACGAAATGTAATGTCAGAAAATGGCACATTACTCTTGTGATTTTTCGGTTTTTTTCAATTTTCTGAAAAATCCTATCATTAGATTTTCTTCAAAATACGATATTCGTGCTTAAATAACGTTTTTACATAGGGCTTAAGCATGTAGAACGAAATGTAACGTCAGAAAATGGCACTTTGCTCTTGTGATTTTTCGGTTTTTCCAATTTTCTGAAAAAACCTATCATTAGATTTTCTTCGAGGCACAATATTCTTGCTTAGATATCGTTTTTACATAGGGATTAAGCATTTAGAACGAAATCTAATGTCAGAAAATGACACTTTACTCTTGTGATTTTACGGTTTTTCCAATTTTCTGAAAAAACTTATCATCAGATTTTTTAAATACGAGAATCTTGCTTATATAACAATTTTACATTAGAATTAAGTTTTTAGAACGAAATGTAATGTCAGAAAATGTCACTTTACTCTTGTGAATTCTCGGTTTTTTCAATTTTCTGAAAAAACCTATCATTAGATTTTCTTCAAAGTACGATATTCCTGCTTAAATAACGTTTTTACATAGGGATTGAGAAGTTAGGACGAAATCTAATGTCAGAAAATGGCACTTTACTCTTGTGAATTTTCGGTTTTTTCAATTATCTGAAAAAACCTATCATCAGATTTTTTAAATACGAGAATCTTGCTTAACTAACGCTTTTACATTAGAATTAGGTATTGAGTACGAAATGTAATGTCAGAAAATGGCACTTTACTCTTGTGATTTTTCGGTTTTTTCAATTTTCTGAAAGAATCTATCATTAGATTTTTTAAATACGACAATCTTGCTTATATAACAAGTTTACATTAGAATTAAGTTTTTAGAACGAAATGAATGTCAGAAAATGTCACTTTACTCTTGTGAATTCTCGGTTTTTTCAATTTTCTGAAAAAACCTATCATTAGATTTTCTTCAAAGTACGATATTCCTGCTTAAATAACGTTTTTACATAGGGATTGAGAAGTTAGGACGAAATCTAATGTCAGAAAATGGCACTTTACTCTTGTGAATTTTCGGTTTTTTCAATTATCTGAAAAAACCTATCATCAGATTTTTTAAATACGAGAATCTTGCTTAACTAACGCTTTTACATTAGAATTAGGTATTGAGTACGAAATGTAATGTCAGAAAATGGCACTTTACTCTTGTGATTTTTCGGTTTTTTTCAATTTTCTGAAAAAACCTATCATTAGATTTTCTTCAAAATACGATATTCGTGCTTAAATAACGTTTTTAAATAGGGATTAAGCATTTAGAACGAAATGTAATGTCAGAAAATGGCACATTACTCTTGTGATTTTTCGGTTTTTTTCAATTTTCTGAAAAAACCTATCATTAGATTTTCTTCAAAATATGATATTCGTGCTTAAATAACGTTTTTACATAGGGATTAAGCATGTAGAACGAAATGTAACGTCAGAAAATGGCACTTTACTCTTGTGATTTTTCTGTTTTTTTCAATTTTCTGAAAAATCCTATCATTAGATTTTCTTCAAAATACGATATTCGTGATTAGATAACGTTTTTACATAGGGATTAAGCATTTAGAACGAAATGTAATGTCAGAAAATGGCACTTTACTCTTGTGATTTTTCTGTTTTTTTCAATTTTCTGAAAAATCCTATCATTAGATTTTCTTCAAAATACGATATTGGTGCTTAAATAACGTTTTTACATAGGGATTAAGCATTTAGAACGAAATGTAATGTCAGAAAATGGCACATTACTCTTGTGATTTTTCGGATTTTTCAATTTTCTGAAAGAATCCATCATTAGATTTTTTAAATACGACAATCTTGCTTATATAACAAGTTTACATTAGAATTAAGTTTTTAGAACGAAATGTAATGTCAGAAAATGTCACTTTACTCTTGTGAATTCTCGGTTTTTTCAATTTTCTGAAAAAACCTATCATTAGATTTTCTTCAAAGTACGATATTCCTGCTTAAATAACGTTTTTACATAGGGATTGAGAAGTTAGGACGAAATCTAATGTCAGAAAATGGCACTTTACTCTTGTGAATTTTCGGTTTTTTCAATTATCTGAAAAAACCTATCATCAGATTTTTTAAATACGAGAATCTTGCTTAACTAACGCTTTTACATTAGAATTAGGTATTGAGTACGAAATGTAATGTCAGAAAATGGCACTTTACTCTTGTGATTTTTCGGTTTTTTCAATTTTCTGAAAGAATCTATCATTAGATTTTTTAAATACGACAATCTTGCTTATATAACAAGTTTACATTAGAATTAAGTTTTTAGAACGAAATGTAATGTCAGAAAATGTCACTTTACTCTTGTGAATTCTCGGTTTTTTCAATTTTCTGAAAAAACCTATCATTAGATTTTCTTCAAAGTACGATATTCCTGCATAAATAACGTTTTTACATAGGGATTGAGAAGTTAGGACGAAATCTAATGTCAGAAAATGGCACTTTACTCTTGTGAATTTTCGGTTTTTTCAATTATCTGAAAAAACCTATCATCAGATTTTTTAAATACGAGAATCTTGCTTAACTAACGCTTTTACATTAGAATTAGGTATTGAGTACGAAATGTAATGTCAGAAAATGGCACTTTACTCTTGTGATTTTTCGGTTTTTTCAATTTTCTGAAAGAATCTATCATTAGATTTTTTAAATACGACAATCTTGCTTATATAACAATTTTACATTAGAATTAAGTTTTTAGAACGAAATGTAATGTCAGAAAATGTCACTTTACTCTTGTGAATTCTCGGTTTTTTCAATTTTCTGAAAAAACCTATCATCAGATTTTTTAAATACGAGAATCTTGCTTAACTAACGCTTTTACATTAGAATTAGGTGTTGAGTACGAAATGTAATGTCAGAAAATGGCACTTTACTCTTGTGATTTTTCTGTTTTTTTCAATTTTCTGAAAAATCCTATCATTAGATTTTCTTCAAAATACGATATTCGTGCTTAAATAACGTTTTTACATAGGGATTAAGCATTTAGAACGAAATGTAATGTCAGAAAATGGCACATTACTCTTGTGATTTTTCGGTTTTTTTCAATTTTCTGAAAAATCCTATCATTAGATTTTCTTCAAAATACGATATTCGTGCTTAAATAACGTTTTTACATAGGGATTAAGCATGTAGAACGAAATGTAACGTCAGAAAATGGCACTTTGCTCTTGTGATTTTTCGGTTTTTCCAATTTTCTGAAAAAACCTATCATTAGATTTTCTTCGAGACACAATATTCTTGCTTAGATAACGTTTTTACATAGGGATTAAGCATTTAGAACGAAATCTAATGTCAGAAAATGACACTTTACTCTTGTGATTTTACGGTTTTTCCAATTTTCTGAAAAAACCTATCATCAGATTTTTTAAATACGAGAATCTTGCTTAACTAACGATTTTACATTAGAATTAGGTATTGAGTACGAAATATAAAGTCAGAAAATGGCGCTTTACTCTAGTGATTTTTCGGTTTTTTCAACTTTCTGTAAAAACCAATCATTAGATTTTCTTCAAAGTACGATATTCTTGCTTAGATATCGTTTTTACATAGGGATTAGGCATTTAGAACGAAATCTAATGACAGAAAATGGCACTTTGCTCTTGTGATTTTTCGGTTTTTCCAATTTTCTGAAAGAATCTATCATTAGATTTTTTAAATACGACAATCTTGCTTATATAACAATTTTACATTAGAATTAAGTTTTTAGAACGAAATGTAATGTCAGAAAATGTCACTTTACTCTTGTGAATTCTCGGTTTTTTCAATTTTCTGAAAAAACCTATCATTAGATTTTCTTCAAAGTACGATAATCCTGCTTAAATAACGTTTTTACATAGGGATTAAGCATTTAGAACGAAATCTAATGTCAGAAAATGACACTTTACTCTTGTGATTTTACGGTTTTTCCAATTTTCTGAAAAAACCTATCATCAGATTTTTTAAATACGAGAATCTTGCTTAACTAACGCCTTTACATTAGAATTAGGTATTGAGTACGAAATGTAATGTCAGAAAATGGCACTTTACCTTTTGATTTTTCGGTTTTTTCAATTTTCTGAAAAAACCTATCATTAGATTTTCTTCAAAGTACGATATTCCTGCTTAAATAACGTTTTTACATAGGGATTGTGCATTTAGAACGAAATCTAATTTCAGAAAATGACACTTTACTCTTGTGATTTTACGGTTTTTCCAATTTTCTGAAAAAACCTATCATCAGATTTTTCAAATACGAGAATCTTGCTTAACTAACGATTTTACATTAGAATTAGGTATTGAGTACGAAATATAATGTCAGAAAATGGCGCTTTACTCCAGTGATTTTTCGGTTTTTTCAACTTTCTGTAAAAACCAAACATTAGATTTTCTTCAAAGTACGATATTCTTGCTTAAATATCGTTTTTACATAGGGATTAGGCATTTAGAACGAAATCTAATGACAGAAAATGGCACTTTACTCTTGTGATTTTTCGGTTTTTTCAATTTTCTGAAAGAATCTATCATTAGATTTTTTAAATACGACAATCTTGCTTATATAACAATTTTACATTAGAATTAAGTTTTTAGAACGAAATGTAATGTCAGAAAATGTCACTTTACTCTTGTGAATTCTCGGTTTTTTCAATTTTCTGAAAAAACCTATCATTAGATTTTCTTCAAAGTACGATAATCCTGCTTAAATAACGTTTTTACATAGGGATTGAGCAGTTAGGACGAAATCTAATGTCAGAAAATGGCACTTTACTCTTGTGAATTTTCGGTTTTTTCAATTATCTGAAAAAACCTATCATCAGATTTTTTAAATACGAGAATCTTGCTTAACTAACGCTTTTACATTAGAATTAGGTATTGAGTACGAAATGTAATGTCAGAAAATGGCACTTTACTCTTGTGATTTTTCTGTTTTTTTCAATTTTCTGAAAAATCCTATCATTAGATTTTCTTCAAAATACGATATTCGTGCTTAAATAACGTTTTTACATAGGGATTAAGCATTTAGAACGAAATGTAATGTCAGAAAATGGCACATTACTCTTGTGATTTTACGGTTTTTCCAATTTTCTGAAAAAACCTATCATCAGATTTTTTAAATACGAGAATCTTGCTTAACTAACGCTTTTACATTAGAATTAGGTATTGAGTACGAAATGTAATGTCAGAAAATGGCACTTTACTCTTGTGATTTTTCTGTTTTTGTCAATTTTCTGAAAAATCCTATCATTAGATTTTCTTCAAAATACGATATTCGTGCTTAAATAACGTTTTTACATAGGGCTTAAGCATGTAGAACGAAATGTAACGTCAGAAAATGGCACTTTGCTCTTGTGATTTTTCGGTTTTTCCAATTTTCTGAAAAAACCTATCATTAGATTTTCTTCGAGGCACAATATTCTTGCTTAGATATCGTTTTTACATAGGGATTAAGCATTTAGAACGAAATCTAATGTCAGAAAATGACACTTTACTCTTGTGATTTTACGGTTTTTCCAATTTTCTGAAAAAACTTATCATCAGATTTTTTAAATACGAGAATCTTGCTTATATAACAATTTTACATTAGAATTAAGTTTTTAGAACGAAATGTAATGTCAGAAAATGTCACTTTACTCTTGTGAATTCTCGGTTTTTTCAATTTTCTGAAAAAACCTATCATTAGATTTTCTTCAAAGTACGATATTCCTGCTTAAATAACGTTTTTACATAGGGATTGAGTAGTTAGGACGAAATCTAATGTCAGAAAATGGCACTTTACTCTTGTGAATTTTCGGTTTTTTCAATTATCTGAAAAAACCTATCATCAGATTTTTTAAATACGAGAATCTTGCTTAACTAACGCTTTTACATTAGAATTAGGTATTGAGTACGAAATGTAATGTCAGAAAATGGCACTTTACTCTTGTGATTTTTCGGTTTTTTCAATTTTCTGAAAGAATCTATCATTAGATTTTTTAAATACGACAATCTTGCTTATATAACAAGTTTACATTAGAATTAAGTTTTTAGAACGAAATGAATGTCAGAAAATGTCAATTTACTCTTGTGAATTCTCGGTTTTTTCAATTTTCTGAAAAAACCTATCATTAGATTTTCTTCAAAGTACGATATTCCTGCTTAAATAACGTTTTTACATAGGGATTGAGAAGTTAGGACGAAATCTAATGTCAGAAAATGGCACTTTACTCTTGTGAATTTTCGGTTTTTTCAATTATCTGAAAAAACCTATCATCAGATTTTTTAAATACGAGAATCTTGCTTAACTAACGCTTTTACATTAGAATTAGGTATTGAGTACGAAATGTAATGTCAGAAAATGGCACTTTACTCTTGTGATTTTTCGGTTTTTTTCAATTTTCTGAAAAAACCTATCATTAGATTTTCTTCAAAATACGATATTCGTGCTTAAATAACGTTTTTAAATAGGGATTAAGCATTTAGAACGAAATGTAATGTCAGAAAATGGCACATTACTCTTGTGATTTTTCGGTTTTTTTCAATTTTCTGAAAAAACCTATCATTAGATTTTCTTCAAAATATGATATTCGTGCTTAAATAACGTTTTTACATAGGGATTAAGCATGTAGAACGAAATGTAACGTCAGAAAATGGCACTTTACTCTTGTGATTTTTCTGTTTTTTTCAATTTTCTGAAAAATCCTATCATTAGATTTTCTTCAAAATACGATATTCGTGATTAGATAACGTTTTTACATAGGGATTAAGCATTTAGAACGAAATGTAATGTCAGAAAATGGCACTTTACTCTTGTGATTTTTCTGTTTTTTTCAATTTTCTGAAAAATCCTATCATTAGATTTTCTTCAAAATACGATATTCGTGCTTAAATAACGTTTTTACATAGGGATTAAGCATTTAGAACGAAATGTAATGTCAGAAAATGGCACATTACTCTTGTGATTTTTCGGATTTTTCAATTTTCTGAAAGAATCCATCATTAGATTTTTTAAATACGACAATCTTGCTTATATAACAAGTTTACATTAGAATTAAGTTTTTAGAACGAAATGTAATGTCAGAAAATGTCACTTTACTCTTGTGAATTCTCGGTTTTTTCAATTTTCTGAAAAAACCTATCATTAGATTTTCTTCAAAGTACGATATTCCTGCTTAAATAACGTTTTTACATAGGGATTGAGAAGTTAGGACGAAATCTAATGTCAGAAAATGGCACTTTACTCTTGTGAATTTTCGGTTTTTTCAATTATCTGAAAAAACCTATCATCAGATTTTTTAAATACGAGAATCTTGCTTAACTAACGCTTTTACATTAGAATTAGGTATTGAGTACGAAATGTAATGTCAGAAAATGGCACTTTACTCTTGTGATTTTTCGGTTTTTTCAATTTTCTGAAAGAATCTATCATTAGATTTTTTAAATACGACAATCTTGCTTATATAACAAGTTTACATTAGAATTAAGTTTTTAGAACGAAATGTAATGTCAGAAAATGTCACTTTACTCTTGTGAATTCTCGGTTTTTTCAATTTTCTGAAAAAACCTATCATTAGATTTTCTTCAAAGTACGATATTCCTGCTTAAATAACGTTTTTACATAGGGATTGAGAAGTTAGGACGAAATCTAATGTCAGAAAATGGCACTTTACTCTTGTGAATTTTCGGTTTTTTCAATTATCTGAAAAAACCTATCATCAGATTTTTTAAATACGAGAATCTTGCTTAACTAACGCTTTTACATTAGAATTAGGTATTGAGTACGAAATGTAATGTCAGAAAATGGCACTTTACTCTTGTGATTTTTCGGTTTTTTCAATTTTCTGAAAGAATCTATCATTAGATTTTTTAAATACGACAATCTTGCTTATATAACAATTTTACATTAGAATTAAGTTTTTAGAACGAAATGTAATGTCAGAAAATGTCACTTTACTCTTGTGAATTCTCGGTTTTTTCAATTTTCTGAAAAAACCTATCATCAGATTTTTTAAATACGAGAATCTTGCTTAACTAACGCTTTTACATTAGAATTAGGTGTTGAGTACGAAATGTAATGTCAGAAAATGGCACTTTACTCTTGTGATTTTTCTGTTTTTTTCAATTTTCTGAAAAATCCTATCATTAGATTTTCTTCAAAATACGATATTCGTGCTTAAATAACGTTTTTACATAGGGATTAAGCATTTAGAACGAAATGTAATGTCAGAAAATGGCACATTACTCTTGTGATTTTTCGGTTTTTTTCAATTTTCTGAAAAATCCTATCATTAGATTTTCTTCAAAATACGATATTCGTGCTTAAATAACGTTTTTACATAGGGATTAAGCATGTAGAACGAAATGTAACGTCAGAAAATGGCACTTTGCTCTTGTGATTTTTCGGTTTTTCCAATTTTCTGAAAAAACCTATCATTAGATTTTCTTCGAGACACAATATTCTTGCTTAGATAACGTTTTTACATAGGGATTAAGCATTTAGAACGAAATCTAATGTCAGAAAATGACACTTTACTCTTGTGATTTTACGGTTTTTCCAATTTTCTGAAAAAACCTATCATCAGATTTTTTAAATACGAGAATCTTGCTTAACTAACGATTTTACATTAGAATTAGGTATTGAGTACGAAATATAAAGTCAGAAAATGGCGCTTTACTCTAGTGATTTTTCGGTTTTTTCAACTTTCTGTAAAAACCAATCATTAGATTTTCTTCAAAGTACGATATTCTTGCTTAGATATCGTTTTTACATAGGGATTAGGCATTTAGAACGAAATCTAATGACAGAAAATGGCACTTTGCTCTTGTGATTTTTCGGTTTTTCCAATTTTCTGAAAGAATCTATCATTAGATTTTTTAAATACGACAATCTTGCTTATATAACAATTTTACATTAGAATTAAGTTTTTAGAACGAAATGTAATGTCAGAAAATGTCACTTTACTCTTGTGAATTCTCGGTTTTTTCAATATTCTGAAAAAACCTATCATTAGAT
This sequence comes from Megalopta genalis, assembly GCF_051020955.1. Classification (NCBI taxonomy): domain Eukaryota; kingdom Metazoa; phylum Arthropoda; class Insecta; order Hymenoptera; family Halictidae; genus Megalopta; species Megalopta genalis. The sequence goes on from NC_135022.1 coordinate 6,190,998, forward strand.
TTTCTTCAAAGTACGATAATCCTGCTTAAATAACGTTTTTACATAGGGATTAAGCATTTAGAACGAAATCTAATGTCAGAAAATGACACTTTACTCTTGTGATTTTACGGTTTTTCCAATTTTCTGAAAAAACCTATCATCAGATTTTTTAAATACGAGAATCTTGCTTAACTAACGCCTTTACATTAGAATTAGGTACTGAGTACGAAATGTAATGTCAGAAAATGGCACTTTACCTTTTGATTTTTCGGTTTTTTCAATTTTCTGAAAAAACCTATCATTAGATTTTCTTCAAAGTACGATATTCCTGCTTAAATAACGTTTTTACATAGGGATTGTGCATTTAGAACGAAATCTAATTTCAGAAAATGACACTTTACTCTTGTGATTTTACGGTTTTTCCAATTTTCTGAAAAAACCTATCATCAGATTTTTCAAATACGAGAATCTTGCTTAACTAACGATTTTACATTAGAATTAGGTATTGAGTACGAAATATAATGTCAGAAAATGGCGCTTTACTCCAGTGATTTTTCGGTTTTTTCAACTTTCTGTAAAAACCAAACATTAGATTTTCTTCAAAGTACGATATTCTTGCTTAAATATCGTTTTTACATAGGGATTAGGCATTTAGAACGAAATCTAATGACAGAAAATGGCACTTTACTCTTGTGATTTTTCGGTTTTTTCAATTTTCTGAAAGAATCTATCATTAGATTTTTTAAATACGACAATCTTGCTTATATAACAATTTTACATTAGAATTAAGTTTTTAGAACGAAATGTAATGTCAGAAAATGTCACTTTACTCTTGTGAATTCTCGGTTTTTTCAATTTTCTGAAAAAACCTATCATTAGATTTTCTTCAAAGTACGATAATCCTGCTTAAATAACGTTTTTACATAGGGATTGAGCAGTTAGGACGAAATCTAATGTCAGAAAATGGCACTTTACTCTTGTGAATTTTCGGTTTTTTCAATTATCTGAAAAAACCTATCATCAGATTTTTTAAATACGAGAATCTTGCTTAACTAACGCTTTTACATTAGAATTAGGTATTGAGTACGAAATGTAATGTCAGAAAATGGCACTTTACTCTTGTGATTTTTCTGTTTTTTTCAATTTTCTGAAAAATCCTATCATTAGATTTTCTTCAAAATACGATATTCGTGCTTAAATAACGTTTTTACATAGGGATTAAGCATTTAGAACGAAATGTAATGTTAGAAAATGGCACATTACTCTTGTGATTTTACGGTTTTTCCAATTTTCTGAAAAAACCTATCATCAGATTTTTTAAATACGAGAATCTTGCTTAACTAACGCTTTTACATTAGAATTAGGTATTGAGTACGAAATGTAATGTCAGAAAATGGCACTTTACTCTTGTGATTTTTCTGTTTTTGTCAATTTTCTGAAAAATCCTATCATTAGATTTTCTTCAAAATACGATATTCGTGCTTAAATAACGTTTTTACATAGGGATTAAGCATTTAGAACGAAATGTAATTTCAGAAAATGGCACATTACTCTTGTGATTTTTCGGTTTTTTTCAATTTTCTGAAAAATCCTATCATTAGATTTTCTTCAAAATACGATATTCGTGCTTAAATAACGTTTTTACATAGGGCTTAAGCATGTAGAACGAAATGTAACGTCAGAAAATGGCACTTTGCTCTTGTGATTTTTCGGTTTTTCCAATTTTCTGAAAAAACCTATCATTAGATTTTCTTCGAGGCACAATATTCTTGCTTAGATATCGTTTTTACATAGGGATTAAGCATTTAGAACGAAATCTAATGTCAGAAAATGACACTTTACTCTTGTGATTTTACGGTTTTTCCAATTTTCTGAAAAAACTTATCATCAGATTTTTTAAATACGAGAATCTTGCTTATATAACAATTTTACATTAGAATTAAGTTTTTAGAACGAAATGTAATGTCAGAAAATGTCACTTTACTCTTGTGAATTCTCGGTTTTTTCAATTTTCTGAAAAATCCTATCATTAGATTTTCTTCAAAATACGATATTCGTGCTTAAATAACGTTTTTACATAGGGATTAAGCATTTAGAACGAAATGTAATGTCAGAAAATGGCACATTACTCTTGTGATTTTTCGGATTTTTCAATTTTCTGAAAGAATCCATCATTAGATTTTTTAAATACGACAATCTTGCTTATATAACAAGTTTACATTAGAATTAAGTTTTTAGAACGAAATGTAATGTCAGAAAATGTCACTTTACTCTTGTGAATTCTCGGTTTTTTCAATTTTCTGAAAAAACCTATCATTAGATTTTCTTCAAAGTACGATATTCCTGCTTAAATAACGTTTTTACATAGGGATTGAGAAGTTAGGACGAAATCTAATGTCAGAAAATGGCACTTTACTCTTGTGAATTTTCGGTTTTTTCAATTATCTGAAAAAACCTATCATCAGATCTTTTAAATACGAGAATCTTGCTTAACTAACGCTTTTACATTAGAATTAGGTATTGAGTACGAAATGTAATGTCAGAAAATGGCACTTTACTCTTGTGATTTTTCGGTTTTTTCAATTTTCTGAAAGAATCTATCATTAGATTTTTTAAATACGACAATCTTGCTTATATAACAAGTTTACATTAGAATTAAGTTTTTAGAACGAAATGTAATGTCAGAAAATGTCACTTTACTCTTGTGAATTCTCGGTTTTTTCAATTTTCTGAAAAAACCTATCATTAGATTTTCTTCAAAGTACGATATTCCTGCTTAAATAACGTTTTTACATAGGGATTGAGAAGTTAGGACGAAATCTAATGTCAGAAAATGGCACTTTGCTCTTGTGATTTTTCGGTTTTTCCAATTTTCTGAAAAAACCTATCATTAGATTTTCTTCGAGACACAATATTCATGCTTAGATAACGTTTTTACATAGGGATTAAGCATTTAGAACGAAATCTAATGTCAGAAAATGACACTTTACTCTTGTGATTTTACGGTTTTTCCAATTTTCTGAAAAAACCTATCATCAGATTTTTTAAATACGAGAATCTTGCTTATATAACAAGTTTACATTAGAATTAAGTTTTTAGAACGAAATGTAATGTCAGAAAATGTCACTTTACTCTTGTGAATTCTCGGTTTTTTCAATTTTCTGAAAAAACCTATCATCAGATTTTTCAAATACGAGAATCTTGCTTAACTAACGATTTTACATTAGAATTAGCTATTGAGTACGAAATATAATGTCAGAAAATGGCGCTTTACTCTAGTGATTTTTCGGTTTTTTCAACTTTCTGTAAAAACCAATCATTAGATTTTCTTCAAAGTACGATATTCTTGCTTAAATATCGTTTTTACATAGGGATTAGGCATTTAGAACGAAATCTAATGACAGAAAATGGCACTTTACTCTTGTGATTTTTCTGTTTTTTTCAATTTTCTGAAAAATCCTATCATTAGATTTTCTTCAAAATACGATATTCGTGCTTAAATAACGTTTTTAAATAGGGATTAAGCATTTAGAACGAAATGTAATGTCAGAAAATGGCACATTACTCTTGTGATTTTTCGGTTTTTTTAATTTTCTGAAAAAACCTATCATTAGATTTTCTTCAAAATACGATATTCGTGCTTAAATAACGTTTTTAAATAGGGATTAAGCATTTAGAACGAAATGTAATGTCAGAAAATGGCACATTACTCTTGTGATTTTTCGGTTTTTTTCAATTTTCTGAAAAAACCTATCATTAGATTTTCTTCAAAATATGATATTCGTGCTTAAATAACGTTTTTACATAGGGATTAAGCATGTAGAACGAAATGTAACGTCAGAAAATGGCACTTTACTCTTGTGATTTTTCTGTTTTTTTCAATTTTCTGAAAAATCCTATCATTAGATTTTCTTCAAAATACGATATTCGTGATTAAATAACGTTTTTACATAGGGATTAAGCATTTAGAACGAAATGTAATGTCAGAAAATGGCACTTTACTCTTGTGATTTTTCTGTTTTTTTCAATTTTCTGAAAAATCCTATCATTAGATTTTCTTCAAAATACGATATTCGTGCTTAAATAACGTTTTTACATAGGGATTAAGCATTTAGAACGAAATGTAATGTCAGAAAATGGCACATTACTCTTGTGATTTTTCGGATTTTTCAATTTTCTGAAAGAATCTATCATTAGATTTTTTAAATACGACAATCTTGCTTATATAACAAGTTTACATTAGAATTAAGTTTTTAGAACGAAATGTAATGTCAGAAAATGTCACTTTACTCTTGTGAATTCTCGGTTTTTTCAATTTTCTGAAAAAACCTATCATTAGATTTTCTTCAAAGTACGATATTCCTGCTTAAATAACGTTTTTACATAGGGATTGAGAAGTTAGGACGAAATCTAATGTCAGAAAATGGCACTTTACTCTTGTGAATTTTCGGTTTTTTCAATTATCTGAAAAAACCTATCATCAGATTTTTTAAATACGAGAATCTTGCTTAACTAACGCTTTTACATTAGAATTAGGTATTGAGTACGAAATGTAATGTCAGAAAATGGCACTTTACTCTTGTGATTTTTCGGTTTTTTCAATTTTCTGAAAGAATCTATCATTAGATTTTTTAAATACGACAATCTTGCTTATATAACAAGTTTACATTAGAATTAAGTTTTTAGAACGAAATGTAATGTCAGAAAATGTCACTTTACTCTTGTGAATTCTCGGTTTTTTCAATTTTCTGAAAAAACCTATCATTAGATTTTCTTCAAAGTACGATATTCCTGCTTAAATAACGTTTTTACATAGGGATTGAGAAGTTAGGACGAAATCTAATGTCAGAAAATGGCACTTTACTCTTGTGAATTTTCGGTTTTTTCAATTATCTGAAAAAACCTATCATCAGATTTTTTAAATACGAGAATCTTGCTTAACTAACGCTTTTACATTAGAATTAGGTATTGAGTACGAAATGTAATGTCAGAAAATGGCACTTTACTATTGTGATTTTTCGGTTTTTTTCAATTTTCTGAAAAAACCTATCATTAGATTTTCTTCAAAATACGATATTCGTGCTTAAATAACGTTTTTAAATAGGGATTAAGCATTTAGAACGAAATGTAATGTCAGAAAATGGCACATTACTCTTGTGATTTTTCGGTTTTTTTCAATTTTCTGAAAAAACCTATCATTAGATTTTCTTCAAAATATGATATTCGTGCTTAAATAACGTTTTTACATAGGGATTAAGCATGTAGAACGAAATGTAACGTCAGAAAATGGCACTTTACTCTTGTGATTTTTCTGTTTTTTTCAATTTTCTGAAAAATCCTATCATTAGATTTTCTTCAAAATACGATATTCGTGATTAAATAACGTTTTTACATAGGGATTAAGCATTTAGAACGAAATGTAATGTCAGAAAATGGCACTTTACTCTTGTGATTTTTCTGTTTTTTTCAATTTTCTGAAAAATCCTATCATTAGATTTTCTTCAAAATACGATATTCGTGCTTAAATAACGTTTTTACATAGGGATTAAGCATTTAGAACGAAATGTAATGTCAGAAAATGGCACATTACTCTTGTGATTTTTCGGATTTTTCAATTTTCTGAAAGAATCCATCATTAGATTTTTTAAATACGACAATCTTGCTTATATAACAAGTTTACATTAGAATTAAGTTTTTAGAACGAAATGTAATGTCAGAAAATGTCACTTTACTCTTGTGAATTCTCGGTTTTTTCAATTTTCTGAAAAAACCTATCATTAGATTTTCTTCAAAGTACGATATTCCTGCTTAAATAACGTTTTTACATAGGGATTGAGAAGTTAGGACGAAATCTAATGTCAGAAAATGGCACTTTACTCTTGTGAATTTTCGGTTTTATCAATTATCTGAAAAAACCTATCATCAGATTTTTTAAATACGAGAATCTTGCTTAACTAACGCTTTTACATTAGAATTAGGTATTGAGTACGAAATGTAATGTCAGAAAATGGCACTTTACTCTTGTGATTTTTCGGTTTTTTCAATTTTCTGAAAGAATCTATCATTAGATTTTTTAAATACGACAATCTTGCTTATATAACAAGTTTACATTAGAATTAAGTTTTTAGAACGAAATGTAATGTCAGAAAATGTCACTTTACTCTTGTGAATTCTCGGTTTTTTCAATTTTCTGAAAAAACCTATCATTAGATTTTCTTCAAAGTACGATATTCCTGCTTAAATAACGTTTTTACATAGGGATTGAGAAGTTAGGACGAAATCTAATGTCAGAAAATGGCACTTTACTCTTGTGAATTTTCGGTTTTTTCAATTATCTGAAAAAACCTATCATCAGATTTTTTAAATACGAGAATCTTGCTTAACTAACGCTTTTACATTAGAATTAGGTATTGAGTACGAAATGTAATGTCAGAAAATGGCACTTTACTCTTGTGATTTTTCGGTTTTTTCAATTTTCTGAAAGAATCTATCATTAGATTTTTTAAATACGACAATCTTGCTTATATAACAATTTTACATTAGAATTAAGTTTTTAGAACGAAATGTAATGTCAGAAAATGTCACTTTACTCTTGTGAATTCTCGGTTTTTTCAATTTTCTGAAAAAACCTATCATCAGATTTTTTAAATACGAGAATCTTGCTTAACTAACGCTTTTACATTAGAATTAGGTGTTGAGTACGAAATGTAATGTCAGAAAATGGCACTTTACTCTTGTGATTTTTCTGTTTTTTTCAATTTTCTGAAAAATCCTATCATTAGATTTTCTTCAAAATACGATATTCGTGCTTAAATAACGTTTTTACATAGGGATTAAGCATTTAGAACGAAATGTAATGTCAGAAAATGGCACATTACTCTTGTGATTTTTCGGTTTTTTTCAATTTTCTGAAAAATCCTATCATTAGATTTTCTTCAAAATACGATATTCGTGCTTAAATAACGTTTTTACATAGGGATTAAGCATGTAGAACGAAATGTAACGTCAGAAAATGGCACTTTGCTCTTGTGATTTTTCGGTTTTTCCAATTTTCTGAAAAAACCTATCATTAGATTTTCTTCGAGACACAATATTCTTGCTTAGATAACGTTTTTACATAGGGATTAAGCATTTAGAACGAAATCTAATGTCAGAAAATGACACTTTACTCTTGTGATTTTACGGTTTTTCCAATTTTCTGAAAAAACCTATCATCAGATTTTTTAAATACGAGAATCTTGCTTAACTAACGATTTTACATTAGAATTAGGTATTGAGTACGAAATATAATGTCAGAAAATGGCGCTTTACTCTAGTGATTTTTCGGTTTTTTAAACTTTCTGTAAAAACCACTCATTAGATTTTCTTCAAAGTACGATATTCTTGCTTAGATATCGTTTTTACATAGGGATTAAGCATGTAGAACGAAATGTAACGTCAGAAAATGGCACTTTGCTCTTGTGATTTTTCGGTTTTTCCAATTTTCTGAAAAAACCTATCATTAGATTTTCTTCGAGACACAATATTCTTGCTTAGATAACGTTTTTACATAGGGATTAAGCATTTAGAACGAAATCTAATGTCAGAAAATGACACTTTACTCTTGTGATTTTACGGTTTTTCCAATTTTCTGAAAAAACCTATCATCAGATTTTTCAAATACGAGAATCTTGCTTAACTAACGATTTTACATTAGAATTAGGTATTGAGTACGAAATATAATGTCAGAAAATGGCGCTTTACTCTAGTGATTTTTCGGTTTTTTCAACTTTCTGTAAAAACTGTAGCGGCCAGTCGGCGCGCATAAGAGAAGATTTATTTCTCGCGCAAACGACTAACATATTTATGACTCTCCTTCGAAAAGGCTATCTTTGAGTAAACTGTTTTCTGTGCGGATGGCAATAAGCCAGTAGAGTTTCTTTTTTTACCTGATTCTCGATAGCCTACGAGACCGTCATAAATAACGGGAAATTCCGAAGGGCACGCAAAACGGACCCGAACGCCGGACGTCCGAGCGCAACGGCCCTGAGGAAAACCCAGGCCGTTACATCATAAAAAACGCACCCACTCCGATCACCACGCGGTCCCAAAACGGGACGCGCTCAGGGCGTAAGGGACAACGCGGTGAGAAGGAGATGGACAACGCTGATTGGGAAAACCCATTCGCGGGTCAACCAATCAGGGGGTGTCCAGAGCCCTTGCCGGGGGCAAACAAGAAAATATAAAAAGAGCAACAGTGAGACGCTCGCCCTCATACCTCGCATACCTTCGATACCTCTCATACCTCGCATACCTTCGATACCTCTCATACCTCGCATACCTTCAATAGTTCTCATACCTCTCTTGCTACGACGAAAGTGTTTCTACGCAACTTAATAAATAAAGTTTAATAGTTACACCGCACGCACCAGTTATTTACCAGAACACACCCCATAACTAAATTGGTGACTCGACGTGCGATAACTGTGCAGTGCGCGACTTAAAAACGACGGGTGAAGTAATCACAAGTCACACGCCGTAAAATAAGGGCAGAAATGGACACAGGTATGAGCCAGGGAAACGCCGCGTTACCTGAGGTGTGCCGGGTCGGCATACGAGTGCCACCGTTCTGGCCCGAACAACCGGCGATCTGGTTCCACCAGATAGAAGGCCAGTTCGCTTTGAATGGCGTCACCGCGGACACGACAAAGTATAACTACGTAATGTCTCAACTGGAACCGAAATATGCCCTGGAGGTCCAGGACATAATCACGTCACCGCCGGCTACCGAGAAGTATGAGACACTAAAAGGCGAACTAATCCGGCGCCTGTCCGCGTCCGAAGGGAGACGAATCCAACAGCTGCTGGAAAAAGAAGAGATGGGAGACAGAACGCCATCTCAATTTCTGCGGCACATGCAGAACTTGGCAGGTCAGGCAGTACCGGACAAATTTCTGGGTACATTATGGACTGGCAGGCTACCCAGCATGATCCGGGCGATCGTAAGCGCGCAGCCAGACATTCCGCTAAACAAGCTGGCGCAAATCGCGGACCAAATACACGAGGGCACAACCCAAGCCCACGTGGCCAGCGTAGCCGCCCCGCAGACCGAGACGACAGAGGCAATGAGAGGCCTGCTGGAAGAATTCAAACTCGTCGTCAGCGAGCTCACACGTCCGCGGACCCGTGATAACCGGTCAACATCGAGGCACCGTTCGAGGAGACACCGCGGCCGTTCGGGATCTAGAGGCCGTCGCCGGAGCGCATCCCCACGAAACGTGGACCATTGCTGGTACCACCAGACCTTCGGAACGAGATCCACGAAGTGCCGACAGCCGTGCACATTCGACGCGGGAAACGATCGGGCATCACGGTAAATGCGGCAAATTGTGATGGACCGCGGACCCGCCGCCTCTTCATTCTTGAACGCAGCAAGAACGAAGAATATCTTATAGACACCGGTTCAGACCTGTGCGTGTACCCGCGTGCGTACATCAAAGGCCCGTTAAAAAAAGCGAAGCACGAACTGTTTGCGGCAAACGGGTCCGTCATCGGCACGTACGGGCTGAAACCAGCAGACCTGGACCTGGGGTTGCGACGGTCGTTCACGTGGAGATTCGTGGTAGCGGACGTCTCCAAACCCATCATCGGAGCCGACTTCCTGGCGCACTATGGGTTACTAGTGGACCTCGCGGGAAGACGACTCCTCGACCGGACGACCACGTTGACATCCAGCGGGAGGATCGCCACCTCAACAACACCGACCATCAAGGCGATCGTCGGGGACTCGCCGTACCAGCAGCTTCTAGCGGAGTTCCCGTCTCTCGTGCGTCCAGCAGCGCGGCCGAACAGACCGATCACCCACGAGGTAACACACCATATTACGACTACCGCAGGTCCACCAGTGTATAGTAAGCCGCGACGTTTATCGCCCGAACTTTTCAAAAATGCTAAAACGGAATTTGAGGACCTGTTAAGTCTTGGTCACATCCGTCCTTCTAAGAGCCAGTGGGCCTCAGCCCTTCACATGGTTGCGAAGAAGGATAACGGATGGAGACCCTGTGGAGACTACAGGTTACTCAATGCCCGTACGATCGCAGACCGCTATCCGATTCCGCACATCGAGGATTTTTCGAGAATGTTGTCCGGAAAGACGATTTTTACCACGATCGATTTGGTGCGCGCGTACCACCAAATCCCCGTCCATCCGGAGGACATTCCGAAAACCGCGATAACGACGCCGTTCGGTTTATACGAATATGTAGTTATGCCCTTCGGACTGAAAAATGCAGCGCAGACGTTCCAGCGGTTCATGGACACCGTGATAAGGGGACTAGATTTCTGCTACGCGTACCTCGACGACATCCTAGTGGCGTCAGGTAATGAGACGGAGCATAGAGATCACCTGCGCACACTTTTTTCACGTCTGCAGGAGTACGGCATCGTCGTGAACCCGAGCAAATGCGTATTCGCGGAATCGGTAGTGAGGTTTTTAGGTTACGAGGTCAGCGCCGAGGGTACCAGGCCACTAGCCGAGAAAGTTAAGGCCATACACGAATACCCGAAACCCGCAACAGTCAAACAACTGCGCGGTTTCCTAGGTATGGTCAATTTCTATCGTAGATTCATACCCGGCGCGGCCACGTTGCAGGCTCCACTCAATCTGCTGTTGCGGGGGCGCAAGCTGAAAGGCAACACGCCCGTGCAGTGGACGAGTGAGGCGGAATCTGCGCTAGAAAACCTAAAAACCGCGTTAGCGAACGCGACGCTATTGGCGCATCCGTCGAACGATTCGCGCCTCTCAATCATGGTCGATGCATCAGATTTCGCGCTAGGAGCGACGCTGCAGCAGTGGCAAGGCGGTTCGTGGCAACCGTTAGCTTTTTGCACGAAAGCCTTGTCACCTGCACAAAAAAAATATAGCGCATATGACCGCGAGCTGCTGGCAATTTACACAGCAGTAAAGCATTTCCGCCATGCGATTGAGGGACGCGAATTTATAATTTACACGGACCACAAACCGATAGTGTTCGCGTTCAAACAAAGATCGGACAAGTGCACGCCGAGACAGTTCCGATATCTCGACCTTATCGGACAGTTCACCACGAACATACAGCACGTTAGCGGCAAGGACAACGAGGTCGCAGACGCACTCTCGCGAGTTGAGACGGTTACGTCCATCGATTACGCACAATTAGCACGCTCGCAAGAGCACGACAGCGAAGTCGAAAAATACACAAATGCGTCTGATACCTCGTTGGACCTGAAACGGATACGCACGATAGACAGCGACGCGCCTGTCTATTGCGACGTTTCCACCGGTAACGTGCGTCCATTCGTAACGGCTCCTTTCCGACGCCAAATTTTCGACGCCGTACACGGATTGTCGCATCCCGGGGTAAAGGCGACAATCCGTCTGGTAAAACAGCGTTTCGTTTGGCCGTCGATGGAAAAGGATTGCCGAGAGTGGAGTCGGAGCTGCCTCGCGTGCCAGAGAGCAAAGATCACCAGGCATGTCTCGAGTCCGGTAGGCACCTTCGCGCCGCCGTCGTGCAGGTTTGAGCACGTGCACCTCGACTTGGTAGGACCACTACCTACGTCGAGGGGCAATAGATACTGCCTCACCTGCATCGATAGGTATACGCGTTGGCCGGAAGCTTTACCGCTCGAGAACATCGAAGCCGAAACAGTCGCGCGTGCCTTTGTTTCGGGGTGGATTGCACGTTTTGGGACACCGGCCAGAATAACGACGGATCAAGGCCGGCAGTTCGAGTCCCATCTGTTCAGACAAATGAACCACTTACTCGGATGTAAGCATCTAAGAACGACGGCGTACCACCCCGCAGCAAACGGCATGGTCGAGCGTTTTCACCGGCAGCTGAAAGCGGCGATAAAATGTCGTGCCGACGACCGGTGGACCGACGCGTTACCTGCCGTTCTGCTGGGCATACGAGCGGCGTACCGAGATGACTTAAAGTCATCAGCCGCGGAGTTGGTGTACGGCGAGAACATCAAGCTCCCCGCAGAGATGTTCCGCGACAACGATATCAACGCGACCGACCAGGCCCAGGTGATAGAACAGCTGCGCGACCACTTCCGCAAGATACGACCGACGCAGGGTTCCCGCCACGGACAAAGGAGGATGTTCGTCTATAAGGACCTCGCGACAACATCGCACGTCTTCATACGGACAGACGCGGTACGAGGCCCCCTCCAAAATCCGTACGACGGACCGTTCCCTGTCGTATCCAGGAGCAACGATATAAAGAACTTTGTGGTGCGGGTTCGAGGCAAAGAGACCACCGTCTCAGTCGATAGGCTCAAACCCGCCTACATCATCGACGACAAGTACGTTGGTAACGACGTACGACAACAACACAGCAATACGTCAGACAGCAGTCACAGTAACGCACCTGAGCCCCGTACTCGTTCCGGTAGAAGAGTACGACTCCCGGAAAGGCTCCAGGTAGGCGTTAGGTAGCAAACAGCCAGCGACAGTAACCTTAAGATTGACATAAGCGAATAAATTAGAGATAGTAACGTTTGCACTGGTAAGGGGGTGATGTAGCGGCCAGTCGGCGCGCATAAGAGAAGATTTATTTCTCGCGCAAACGACTAACATATTTATGACTCTCCTTCGAAAAGGCTATCTTTGAGTAAACTGTTTTCTGTGCGGATGGCAATAAGCCAGTAGAGTTTCTTTTTTTACCTGATTCTCGATAGCCTACGAGACCGTCATAAATAACGGGAAATTCCGAAGGGCACGCAAAACGGACCCGAACGCCGGACGTCCGAGCGCAACGGCCCTGAGGAAAACCCAGGCCGTTACATCATAAAAAACGCACCCACTCCGATCACCACGCGGTCCCAAAACGGGACGCGCTCAGGGCGTAAGGGACAACGCGGTGAGAAGGAGATGGACAACGCTGATTGGGAAAACCCATTCGCGGGTCAACCAATCAGGGGGTGTCCAGAGCCCTTGCCGGGGGCAAACAAGAAAATATAAAAAGAGCAACAGTGAGACGCTCGCCCTCATACCTCGCATACCTTCGATACCTCTCATACCTCGCATACCTTCGATACCTCTCATACCTCGCATACCTTCAATAGTTCTCATACCTCTCTTGCTACGACGAAAGTGTTTCTACGCAACTTAATAAATAAAGTTTAATAGTTACACCGCACGCACCAGTTATTTACCAGAACACACCCCATAACTAAAAAACCAATCATTAGATTTTCTTCAAAGTACGATATTCTTGCTTAAATATCGTTTCTACATAGGGATTAAGCATTTAGAACGAAATCTAATGTCAGAAAATGGCGCTTTACTCTTGTGAATTCTCGGTTTTTTCAATTTTCTGAAAAAACCTATCATTAGATTTTCTTCAAAGTACGATATTCCTGCTTAAATAACGTTTTTACATAGGGATTGAGAAGTTAGGACGAAATGTAATGTCAGAAAATGGCACATTACTCTTGTGATTTTTCGGATTTTTCAATTTTCTGAAAGAATCCATCATTAGATTTTTTAAATACGACAATCTTGCTTATATAACAAGTTTACATTAGAATTAAGTTTTTAGAACGAAATGTAATGTCAGAAAATGTCACTTTACTCTTGTGAATTCTCGGTTTTTTCAATTTTCTGAAAAAACCTATCATTAGATTTTCTTCAAAGTACGATATTCCTGCTTAAATAACGTTTTTACATAGGGATTGAGAAGTTAGGACGAAATCTAATGTCAGAAAATGGCACTTTACTCTTGTGAATTTTCGGTTTTTTCAATTATCTGAAAAAACCTATCATCAGATCTTTTAAATACGAGAATCTTGCTTAACTAACGCTTTTACATTAGAATTAGGTATTGAGTACGAAATGTAATGTCAGAAAATGGCACTTTACTCTTGTGATTTTTCGGTTTTTTCAATTTTCTGAAAGAATCTATCATTAGATTTTTTAAATACGACAATCTTGCTTATATAACAAGTTTACATTAGAATTAAGTTTTTAGAACGAAATGTAATGTCAGAAAATGTCACTTTACTCTTGTGAATTCTCGGTTTTTTCAATTTTCTGAAAAAACCTATCATTAGATTTTCTTCAAAGTACGATATTCCTGCTTAAATAACGTTTTTACATAGGGATTGAGAAGTTAGGACGAAATCTAATGTCAGAAAATGGCACTTTGCTCTTGTGATTTTTCGGTTTTTCCAATTTTCTGAAAAAACCTATCATTAGATTTTCTTCGAGACACAATATTCATGCTTAGATAACGTTTTTACATAGGGATTAAGCATTTAGAACGAAATCTAATGTCAGAAAATGACACTTTACTCTTGTGATTTTACGGTTTTTCCAATTTTCTGAAAAAACCTATCATCAGATTTTTTAAATACGAGAATCTTGCTTATATAACAAGTTTACATTAGAATTAAGTTTTTAGAACGAAATGTAATGTCAGAAAATGTCACTTTACTCTTGTGAATTCTCGGTTTTTTCAATTTTCTGAAAAAACCTATCATCAGATTTTTCAAATACGAGAATCTTGCTTAACTAACGATTTTACATTAGAATTAGCTATTGAGTACGAAATATAATGTCAGAAAATGGCGCTTTACTCTAGTGATTTTTCGGTTTTTTCAACTTTCTGTAAAAACCAATCATTAGATTTTCTTCAAAGTACGATATTCTTGCTTAAATATCGTTTTTACATAGGGATTAGGCATTTAGAACGAAATCTAATGACAGAAAATGGCACTTTACTCTTGTGATTTTTCTGTTTTTTTCAATTTTCTGAAAAATCCTATCATTAGATTTTCTTCAAAATACGATATTCGTGCTTAAATAACGTTTTTAAATAGGGATTAAGCATTTAGAACGAAATGTAATGTCAGAAAATGGCACATTACTCTTGTGATTTTTCGGTTTTTTTAATTTTCTGAAAAAACCTATCATTAGATTTTCTTCAAAATACGATATTCGTGCTTAAATAACGTTTTTAAATAGGGATTAAGCATTTAGAACGAAATGTAATGTCAGAAAATGGCACATTACTCTTGTGATTTTTCGGTTTTTTTCAATTTTCTGAAAAAACCTATCATTAGATTTTCTTCAAAATATGATATTCGTGCTTAAATAACGTTTTTACATAGGGATTAAGCATGTAGAACGAAATGTAACGTCAGAAAATGGCACTTTACTCTTGTGATTTTTCTGTTTTTTTCAATTTTCTGAAAAATCCTATCATTAGATTTTCTTCAAAATACGATATTCGTGATTAAATAACGTTTTTACATAGGGATTAAGCATTTAGAACGAAATGTAATGTCAGAAAATGGCACTTTACTCTTGTGATTTTTCTGTTTTTTTCAATTTTCTGAAAAATCCTATCATTAGATTTTCTTCAAAATACGATATTCGTGCTTAAATAACGTTTTTACATAGGGATTAAGCATTTAGAACGAAATGTAATGTCAGAAAATGGCACATTACTCTTGTGATTTTTCGGATTTTTCAATTTTCTGAAAGAATCTATCATTAGATTTTTTAAATACGACAATCTTGCTTATATAACAAGTTTACATTAGAATTAAGTTTTTAGAACGAAATGTAATGTCAGAAAATGTCACTTTACTCTTGTGAATTCTCGGTTTTTTCAATTTTCTGAAAAAACCTATCATTAGATTTTCTTCAAAGTACGATATTCCTGCTTAAATAACGTTTTTACATAGGGATTGAGAAGTTAGGACGAAATCTAATGTCAGAAAATGGCACTTTACTCTTGTGAATTTTCGGTTTTTTCAATTATCTGAAAAAACCTATCATCAGATTTTTTAAATACGAGAATCTTGCTTAACTAACGCTTTTACATTAGAATTAGGTATTGAGTACGAAATGTAATGTCAGAAAATGGCACTTTACTCTTGTGATTTTTCGGTTTTTTCAATTTTCTGAAAGAATCTATCATTAGATTTTTTAAATACGACAATCTTGCTTATATAACAAGTTTACATTAGAATTAAGTTTTTAGAACGAAATGTAATGTCAGAAAATGTCACTTTACTCTTGTGAATTCTCGGTTTTTTCAATTTTCTGAAAAAACCTATCATTAGATTTTCTTCAAAGTACGATATTCCTGCTTAAATAACGTTTTTACATAGGGATTGAGAAGTTAGGACGAAATCTAATGTCAGAAAATGGCACTTTACTCTTGTGAATTTTCGGTTTTTTCAATTATCTGAAAAAACCTATCATCAGATTTTTTAAATACGAGAATCTTGCTTAACTAACGCTTTTACAT
Organism: Megalopta genalis; assembly: GCF_051020955.1. Taxonomy (NCBI): domain Eukaryota; kingdom Metazoa; phylum Arthropoda; class Insecta; order Hymenoptera; family Halictidae; genus Megalopta; species Megalopta genalis. Next base: position 6,207,260 of record NC_135022.1, read on the forward strand.
TAGAATTAGGTATTGAGTACGAAATGTAATGTCAGAAAATGGCACTTTACTATTGTGATTTTTCGGTTTTTTTCAATTTTCTGAAAAAACCTATCATTAGATTTTCTTCAAAATACGATATTCGTGCTTAAATAACGTTTTTAAATAGGGATTAAGCATTTAGAACGAAATGTAATGTCAGAAAATGGCACATTACTCTTGTGATTTTTCGGTTTTTTTCAATTTTCTGAAAAAACCTATCATTAGATTTTCTTCAAAATATGATATTCGTGCTTAAATAACGTTTTTACATAGGGATTAAGCATGTAGAACGAAATGTAACGTCAGAAAATGGCACTTTACTCTTGTGATTTTTCTGTTTTTTTCAATTTTCTGAAAAATCCTATCATTAGATTTTCTTCAAAATACGATATTCGTGATTAAATAACGTTTTTACATAGGGATTAAGCATTTAGAACGAAATGTAATGTCAGAAAATGGCACTTTACTCTTGTGATTTTTCTGTTTTTTTCAATTTTCTGAAAAATCCTATCATTAGATTTTCTTCAAAATACGATATTCGTGCTTAAATAACGTTTTTACATAGGGATTAAGCATTTAGAACGAAATGTAATGTCAGAAAATGGCACATTACTCTTGTGATTTTTCGGATTTTTCAATTTTCTGAAAGAATCCATCATTAGATTTTTTAAATACGACAATCTTGCTTATATAACAAGTTTACATTAGAATTAAGTTTTTAGAACGAAATGTAATGTCAGAAAATGTCACTTTACTCTTGTGAATTCTCGGTTTTTTCAATTTTCTGAAAAAACCTATCATTAGATTTTCTTCAAAGTACGATATTCCTGCTTAAATAACGTTTTTACATAGGGATTGAGAAGTTAGGACGAAATCTAATGTCAGAAAATGGCACTTTACTCTTGTGAATTTTCGGTTTTATCAATTATCTGAAAAAACCTATCATCAGATTTTTTAAATACGAGAATCTTGCTTAACTAACGCTTTTACATTAGAATTAGGTATTGAGTACGAAATGTAATGTCAGAAAATGGCACTTTACTCTTGTGATTTTTCGGTTTTTTCAATTTTCTGAAAGAATCTATCATTAGATTTTTTAAATACGACAATCTTGCTTATATAACAAGTTTACATTAGAATTAAGTTTTTAGAACGAAATGTAATGTCAGAAAATGTCACTTTACTCTTGTGAATTCTCGGTTTTTTCAATTTTCTGAAAAAACCTATCATTAGATTTTCTTCAAAGTACGATATTCCTGCTTAAATAACGTTTTTACATAGGGATTGAGAAGTTAGGACGAAATCTAATGTCAGAAAATGGCACTTTACTCTTGTGAATTTTCGGTTTTTTCAATTATCTGAAAAAACCTATCATCAGATTTTTTAAATACGAGAATCTTGCTTAACTAACGCTTTTACATTAGAATTAGGTATTGAGTACGAAATGTAATGTCAGAAAATGGCACTTTACTCTTGTGATTTTTCGGTTTTTTCAATTTTCTGAAAGAATCTATCATTAGATTTTTTAAATACGACAATCTTGCTTATATAACAATTTTACATTAGAATTAAGTTTTTAGAACGAAATGTAATGTCAGAAAATGTCACTTTACTCTTGTGAATTCTCGGTTTTTTCAATTTTCTGAAAAAACCTATCATCAGATTTTTTAAATACGAGAATCTTGCTTAACTAACGCTTTTACATTAGAATTAGGTGTTGAGTACGAAATGTAATGTCAGAAAATGGCACTTTACTCTTGTGATTTTTCTGTTTTTTTCAATTTTCTGAAAAATCCTATCATTAGATTTTCTTCAAAATACGATATTCGTGCTTAAATAACGTTTTTACATAGGGATTAAGCATTTAGAACGAAATGTAATGTCAGAAAATGGCACATTACTCTTGTGATTTTTCGGTTTTTTTCAATTTTCTGAAAAATCCTATCATTAGATTTTCTTCAAAATACGATATTCGTGCTTAAATAACGTTTTTACATAGGGATTAAGCATGTAGAACGAAATGTAACGTCAGAAAATGGCACTTTGCTCTTGTGATTTTTCGGTTTTTCCAATTTTCTGAAAAAACCTATCATTAGATTTTCTTCGAGACACAATATTCTTGCTTAGATAACGTTTTTACATAGGGATTAAGCATTTAGAACGAAATCTAATGTCAGAAAATGACACTTTACTCTTGTGATTTTACGGTTTTTCCAATTTTCTGAAAAAACCTATCATCAGATTTTTTAAATACGAGAATCTTGCTTAACTAACGATTTTACATTAGAATTAGGTATTGAGTACGAAATATAATGTCAGAAAATGGCGCTTTACTCTAGTGATTTTTCGGTTTTTTAAACTTTCTGTAAAAACCACTCATTAGATTTTCTTCAAAGTACGATATTCTTGCTTAGATATCGTTTTTACATAGGGATTAAGCATGTAGAACGAAATGTAACGTCAGAAAATGGCACTTTGCTCTTGTGATTTTTCGGTTTTTCCAATTTTCTGAAAAAACCTATCATTAGATTTTCTTCGAGACACAATATTCTTGCTTAGATAACGTTTTTACATAGGGATTAAGCATTTAGAACGAAATCTAATGTCAGAAAATGACACTTTACTCTTGTGATTTTACGGTTTTTCCAATTTTCTGAAAAAACCTATCATCAGATTTTTCAAATACGAGAATCTTGCTTAACTAACGATTTTACATTAGAATTAGGTATTGAGTACGAAATATAATGTCAGAAAATGGCGCTTTACTCTAGTGATTTTTCGGTTTTTTCAACTTTCTGTAAAAACTGTAGCGGCCAGTCGGCGCGCATAAGAGAAGATTTATTTCTCGCGCAAACGACTAACATATTTATGACTCTCCTTCGAAAAGGCTATCTTTGAGTAAACTGTTTTCTGTGCGGATGGCAATAAGCCAGTAGAGTTTCTTTTTTTACCTGATTCTCGATAGCCTACGAGACCGTCATAAATAACGGGAAATTCCGAAGGGCACGCAAAACGGACCCGAACGCCGGACGTCCGAGCGCAACGGCCCTGAGGAAAACCCAGGCCGTTACATCATAAAAAACGCACCCACTCCGATCACCACGCGGTCCCAAAACGGGACGCGCTCAGGGCGTAAGGGACAACGCGGTGAGAAGGAGATGGACAACGCTGATTGGGAAAACCCATTCGCGGGTCAACCAATCAGGGGGTGTCCAGAGCCCTTGCCGGGGGCAAACAAGAAAATATAAAAAGAGCAACAGTGAGACGCTCGCCCTCATACCTCGCATACCTTCGATACCTCTCATACCTCGCATACCTTCGATACCTCTCATACCTCGCATACCTTCAATAGTTCTCATACCTCTCTTGCTACGACGAAAGTGTTTCTACGCAACTTAATAAATAAAGTTTAATAGTTACACCGCACGCACCAGTTATTTACCAGAACACACCCCATAACTAAATTGGTGACTCGACGTGCGATAACTGTGCAGTGCGCGACTTAAAAACGACGGGTGAAGTAATCACAAGTCACACGCCGTAAAATAAGGGCAGAAATGGACACAGGTATGAGCCAGGGAAACGCCGCGTTACCTGAGGTGTGCCGGGTCGGCATACGAGTGCCACCGTTCTGGCCCGAACAACCGGCGATCTGGTTCCACCAGATAGAAGGCCAGTTCGCTTTGAATGGCGTCACCGCGGACACGACAAAGTATAACTACGTAATGTCTCAACTGGAACCGAAATATGCCCTGGAGGTCCAGGACATAATCACGTCACCGCCGGCTACCGAGAAGTATGAGACACTAAAAGGCGAACTAATCCGGCGCCTGTCCGCGTCCGAAGGGAGACGAATCCAACAGCTGCTGGAAAAAGAAGAGATGGGAGACAGAACGCCATCTCAATTTCTGCGGCACATGCAGAACTTGGCAGGTCAGGCAGTACCGGACAAATTTCTGGGTACATTATGGACTGGCAGGCTACCCAGCATGATCCGGGCGATCGTAAGCGCGCAGCCAGACATTCCGCTAAACAAGCTGGCGCAAATCGCGGACCAAATACACGAGGGCACAACCCAAGCCCACGTGGCCAGCGTAGCCGCCCCGCAGACCGAGACGACAGAGGCAATGAGAGGCCTGCTGGAAGAATTCAAACTCGTCGTCAGCGAGCTCACACGTCCGCGGACCCGTGATAACCGGTCAACATCGAGGCACCGTTCGAGGAGACACCGCGGCCGTTCGGGATCTAGAGGCCGTCGCCGGAGCGCATCCCCACGAAACGTGGACCATTGCTGGTACCACCAGACCTTCGGAACGAGATCCACGAAGTGCCGACAGCCGTGCACATTCGACGCGGGAAACGATCGGGCATCACGGTAAATGCGGCAAATTGTGATGGACCGCGGACCCGCCGCCTCTTCATTCTTGAACGCAGCAAGAACGAAGAATATCTTATAGACACCGGTTCAGACCTGTGCGTGTACCCGCGTGCGTACATCAAAGGCCCGTTAAAAAAAGCGAAGCACGAACTGTTTGCGGCAAACGGGTCCGTCATCGGCACGTACGGGCTGAAACCAGCAGACCTGGACCTGGGGTTGCGACGGTCGTTCACGTGGAGATTCGTGGTAGCGGACGTCTCCAAACCCATCATCGGAGCCGACTTCCTGGCGCACTATGGGTTACTAGTGGACCTCGCGGGAAGACGACTCCTCGACCGGACGACCACGTTGACATCCAGCGGGAGGATCGCCACCTCAACAACACCGACCATCAAGGCGATCGTCGGGGACTCGCCGTACCAGCAGCTTCTAGCGGAGTTCCCGTCTCTCGTGCGTCCAGCAGCGCGGCCGAACAGACCGATCACCCACGAGGTAACACACCATATTACGACTACCGCAGGTCCACCAGTGTATAGTAAGCCGCGACGTTTATCGCCCGAACTTTTCAAAAATGCTAAAACGGAATTTGAGGACCTGTTAAGTCTTGGTCACATCCGTCCTTCTAAGAGCCAGTGGGCCTCAGCCCTTCACATGGTTGCGAAGAAGGATAACGGATGGAGACCCTGTGGAGACTACAGGTTACTCAATGCCCGTACGATCGCAGACCGCTATCCGATTCCGCACATCGAGGATTTTTCGAGAATGTTGTCCGGAAAGACGATTTTTACCACGATCGATTTGGTGCGCGCGTACCACCAAATCCCCGTCCATCCGGAGGACATTCCGAAAACCGCGATAACGACGCCGTTCGGTTTATACGAATATGTAGTTATGCCCTTCGGACTGAAAAATGCAGCGCAGACGTTCCAGCGGTTCATGGACACCGTGATAAGGGGACTAGATTTCTGCTACGCGTACCTCGACGACATCCTAGTGGCGTCAGGTAATGAGACGGAGCATAGAGATCACCTGCGCACACTTTTTTCACGTCTGCAGGAGTACGGCATCGTCGTGAACCCGAGCAAATGCGTATTCGCGGAATCGGTAGTGAGGTTTTTAGGTTACGAGGTCAGCGCCGAGGGTACCAGGCCACTAGCCGAGAAAGTTAAGGCCATACACGAATACCCGAAACCCGCAACAGTCAAACAACTGCGCGGTTTCCTAGGTATGGTCAATTTCTATCGTAGATTCATACCCGGCGCGGCCACGTTGCAGGCTCCACTCAATCTGCTGTTGCGGGGGCGCAAGCTGAAAGGCAACACGCCCGTGCAGTGGACGAGTGAGGCGGAATCTGCGCTAGAAAACCTAAAAACCGCGTTAGCGAACGCGACGCTATTGGCGCATCCGTCGAACGATTCGCGCCTCTCAATCATGGTCGATGCATCAGATTTCGCGCTAGGAGCGACGCTGCAGCAGTGGCAAGGCGGTTCGTGGCAACCGTTAGCTTTTTGCACGAAAGCCTTGTCACCTGCACAAAAAAAATATAGCGCATATGACCGCGAGCTGCTGGCAATTTACACAGCAGTAAAGCATTTCCGCCATGCGATTGAGGGACGCGAATTTATAATTTACACGGACCACAAACCGATAGTGTTCGCGTTCAAACAAAGATCGGACAAGTGCACGCCGAGACAGTTCCGATATCTCGACCTTATCGGACAGTTCACCACGAACATACAGCACGTTAGCGGCAAGGACAACGAGGTCGCAGACGCACTCTCGCGAGTTGAGACGGTTACGTCCATCGATTACGCACAATTAGCACGCTCGCAAGAGCACGACAGCGAAGTCGAAAAATACACAAATGCGTCTGATACCTCGTTGGACCTGAAACGGATACGCACGATAGACAGCGACGCGCCTGTCTATTGCGACGTTTCCACCGGTAACGTGCGTCCATTCGTAACGGCTCCTTTCCGACGCCAAATTTTCGACGCCGTACACGGATTGTCGCATCCCGGGGTAAAGGCGACAATCCGTCTGGTAAAACAGCGTTTCGTTTGGCCGTCGATGGAAAAGGATTGCCGAGAGTGGAGTCGGAGCTGCCTCGCGTGCCAGAGAGCAAAGATCACCAGGCATGTCTCGAGTCCGGTAGGCACCTTCGCGCCGCCGTCGTGCAGGTTTGAGCACGTGCACCTCGACTTGGTAGGACCACTACCTACGTCGAGGGGCAATAGATACTGCCTCACCTGCATCGATAGGTATACGCGTTGGCCGGAAGCTTTACCGCTCGAGAACATCGAAGCCGAAACAGTCGCGCGTGCCTTTGTTTCGGGGTGGATTGCACGTTTTGGGACACCGGCCAGAATAACGACGGATCAAGGCCGGCAGTTCGAGTCCCATCTGTTCAGACAAATGAACCACTTACTCGGATGTAAGCATCTAAGAACGACGGCGTACCACCCCGCAGCAAACGGCATGGTCGAGCGTTTTCACCGGCAGCTGAAAGCGGCGATAAAATGTCGTGCCGACGACCGGTGGACCGACGCGTTACCTGCCGTTCTGCTGGGCATACGAGCGGCGTACCGAGATGACTTAAAGTCATCAGCCGCGGAGTTGGTGTACGGCGAGAACATCAAGCTCCCCGCAGAGATGTTCCGCGACAACGATATCAACGCGACCGACCAGGCCCAGGTGATAGAACAGCTGCGCGACCACTTCCGCAAGATACGACCGACGCAGGGTTCCCGCCACGGACAAAGGAGGATGTTCGTCTATAAGGACCTCGCGACAACATCGCACGTCTTCATACGGACAGACGCGGTACGAGGCCCCCTCCAAAATCCGTACGACGGACCGTTCCCTGTCGTATCCAGGAGCAACGATATAAAGAACTTTGTGGTGCGGGTTCGAGGCAAAGAGACCACCGTCTCAGTCGATAGGCTCAAACCCGCCTACATCATCGACGACAAGTACGTTGGTAACGACGTACGACAACAACACAGCAATACGTCAGACAGCAGTCACAGTAACGCACCTGAGCCCCGTACTCGTTCCGGTAGAAGAGTACGACTCCCGGAAAGGCTCCAGGTAGGCGTTAGGTAGCAAACAGCCAGCGACAGTAACCTTAAGATTGACATAAGCGAATAAATTAGAGATAGTAACGTTTGCACTGGTAAGGGGGTGATGTAGCGGCCAGTCGGCGCGCATAAGAGAAGATTTATTTCTCGCGCAAACGACTAACATATTTATGACTCTCCTTCGAAAAGGCTATCTTTGAGTAAACTGTTTTCTGTGCGGATGGCAATAAGCCAGTAGAGTTTCTTTTTTTACCTGATTCTCGATAGCCTACGAGACCGTCATAAATAACGGGAAATTCCGAAGGGCACGCAAAACGGACCCGAACGCCGGACGTCCGAGCGCAACGGCCCTGAGGAAAACCCAGGCCGTTACATCATAAAAAACGCACCCACTCCGATCACCACGCGGTCCCAAAACGGGACGCGCTCAGGGCGTAAGGGACAACGCGGTGAGAAGGAGATGGACAACGCTGATTGGGAAAACCCATTCGCGGGTCAACCAATCAGGGGGTGTCCAGAGCCCTTGCCGGGGGCAAACAAGAAAATATAAAAAGAGCAACAGTGAGACGCTCGCCCTCATACCTCGCATACCTTCGATACCTCTCATACCTCGCATACCTTCGATACCTCTCATACCTCGCATACCTTCAATAGTTCTCATACCTCTCTTGCTACGACGAAAGTGTTTCTACGCAACTTAATAAATAAAGTTTAATAGTTACACCGCACGCACCAGTTATTTACCAGAACACACCCCATAACTAAAAAACCAATCATTAGATTTTCTTCAAAGTACGATATTCTTGCTTAAATATCGTTTCTACATAGGGATTAAGCATTTAGAACGAAATCTAATGTCAGAAAATGGCGCTTTACTCTAGTGATTTTACGGTTTTTCCAATTTTCTGAAAAAACCTATCATCAGATTTTTTAAATACGAGAATCTTGCTTAACTAACGCTTTTACATTAGAATTAGGTATTGAGTACGAAATGTAATGACAGAAAATGGCACTTTACTCTTGTGATTTTTCTGTTTTTTTCAATTTTCTGAAAAATCCTATCATTAGATTTTCTTCAAAATACGATATTCGTGCTTAAATAACGTTTTTAAATAGGGATTAAGCATTTAGAACGAAATGTAATGTCAGAAAATGGCACATTACTCTTGTGATTTTTCGGTTTTTTTCAATTTTCTGAAAAAACCTATCATTAGATTTTCTTCAAAATATGATATTCGTGCTTAAATAACGTTTTTACATAGGGATTAAGCATGTAGAACGAAATGTAACGTCAGAAAATGGCACTTTACTCTTGTGATTTTTCTGTTTTTTTCAATTTTCTGAAAAATCCTATCATTAGATTTTCTTCAAAATACGATATTCGTGATTAAATAACGTTTTTACATAGGGATTAAGCATTTAGAACGAAATCTAATGTCAGAAAATGGCACTTTACTCCTGTGATTTTTCGGTTTTTTCAATTTTCTGAAAAAACCTGTCATTAGATTTTCTTCAAGACACAATATTCTTGCTTAGATAACGTTTTGACATAGGGATTAAGCATTTAGAACGAAATGTAATTTCAGAAAATGGCGCTTTACTCTAGTGATTTTACGGTTTTTCCAATTTTCTGAAAAAACCTATCATCAGATTTTTTAAATACGAGAATCTTGCTTAACTAACGCTTTTACATTAGAATTAGGTATTGAGTACGAAATATAATGTCAGAAAATGGCGCTTTACTCTAGTGATTTTTCGGTTTTTTCAACTTTCTGTAAAAACCAATCATTAGATTTTCTTCAAAGTACGATATTCTTGCTTAAATATCGTTTCTACATAGGGATTAAGCATTTAGAACGAAATCTAATGTCAGAAAATGACACTTTACTCTTGTGATTTTACGGTTTTTCCAATTTTCTGAAAAAACCTATCATTAGATTTTCTTCAAAATACGATATTCGTGCTTAGATAACGTTTTTAAATAGGGATTAAGCATTTAGAACGAAATGTAATGTCAGAAAATGGCACATTACTCTTGTGATTTTTCGGTTTTTTTCAATTTTCTGAAAAAACCTATCATTAGATTTTCTTCAAAATATGATATTCGTGCTTAAATAACGTTTTTACATAGGGATTAAGCATGTAGAACGAAATGTAACGTCAGAAAATGGCACTTTACTCTTGTGATTTTTCTGTTTTTTTCAATTTTCTGAAAAATCCTATCATTAGATTTTCTTCAAAATACGATATTCGTGATTAAATAACGTTTTTACATAGGGATTAAGCATTTAGAACGAAATGTAATGTCAGAAAATGGCACTTTACTCTTGTGATTTTTCTGTTTTTTTCAATTTTCTGAAAAATCCTATCATTAGATTTTCTTCAAAATACGATATTCGTGCTTAAATAACGTTTTTACATAGGGATTAAGCATTTAGAACGAAATGTAATGTCAGAAAATGGCACATTACTCTTGTGATTTTTCGGATTTTTCAATTTTCTGAAAGAATCTATCATTAGATTTTTTAAATACGACAATCTTGCTTATATAACAAGTTTACATTAGAATTAAGTTTTTAGAACGAAATGTAATGTCAGAAAATGTCACTTTACTCTTGTGAATTCTCGGTTTTTTCAATTTTCTGAAAAAACCTATCATTAGATTTTCTTCAAAGTACGATATTCCTGCTTAAATAACGTTTTTACATAGGGATTGAGAAGTTAGGACGAAATCTAATGTCAGAAAATGGCACTTTACTCTTGTGAATTTTCGGTTTTTTCAATTATCTGAAAAAACCTATCATCAGATTTTTTAAATACGAGAATCTTGCTTAACTAACGCTTTTACATTAGAATTAGGTATTGAGTACGAAATGTAATGTCAGAAAATGGCACTTTACTCTTGTGATTTTTCGGTTTTTTCAATTTTCTGAAAGAATCTATCATTAGATTTTTTAAATACGACAATCTTGCTTATATAACAAGTTTACATTAGAATTAAGTTTTTAGAACGAAATGTAATGTCAGAAAATGTCACTTTACTCTTGTGAATTCTCGGTTTTTTCAATTTTCTGAAAAAACCTATCATTAGATTTTCTTCAAAGTACGATATTCCTGCTTAAATAACGTTTTTACATAGGGATTGAGAAGTTAGGACGAAATCTAATGTCAGAAAATGGCACTTTACTCTTGTGAATTTTCGGTTTTTTCAATTATCTGAAAAAACCTATCATCAGATTTTTTAAATACGAGAATCTTGCTTAACTAACGCTTTTACATTAGAATTAGGTATTGAGTACGAAATGTAATGTCAGAAAATGGCACTTTACTATTGTGATTTTTCGGTTTTTTTCAATTTTCTGAAAAAACCTATCATTAGATTTTCTTCAAAATACGATATTCGTGCTTAAATAACGTTTTTAAATAGGGATTAAGCATTTAGAACGAAATGTAATGTCAGAAAATGGCACATTACTCTTGTGATTTTTCGGTTTTTTTCAATTTTCTGAAAAAACCTATCATTAGATTTTCTTCAAAATATGATATTCGTGCTTAAATAACGTTTTTACATAGGGATTAAGCATGTAGAACGAAATGTAACGTCAGAAAATGGCACTTTACTCTTGTGATTTTTCTGTTTTTTTCAATTTTCTGAAAAATCCTATCATTAGATTTTCTTCAAAATACGATATTCGTGATTAAATAACGTTTTTACATAGGGATTAAGCATTTAGAACGAAATGTAATGTCAGAAAATGGCACTTTACTCTTGTGATTTTTCTGTTTTTTTCAATTTTCTGAAAAATCCTATCATTAGATTTTCTTCAAAATACGATATTCGTGCTTAAATAACGTTTTTACATAGGGATTAAGCATTTAGAACGAAATGTAATGTCAGAAAATGGCACATTACTCTTGTGATTTTTCGGATTTTTCAATTTTCTGAAAGAATCCATCATTAGATTTTTTAAATACGACAATCTTGCTTATATAACAAGTTTACATTAGAATTAAGTTTTTAGAACGAAATGTAATGTCAGAAAATGTCACTTTACTCTTGTGAATTCTCGGTTTTTTCAATTTTCTGAAAAAACCTATCATTAGATTTTCTTCAAAGTACGATATTCCTGCTTAAATAACGTTTTTACATAGGGATTGAGAAGTTAGGACGAAATCTAATGTCAGAAAATGGCACTTTACTCTTGTGAATTTTCGGTTTTATCAATTATCTGAAAAAACCTATCATCAGATTTTTTAAATACGAGAATCTTGCTTAACTAACGCTTTTACATTAGAATTAGGTATTGAGTACGAAATGTAATGTCAGAAAATGGCACTTTACTCTTGTGATTTTTCGGTTTTTTCAATTTTCTGAAAGAATCTATCATTAGATTTTTTAAATACGACAATCTTGCTTATATAACAAGTTTACATTAGAATTAAGTTTTTAGAACGAAATGTAATGTCAGAAAATGTCACTTTACTCTTGTGAATTCTCGGTTTTTTCAATTTTCTGAAAAAACCTATCATTAGATTTTCTTCAAAGTACGATATTCCTGCTTAAATAACGTTTTTACATAGGGATTGAGAAGTTAGGACGAAATCTAATGTCAGAAAATGGCACTTTACTCTTGTGAATTTTCGGTTTTTTCAATTATCTGAAAAAACCTATCATCAGATTTTTTAAATACGAGAATCTTGCTTAACTAACGCTTTTACATTAGAATTAGGTATTGAGTACGAAATGTAATGTCAGAAAATGGCACTTTACTCTTGTGATTTTTCGGTTTTTTCAATTTTCTGAAAGAATCTATCATTAGATTTTTTAAATACGACAATCTTGCTTATATAACAATTTTACATTAGAATTAAGTTTTTAGAACGAAATGTAATGTCAGAAAATGTCACTTTACTCTTGTGAATTCTCGGTTTTTTCAATTTTCTGAAAAAACCTATCATCAGATTTTTTAAATACGAGAATCTTGCTTAACTAACGCTTTTACATTAGAATTAGGTGTTAAGTACGAAATGTAATGTCAGAAAATGGCACTTTACTCTTGTGATTTTTCTGTTTTTTTCAATTTTCTGAAAAATCCTATCATTAGATTTTCTTCAAAATACGATATTCGTGCTTAAATAACGTTTTTACATAGGGATTAAGCATTTAGAACGAAATGTAATGTCAGAAAATGGCACATTACTCTTGTGATTTTTCGGTTTTTTTCAATTTTCTGAAAAATCCTATCATTAGATTTTCTTCAAAATACGATATTCGTGCTTAAATAACGTTTTTACATAGGGATTAAGCATGTAGAACGAAATGTAACGTCAGAAAATGGCACTTTGCTCTTGTGATTTTTCGGTTTTTCCAATTTTCTGAAAAAACCTATCATTAGATTTTCTTCGAGACACAATATTCTTGCTTAGATAACGTTTTTACATAGGGATTAAGCATTTAGAACGAAATCTAATGTCAGAAAATGACACTTTACTCTTGTGATTTTACGGTTTTTCCAATTTTCTGAAAAAACCTATCATCAGATTTTTTAAATACGAGAATCTTGCTTAACTAACGATTTTACATTAGAATTAGGTATTGAGTACGAAATATAATGTCAGAAAATGGCGCTTTACTCTAGTGATTTTTCGGTTTTTTAAACTTTCTGTAAAAACCACTCATTAGATTTTCTTCAAAGTACGATATTCTTGCTTAGATATCGTTTTTACATAGGGATTAAGCATGTAGAACGAAATGTAACGTCAGAAAATGGCACTTTGCTCTTGTGATTTTTCGGTTTTTCCAATTTTCTGAAAAAACCTATCATTAGATTTTCTTCGAGACACAATATTCTTGCTTAGATAACGTTTTTACATAGGGATTAAGCATTTAGAACGAAATCTAATGTCAGAAAATGACACTTTACTCTTGTGATTTTACGGTTTTTCCAATTTTCTGAAAAAACCTATCATCAGATTTTTCAAATACGAGAATCTTGCTTAACTAACGATTTTACATTAGAATTAGGTATTGAGTACGAAATATAATGTCAGAAAATGGCGCTTTACTCTAGTGATTTTTCGGTTTTTTCAACTTTCTGTAAAAACCAATCATTAGATTTTCTTCAAAGTACGATATTCTTGCTTAAATATCGTTTCTACATAGGGATTAAGCATTTAGAACGAAATCTAATGTCAGAAAATGGCGCTTTACTCTAGTGATTTTACGGTTTTTCCAATTTTCTGAAAAAACCTATCATCAGATTTTTTAAATACGAGAATCTTGCTTAACTAACGCTTTTACATTAGAATTAGGTATTGAGTACGAAATGTAATGACAGAAAATGGCACTTTACTCTTGTGATTTTTCTGTTTTTTTCAATTTTCTGAAAAATCCTATCATTAGATTTTCTTCAAAATACGATATTCGTGCTTAAATAACGTTTTTAAATAGGGATTAAGCATTTAGAACGAAATGTAATGTCAGAAAATGGCACATTACTCTTGTGATTTTTCGGTTTTTTTCAATTTTCTGAAAAAACCTATCATTAGATTTTCTTCAAAATATGATATTCGTGCTTAAATAACGTTTTTACATAGGGATTAAGCATGTAGAACGAAATGTAACGTCAGAAAATGGCACTTTACTCTTGTGATTTTTCTGTTTTTTTCAATTTTCTGAAAAATCCTATCATTAGATTTTCTTCAAAATACGATATTCGTGATTAAATAACGTTTTTACATAGGGATTAAGCATTTAGAACGAAATCTAATGTCAGAAAATGGCACTTTACTCCTGTGATTTTTCGGTTTTTTCAATTTTCTGAAAAAACCTGTCATTAGATTTTCTTCAAGACACAATATTCTTGCTTAGATAACGTTTTGACATAGGGATTAAGCATTTAGAACGAAATGTAATTTCAGAAAATGGCGCTTTACTCTAGTGATTTTACGGTTTTTCCAATTTTCTGAAAAAACCTATCATCAGATTTTTTAAATACGAGAATCTTGCTTAACTAACGCTTTTACATTAGAATTAGGTATTGAGTACGAAATATAATGTCAGAAAATGGCGCTTTACTCTAGTGATTTTTCGGTTTTTTCAACTTTCTGTAAAAACCAATCATTAGATTTTCTTCAAAGTACGATATTCTTGCTTAAATATCGTTTCTACATAGGGATTAAGCATTTAGAACGAAATCTAATGTCAGAAAATGACACTTTACTCTTGTGATTTTACGGTTTTTCCAATTTTCTGAAAAAACCTATCATTAGATTTTCTTCAAAATACGATATTCGTGCTTAGATAACGTTTTTAAATAGGGATTAAGCATTTAGAACGAAATGTAATGTCAGAAAATGGCACATTACTCTTGTGATTTTTCGGTTTTTTTCAATTTTCTGAAAAAACCTATCATTAGATTTTCTTCAAAATACGATATTCGTGCTTAAATAACGTTTTTAAATAGGGATTAAGCATTTAGAACGAAATGTAATGTCAGAAAATGGCACATTACTCTTGTGATTTTTCGGTTTTTTTCAATTTTCTGAAAAAACCTATCATTAGATTTTCTTCAAAATATGATATTCGTGCTTAAATAACGTTTTTACATAGGGATTAAGCATGTAGAACGAAATGTAACGTCAGAAAATGGCACTTTACTCTTGTGATTTTTCTGTTTTTTTCAATTTTCTGAAAAATCCTATCATTAGATTTTCTTCAAAATACGATATTCGTGCTTAAATAACGTTTTTACATAGGGATTAAGCATTTAGAACGAAATGTAATGTCAGAAAATGGCACATTACTCTTGTGATTTTTCGGTTTTTTTCAATTTTCTGAAAAATCCTATCATTAGATTTTCTTCAAAATACGATATTCGTGCTTAAATAACGTTTTTACATAGGGATTAAGCATGTAGAACGAAATGTAACGTCAGAAAATGGCACTTTGCTCTTGTGATTTTTCGGTTTTTCCAATTTTCTGAAAAAACCTATCATTAGATTTTCTTCGAGACACAATATTCTTGCTTAGATAACGTTTTTACATAGGGATTAAGCATTTAGAACGAAATCTAATGTCAGAAAATGACACTTTACTCTTGTGATTTTACGGTTTTTCCAATTTTCTGAAAAAACCTATCATCAGATTTTTTAAATACGAGAATCTTGCTTAACTAACGATTTTACATTAGAATTAGGTATTGAGTACGAAATATAATGTCAGAAAATGGCGCTTTACTCTAGTGATTTTTCGGTTTTTTAAACTTTCTGTAAAAACCACTCATTAGATTTTCTTCAAAGTACGATATTCTTGCTTAGATATCGTTTTTACATAGGGATTATGCATTTAGAACGAAATCTAATGACAGAAAATGGCACTTTACTCTTGTGATTTTTCGGTTTTTTCAATTTTCTGAAAAAACCTATCATTAGATTTTCTTCAAAGTACGATATTCCTGCTTAAATACCGTTTTTACATAGGGATTGGGCATTTAGAACGAAATCTAATGTCAGAAAATGGCACTTTACTCCTGTGATTTTTCGGTTTTTTCAATTTTCTGAAAAAACCTGTCATTAGATTTTCTTCAAGACACAATATTCTTGCTTAGATAACGTTTTGACATAGGGATTAAGCATTTAGAACGAAATGTAATGTCAGAAAATGGCGCTTTACTCTAGTGATTTTACGGTTTTTCCAATTTTCTGAAAAAACCTATCATCAGATTTTTTAAATACGAGAATCTTGCTTAACTAACGCTTTTACATTAGAATTAGGTATTGAGTACGAAATGTAATGTCAGAAAATGGCACTTTACTCTTGTGATTTTTCTGTTTTTTTCAATTTTCTGAAAAATCCTATCATTAGATTTTCTTCAAAATACGATATTCGTGCTTAAATAACGTTTTTAAATAGGGATTAAGCATTTAGAACGAAATGTAATGTCAGAAAATGGCACATTACTCTTGTGATTTTTCGGTTTTTTTCAATTTTCTGAAAAAACCTATCATTAGATTTTCTTCAAAATATGATATTCGTGCTTAAATAACGTTTTTACATAGGGATTAAGCATGTAGAACGAAATGTAACGTCAGAAAATGGCACTTTACTCTTGTGATTTTTCTGTTTTTTTCAATTTTCTGAAAAATCCTATCATTAGATTTTCTTCAAAATACGATATTCGTGATTAAATAACGTTTTTACATAGGGATTAAGCATTTAGAACGAAATCTAATGTCAGAAAATGGCACTTTACTCCTGTGATTTTTCGGTTTTTTCAATTTTCTGAAAAAACCTGTCATTAGATTTTCTTCAAGACACAATATTCTTGCTTAGATAACGTTTTGACATAGGGATTAAGCATTTAGAACGAAATGTAATTTCAGAAAATGGCGCTTTACTCTAGTGATTTTACGGTTTTTCCAATTTTCTGAAAAAACCTATCATCAGATTTTTTAAATACGAGAATCTTGCTTAACTAACGCTTTTACATTAGAATTAGGTATTGAGTACGAAATATAATGTCAGAAAATGGCGCTTTACTCTAGTGATTTTTCGGTTTTTTCAACTTTCTGAAAAAACCAATCATTAGATTTTCTTCAAAGTACGATATTCTTGCTTAAATATCGTTTTTACATAGGGATTAGGCATTTAGAACGAAATCTAATGACAGAAAATGGCACTTTACTCTTGTGATTTTTCTGTTTTTTTCAATTTTCTGAAAAATCCTATCATTAGATTTTCTTCAAAATACGATATTCGTGCTTAGATAACGTTTTTAAATAGGGATTAAGCATTTAGAACGAAATGTAATGTCAGAAAATGGCACATTACTCTTGTGATTTTTCGGTTTTTTTCAATTTTCTGAAAAAACCTATCATTAGATTTTCTTCAAAATACGATATTCGTGCTTAAATAACGTTTTTAAATAGGGATTAAGCATTTAGAACGAAATGTAATGTCAGAAAATGGCACATTACTCTTGTGATTTTTCGGTTTTTTTCAATTTTCTGAAAAAACCTATCATTAGATTTTCTTCAAAATATGATATTCGTGCTTAAATAACGTTTTTACATAGGGATTAAGCATGTAGAACGAAATGTAACGTCAGAAAATGGCACTTTACTCTTGTGATTTTTCTGTTTTTTTCAATTTTCTGAAAAATCCTATCATTAGATTTTCTTCAAAATACGATATTCGTGATTAAATAACGTTTTTACATAGGGATTAAGCATTTAGAACGAAATGTAATGTCAGAAAATGGCACTTTACTCTTGTGATTTTTCTGTTTTTTTCAATTTTCTGAAAAATCCTATCATTAGATTTTCTTCAAAATACGATATTCGTGCTTAAATAACGTTTTTACATAGGGATTAAGCATTTAGAACGAAATGTAATGTCAGAAAATGGCACATTACTCTTGTGATTTTTCGGATTTTTCAATTTTCTGAAAGAATCTATCATTAGATTTTTTAAATACGACAATCTTGCTTATATAACAAGTTTACATTAGAATTAAGTTTTTAGAACGAAATGTAATGTCAGAAAATGTCACTTTACTCTTGTGAATTCTCGGTTTTTTCAATTTTCTGAAAAAACCTATCATTAGATTTTCTTCAAAGTACGATATTCCTGCTTAAATAACGTTTTTACATAGGGATTGAGAAGTTAGGACGAAATCTAATGTCAGAAAATGGCACTTTACTCTTGTGAATTTTCGGTTTTTTCAATTATCTGAAAAAACCTATCATCAGATTTTTTAAATACGAGAATCTTGCTTAACTAACGCTTTTACATTAGAATTAGGTATTGAGTACGAAATGTAATGTCAGAAAATGGCACTTTACTCTTGTGATTTTTCGGTTTTTTCAATTTTCTGAAAGAATCTATCATTAGATTTTTTAAATACGACAATCTTGCTTATATAACAAGTTTACATTAGAATTAAGTTTTTAGAACGAAATGAATGTCAGAAAATGTCACTTTACTCTTGTGAATTCTCGGTTTTTTCAATTTTCTGAAAAAACCTATCATTAGATTTTCTTCAAAGTACGATATTCCTGCTTAAATAACGTTTTTACATAGGGATTGAGAAGTTAGGACGAAATCTAATGTCAGAAAATGGCACTTTACTCTTGTGAATTTTCGGTTTTTTCAATTATCTGAAAAAACCTATCATCAGATTTTTTAAATACGAGAATCTTGCTTAACTAACGCTTTTACATTAGAATTAGGTATTGAGTACGAAATGTAATGTCAGAAAATGGCACTTTACTCTTGTGATTTTTCGGTTTTTTTCAATTTTCTGAAAAAACCTATCATTAGATTTTCTTCAAAATACGATATTCGTGCTTAAATAACGTTTTTAAATAGGGATTAAGCATTTAGAACGAAATGTAATGTCAGAAAATGGCACATTACTCTTGTGATTTTTCGGTTTTTTTCAATTTTCTGAAAAAACCTATCATTAGATTTTCTTCAAAATATGATATTCGTGCTTAAATAACGTTTTTACATAGGGATTAAGCATGTAGAACGAAATGTAACGTCAGAAAATGGCACTTTACTCTTGTGATTTTTCTGTTTTTTTCAATTTTCTGAAAAATCCTATCATTAGATTTTCTTCAAAATACGATATTCGTGATTAGATAACGTTTTTACATAGGGATTAAGCATTTAGAACGAAATGTAATGTCAGAAAATGGCACTTTACTCTTGTGATTTTTCTGTTTTTTTCAATTTTCTGAAAAATCCTATCATTAGATTTTCTTCAAAATACGATATTCGTGCTTAAATAACGTTTTTACATAGGGATTAAGCATTTAGAACGAAATGTAATGTCAGAAAATGGCACATTACTCTTGTGATTTTTCGGATTTTTCAATTTTCTGAAAGAATCCATCATTAGATTTTTTAAATACGACAATCTTGCTTATATAACAAGTTTACATTAGAATTAAGTTTTTAGAACGAAATGTAATGTCAGAAAATGTCACTTTACTCTTGTGAATTCTCGGTTTTTTCAATTTTCTGAAAAAACCTATCATTAGATTTTCTTCAAAGTACGATATTCCTGCTTAAATAACGTTTTTACATAGGGATTGAGAAGTTAGGACGAAATCTAATGTCAGAAAATGGCACTTTACTCTTGTGAATTTTCGGTTTTTTCAATTATCTGAAAAAACCTATCATCAGATTTTTTAAATACGAGAATCTTGCTTAACTAACGCTTTTACATTAGAATTAGGTATTGAGTACGAAATGTAATGTCAGAAAATGGCACTTTACTCTTGTGATTTTTCGGTTTTTTCAATTTTCTGAAAGAATCTATCATTAGATTTTTTAAATACGACAATCTTGCTTATATAACAAGTTTACATTAGAATTAAGTTTTTAGAACGAAATGTAATGTCAGAAAATGTCACTTTACTCTTGTGAATTCTCGGTTTTTTCAATTTTCTGAAAAAACCTATCATTAGATTTTCTTCAAAGTACGATATTCCTGCTTAAATAACGTTTTTACATAGGGATTGAGAAGTTAGGACGAAATCTAATGTCAGAAAATGGCACTTTACTCTTGTGAATTTTCGGTTTTTTCAATTATCTGAAAAAACCTATCATCAGATTTTTTAAATACGAGAATCTTGCTTAACTAACGCTTTTACATTAGAATTAGGTATTGAGTACGAAATGTAATGTCAGAAAATGGCACTTTACTCTTGTGATTTTTCGGTTTTTTCAATTTTCTGAAAGAATCTATCATTAGATTTTTTAAATACGACAATCTTGCTTATATAACAATTTTACATTAGAATTAAGTTTTTAGAACGAAATGTAATGTCAGAAAATGTCACTTTACTCTTGTGAATTCTCGGTTTTTTCAATTTTCTGAAAAAACCTATCATCAGATTTTTTAAATACGAGAATCTTGCTTAACTAACGCTTTTACATTAGAATTAGGTGTTGAGTACGAAATGTAATGTCAGAAAATGGCACTTTACTCTTGTGATTTTTCTGTTTTTTTCAATTTTCTGAAAAATCCTATCATTAGATTTTCTTCAAAATACGATATTCGTGCTTAAATAACGTTTTTACATAGGGATTAAGCATTTAGAACGAAATGTAATGTCAGAAAATGGCACATTACTCTTGTGATTTTTCGGTTTTTTTCAATTTTCTGAAAAATCCTATCATTAGATTTTCTTCAAAATACGATATTCGTGCTTAAATAACGTTTTTACATAGGGATTAAGCATGTAGAACGAAATGTAACGTCAGAAAATGGCACTTTGCTCTTGTGATTTTTCGGTTTTTCCAATTTTCTGAAAAAACCTATCATTAGATTTTCTTCGAGACACAATATTCTTGCTTAGATAACGTTTTTACATAGGGATTAAGCATTTAGAACGAAATCTAATGTCAGAAAATGACACTTTACTCTTGTGATTTTACGGTTTTTCCAATTTTCTGAAAAAACCTATCATCAGATTTTTTAAATACGAGAATCTTGCTTAACTAACGATTTTACATTAGAATTAGGTATTGAGTACGAAATATAAAGTCAGAAAATGGCGCTTTACTCTAGTGATTTTTCGGTTTTTTCAACTTTCTGTAAAAACCAATCATTAGATTTTCTTCAAAGTACGATATTCTTGCTTAGATATCGTTTTTACATAGGGATTAGGCATTTAGAACGAAATCTAATGACAGAAAATGGCACTTTGCTCTTGTGATTTTTCGGTTTTTCCAATTTTCTGAAAGAATCTATCATTAGATTTTTTAAATACGACAATCTTGCTTATATAACAATTTTACATTAGAATTAAGTTTTTAGAACGAAATGTAATGTCAGAAAATGTCACTTTACTCTTGTGAATTCTCGGTTTTTTCAATTTTCTGAAAAAACCTATCATTAGATTTTCTTCAAAGTACGATAATCCTGCTTAAATAACGTTTTTACATAGGGATTAAGCATTTAGAACGAAATCTAATGTCAGAAAATGACACTTTACTCTTGTGATTTTACGGTTTTTCCAATTTTCTGAAAAAACCTATCATCAGATTTTTTAAATACGAGAATCTTGCTTAACTAACGCCTTTACATTAGAATTAGGTATTGAGTACGAAATGTAATGTCAGAAAATGGCACTTTACCTTTTGATTTTTCGGTTTTTTCAATTTTCTGAAAAAACCTATCATTAGATTTTCTTCAAAGTACGATATTCCTGCTTAAATAACGTTTTTACATAGGGATTGTGCATTTAGAACGAAATCTAATTTCAGAAAATGACACTTTACTCTTGTGATTTTACGGTTTTTCCAATTTTCTGAAAAAACCTATCATCAGATTTTTCAAATACGAGAATCTTGCTTAACTAACGATTTTACATTAGAATTAGGTATTGAGTACGAAATATAATGTCAGAAAATGGCGCTTTACTCCAGTGATTTTTCGGTTTTTTCAACTTTCTGTAAAAACCAAACATTAGATTTTCTTCAAAGTACGATATTCTTGCTTAAATATCGTTTTTACATAGGGATTAGGCATTTAGAACGAAATCTAATGACAGAAAATGGCACTTTACTCTTGTGATTTTTCGGTTTTTTCAATTTTCTGAAAGAATCTATCATTAGATTTTTTAAATACGACAATCTTGCTTATATAACAATTTTACATTAGAATTAAGTTTTTAGAACGAAATGTAATGTCAGAAAATGTCACTTTACTCTTGTGAATTCTCGGTTTTTTCAATTTTCTGAAAAAACCTATCATTAGATTTTCTTCAAAGTACGATAATCCTGCTTAAATAACGTTTTTACATAGGGATTGAGCAGTTAGGACGAAATCTAATGTCAGAAAATGGCACTTTACTCTTGTGAATTTTCGGTTTTTTCAATTATCTGAAAAAACCTATCATCAGATTTTTTAAATACGAGAATCTTGCTTAACTAACGCTTTTACATTAGAATTAGGTATTGAGTACGAAATGTAATGTCAGAAAATGGCACTTTACTCTTGTGATTTTTCTGTTTTTTTCAATTTTCTGAAAAATCCTATCATTAGATTTTCTTCAAAATACGATATTCGTGCTTAAATAACGTTTTTACATAGGGATTAAGCATTTAGAACGAAATGTAATGTCAGAAAATGGCACATTACTCTTGTGATTTTACGGTTTTTCCAATTTTCTGAAAAAACCTATCATCAGATTTTTTAAATACGAAAATCTTGCTTAACTAACGCTTTTACATTAGAATTAGGTATTGAGTACGAAATGTAATGTCAGAAAATGGCACTTTACTCTTGTGATTTTTCTGTTTTTGTCAATTTTCTGAAAAATCCTATCATTAGATTTTCTTCAAAATACGATATTCGTGCTTAAATAACGTTTTTACATAGGGATTAAGCATTTAGAACGAAATGTAATGTCAGAAAATGGCACATTACTCTTGTGATTTTTCGGTTTTTTTCAATTTTCTGAAAAATCCTATCATTAGATTTTCTTCAAAATACGATATTCGTGCTTAAATAACGTTTTTACATAGGGATTAAGCATGTAGAACGAAATGTAACGTCAGAAAATGGCACTTTGCTCTTGTGATTTTTCGGTTTTTTCAATTTTCTGGAAAAACCTATCATTAGATTTTCTTCAAAATACGATATTCGTGCTTAAATAACGTTTTTACATAGGGATTAAGCATTTAGAACGAAATGTAATGTCAGAAAATGGCACATTACTCTTGTGATTTTACGGTTTTTCCAATTTTCTGAAAAAACCTATCATCAGATTTTTCAAATACGAGAATCTTGCTTAACTAACGATTTTACATTAGAATTAGGTATTGAGTACGAAATCTAATGTCAGAAAATGGCACTTTACTCCTGTGATTTTTCGGTTTTTTCAATTTTCTGAAAAAACCTGTCATTAGATTTTCTTCAAGACACAATATTCTTGCTTAGATAACGTTTTTACATAGGGATTAAGCATTTAGAACGAAATCTAATGTCAGAAAATGACACTTTACTCTTGTGATTTTACGGTTTTTCCAATTTTCTGAAAAAACCTATCATCAGATTTTTCAAATACGAGAATCTTGCTTAACTAACGATTTTACATTAGAATTAGGTATTGAGTACGAAATATAATGTCAGAAAATGGCGCTTTACTCTAGTGATTTTTCGGTTTTTTCAACTTTCTGTAAAAACCAATCATTAGATTTTCTTCAAAGTACGATATTCTTGCTTAAATAACGTTTCTACATAGGGATTAGGCATTTAGAACGAAATCTAATGACAGAAAATGGCACTTTACTCTTGTGATTTTCCGGTTTCTTCAATTTTCTGAAAGAATCTATCATTAGATTTTTAAATACGAGAATCTTGCTTAACTACCGATTTTACCTTAGCATTAAGTATTTAGAACGAAATGTAATGTCAGAAGATGGCGCTTTACTCTAGTGATTTTTCGGTTTTCTCAAATTTCTGAAAAATCCTAACATTAGATTTTCTTCAAAGTACGATATTCTTGCTTAAATAACGTTTCTACATAGGGATTAGGCATTTAGAACGAAATCTAATGACAGAAAATGGCACTTTACTCTTGTGATTTTTCGGTTTTTTCAATTTTCTGAAAGAATCTATCATTAGATTTTTTAAATACGACAATCTTGCTTATATAACAATTTTACATTAGAATTAAGTTTTTAGAACGAAATGTAATGTCAGAAAATGTCACTTTACTCTTGTGAATTCTCGGTTTTTTCAATTTTCTGAAAAAACCTATCATTAGATTTTCTTCAAAGTACGATAATCCTGCTTAAATAACGTTTTTACATAGGGATTGAGCAGTTAGGACGAAATCTAATGTCAGAAAATGGCACTTTACTCTTGTGAATTTTCGGTTTTTTCAATTATCTGAAAAAACCTATCATCAGATTTTTTAAATACGAGAATCTTGCTTAACTAACGCTTTTACATTAGAATTAGGTATTGAGTACGAAATGTAATGTCAGAAAATGGCACTTTACTCTTGTGATTTTTCTGTTTTTTTCAATTTTCTGAAAAATCCTATCATTAGATTTTCTTCAAAATACGATATTCGTGCTTAAATAACGTTTTTACATAGGGATTAAGCATTTAGAACGAAATGTAATGTCAGAAAATGGCACATTACTCTTGTGATTTTACGGTTTTTCCAATTTTCTGAAAAAACCTATCATCAGATTTTTTAAATACGAGAATCTTGCTTAACTAACGCTTTTACATTAGAATTAGGTATTGAGTACGAAATGTAATGTCAGAAAATGGCACTTTACTCTTGTGATTTTTCTGTTTTTGTCAATTTTCTGAAAAATCCTATCATTAGATTTTCTTCAAAATACGATATTCGTGCTTAAATAACGTTTTTACATAGGGATTAAGCATTTAGAACGAAATGTAATGTCAGAAAATGGCACATTACTCTTGTGATTTTTCGGTTTTTTTCAATTTTCTGAAAAATCCTATCATTAGATTTTCTTCAAAATACGATATTCGTGCTTAAATAACGTTTTTACATAGGGATTAAGCATGTAGAACGAAATGTAACGTCAGAAAATGGCACTTTGCTCTTGTGATTTTTCGGTTTTTCCAATTTTCTGAAAAAACCTATCATTAGATTTTCTTCGAGGCACAATATTCTTGCTTAGATATCGTTTTTACATAGGGATTAAGCATTTAGAACGAAATCTAATGTCAGAAAATGACACTTTACTCTTGTGATTTTACGGTTTTTCCAATTTTCTGAAAAAACTTATCATCAGATTTTTTAAATACGAGAATCTTGCTTATATAACAATTTTACATTAGAATTAAGTTTTTAGAACGAAATGTAATGTCAGAAAATGTCACTTTACTCTTGTGAATTCTCGGTTTTTTCAATTTTCTGAAAAAACCTATCATTAGATTTTCTTCAAAGTACGATATTCCTGCTTAAATAACGTTTTTACATAGGGATTGGGCATTTAGAACGAAATCTAATGTCAGAAAATGACACTTTACTCTTGTGAATTTTCGGTTTTTTCAATTATCTGAAAAAACCTATCATCAGATTTTTTAAATACGAGAATCTTGCTTAACTAACGCTTTTACATTAGAATTAGGTATTGAGTACGAAATGTAATGTCAGAAAATGGCACTTTACTCTTGTGATTTTTCTGTTTTTTTCAATTTTCTGAAAAATCCTATCATTAGATTTTCTTCAAAATACGATATTCGTGCTTAAATAACGTTTTTACATAGGGATTAAGCATTTAGAACGAAATGTAATGTCAGAAAATGGCACATTACTCTTGTGATTTTACGGTTTTTCCAATTTTCTGAAAAAACCTATCATCAGATTTTTCAAATACGAGAATCTTGCTTAACTAACGATTTTACATTAGAATTAGGTATTGAGTACGAAATGTAATGTCAGAAAATGTCACTTTACTCTTGTGAATTCTCGGTTTTTTCAATTTTCTGAAAAAACCTATCATTAGATTTTCTTCAAAGTACGATATTCCTGCTTAAATAATGTTTTTACATAGGGATTGAGCAGTTAGGACGAAATCTAATGTCAGAAAATGGCACTTTACTCTTGTGAATTTTCGGTTTTTTCAATTATCTGAAAAAACCTATCATCAGATTTTTTAAATACGAGAATCTTGCTTAACTAACGCTTTTACATTAGAATTAGGTATTGAGTACGAAATGTAATGTCAGAAAATGGCACTTTACTCTTGTGATTTTTCTGTTTTTTTCAATTTTCTGAAAAATCCTATCATTAGATTTTCTTCAAAATACGATATTCGTGCTTAAATAACGTTTCTACATAGGGATTAAGCATTTAGAACGAAATCTAATGTCAGAAAATGACACTTTACTCTTGTGATTTTACGGTTTTTCCAATTTTCTGAAAAAACCTATCATCAGATTTTTCAAATACGAGAATCTTGCTTAACTAACGATTTTACATTAGAATTAGGTATTGAGTACGAAATATAATGTCAGAAAATGGCGCTTTACTCTATTGATTTTTCGGTTTTTTCAACTTTCTGTAAAAACCAATCATTAGATTTTCTTCAAAGTACGATATTCTTGCTTAAATAACGTTTCTACATAGGGATTAGGCATTTAGAACGAAATCTAATGACAGAAAATGGCACTTTACTCTTGTGATTTTTCGGTTTTTTCAATTTTCTGAAAGAATCTATCATTAGATTTTTTAAATACGACAATCTTGCTTATATAACAATTTTACATTAGAATTAAGTTTTTAGAACGAAATGTAATGTCAGAAAATGTCACTTTACTCTTGTGAATTCTCGGTTTTTTCAATTTTCTGGAAAAACCTATCATTAGATTTTCTTCAAAGTACGATAATCCTGCTTAAATAACGTTTTTACATAGGGATTGAGCAGTTAGGACGAAATCTAATGTCAGAAAATGGCACTTTACTCTTGTGAATTTTCGGTTTTTTCAATTATCTGAAAAAACCTATCATCAGATTTTTTAAATACGAGAATCTTGCTTAACTAACGCTTTTACATTAGAATTAGGTATTGAGTACGAAATGTAATGTCAGAAAATGGCACTTTACTCTTGTGATTTTTCTGTTTTTTTCAATTTTCTGAAAAATCCTATCATTAGATTTTCTTCAAAATACGATATTCGTGCTTAAATAACGTTTTTACATAGGGATTAAGCATTTAGAACGAAATGTAATGTCAGAAAATGGCACATTACTCTTGTGATTTTACGGTTTTTCCAATTATCTGAAAAAACCTATCATCAGATTTTTTAAATACGAGAATCTTGCTTATATAACAATTTTACATTAGAATCAAGTTTTTAGAACGAAATGTAATGTCAGAAAATGTCACTTTACTCTTGTGAATTCTCGGTTTTTTCAATTTTCTGAAAAAACCTATCATTAGATTTTCTTCAAAGTACGATATTCCTGCTTAAATAATGTTTTTACATAGGGATTGAGCAGTTAGGACGAAATCTAATGTCAGAAAATGGCACTTTACTCTTGTGAATTTTCGGTTTTTTCAATTATCTGAAAAAACCTATCATCAGATTTTTTAAATACGAGAATCTTGCTTAACTAACGCTTTTACATTAGAATTAGGTATTGAGTACGAAATGTAATGTCAGAAAATGGCACTTTACTCTTGTGATTTTTCTGTTTTTTTCAATTTTCTGAAAAATCCTATCATTAGATTTTCTTCAAAATACGATATTCGTGCTTAAATAACGTTTTTACATAGGGATTAAGCATTTAGAACGAAATGTAATGTCAGAAAATGGCACATTACTCTTGTGATTTTACGGTTTTTCCAATTTTCTGAAAAAACCTATCATCAGATTTTTCAAATACGAGAATCTTGCTTAACTAACGATTTTACATTAGAATTAGGTATTGAGTACGAAATCTAATGTCAGAAAATGGCACTTTACTCCTGTGATTTTTCGGTTTTTTCAATTTTCTGAAAAAACCTGTCATTAGATTTTCTTCAAGACACAATATTCTTGCTTAGATAACGTTTTTACATAGGGATTAAGCATTTAGAACGAAATCTAATGTCAGAAAATGACACTTTACTCTTGTGATTTTACGGTTTTTCCAATTTTCTGAAAAAACCTATCATCAGATTTTTCAAATACGAGAATCTTGCTTAACTAACGATTTTACATTAGAATTAGGTATTGAGTACGAAATATAATGTCAGAAAATGGCGCTTTACTCTATTGATTTTTCGGTTTTTTCAACTTTCTGTAAAAACCAATCATTAGATTTTCTTCAAAGTACGATATTCTTGCTTAAATAACGTTTCTACATAGGGATTAGGCATTTAGAACGAAATCTAATGTCAGAAAATTGCGCTTTACTCTTGTGATTTTTCGGTTTTTTCAATTTTCTGAAAGAATCTATCATTAGATTTTTTAAATACGACAATCTTGCTTATATAACAATTTTACATTAGAATTAAGTTTTTAGAACGAAATGTAATGTCAGAAAATGTCACTTTACTCTTGTGAATTCTCGGTTTTTTCAATTTTCTGGAAAAACCTATCATTAGATTTTCTTCAAAGTACGATAATCCTGCTTAAATAACGTTTTTACATAGGGATTGAGCAGTTAGGACGAAATCTAATGTCAGAAAATGGCACTTTACTCTTGTGAATTTTCGGTTTTTTCAATTATCTGAAAAAACCTATCATCAGATTTTTTAAATACGAGAATCTTGCTTAACTAACGCTTTTACATTAGAATTAGGTATTGAGTACGAAATGTAATGTCAGAAAATGGCACTTTACTCTTGTGATTTTTCTGTTTTTTTCAATTTTCTGAAAAATCCTATCATTAGATTTTCTTCAAAATACGATATTCGTGCTTAAATAACGTTTTTACATAGGGATTAAGCATTTAGAACGAAATGTAATGTCAGAAAATGGCACATTACTCTTGTGATTTTACGGTTTTTCCAATTATCTGAAAAAACCTATCATCAGATTTTTTAAATACGAGAATCTTGCTTAACTAACGCTTTTACATTAGAATTAGGTATTGAGTACGAAATGTAATGTCAGAAAATGGCACTTTACTCTTGTGATTTTTCTGCTTTTTTCAATTTTCTGAAAAATCCTATCATTAGATTTTCTTCAAAATACGATATTCGTGCTTAAATAACGTTTTTACATAGGGATTAAGCATTTAGAACGAAATGTAATGTCAGAAAATGGCACATTACTCTTGTGATTTTTCGGTTTTTTTCAATTTTCTGAAAAATCCTATCATTAGATTTTCTTCAAAATACGATATTCGTGCTTAAATAACGTTTTTACATAGGGATTAAGCATGTAGAACGAAATGTAACGTCAGAAAATGGCACTTTACTCTTGTGATTTTTCTGTTTTTTTCAATTTTCTGAAAAATCCTATCATTAGATTTTCTTCAAAGTCCGATATTCTTGCTTAAATGACGTTTTTACATAGGGATTATGCATTTAGAACGAAATCTAATGTCAGAAAATGGCACTTTACTCCTGTGTTTTTTCGGTTTTTTCAATTTTCTGAAAAAACCTGTCATCAGATTTTTAAATACGAGAATCTGGCTTAACTACCGATTTTACCTTAGCATTAAGTATTTAGAACGAAATGTAATGTCAGAAGATGGCGCTTTACTCTAGTGATTTTTCGGTTTTCTCAAATTTCTGAAAAATCCTAACATTAGATTTTCTTCAAAGTACGATATTCTTGCTTAAATAACGTTTCTACATAGGGATTAAGCATTTAGAACGAATTCTAACGTCAGAAAATTGCGCTTTACTCTAGTGATTTTTCGGTTTTTTCTAATTTCTGAAAGAATCAATCATTAGATTTTCTTCAAAGTACGATATTCTTGCTTAAATATCGTTTTTACATAGGGATTAGGCATTTAGAACGAAATCTAATGACAGAAAATGGCACTTTACTCTTGTGATTTTTCGGTTTTTTCAATTTTCTGAAAGAATCTATCATTAGATTTTTTAAATACGACAATCTTGCTTATATAACAATTTTACATTAGAATTAAGTTTTTAGAACGAAATGTAATGTCAGAAAATGTCACTTTACTCTTGTGAATTCTCGGTTTTTTCAATTTTCTGGAAAAACCTATCATTAGATTTTCTTCAAAGTACGATAATCCTGCTTAAATAACGTTTTTACATAGGGATTGAGCAGTTAGGACGAAATCTAATGTCAGAAAATGGCACTTTACTCTTGTGAATTTTCGGTTTTTTCAATTATCTGAAAAAACCTATCATCAGATTTTTTAAATACGAGAATCTTGCTTAACTAACGCTTTTACATTAGAATTAGGTATTGAGTACGAAATGTAATGTCAGAAAATGGCACTTTACTCTTGTGATTTTTCTGTTTTTTTCAATTTTCTGAAAAATCCTATCATTAGATTTTCTTCAAAATACGATATTCGTGCTTAAATAACGTTTTTACATAGGGATTAAGCATTTAGAACGAAATGTAATGTCAGAAAATGGCACATTACTCTTGTGATTTTACGGTTTTTCCAATTATCTGAAAAAACCTATCATCAGATTTTTTAAATACGAGAATCTTGCTTAACTAACGCTTTTACATTAGAATTAGGTATTGAGTACGAAATGTAATGTCAGAAAATGGCACTTTACTCTTGTGATTTTTCTGCTTTTTTCAATTTTCTGAAAAATCCTATCATTAGATTTTCTTCAAAATACGATATTCGTGCTTAAATAACGTTTTTACATAGGGATTAAGCATTTAGAACGAAATGTAATGTCAGAAAATGGCACATTACTCTTGTGATTTTTCGGTTTTTTTCAATTTTCTGAAAAATCCTATCATTAGATTTTCTTCAAAATACGATATTCGTGCTTAAATAACGTTTTTACATAGGGATTAAGCATGTAGAACGAAATGTAACGTCAGAAAATGGCACTTTACTCTTGTGATTTTTCTGTTTTTTTCAATTTTCTGAAAAATCCTATCATTAGATTTTCTTCAAAGTCCGATATTCTTGCTTAAATGACGTTTTTACATAGGGATTATGCATTTAGAACGAAATCTAATGTCAGAAAATGGCACTTTACTCCTGTGATTTTTCGGTTTTTTCAATTTTCTGAAAAAACCTGTCATCAGATTTTTAAATACGAGAATCTGGCTTAACTACCGATTTTACCTTAGCATTAAGTATTTAGAACGAAATGTAATGTCAGAAGATGGCGCTTTACTCTAGTGATTTTTCGGTTTTCTCAAATTTCTGAAAAATCCTAACATTAGATTTTCTTCAAAGTACGATATTCTTGCTTAAATAACGTTTCTACATAGGGATTAAGCATTTAGAACGAATTCTAACGTCAGAAAATTGCGCTTTACTCTAGTGATTTTTCGGTTTTTTCTAATTTCTGAAAGAATCAATCATTAGATTTTCTTCAAAGTACGATATTCTTGCTTAAATATCGTTTTTACATAGGGATTAGGCATTTAGAACGAAATCTAATGACAGAAAATGGCAATTTATTCTTGCGATTTTTCTGTTTTTTTCAATTTTCTGAAAAATCCTATCATTAGATTTTCTTCAAAATACGATATTCGTGCTTAAATAACGTTTTTACATAGGGATTAAGCATTTAGAACGAAATGTAATGTCAGAAAATGGCACATTACTCTTGTGAGTTTTCGGTTTTTTTCAATTTTCTGAAAAATCCTATCATTAGATTTTCTTCAAAATACGATATTCGTGCTTAAATAACGTTTTTACATAGGGATTAAGCATGTAGAACGAAATGTAACGTCAGAAAATGGCGCTTTCCTCTTGTGATTTTTCGGTTTTTCCAATTTTCTGAAAAAACCTATCATTAGATTTTCTTCGAGGCACAATATTCTTGCTTAGATATCGTTTTTACATAGGGATTAAGCATTTAGAACGAAATCTAATGTCAGAAAATGACACTTTACTCTTGTGATTTTACGGTTTTTCCAATTTTCTGAAAAAACTTATCATCAGATTTTTTAAATACGAGAATCTTGCTTATATAACAATTTTACATTAGAATTAAGTTTTTAGAACGAAATGTAATGTCAGAAAATGTCACTTTACTCTTGTGAATTCTCGGTTTTTTCAATTTTCTGAAAAAACCTATCATTAGATTTTCTTCAAAGTACGATATTCCTGCTTAAATAACGTTTTTACATAGGGATTGAGCAGTTAGGACGAAATCTAATGTCAGAAAATGGCACTTTACTCTTGTGAATTTTCGGTTTTTTCAATTATCTGAAAAAACCTATCATCAGATTTTTTAAATACGAGAATCTTGCTTAACTAACGCTTTTACATTAGAATTAGGTATTGAGTACGAAATGTAATGTCAGAAAATGGCACTTTACTCTTGTGATTTTTCTGTTTTTTTCAATTTTCTGAAAAATCCTATCATTAGATTTTCTTCAAAATACGATATTCGTGCTTAAATAACGTTTTTACATAGGGATTAAGCATTTAGAACGAAATGTAATGTCAGAAAATGGCACATTACTCTTGTGATTTTACGGTTTTTCCAATTTTCTGAAAAAACCTATCATCAGATTTTTCAAATACGAGAATCTTGCTTAACTAACGATTTTACATTAGAATTAGGTATTGAGTACGAAATATAATGTCAGAAAATGGCGCTTTACTCTAGTGATTTTTCGGTTTTTTCAACTTTCTGTAAAAACCAATCATTAGATTTTCTTCAAAGTACGATATTCTTGCTTAAATATCGTTTTTACATAGGGATTAGGCATTTAGAACGAAATCTAATGACAGAAAATGGCACTTTACTCTTGTGATTTTTCGGTTTTTTCAATTTTCTGAAAGAATCTATCATTAGATTTTTTAAATACGACAATCTTGCTTATATAACAATTTTACATTAGAATTAAGTTTTTAGAACGAAATGTAATTTCAGAAAATGTCACTTTACTCTTGTGAATTCTCGGTTTTTTCAATTTTCTGAAAAAACCTATCATTACATTTTCTTCAAAGTACGATATTCCTGCTTAAATAACGTTTTTACATAGGGATTGAGCAGTTAGGACGAAATCTAATGTCAGAAAATGGCACTTTACTCTAGTGAATTTTCGGTTTTTTCAATTATCTGAAAAAACCTATCATCAGATTTTTTAAATACGAGAATCTTGCTTAACTAACGCTTTTACATTAGAATTAGGTATTGAGTACGAAATGTAATGTCAGAAAATGGCACTTTACTCTTGTGATTTTTCTGTTTTTTTCAATTTTCTGAAAAATCCTATCATTAGATTTTCTTCAAAATACGATATTCGTGCTTAAATAACGTTTTTACATAGGGATTAAGCATTTAGAACGAAATGTAATGTCAGAAAATGGCACATTACTCTTGTGATTTTACGGTTTTTCCAATTTTCTACAAAACCTATCATCAGATTTTTTAAATACGAGAATCTTGCTTAACTAACGCTTTTACATTAGAATTAGGTATTGAGTACGAAATGTAATGTCAGAAAATGGCGCTTTACTCTAGTGATTTTTCGGTTTTTTCAACTTTCTGTAAAAACCAATCATTAGATTTTCTTCAAAGTACGATATTCTTGCTTAAATATCGTTTTTACATAGGGATTAGGCATTTAGAACGAAATCTAATGACAGAAAATGGCACTTTACTCTTGTGATTTTTCGGTTTTTTCAATTTTCTGAAAGAATCTATCATTAGATTTTTTAAATACGACAATCTTGCTTATATAACAATTTTACATTAGAATTAAGTTTTTAGAACGAAATGTAATTTCAGAAAATGTCACTTTACTCTTGTGAATTCTCGGTTTTTTCAATTTTCTGAAAAAACCTATCATTACATTTTCTTCAAAGTACGATATTCCTGCTTAAATAACGTTTTTACATAGGGATTGAGCAGTTAGGACGAAATCTAATGTCAGAAAATGGCACTTTACTCTAGTGAATTTTCGGTTTTTTCAATTATCTGAAAAAACCTATCATCAGATTTTTTAAATACGAGAATCTTGCTTAACTAACGCTTTTACATTAGAATTAGGTATTGAGTACGAAATGTAATGTCAGAAAATGGCACTTTACTCTTGTGATTTTTCTGTTTTTTTCAATTTTCTGAAAAATCCTATCATTAGATTTTCTTCAAAATACGATATTCGTGCTTAAATAACGTTTTTACATAGGGATTAAGCATTTAGAACGAAATGTAATGTCAGAAAATGGCACATTACTCTTGTGATTTTACGGTTTTTCCAATTTTCTACAAAACCTATCATCAGATTTTTTAAATACGAGAATCTTGCTTAACTAACGCTTTTACATTAGAATTAGGTATTGAGTACGAAATGTAATGTCAGAAAATGGCGCTTTACTCTAGTGATTTTTCGGTTTTTTCAACTTTCTGTAAAAACCAATCATTAGATTTTCTTCAAAGTACGATATTCTTGCTTAAATATCGTTTTTACATAGGGATTAGGCATTTAGAACGAAATCTAATGACAGAAAATGGCACTTTACTCTTGTGATTTTTCGGTTTTTTCAATTTTCTGAAAGAATCTATCATTAGATTTTTTAAATACGACAATCTTGCTTATATAACAATTTTACATTAGAATTAAGTTTTTAGAACGAAATGTAATGTCAGAAAATGTCACTTTACTCTTGTGAATTCTCGGTCTTTTCAATTTTCTGAAAAAAACCATCATTACATTTTCTTCAAAGTACGATATTCCTGCTTAAATAACGTTTTTACATAGGGATTGAGCAGTTAGGACGAAATCTAATGTCAGAAAATGGCACTTTACTCTAGTGAATTTTCGGTTTTTTCAATTATCTGAAAAAACCTATCATCAGATTTTTTAAATACGAGAATCTTGCTTAACTAACGCTTTTACATTAGAATTAGGTATTGAGTACGAAATGTAATGTCAGAAAATGGCACTTTACTCTTGTGATTTTTCTGTTTTTTTCAATTTTCTGAAAAATCCTATCATTAGATTTTCTTCAAAATACGATATTCGTGCTTAAATAACGTTTTTACATAGGGATTAAGCATTTAGAACGAAATGTAATGTCAGAAAATGGCACATTACTCTTGTGATTTTACGGTTTTTCCAATTTTCTGAAAAAACCTATCATCAGATTTTTTAAATACGAGAATCTTGCTTAACTAACGCTTTTACATTAGAATTAGGTATTGAGTACGAAATGTAATGTCAGAAAATGGCGCTTTACTCTAGTGATTTTTCGGTTTTTTCAACTTTCTGTAAAAACCAATCATTAGATTTTCTTCAAAGTACGATATTCTTGCTTAAATATCGTTTTTACATAGGGATTAGGCATTTAGAACGAAATCTAATGACAGAAAATGGCACTTTACTCTTGTGATTTTTCGGTTTTTTCAATTTTCTGAAAGAATCTATCATTAGATTTTTTAAATACGACAATCTTGCTTATATAACAATTTTACATTAGAATTAAGTTTTTAGAACGAAATGTAATGTCAGAAAATGTCACTTTACTCTTGTGAATTCTCGGTCTTTTCAATTTTCTGAAAAAACCTATCATTAGATTTTCCTCAAAGTACGATATTCCTGCTTAAATAACGTTTTTACATAGGGATTGAGCAGTTAGGACGAAATCTAATGTCAGAAAATGGCACTTTACTCTTGTGAATTTTCGGTTTTTTCAATTATCTGAAAAAACCTATCATCAGATTTTTTAAATACGAGAATCTTGCTTAACTAACGCTTTTACATTAGAATTAGGTATTGAGTACGAAATGTAATGTCAGAAAATGGCACTTTACTCTTGTGATTTTTCTGTTTTTTTCAATTTTCTGAAAAATCCTATCATTAGATTTTCTTCAAAATACGATATTCGTGCTTAAATAACGTTTTTACATAGGGATTAAGCATTTAGAACGAAATGTAATGTCAGAAAATGGCACATTACTCTTGTGATTTTACGGTTTTTCCAATTTTCTGAAAAAACCTATCATCAGATTTTTTAAATACGAGAATCTTGCTTAACTAACGCTTTTACATTAGAATTAGGTATTGAGTACGAAATGTAATGTCAGAAAATGGCGCTTTACTCTAGTGATTTTTCGGTTTTTTCAACTTTCTGTAAAAACCAATCATTAGATTTTCTTCAAAGTACGATATTCTTGCTTAAATATCGTTTTTACATAGGGATTAGGCATTTAGAACGAAATCTAATGACAGAAAATGGCACTTTACTCTTGTGATTTTTCGGTTTTTTCAATTTTCTGAAAGAATCTATCATTAGATTTTTTAAATACGACAATCTTGCTTATATAACAATTTTACATTAGAATTAAGTTTTTAGAACGAAATGTAATGTCAGAAAATGTCACTTTACTCTTGTGAATTCTCGGTCTTTTCAATTTTCTGAAAAAACCTATCATTAGATTTTCCTCAAAGTACGATATTCCTGCTTAAATAACGTTTTTACATAGGGATTGAGCAGTTAGGACGAAATCTAATGTCAGAAAATGGCACTTTACTCTTGTGAATTTTCGGTTTTTTCAATTATCTGAAAAAACCTATCATCAGATTTTTTAAATACGAGAATCTTGCTTAACTAACGCTTTTACATTAGAATTAGGTATTGAGTACGAAATGTAATGTCAGAAAATGGCACTTTACTCTTGTGATTTTTCTGTTTTTTTCAATTTTCTGAAAAATCCTATCATTAGATTTTCTTCAAAATACGATATTCGTGCTTAAATAACGTTTTTACATAGGGATTAAGCATTTAGAACGAAATGTAATGTCAGAAAATGGCACATTACTCTTGTGATTTTACGGTTTTTCCAATTTTCTGAAAAAACCTATCATCAGATTTTTTAAATACGAGAATCTTGCTTAACTAACGATTTTACATTAGAATTAGTTATTGAGTACGAAATATAATGTCAGAAAATGGCGCTTTACTCTAGTGATTTTTCGGTTTTTTCAACTTTCTGTAAAAACCACTCATTAGATTTTCTTCAAAGTACGATATTCTTGCTTAGATATCGTTTTTACATAGGGATTATGCATTTAGAACGAAATCTAATGACAGAAAATGGCACTTTACTCTTGTGATTTTTCGGTTTTTTCAATTTTCTGAAAAAACCTATCATTAGATTTTCTTCGAGACACAATATTCTTGCTTAGATAACGTTTTTACATAGGGATTAAGCATTTAGAATGAAATCTAATGCCAGAAAATGACACTTTACTCTTGTGAATTTACGGTTTTTCCAATTTTCTGAAAAAACCTATCATCAGATTTTTTAAATACGAGAATCTTGCTTAACTAACGATTTTACATTAGAATTAGGTATTGAGTACGAAATATAATGTCAGAAAATTGCGCTTTACTCTAGTGATTTTTCGGTTTTTTCTAATTTCTGAAAGAATCAATCATTAGATTTTCTTCAAAGTCCGATATTCTTGCTTAGATAACGTTTTTACATAGGGATTAAGCATTTAGAACGAAATGTAATGTCAGAAAATGGCACTTTGCTCTTGTGATTTTTCGGTTTTTCCAATTTTCTGAAAAAACCTATCATTAGATTTTCTTCAAAACACAATATTCTTGCTTAGATAACGTTTTTACATAGGGATTAAGCATTTAGAACGAAATCTAATGTCAGAAAATGACACTTTACTCTTGTGATTTTACGGTTTTTCCAATTTTCTGAAAAAACCTATCATCAGATTTTTCAAATACGAGAATCTTGCTTAACTAACGATTTTACATTAGAATTAGGTATTGAGTACGACATATAATGTCAGAAAATGGCGCTTTACTCTAGTGATTTTTCGGTTTTTTCAACTTTCTGTAAAAACCAATCATTAGATTTTCTTCAAAGTACGATATTCTTGCTTAAATATCGTTTTTACATAGGGATTAGGCATTTAGAACGAAATCTAATGACTGAAAATGGCACTTTACTCTTGTGATTTTTCGGTTTTTTCAATTTTCTGAAAGAATCTATCATTAGATTTTTTAAATACGACAATCTTGCTTATATAACAATTTTACATTAGAATTAAGTTTTTAGAACGAAATGTAATGTCAGAAAATGTCACTTTACTCTTGTGAATTCTCGGTTTTTTCAATTTTCTGAAAAAACCTATCATTAGATTTTCTTCAAAGTACGATATTCCTGCTTAAATAACGTTTTTACATAGGGATTGAGCAGTTAGGACGAAATCTAATGTCAGAAAATGGCACTTTACTCTTGTGAATTTTCGGTTTTTTCAATTATCTGAAAAAAGCTATCATCAGATTTTTTAAATACGAGAATCTTGCTTAGCTAACGCTTTTACATTAGAATTAGGTATTGAGTACGAAATGTAATGTCAGAAAATGGCACTTTACTCTTGTGATTTTTCTGTTTTTTTCAATTTTCTGAAAAATCCTATCATTAGATTTTCTTCAAAATACGATATTCGTGCTTAAATAACGTTTTTACATAGGGATTAAGCATTTAGAACGAAATGTAATGTCAGAAAATGGCACATTACACTTGTGATTTTTCGGTTTTTCCAATTTTCTGAAAAAACCTATCATCAGATTTTTTAAATACGAGAATCTTGCTTAACTAACGCTTTTACATTAGAATTAGGTATTGAGTACGAAATGTAATGTCAGAAAATGGCACTTTACTCTTGTGATTTTTCTGTTTTTTTCAATTTTCTGAAAAATCGTATCATTAGATTTTCTTCAAAATACGATATTCGTGCTTAAATAACGTTTTTACATAGGGATTAAGCATTTAGAACGAAATGTAATGTCAGAAAATGGCACATTACTCTTGTGATTTTTCGGTTTTTTTCAATTTTCTGAAAAATCCTATCATTAGATTTTCTTCAAAATACGATATTCGTGCTTAAATAACGTTTTTACATAGGGATTAAGCATGTAGAACGAAATGTAACGTCAGAAAATGGCACTTTGCTCTTGTGATTTTTCGGTTTTTCCAATTTTCTGAAAAAACCTATCATTAGATTTTCTTCGAGACACAATATTCTTGCTTAGATAACGTTTTTACATAGGGATTAAGCATTTAGAACGAAATCTAATGTCAGAAAATGACACTTTACTCTTGTGATTTTACGGTTTTTCCAATTTTCTGAAAAAACCTATCATCAGATTTTTTAAATACGAGAATCTTGCTTAACTAACGATTTTACATTAGAATTAGGTATTGAGTACGAAATATAAAGTCAGAAAATGGCGCTTTACTCTAGTGATTTTTCGGTTTTTTCAACTTTCTGTAAAAACCAATCATTAGATTTTCTTCAAAGTACGATATTCTTGCTTAGATATCGATTTTACATAGGGATTAGGCATTTAGAACGAAATCTAATGACAGAAAATGGCACTTTGCTCTTGTGATTTTTCGGTTTTTCCAATTTTCTGAAAGAATCTATCATTAGATTTTTTAAATACGACAATCTTGCTTATATAACAATTTTACATTAGAATTAAGTTTTTAGAACGTAATGTAATGTCAGAAAATGTCACTTTACTCTTTTGAATTTTCGGTTTTTTCAATTTTCTGAAAAAACCTATCATTAGATTTTCTTCAAAGTACGATATTCCTGCTTAAATAACGTTTTTACATAGGGATTGAGCAGTTAGGACGAAATCTAATGTCAGAAAATTGCGCTTTACTCTAGTGATTTTTCGGTTTTTTCAATTATCTGAAAAAACCTATCATCAGATTTTTTAAATACGAGAATCTTGCTTAACTAACGCTTTTACATTAGAATTAGGTATTGAGTACGAAATGTAATGTCAGAAAATGGCACTTTACTCTTGTGATTTTTCTGTTTTTTTCAATTTTGTGTAAAATCCTAACATTAGATTTTCTTCAAAGTACGATATTCTTGCTTAAATAACGTTTTTACATAGGGATTGGGCATTTAGAACGAAATCAAATGTCAGAAAATGACACTTTACTCTTGTGATTTTACGGTTTTTCCAATTTTCTGAAAAAACCTATCATCAGATTTTTCAAATACGAGAATCTTGCTTAACTAACGATTTTACATTAGAATTAGGTATTGAGTACGAAATATAATGTCAGAAAATGGCGCTTTACTCTAGTGATTTTTCGGTTTTTTCAACTTTCTGTAAAAACCAATCATTAGATTTTCTTCAAAGTATGATATTCTTGCTTAAATATCGTTTTTACATAGGGATTAGGCATTTAGAACGAAATCTAGTGACAGAAAATGGCACTTTACTCTTGTGATTTTTCGGTTTTTCCAATTTTCTGAAAAAACCTATCATCAGATTTTTTAAATACGAGAATCTGGCTTAACTAACGCCTTTACATTAGAATTAGGTATTGAGTACGAAATGTAATGTCAGAAAATGGCACTTTACTCTTGTGATTTTTCGGTTTTTTCAATTTTCTGAAAAAACCTATCATTAGATTTTCTTCAAAGTACGATATTCCTGCTTAAATAACGTTTTTACATAGGGATTGTGCATTTAGAACGAAATCTAATTTCAGAAAGTGACACTTTACTCTTGTGATTTTACGGTTTTTCCAATTTTCTGAAAAAACCTATCATCAGATTTTTCAAATACGAGAATCTTGCTTAACTAACGATTTTACATTAGAATTAGGTATTGAGTACGAAATATAATGTCAGAAAATGGCGCTTTACTCCAGTGATTTTTCGGTTTTTTCAACTTTCTGTAAAAACCAAACATTAGATTTTCTTCAAAGTACGATATTCTTGCTTAAATATCGTTTTTACATAGGGATTAGGCATTCAGAACGAAATCTAGTGACAGAAAATGGCACTTTACTCTTGTGATTTTTCGGTCTTTTCAATTTTCTGAAAAAACCTATCATTAGATTTTCTTCAAAGTACGATATTCCTGCTTAAATAACGT
Source organism: Megalopta genalis (assembly GCF_051020955.1). NCBI lineage: Eukaryota > Metazoa > Arthropoda > Insecta > Hymenoptera > Halictidae > Megalopta > Megalopta genalis. The sequence goes on from NC_135022.1 coordinate 6,248,258, forward strand.
TTTTACATAGGGATTGGGCATTCAGAACGAAATCTAGTGACAGAAAATGGCACTTTACTCTTGTGATTTTTCGGTTTTTTCAATTTTCTGAAAAAACCTATCATTAGATTTTCTTCAAAGTACGATATTCCTGCTTAAATAACGTTTTTACATAGGGATTGGGCATTTAGAACGAAATCTAATGTCAGAAAATGGCACTTTACTCTTGTGAATTTTCGGTGTTTTCAATTATCTGAAAAAACCTATCATCAGATTTTTTAAATACGAGAATCTTGCTTAACTAACGCCTTTACATTAGAATTAGGTATTGAGTACGAAATGTAATGTCAGAAAATGGCGCTTTACTCTAGTGATTTATCGGTTTTTTCAACTTTCTGTAAAAACCACGCATTAGCTTTTCTTCAAAGTACGACATTCTTGCTTAAATATCGTTTTTACATTGGGATTAGGCATTTAGAACGAAATCTAATGACAGAAAATGGCACTTTACTCTTGTGATTTTTCAGTTTTTTCAATTTTCTGAAAAAACCTATCATTAGATTTTCTTCAAGACACAATATTCTTGCTTAGATAACGTTTTTACATAGGGATTAAGCATTTAGAACGAAATGTAATGTCAGAAAATGGCACATTACTCTTGTGACTTTTCGGTTTTTTTCAATTTTCTGAAAAATCCTATCATTAGATTTTCTTCAAAATACGATATTCGTGCTTAGATAACGTTTTTACATAGGGATTAAGCATGTAGAACGAAATGTAACGTCAGAAAATGGCACTTTGCTCTCGTGATTTTTCGGTTTTTCCAATTTTCTGAAAAAACCTATCATTAGATTTTCTTCGAGACACAATATTCTTACTTAGATAACGTTTTTACATAGGGATTAAGCATTTAGAACGAAATCTAATGTCAGAAAATGACACTTTACTCTTGTGATTTTACGGTTTTTCCAATTTTCTGAAAAAACCTATCATTAGATTTTCTTCAAAGTACGATATTCCTGCTTAAATAACGTTTTTACATAGGGATTGGGCATTCAGAACGAAATCTAGTGACAGAAAATGGCACTTTACTCTTGTGATTTTTCGGTTTTTTCAATTTTCTGAAAAAACCTATCATTAGATTTTCTTCAAAGTACGATATTCCTGCTTAAATAACGTTTTTACATAGGGATTGGGCATTCAGAACGAAATCTAGTGACAGAAAATGGCACTTTACTCTTGTGATTTTTCGGTTTTTTCAATTTTCTGAAAAAACCTATCATTAGATTTTCTTCAAGACACAATATTCTTGCTTAGATAACGTTTTTACATAGGGATTAAGCATTTAGAACGAAATGTAATGTCAGAAAATGGCACATTACTCTTGTGACTTTTCGGTTTTTTTCAATTTTCTGAAAAATCCTATCATTAGATTTTCTTCAAAATACGATATTCGTGCTTAGATAACGTTTTTACATAGGGATTAAGCATGTAGAACGAAATGTAACGTCAGAAAATGGCACTTTGCTCTCGTGATTTTTCGGTTTTTCCAATTTTCTGAAAAAACCTATCATTAGATTTTCTTCGAGACACAATATTCTTACTTAGATAACGTTTTTACATAGGGATTAAGCATTTAGAACGAAATCTAATGTCAGAAAATGACACTTTACTCTTGTGATTTTACGGTTTTTCCAATTTTCTGAAAAAACCTATCATCAGATTTTTTAAATACGAGAATCTTGCTTAACTAACGCCTTTACATTAGAATTAGGTATTGAGTACGAAATGTAATGTCAGAAAATGGCACTTTACTCTTGTGATTTTTCGGCTTTTTCAATTTTCTGAAAAAACCTATCATTAGATTTTCTTCAAAGTACGATATTCCTACTTAAATAACGTTTTTACATAGGGATTGTGCATTTAGAACGAAATCTAATTTCAGAAAATGACACTTTACTCTTGTGATTTTACGGTTTTTCCAATTTTCTGAAAAAACCTATCATCAGATTTTTTAAATACGAGAATCTTGCTTAACTAACGATTTTACATTAGAATTATGTATTGAGTACGAAATATAATGTCAGAAAATGGCGCTTTACTCTAGTGATTTTTCGGTTTTTTCAACTTTCTGTAAAAACCAATCATTAGATTTTCTTCAAAGTACGATATTCTTGCTTAAATAACGTTTTTACATAGGGATTGGGCATTTAGAACGAAATCTAATGTCAGAAAATGGCACTTTACTCTTGTGATTTTTCTGTTTATTTCAATTTTCTGAAAAATCCTAACATTAGATTTTCTTCAAAGTACGATATTCTTGCTTAAATAACGTTTCTACATAGGGATTAAGCATTTAGAACGAATTCTAACGTCAGAAAATTGCGCTTTACTCTAGTGATTTTTCGGTTTTTTCTAATTTCTGAAAGAATCAATCATTAGATTTTCTTCAAAGTCCGATATTCTTGCTTAGATAACGTTTTTACATAGGGATTAAGCATGTAGAACGAAATGTAATGTCAGAAAATGGCACTTTGCTCTTGTGATTTTTCGGTTTTTCCAATTTTCTGAAAAAACCTATCATTAGATTTTTTAAATACGAGAATCTTGCTTAACTAACGCCTTTACATTAGAATTAGGTATTGAGTACGAAATGTAATGTCAGAAAATGGCACTTTACTCTTGTGAATTTTCGGTGTTTTCAATTATCTGAAAAAACCTATCATCAGATTTTTTAAATACGAGAATCTTGCTTAACTAACGCCTTTACATTAGAATTAGGTATTGAGTACGAAATGTAATGTCAGAAAATGGCACTTTACTCTTGTGACTTTTCTGTTTCTTTCAATTTTCTGAAAAATCCTAACATTAGATTTTCTTCAAAGTACGATATTCTTGCTTAAATAACGTTTCTACATAGGGATTAAGCATTTAGAACGAATTCTAACGTCAGAAAATTGCGCTTTACTCTAGTGATTTTTCGGTTTTTTCTAATTTCTGAAAGAATCAATCATTAGATTTTCTTCAAAGTCCGATATTCTTGCTTAGATAACGTTTTTACATAGGGATTAAGCATGTAGAACGAAATGTAATGTCAGAAAATGGCACATTACACTTGTGATTTTTCGGTTTTTTTCAATTTTCTGAAAAATCCTATCATTAGATTTTCTTCAAAATACGATATTCGTGCTTAGATAACGTTTTTACATAGGGATTAAGCATGTAGAACGAAATGTAACGTCAGAAAATGGCACTTTGCTCTTGTGATTTTTCGGTTTTTCCAATTTTCTGAAAAAACCTATCATTAGATTTTCTTCGAGACACAATATTCTTACTTAGATAACGTTTCTACATAGGGATTAAGCATTTAGAACGAAATCTAATGTCAGAAAATGACACTTTACTCTTGTGATTTTACGGTTTTTCCAATTTTCTGAAAAAACCTATCATCAGATTTTTTAAATACGAGAATCTTGCTTAACTAACGATTTTACATTAGAATTATGTATTGAGTACGAAATATAATGTCAGAAAATGGCGCTTTACTCTAGTGATTTTTCGGTTTTTTCAACTTTCTGTAAAAACCAATCATTAGATTTTCTTCAAAGTACGATATTCTTGCTTAGATATCGTTTTTACATAGGGATTAGGCATTTAGAACGAAATCTAATGTCAGAAAATGGCACTTTACTCTTGTGACTTTTCTGTTTCTTTCAATTTTCTGAAAAATCCTAACATTAGATTTTCTTCAAAGTACGATTTTCTTGCTTAAATAACGTTTCTACATAGGGATTAAGCGTTTAGAACGAATTCTAACGTCAGAAAATTGCGCTTTACTCTAGTGATTTTTCGGTTTTTTCTGATTTCTGAAAGAATCAATCATTAGATTTTCTTCAAAGTCCGATATTCTAGCTTAGATAACGTTTTTACATTAGAATTAGGTATTGAGTACGAAATGTAATGTCAGAAAATGGCGCTTTATTCTAGTGATTTATCGGTTTTTTCAACTTTCTGTAAAAACCACGCATTAGATTTTCTTGAAAGTACGATATTCTTGCTTATATATCGTTTTTACATAGGGATTAAGCATGTAGAACGAAATGTAATGTCAGAAAATGGCACATTACTCTTGTGATTTTTCGGTTTTTTTCAATTTTCTGAAAAATCCTATCATTAGATTTTCTTCAAAATACGATATTCGTGCTTAGATAAGGTTTTTACATAGGGATTAAGCATGTAGAACGAAATGTAACGTCAGAAAATGGCACTTTGCTCTTGTGATTTTTCGGTTTTTCCAATTTTCTGAAAAAACCTATCATTAGATTTTCTTCGAGACACAATATTCTTACTTAGATAACGTTTTTACATAGGGATTAAGCATTTAGAACGAAATCTAATGTCAGAAAATGACACCTTACTCTTGTGATTTTTCAGTTTTTTCAATTTTCTGAAAAAACCTATCATTAGATTTTCTTCAAGACACAATATTCTTGCTTAGATAACGTTTTTACATAGGGATTAAGCATTTAGAACGAAATCTAATGTCAGAAAATGACACTTTACTCTTGTGATTTTACGGTTTTTCCAATTTTCTGAAAAAACCTATCATCAGATTTTTCAAATACGAGAATCTTGCTTAACTAACGATTTTACATTAGAATTAGGTATTGAGTACGAAATATAATGTCAGAAAATGGCGCTTTACTCCAGTGATTTTTCGGTTTTTTCAACTTTCTGTAAAAACCAAACATTAGATTTTCTTCAAAGTACGATATTCTTGCTTAAATATCGTTTTTACATAGGGATTAGGCATTTAGAACGAAATCTAATGACAGAAAATGGCACTTTACTCTTGTGATTTTTCGGTTTTTTCAATTTTCTGAAAGAATCTATCATTAGATTTTTTAAATACGACAATCTTGCTTATATAACAATTTTACATTAGAATTAAGTTTTTAGAACGAAATGTAATGTCAGAAAATGTCACTTTACTCTTGTGAATTCTCGGTTTTTTCAATTTTCTGAAAAAACCTATCATTAGATTTTCTTCAAAGTACGATATTCCTGCTTAAATAACGTTTTTACATAGGGATTGAGCAGTTAGGACGAAATCTAATGTCAGAAAATGGCACTTTACTCTTGTGAATTTTCGGTGTTTTCAATTATCTGAAAAAACCTATCATCAGATTTTTTAAATACGAGAATCTTGCTTAACTAACGATTTTACATTAGAATTATGTATTGAGTACGAAATATAATGTCAGAAAATGGCGCTTTACTCTAGTGATTTTTCGGTTTTTTCAACTTTCTGTAAAAACCAATCATTAGATTTTCTTCAAAGTACGATATTCTTGCTTAGATATCGTTTTTACATAGGGATTAGGCATTTAGAACGAAATCTAATGTCAGAAAATGGCACTTTACTCTTGTGACTTTTCTGTTTCTTTCAATTTTCTGAAAAATCCTAACATTAGATTTTCTTCAAAGTACGATTTTCTTGCTTAAATAACGTTTCTACATAGGGATTAAGCGTTTAGAACGAATTCTAACGTCAGAAAATTGCGCTTTACTCTAGTGATTTTTCGGTTTTTTCTGATTTCTGAAAGAATCAATCATTAGATTTTCTTCAAAGTCCGATATTCTAGCTTAGATAACGTTTTTACATTAGAATTAGGTATTGAGTACGAAATGTAATGTCAGAAAATGGCGCTTTATTCTAGTGATTTATCGGTTTTTTCAACTTTCTGTAAAAACCACGCATTAGATTTTCTTGAAAGTACGATATTCTTGCTTATATATCGTTTTTACATAGGGATTAGGAATTTAGAACGAAATGTAATGTCAGAAAATGGCACATTACTCTTGTGATTTTTCGGTTTTTTTCAATTTTCTGAAAAATCCTATCATTAGATTTTCTTCGAGACACAATATTCTTACTTAGATAACGTTTTTACATAGGGATTAAGCATTTAGAACGAAATCTAATATCAGAAAATGACACCTTACTCTTGTGATTTTTCAGTTTTTTCAATTTTCTGAAAAAACCTATCATTAGATTTTCTTCAAGACACAATATTCTTGCTTAGATAACGTTTTTACATAGGGATTAAGCATTTAGAACGAAATCTAATGTCAGAAAATGACACTTTACTCTTGTGATTTTACGGTTTTTTCAACTTTCTGTAAAAACCACGCATTAGATTTTCTTCAAAGTACGATATTCTTGCTTAAATATCGTTTTTACATAGGGATTAGGAATTTAGAACGAAATCTAATGACAGAAAATGGCACTTTACTCTTGTGATTTTTCAGTTTTTTCAATTTTCTGAAAAAACCTATCATTAGATTTTCTTCAAGACACAATATTCTTGCTTAGATAACGTTTTTACATAGGGATTAAGCATTTAGAACGAAATCTAATGTCAGAAAATGACACTTTACTCTTGTGATTTTTCTGTTTATTTCAATTTTCTGAAAAATCCTAACATTAGATTTTCTTCAAAGTACGATATTCTTGCTTAAATAACGTTTCTACATAGGGATTAAGCATTTAGAACGAATTCTAACGTCAGAAAATTGCGCTTTACTCTAGTGATTTTTCGGTTTTTTCTAATTTCTGAAAGAATCAATCATTAGATTTTCTTCAAAGTCCGATATTCTTGCTTAGATAACGTTTTTACATAGGGATTAAGCATGTAGAACGAAATGTAATGTCAGAAAATGGCACTTTGCTCTTGTGATTTTTCGGTTTTTCCAATTTTCTGAAAAAACCTATCATTAGATTTTCTTCAAGACACAATATTCTTGCTTAGATAACGTTTTTACATAGGGATTGGGCATTTAGAACGAAATCTAATGTCAGAAAATGGCACTTTACTCTTGTGACTTTTCTGTTTCTTTCAATTTTCTGAAAAATCCTAACATTAGATTTTCTTCAAAGTACGATATTCTTGCTTAAATAACGTTTCTACATAGGGATTAAGCATTTAGAACGAATTCTAACGTCAGAAAATTGCGCTTTACTCTAGTGATTTTTCGGTTTTTTCTAATTTCTGAAAGAATCAATCATTAGATTTTCTTCAAAGTCCGATATTCTTGCTTAGATAACGTTTTTACATTAGAATTAGGTATTGAGTACGAAATGTAATGTCAGAAAATGGCGCTTTACTCTAGTGATTTATCGGTTTTTTCAACTTTCTGTAAAAACCACGCATTAGATTTTCTTCAAAGTACGATATTCTTGCTTAAATATCGTTTTTACATAGGGATTAGGAATTTAGAACGAAATCTAATGACAGAAAATGGCACTTTACTCTTGTGATTTTTCAGTTTTTTCAATTTTCTGAAAAAACCTATCATTAGATTTTCTTCAAGAAACAATATTCTTGCTTAGATATCGTTTTTACATAGGGATTATGCATTTAGAACGAAATGTAATGTCAGAAAATGGCCCATTACTCTTGTGATTTTTCGGTTTTTTTCAATTTTCTGAAAAATCCTATCATTAGATTTTCTTCAAAATACGATATTCGTGCTTAGATAACGTTTTTACATAGGGATTAAGCATGTAGAACGAAATGTAACGTCAGAAAATGGCACTTTGCTCTTGTGTTTTTTCGGTTTTTCCAATTTTCTGAAAAAACCTATCATTAGATTTTTTAAATACCAGAATCTTGCTTAACTAACGCCTTTACATTAGAATTAGGTATTGAGTACGAAATGTAATGTCAGAAAATGGCACTTTACTCTTGTGAATTTTCGGTGTTTTCAATTATCTGAAAAAACCTATCATCAGTTTTTTTAAATACGAGAATCTTGCTCAACTAACGCCTTTACATTAGAATTAGGTATTGAGTACGAAATGTAATGTCAGAAAATGGCACTTTACTCTTGTGATTTTTCTGTTTATTTCAATTTTCTGAAAAATCCTAACATTAGATTTTCTTCAAAGTACGATATTCTTGCTTAAATAACGTTTCTACATAGGGATTAAGCATTTAGAACGAATTCTAACGTCAGAAAATTGCGCTTTACTCTAGTGATTTTTCGGTTTTTTCTAATTTCTGAAAGAATCAATCATTAGATTTTCTTCAAAGTCCGATATTCTTGCTTAGATAACGTTTTTACATTAGAATTAGGTATTGAGTACGAAATGTAATGTCAGAAAATGGCGCTTTACTCTAGTGATTTATCGGTTTTTTCAACTTTCTGTAAAAACCACGCATTAGATTTTCTTCAAAGTACGATATTCTTGCTTAAATATCGTTTTTACATAGGGATTAGGAATTTAGAACGAAATCTAATGACAGAAAATGGCACTTTACTCTTGTGATTTTTCAGTTTTTTCAATTTTCTGAAAAAACCTATCATTAGATTTTCTTCAAGACACAATATTCTTGCTTAGATAACGTTTTTACATAGGGATTATGCATTTAGAACGAAATGTAATGTCAGAAAATGGCCCATTACTCTTGTGATTTTTCGGTTTTTTTCAATTTTCTGAAAAATCCTATCATTAGATTTTCTTCAAAATACGATATTCGTGCTTAGATAACGTTTTTACATAGGGATTAAGCATGTAGAACGAAATGTAACGTCAGAAAATGGCACTTTGCTCTTGTGTTTTTTCGGTTTTTCCAATTTTCTGAAAAAACCTATCATTAGATTTTTTAAATACCAGAATCTTGCTTAACTAACGCCTTTACATTAGAATTAGGTATTGAGTACGAAATGTAATGTCAGAAAATGGCACTTTACTCTTGTGAATTTTCGGTGTTTTCAATTATCTGAAAAAACCTATCATCAGATTTTTTAAATACGAGAATCTTGCTCAACTAACGCCTTTACATTAGAATTAGGTATTGAGTACGAAATATAATGTCAGAAAATGGCACTTTACTCTTGTGATTTTTCTGTTTATTTCAATTTTCTGAAAAATCCTAACATTAGATTTTCTTCAAAGTACGATATTCTTGCTTAAATAACGTTTCTACATAGGGATTAAGCATGTAGAACGAATTCTAACGTCAGAAAATTGCGCTTTACTCTAGTGATTTTTCGGTTTTTTCTAATTTCTGAAAGAATCAATCATTAGATTTTCTTCAAAGTCCGATATTCTTGCTTAGATAACGTTTTTACATAGGGATTAAGCATTTAGAACGAAATGTAATGTCAGAAAATGGCACATTACTCTTGTGATTTTTCGGTTTTTTTCAATTTTCTGAAAAATCCTATCATTAGATTTTCTTCAAAATACGATATTCGTGCTTAGATAACGTTTTTACATAGGGGTTAAGCATGTAGAACGAAATGTAACGTCAGAAAATGGCACTTTGCTCTTGTGATTTTTCGGTTTTTCCAATTTTCTGAAAAAACCTATCATTAGATTTTCTTCGAGACACAATATTCTTACTTAGATAACGTTTTTACATAGGGATTAAGCATTTAGAACGAAATCTAATGTCAGAAAATGACACTTTACTCTTGTGATTTTTCAGTTTTTTCAATTTTCTGAAAAAACCTATCATTAGATTTTCTTCAAGACACAATATTCATGCTTAGATAACGTTTTTACATAGGGATTAAGCATTTAGAACGAAATCTAATGTCAGAAAATGACACTTTACTCTTGTGATTTTACGGTTTTTCCAATTTTCTGAAAAAACCTATCATCAGATTTTTCAAATACGAGAATCTTGCTTAACTAACGATTTTACATTAGAATTAGGTATTGAGTACGAAATATAATGTCAGAAAATGGCGCTTTACTCCAGTGATTTTTCGGTTTTTTCAACTTTCTGTAAAAACCAATCATTAGATTTTCTTCAAAGTACGATATTCTTGCTTAGATATCGTTTTTACATAGGGATTAGGCATTTAGAACGAAATCTAATGACAGAAAATGGCACTTTACTCTTGTGATTTTTCGGTTTTTTTCAATTTTCTGAAAGAATCTATCGTTAGATTTTCTTCAAAGTACGATATTCCTGCTTAAATAACGTTTTTACATAGGGATTGGGCATTTAGAACGAAATCTAATGTCAGAAAATGGCACTTTACTCTTGTGATTTTTCTGTTTATTTCAATTTTCTGAAAAATCCTAACATTAGATTTTCTTCAAAGTACGATATTCTTGCTTAAATAACGTTTCTACATAGGGATTAAGCATTTAGAACGAATTCTAACGTCAGAAAATTGCGCTTTACTCTAGTGATTTTTCGGTTCTTTCTAATTTCTGAAAGAATCAATCATTAGATTTTCTTCAAAGTCCGATATTCTTGCTTAGATAACGTTTTTACATAGGGATTAAGCATGTAGAACGAAATGTAATGTCAGAAAATGGCACTTTGCTCTTGTGATTTTTCGGTTTTTCCAATTTTCTGAAAAAACCTATCATTAGATTTTCTTCAAGACACAATATTCTTGCTTAGATAACGTTTTTACATAGGGATTGGGCATTTAGAACGAAATCTAATGTCAGAAAATGGCACTTTACTCTTGTGACTTTTCTGTTTCTTTCAATTTTCTGAAAAATCCTAACATTAGATTTTCTTCAAAGTACGATATTCTTGCTTAAATAACGTTTCTACATAGGGATTAAGCATTTAGAACGAATTCTAACGTCAGAAAATTGCGCTTTACTCTAGTGATTTTTCGGTTTTTTCTAATTTCTGAAAGAATCAATCATTAGATTTTCTTCAAAGTCCGATATTCTTGCTTAGATAACGTTTTTACATTAGAATTAGGTATTGAGTACGAAATGTAATGTCAGAAAATGGCGCTTTACTCTAGTGATTTATCGGTTTTTTCAACTTTCTGTAAAAACCACGCATTAGATTTTCTTCAAAGTACGATATTCTTGCTTAAATATCGTTTTTACATAGGGATTAGGAATTTAGAACGAAATCTAATGACAGAAAATGGCACTTTACTCTTGTGATTTTTCAGTTTTTTCAATTTTCTGAAAAAACCTATCATTAGATTTTCTTCAAGACACAATATTCTTGCTTAGATAACGTTTTTACATAGGGATTAAGCATTTAGAACGAAATCTAATGTCAGAAAATGACACTTTACTCTTGTGATTTTACGGTTTTTCCAATTTTCTGAAAAAACCTATCATCAGATTTTTCAAATACGAGAATCTTGCTTAACTAACGATTTTACATTAGAATTAGGTATTGAGTACGAAATATAATGTCAGAAAATGGCGCTTTACTCCAGTGATTTTTCGGTTTTTTCAACTTTCTGTAAAAACCAATCATTAGATTTTCTTCAAAGTACGATATTCTTGCTTAGATATCGTTTTTACATAGGGATTAGGCATTTAGAACGAAATCTAATGACAGAAAATGGCACTTTACTCTTGTGATTTTTCGGTTTTTTTCAATTTTCTGAAAGAATCTATCGTTAGATTTTCTTCAAAGTACGATATTCCTGCTTAAATAACGTTTTTACATAGGGATTGGGCATTTAGAACGAAATCTAATGTCAGAAAATGGCACTTTACTCTTGTGATTATTCTGTTTATTTCAATTTTCTGAAAAATCCTAACATTAGATTTTCTTCAAAGTACGATATTCTTGCTTAAATAACGTTTCTACATAGGGATTAAGCATTTAGAACGAATTCTAACGTCAGAAAATTGCGCTTTACTCTAGTGATTTTTCGGTTTTTTCTAATTTCTGAAAGAATCAATCATTAGATTTTCTTCAAAGTCCGATATTCTTGCTTAGATAACGTTTTTACATAGGGATTAAGCATGTAGAACGAAATGTAATGTCAGAAAATGGCACATTACACTTGTGATTTTTCGGTTTTTTTCAATTTTCTGAAAAATCCTATCATTAGATTTTCTTCAAAATACGATATTCGTGCTTAGATAACGTTTTTACATAGGGATTAAGCATGTAGAACGAAATGTAACGTCAGAAAATGGCACTTTGCTCTTGTGATTTTTCGGTTTTTCCAATTTTCTGAAAAAACCTATCATTAGATTTTCTTCGAGACACAATATTCTTACTTAGATAACGTTTCTACATAGGGATTAAGCATTTAGAACGAAATCTAATGTCAGAAAATGACACTTTACTCTTGTGATTTTACGGTTTTTCCAATTTTCTGAAAAAACCTATCATCAGATTTTTTAAATACGAGAATCTTGCTTAACTAACGATTTTACATTAGAATTATGTATTGAGTACGAAATATAATGTCAGAAAATGGCGCTTTATTCTAGTGATTTTTCGGTTTTTTCAACTTTCTGTAAAAACCAATCATTAGATTTTCTTCAAAGTACGATATTCTTGCTTAGATATCGTTTTTACATAGGGATTAGGCATTTAGAACGAAATCTAATGTCAGAAAATGGCACTTTACTCTTGTGACTTTTCTGTTTCTTTCAATTTTCTGAAAAATCCTAACATTAGATTTTCTTCAAAGTACGATTTTCTTGCTTAAATAACGTTTCTACATAGGGATTAAGCGTTTAGAACGAATTCTAACGTCAGAAAATTGCGCTTTACTCTAGTGATTTTTCGGTTTTTTCTGATTTCTGAAAGAATCAATCATTAGATTTTCTTCAAAGTCCGATATTCTAGCTTAGATAACGTTTTTACATTAGAATTAGGTATTGAGTACGAAATGTAATGTCAGAAAATGGCGCTTTATTCTAGTGATTTATCGGTTTTTTCAACTTTCTGTAAAAACCACGCATTAGATTTTCTTGAAAGTACGATATTCTTGCTTATATATCGTTTTTACATAGGGATTAGGAATTTAGAACGAAATGTAATGTCAGAAAATGGCACATTACTCTTGTGATTTTTCGGTTTTTTTCAATTTTCTGAAAAATCCTATCATTAGATTTTCTTCAAAATACGATATTCGTGCTTAGATAACGTTTTTACATAGGGATTAAGCATGTAGAACGAAATGTAACGTCAGAAAATGGCACTTTGCTCTTCTGATTTTTCGGTTTTTCCAATTTTCTGAAAAAACCTATCATTAGATTTTTTAAATACGAGAATCTTGCTTAACTAACGCCTTTACATTAGAATTAGGTATTGAGTACGAAATGTAATGTCAGAAAATGGCACTTTACTCTTGTGAATTTTCGGTGTTTTCAATTATCTGAAAAAACCTATCATCAGATTTTTTAAATACGAGAATCTTGCTTAACTAACGCCTTTACATTAGAATTAGGTATTGAGTACGAAATGTAATGTCAGAAAATGGCACTTTACTCTTGTGATTTTTCTGTTTATTTCAATTTTCTGAAAAATCCTAACATTAGATTTTCTTCAAAGTACGATATTCTTGCTTAAATAACGTTTCTACATAGGGATTAAGCATTTAGAACGAATTCTAACGTCAGAAAATTGCGCTTTACTCTAGTGATTTTTCGGTTTTTTCTAATTTCTGAAAGAATCAATCATTAGATTTTCTTCAAAGTCCGATATTCTTGCTTAGATAACGTTTTTACATAGGGATTAAGCATGTAGAACGAAATGTAATGTCAGAAAATGGCACATTACTCTTGTGATTTTTCGGTTTTTTTCAATTTTCTGAAAAATCCTATCATTAGATTTTCTTCAAAATACGATATTCGTGCTTAGACAAGGTTTTTACATAGGGATTAAGCATGTAGAACGAAATGTAACGTCAGAAAATGGCACTTTGCTCTTGTGATTTTTCGGTTTTTCCAATTTTCTGAAAAAACCTATCATTAGATTTTCTTCGAGACACAATATTCTTACTTAGATAACGTTTTTACATAGGGATTAAGCATTTAGAACGAAATCTAATGTCAGAAAATGACACCTTACTCTTGTGATTTTTCAGTTTTTTCAATTTTCTGAAAAAACCTATCATTAGATTTTCTTCAAGACACAATATTCTTGCTTAGATAACGTTTTTACATAGGGATTAAGCATTTAGAACGAAATCTAATGTCAGAAAATGACACTTTACTCTTGTGATTTTACGGTTTTTCCAATTTTCTGAAAAAACCTATCATCAGATTTTTCAAATACGAGAATCTTGCTTAACTAACGATTTTACATTAGAATTAGGTATTGAGTACGAAATATAATGTCAGAAAATGGCGCTTTACTCCAGTGATTTTTCGGTTTTTTCAACTTTCTGTAAAAACCAAACATTAGATTTTCTTCAAAGTACGATATTCTTGCTTAAATATCGTTTTTACATAGGGATTAGGCATTTAGAACGAAATCTAATGACAGAAAATGGCACTTTACTCTTGTGATTTTTCGGTTTTTTCAATTTTCTGAAAGAATCTATCATTAGATTTTTTAAATACGACAATCTTGCTTATATAACAATTTTACATTAGAATTAAGTTTTTAGAACGAAATGTAATGTCAGAAAATGTCACTTTACTCTTGTGAATTCTCGGTTTTTTCAATTTTCTGAAAAAACCTATCATTAGATTTTCTTCAAAGTACGATATTCCTGCTTAAATAACGTTTTTACATAGGGATTGAGCAGTTAGGACGAAATCTAATGTCAGAAAATGGCACTTTACTCTTGTGAATTTTCGGTGTTTTCAATTATCTGAAAAAACCTATCATCAGATTTTTTAAATACGAGAATCTTGCTTAACTAACGCTTTTACATTAGAATTAGGTATTGAGTACGAAATGTAATGTCAGAAAATGGCACTTTACTCTTGTGATTTTTCGGTTTTTTTCAATTTTCTGAAAAATCCTATCATTAGATTTTCTTCAAAATACGATATTCGTGCTTAAATAACGTTTTTACATAGGGATTAAGCATGTAGAACGAAATGTAACGTCAGAAAATGGCACTTTGCTCTTGTGAGTTTTCGGTTTTTCCAATTTTCTGAAAAAACCTATCATTAGATTTTCTTCAAGACACAATATTCTTGCTTAGATAACGTTTTTACATAGGGATTAAGCATTTAGAACGAAATCTAATGTCAGAAAATGACACTTTACTCTTGTGATTTTACGGTTTTTCCAATTTTCTGAAAAAACCTATCATCAGATTTTTTAAATACGAGAATCTTGCTTAACTAACGATTTTACATTAGAATTATGTATTGAGTACGAAATATAATGTCAGAAAATGGCGCTTTACTCTAGTGATTTTTCGGTTTTTTCAACTTTCTGTAAAAACCAATCATTAGATTTTCTTCAAAGTACGATATTCTTGCTTAGATATCGTTTTTACATAGGGATTAGGCATTTAGAACGAAATCTAATGTCAGAAAATGGCACTTTACTCTTGTGACTTTTCTGTTTCTTTCAATTTTCTGAAAAATCCTAACATTAGATTTTCTTCAAAGTACGATTTTCTTGCTTAAATAACGTTTCTACATAGGGATTAAGCGTTTAGAACGAATTCTAACGTCAGAAAATTGCGCTTTACTCTAGTGATTTTTCGGTTTTTTCTGATTTCTGAAAGAATCAATCATTAGATTTTCTTCAAAGTCCGATATTCTAGCTTAGATAACGTTTTTACATTAGAATTAGGTATTGAGTACGAAATGTAATGTCAGAAAATGGCGCTTTATTCTAGTGATTTATCGGTTTTTTCAACTTTCTGTAAAAACCACGCATTAGATTTTCTTGAAAGTACGATATTCTTGCTTATATATCGTTTTTACATAGGGATTAGGAATTTAGAACGAAATGTAATGTCAGAAAATGGCACATTACTCTTGTGATTTTTCGGTTTTTTTCAATTTTCTGAAAAATCCTATCATTAGATTTTCTTCAAAATACGATATTCGTGCTTAGATAACGTTTTTACATAGGGATTAAGCATGTAGAACGAAATGTAACGTCAGAAAATGGCACTTTGCTCTTCTGATTTTTCGGTTTTTCCAATTTTCTGAAAAAACCTATCATTAGATTTTTTAAATACGAGAATCTTGCTTAACTAACGCCTTTACATTAGAATTAGGTATTGAGTACGAAATGTAATGTCAGAAAATGGCACTTTACTCTTGTGAATTTTCGGTGTTTTCAATTATCTGAAAAAACCTATCATCAGATTTTTTAAATACGAGAATCTTGCTTAACTAACGCCTTTACATTAGAATTAGGTATTGAGTACGAAATGTAATGTCAGAAAATGGCACTTTACTCTTGTGATTTTTCTGTTTATTTCAATTTTCTGAAAAATCCTAACATTAGATTTTCTTCAAAGTACGATATTCTTGCTTAAATAACGTTTCTACATAGGGATTAAGCATTTAGAACGAATTCTAACGTCAGAAAATTGCGCTTTACTCTAGTGATTTTTCGGTTTTTTCTAATTTCTGAAAGAATCAATCATTAGATTTTCTTCAAAGTCCGATATTCTTGCTTAGATAACGTTTTTACATAGGGATTAAGCATGTAGAACGAAATGTAATGTCAGAAAATGGCACATTACTCTTGTGATTTTTCGGTTTTTTTCAATTTTCTGAAAAATCCTATCATTAGATTTTCTTCAAAATACGATATTCGTGCTTAGATAAGGTTTTTACATAGGGATTAAGCATGTAGAACGAAATGTAACGTCAGAAAATGGCACTTTGCTCTTGTGATTTTTCGGTTTTTCCAATTTTCTGAAAAAACCTATCATTAGATTTTCTTCGAGACACAATATTCTTACTTAGATAACGTTTTTACATAGGGATTAAGCATTTAGAACGAAATCTAATGTCAGAAAATGACACCTTACTCTTGTGATTTTTCAGTTTTTTCAATTTTCTGAAAAAACCTATCATTAGATTTTCTTCAAGATACAATATTCTTGCTTAGATAACGTTTTTACATAGGGATTAAGCATTTAGAACGAAATCTAATGTCAGAAAATGACACTTTACTCTTGTGATTTTACGGTTTTTTCAACTTTCTGTAAAAACCACGCATTAGATTTTCTTCAAAGTACGATATTCTTGCTTAAATATCGTTTTTACATAGGGATTAGGAATTTAGAACGAAATCTAATGACAGAAAATGGCACTTTACTCTTGTGATTTTTCAGTTTTTTCAATTTTCTGAAAAAACCTATCATTAGATTTTCTTCAAGACACAATATTCTTGCTTAGATAACGTTTTTACATAGGGATTAAGCATTTAGAACGAAATCTAATGTCAGAAAATGACACTTTACTCTTGTGATTTTTCTGTTTATTTCAATTTTCTGAAAAATCCTAACATTAGATTTTCTTCAAAGTACGATATTCTTGCTTAAATAACGTTTCTACATAGGGATTAAGCATTTAGAACGAATTCTAACGTCAGAAAATTGCGCTTTACTCTAGTGATTTTTCGGTTTTTTCTAATTTCTGAAAGAATCAATCATTAGATTTTCTTCAAAGTCCGATATTCTTGCTTAGATAACGTTTTTACATAGGGATTAAGCATGTAGAACGAAATGTAATGTCAGAAAATGGCACTTTGCTCTTGTGATTTTTCGGTTTTTCCAATTTTCTGAAAAAACCTATCATTAGATTTTCTTCAAGACACAATATTCTTGCTTAGATAACGTTTTTACATAGGGATTGGGCATTTAGAACGAAATCTAATGTCAGAAAATGGCACTTTACTCTTGTGACTTTTCTGTTTCTTTCAATTTTCTGAAAAATCCTAACATTAGATTTTCTTCAAAGTACGATATTCTTGCTTAAATAACGTTTCTACATAGGGATTAAGCATTTAGAACGAATTCTAACGTCAGAAAATTGCGCTTTACTCTAGTGATTTTTCGGTTTTTTCTAATTTCTGAAAGAATCAATCATTAGATTTTCTTCAAAGTCCGATATTCTTGCTTAGATAACGTTTTTACATTAGAATTAGGTATTGAGTACGAAATGTAATGTCAGAAAATGGCGCTTTACTCTAGTGATTTATCGGTTTTTTCAACTTTCTGTAAAAACCACGCATTAGATTTTCTTCAAAGTACGATATTCTTGCTTAAATATCGTTTTTACATAGGGATTAGGAATTTAGAACGAAATCTAATGACAGAAAATGGCACTTTACTCTTGTGATTTTTCAGTTTTTTCAATTTTCTGAAAAAACCTATCATTAGATTTTCTTCAAGACACAATATTCTTGCTTAGATATCGTTTTTACATAGGGATTATGCATTTAGAACGAAATGTAATGTCAGAAAATGGCCCATTACTCTTGTGATTTTTCGGTTTTTTTCAATTTTCTGAAAAATCCTATCATTAGATTTTCTTCAAAATACGATATTCGTGCTTAGATAACGTTTTTACATAGGGATTAAGCATGTAGAACGAAATGTAACGTCAGAAAATGGCACTTTGCTCTTGTGTTTTTTCGGTTTTTCCAATTTTCTGAAAAAACCTATCATTAGATTTTTTAAATACCAGAATCTTGCTTAACTAACGCCTTTACATTAGAATTAGGTATTGAGTACGAAATGTAATGTCAGAAAATGGCACTTTACTCTTGTGAATTTTCGGTGTTTTCAATTATCTGAAAAAACCTATCATCAGATTTTTTAAATACGAGAATCTTGCTCAACTAACGCCTTTACATTAGAATTAGGTATTGAGTACGAAATGTAATGTCAGAAAATGGCACTTTACTCTTGTGATTTTTCTGTTTATTTCAATTTTCTGAAAAATCCTAACATTAGATTTTCTTCAAAGTACGATATTCTTGCTTAAATAACGTTTCTACATAGGGATTAAGCATTTAGAACGAATTCTAACGTCAGAAAATTGCGCTTTACTCTAGTGATTTTTCGGTTTTTTCTAATTTCTGAAAGAATCAATCATTAGATTTTCTTCAAAGTCCGATATTCTTGCTTAGATAACGTTTTTACATTAGAATTAGGTATTGAGTACGAAATGTAATGTCAGAAAATGGCGCTTTACTCTAGTGATTTATCGGTTTTTTCAACTTTCTGTAAAAACCACGCATTAGATTTTCTTCAAAGTACGATATTCTTGCTTAAATATCGTTTTTACATAGGGATTAGGAATTTAGAACGAAATCTAATGACAGAAAATGGCACTTTACTCTTGTGATTTTTCAGTTTTTTCAATTTTCTGAAAAAACCTATCATTAGATTTTCTTCAAGACACAATATTCTTGCTTAGATAACGTTTTTACATAGGGATTATGCATTTAGAACGAAATGTAATGTCAGAAAATGGCCCATTACTCTTGTGATTTTTCGGTTTTTTTCAATTTTCTGAAAAATCCTATCATTAGATTTTCTTCAAAATACGATATTCGTGCTTAGATAACGTTTTTACATAGGGATTAAGCATGTAGAACGAAATGTAACGTCAGAAAATGGCACTTTGCTCTTGTGTTTTTTCGGTTTTTCCAATTTTCTGAAAAAACCTATCATTAGATTTTTTAAATACCAGAATCTTGCTTAACTAACGCCTTTACATTAGAATTAGGTATTGAGTACGAAATGTAATGTCAGAAAATGGCACTTTACTCTTGTGAATTTTCGGTGTTTTCAATTATCTGAAAAAACCTATCATCAGATTTTTTAAATACGAGAATCTTGCTCAACTAACGCCTTTACATTAGAATTAGGTATTGAGTACGAAATATAATGTCAGAAAATGGCACTTTACTCTTGTGATTTTTCTGTTTATTTCAATTTTCTGAAAAATCCTAACATTAGATTTTCTTCAAAGTACGATATTCTTGCTTAAATAACGTTTCTACATAGGGATTAAGCATGTAGAACGAATTCTAACGTCAGAAAATTGCGCTTTACTCTAGTGATTTTTCGGTTTTTTCTAATTTCTGAAAGAATCAATCATTAGATTTTCTTCAAAGTCCGATATTCTTGCTTAGATAACGTTTTTACATAGGGATTAAGCATTTAGAACGAAATGTAATGTCAGAAAATGGCACATTACTCTTGTGATTTTTCGGTTTTTTTCAATTTTCTGAAAAATCCTATCATTAGATTTTCTTCAAAATACGATATTCGTGCTTAGATAACGTTTTTACATAGGGGTTAAGCATGTAGAACGAAATGTAACGTCAGAAAATGGCACTTTGCTCTTGTGATTTTTCGGTTTTTCCAATTTTCTGAAAAAACCTATCATTAGATTTTCTTCGAGACACAATATTCTTACTTAGATAACGTTTTTACATAGGGATTAAGCATTTAGAACGAAATCTAATGTCAGAAAATGACACTTTACTCTTGTGATTTTTCAGTTTTTTCAATTTTCTGAAAAAACCTATCATTAGATTTTCTTCAAGACACAATATTCATGCTTAGATAACGTTTTTACATAGGGATTAAGCATTTAGAACGAAATCTAATGTCAGAAAATGACACTTTACTCTTGTGATTTTACGGTTTTTCCAATTTTCTGAAAAAACCTATCATCAGATTTTTCAAATACGAGAATCTTGCTTAACTAACGATTTTACATTAGAATTAGGTATTGAGTACGAAATATAATGTCAGAAAATGGCGCTTTACTCCAGTGATTTTTCGGTTTTTTCAACTTTCTGTAAAAACCAATCATTAGATTTTCTTCAAAGTACGATATTCTTGCTTAGATATCGTTTTTACATAGGGATTAGGCATTTAGAACGAAATCTAATGACAGAAAATGGCACTTTACTCTTGTGATTTTTCGGTTTTTTTCAATTTTCTGAAAGAATCTATCGTTAGATTTTCTTCAAAGTACGATATTCCTGCTTAAATAACGTTTTTACATAGGGATTGGGCATTTAGAACGAAATCTAATGTCAGAAAATGGCACTTTACTCTTGTGATTTTTCTGTTTATTTCAATTTTCTGAAAAATCCTAACATTAGATTTTCTTCAAAGTACGATATTCTTGCTTAAATAACGTTTCTACATAGAGATTAAGCATTTAGAACGAATTCTAACGTCAGAAAATTGCGCTTTACTCTAGTGATTTTTCGGTTCTTTCTAATTTCTGAAAGAATCAATCATTAGATTTTCTTCAAAGTCCGATATTCTTGCTTAGATAACGTTTTTACATAGGGATTAAGCATGTAGAACGAAATGTAATGTCAGAAAATGGCACTTTGCTCTTGTGATTTTTCGGTTTTTCCAATTTTCTGAAAAAACCTATCATTAGATTTTCTTCAAGACACAATATTCTTGCTTAGATAACGTTTTTACATAGGGATTGGGCATTTAGAACGAAATCTAATGTCAGAAAATGGCACTTTACTCTTGTGACTTTTCTGTTTCTTTCAATTTTCTGAAAAATCCTAACATTAGATTTTCTTCAAAGTACGATATTCTTGCTTAAATAACGTTTCTACATAGGGATTAAGCATTTAGAACGAATTCTAACGTCAGAAAATTGCGCTTTACTCTAGTGATTTTTCGGTTTTTTCTAATTTCTGAAAGAATCAATCATTAGATTTTCTTCAAAGTCCGATATTCTTGCTTAGATAACGTTTTTACATTAGAATTAGGTATTGAGTACGAAATGTAATGTCAGAAAATGGCGCTTTACTCTAGTGATTTATCGGTTTTTTCAACTTTCTGTAAAAACCACGCATTAGATTTTCTTCAAAGTACGATATTCTTGCTTAAATATCGTTTTTACATAGGGATTAGGAATTTAGAACGAAATCTAATGACAGAAAATGGCACTTTACTCTTGTGATTTTTCAGTTTTTTCAATTTTCTGAAAAAACCTATCATTAGATTTTCTTCAAGACACAATATTCTTGCTTAGATAACGTTTTTACATAGGGATTAAGCATTTAGAACGAAATCTAATGTCAGAAAATGACACTTTACTCTTGTGATTTTACGGTTTTTCCAATTTTCTGAAAAAACCTATCATCAGATTTTTCAAATACGAGAATCTTGCTTAACTAACGATTTTACATTAGAATTAGGTATTGAGTACGAAATATAATGTCAGAAAATGGCGCTTTACTCCAGTGATTTTTCGGTTTTTTCAACTTTCTGTAAAAACCAATCATTAGATTTTCTTCAAAGTACGATATTCTTGCTTAGATATCGTTTTTACATAGGGATTAGGCATTTAGAACGAAATCTAATGACAGAAAATGGCACTTTACTCTTGTGATTTTTCGGTTTTTTTCAATTTTCTGAAAGAATCTATCGTTAGATTTTCTTCAAAGTACGATATTCCTGCTTAAATAACGTTTTTACATAGGGATTGGGCATTTAGAACGAAATCTAATGTCAGAAAATGGCACTTTACTCTTGTGATTTTTCTGTTTATTTCAATTTTCTGAAAAATCCTAACATTAGATTTTCTTCAAAGTACGATATTCTTGCTTAAATAACGTTTCTACATAGGGATTAAGCATTTAGAACGAATTCTAACGTCAGAAAATTGCGCTTTACTCTAGTGATTTTTCGGTTTTTTCTAATTTCTGAAAGAATCAATCATTAGATTTTCTTCAAAGTCCGATATTCTTGCTTAGATAACGTTTTTACATAGGGATTAAGCATGTAGAACGAAATGTAATGTCAGAAAATGGCACTTTGCTCTTGTGATTTTTCGGTTTTTCCAATTTTCTGAAAAAACCTATCATTAGATTTTTTAAATACGAGAATCTTGCTTAACTAACGCCTTTACATTAGAATTAGGTATTGAGTACGAAATGTAATGTCAGAAAATGGCACTTTACTCTTGTGAATTTTCGGTGTTTTCAATTATCTGAAAAAACCTATCATCAGATTTTTTAAATACGAGAATCTTGCTCAACTAACGCCTTTACATTAGAATTAGGTATTGAGTACGAAATGTAATGTCAGAAAATGGCACTTTACTCTTGTGATTTTTCTGTTTATTTCAATTTTCTGAAAAATCCTAACATTAGATTTTCTTCAAAGTACGATATTCTTGCTTAAATAACGTTTCTACATAGGGATTAAGCATTTAGAACGAATTCTAACGTCAGAAAATTGCGCTTTACTCTAGTGATTTTTCGGTTTTTTCTAATTTCTGAAAGAATCAATCATTAGATTTTCTTCAAAGTCCGATATTCTTGCTTAGATAACGTTTTTACATAGGGATTAAGCATGTAGAACGAAATGTAATGTCAGAAAATGGCACATTACACTTGTGATTTTTCGGTTTTTTTCAATTTTCTGAAAAATCCTATCATTAGATTTTCTTCAAAATACGATATTCGTGCTTAGATAACGTTTTTACATAGGGATTAAGCATGTAGAACGAAATGTAACGTCAGAAAATGGCACTTTGCTCTTGTGATTTTTCGGTTTTTCCAATTTTCTGAAAAAACCTATCATTAGATTTTCTTCGAGACACAATATTCTTACTTAGATAACGTTTCTACATAGGGATTAAGCATTTAGAACGAAATCTAATGTCAGAAAATGACACTTTACTCTTGTGATTTTACGGTTTTTCCAATTTTCTGAAAAAACCTATCATCAGATTTTTAAATACGAGAATCTTGCTTAACTAACGATTTTACATTAGAATTAGGTATTGAGTACGAAATATAATGTCAGAAAATGGCGCTTTACTCTAGTGATTTTTCGGTTTTTTCAACTTTCTGTAAAAACCAATCATTAGATTTTCTTCAAAGTACGATATTCTTGCTTAAATATCGTTTTTACATAGGGGTTAGGCATTTAGAACGAAATCTAATGACAGAAAATGGCACTTTACTCTTGTGATTTTTCGGTTTTTTCAATTTTCTGAAAAAACCTATCATTAGATTTTCTTCAAAGTACGATATTCCTGCTTAAATAACGTTTTTACACTGGGATTGTGCATTTAGAACGAAATCTAATGTCAGAAAATGGCAGTTTACACTTGTGATTTTTCGGTTTTTTCAATTTTCTGAAAGAATCTATCATTTGATTTTCTTCAAAGTCCGATATTCTTGCTTAAATGACGTTTTTACATAGGGATTAGGCATTTAGAACGAAATCTAACGACAGAAAATGGCACTTTACTCTTGTGATTCTTCGGTTTTTTCAATTTTCTGAAAGAATCTATCATTAGATTTTTTAAATACGACAATCTTGCTTATATAACAATTTTACATTAGAATTAAGTTTTTAGAACGAAATGTAATGTCAGAAAATGTCACTTTACTCTTGTGAATTCTCGGTTTTTTCAATTTTCTGAAAAAACCTATCATTAGATTTTCTTCAAAGTACGATATTCCTGCTTAAATAACGTTTTTACATAGGGATTGAGCAGTTAGGACGAAATCTAATGTCAGAAAATGGCACTTTACTCTTGTGAATTTTCGGTGTTTTCAATTATCTGAAAAAACCTATCATCAGATTTTTTAAATACGAGAATCTTGCTTAACTAACGCTTTTACATTAGAATTAGGTATTGAGTACGAAATGTAATGTCAGAAAATGGCACTTTACTCTTGTGATTTTTCTGTTTTTTTCAATTTTCTGAAAAATCCTATCATTAGATTTTCTTCAAAATACGATATTCGTGCTTAAATAACGTTTTTACATAGGGATTAAGCATGTAGAACGAAATGTAACGTCAGAAAATGGCACTTTGCTCTTGTGAGTTTTCGGTTTTTCCAATTTTCTGAAAAAACCTATCATTAGATTTTCTTCAAGACACAATATTCTTGCTTAGATAACGTTTTTACATAGGGATTAAGCATTTAGAACGAAATCTAATGTCAGAAAATGACACTTTACTCTTGTGATTTTACGGTTTTTCCAATTTTCTGAAAAAACCTATCATCAGATTTTTTAAATACGAGAATCTTGCTTAACTAACGATTTTACATTAGAATTATGTATTGAGTACGAAATATAATGTCAGAAAATGGCGCTTTACCCTAGTGATTTTTCGGTTTTTTCAACTTTCTGTAAAAACCAATCATTAGATTTTCTTCAAAGTACGATATTCTTGCTTAGATATCGTTTTTACATAGGGATTAGGCATTTAGAACGAAATCTAATGACAGAAAATGGCACTTTACTCTAGTGATTTTTCGGTTTTTTCAATTTTCTGAAAAAACCTATCATTAGATTTTCTTCAAAGTACGATATTCCAGCTTAAATAACGATTTTACATAGGGATTGGGCATTTAGAACGAAATCTAATGTCAGAAAATGGCACTTTACTCTTGTGAATTTTCGGTGTTTTCAATTATCTGAAAAAACCTATCATCAGATTTTTTAAATACGAGAATCTTGCTTAACTAACGCCTTTACATTAGAATTAGGTATTGAGTACGAAATGTAATGTCAGAAAATGGCACTTTACTCTTGTGATTTTTCTGTTTATTTTAATTTTCTGAAAAATCCTAACATTAGATTTTCTTCAAAGTACGATATTCCTGCTTAAATAACGTTTTTACATAGGGATTGGGCATTTAGAACGAAATCTAATGTCAGAAAATGGCACTTTACTCTTGTGATTTTTCTGTTTATTTCAATTTTCTGAAAAATCCTAACATTAGATTTTCTTCAAAGTACGATATTCTTGCTTAAATAACGTTTCTACATAGGGATTAAGCATTTAGAACGAATTCTAACGTCAGAAAATTGCGCTTTACTCTAGTGATTTTTCGGTTTTTTCTAATTTCTGAAAGAATCAATCATTAGATTTTCTTCAAAGTCCGATATTCTTGCTTAGATAACGTTTTTACATAGGGATTAAGCATGTAGAACGAAATGTAATGTCAGAAAATGGCACTTTGCTCTTGTGATTTTTCGGTTTTTCCAATTTTCTGAAAAAACCTATCATTAGATTTTTTAAATACGAGAATCTTGCTTAACTAACGCCTTTACATTAGAATTAGGTATTGAGTACGAAATGTAATGTCAGAAAATGGCACTTTACTCTTGTGAATTTTCGGTGTTTTCAATTATCTGAAAAAACCTATCATCAGATTTTTTAAATACGAGAATCTTGCTTAACTAACGCCTTTACATTAGAATTAGGTATTGAGTACGAAATGTAATGTCAGAAAATGGCACTTTACTCTTGTGACTTTTCTGTTTCTTTCAATTTTCTGAAAAATCCTAACATTAGATTTTCTTCAAAGTACGATATTCTTGCTTAAATAACGTTTCTACATAGGGATTAAGCATTTAGAACGAATTCTAACGTCAGAAAATTGCGCTTTACTGTAGTGATTTTTCGGTTTTTTCTAATTTCTGAAAGAATCAATCATTAGATTTTCTTCAAAGTCCGATATTCTTGCTTAGATAACGTTTTTACATAGGGATTAAGCATGTAGAACGAAATGTAATGTCAGAAAATGGCACATTACACTTGTGATTTTTCGGTTTTTTTCAATTTTCTGAAAAATCCTATCATTAGATTTTCTTCAAAATACGATATTCGTGCTTAGATAACGTTTTTACATAGGGATTAAGCATGTAGAACGAAATGTAACGTCAGAAAATGGCACTTTGCTCTTGTGATTTTTCGGTTTTTCCAATTTTCTGAAAAAACCTATCATTAGATTTTCTTCGAGACACAATATTCTTACTTAGATAACGTTTCTACATAGGGATTAAGCATTTAGAACGAAATCTAATGTCAGAAAATGACACTTTACTCTTGTGATTTTACGGTTTTTCCAATTTTCTGAAAAAACCTATCATCAGATTTTTAAAATACGAGAATCTTGCTTAACTAACGATTTTACATTAGAATTAGGTATTGAGTACGAAATATAATGTCAGAAAATGGCGCTTTACTCTAGTGATTTTTCGGTTTTTTCAACTTTCTGTAAAAACCAATCATTAGATTTTCTTCAAAGTACGATATTCTTGCTTAAATATCGTTTTTACATAGGGATTAGGCATTTAGAACGAAATCTAGTGACAGAAAATGGCACTTTACTCTTGTGATTTTTCGGTTTTTTCAATTTTCTGAAAAAACCTATCATTAGATTTTCTTCAAGGTACGATATTCCTGCTTAGATAACGTTTTTACATAGGGATTGGGCATTCAGAACGACATCTAGTGACAGAAAATGGCACTTTACTCTTGTGATTTTTCGGTTTTTTCAATTTTCTGAAAAAACCTACCATTAGATTTTCTTCAAAGTACGATATTCCTGCTTAAATAACGTTTTTACATAGGGATTGGGCATTTAGAATGAAATCTAATGTCAGAAAATGGCACTTTACTCTTGTGAATTTTCGGTGTTTTCAATTATCTGAAAAAACCTATCATCAGATTTTTTAAATACGAGAATCTTGCTTAACTAACGCCTTTACATTAGAATTAGTTATTGAGTACGAAATGTAATGTCAGAAAATGGAGCTTTACTCTAGTGATTTATCGGTTTTTTCAACTTTCTGTAAAAACCACGCATTAGATTTTCTTCAAAGTACGACATTCTTGCTTAGATATCGTTTTTACATAGGGATTAGGCATTTAGAACGAAATCTAATGTCAGAAAATGGCACTTTACTCTTGTGACTTTTCTGTTTCTTTCAATTTTCTGAAAAATCCTAACATTAGATTTTCTTCAAAGTACGATTTT
Organism: Megalopta genalis; assembly: GCF_051020955.1. NCBI lineage: Eukaryota > Metazoa > Arthropoda > Insecta > Hymenoptera > Halictidae > Megalopta > Megalopta genalis. Next base: position 6,275,719 of record NC_135022.1, read on the forward strand.
CTTGCTTAAATAACGTTTCTACATAGGGATTAAGCGTTTAGAACGAATTCTAACGTCAGAAAATTGCGCTTTACTCTAGTGATTTTTCGGTTTTTTCTGATTTCTGAAAGAATCAATCATTAGATTTTCTTCAAAGTCCGATATTCTAGCTTAGATAACGTTTTTACATTAGAATTAGGTATTGAGTACGAAATGTAATGTCAGAAAATGGCGCTTTATTCTAGTGATTTATCGGTTTTTTCAACTTTCTGTAAAAACCACGCATTAGATTTTCTTGAAAGTACGATATTCTTGCTTATATATCGTTTTTACATAGGGATTAGGAATTTAGAACGAAATGTAATGTCAGAAAATGGCACATTACTCTTGTGATTTTTCGGTTTTTTTCAATTTTCTGAAAAATCCTATCATTAGATTTTCTTCAAAATACGATATTCGTGCTTAGATAACGTTTTTACATAGGGATTAAGCATGTAGAACGAAATGTAACGTCAGAAAATGGCACTTTGCTCTTCTGATTTTTCGGTTTTTCCAATTTTCTGAAAAAACCTATCATTAGATTTTTTAAATACGAGAATCTTGCTTAACTAACGCCTTTACATTAGAATTAGGTATTGAGTACGAAATGTAATGTCAGAAAATGGCACTTTACTCTTGTGAATTTTCGGTGTTTTCAATTATCTGAAAAAACCTATCATCAGATTTTTTAAATACGAGAATCTTGCTTAACTAACGCCTTTACATTAGAATTAGGTATTGAGTACGAAATGTAATGTCAGAAAATGGCACTTTACTCTTGTGATTTTTCTGTTTATTTCAATTTTCTGAAAAATCCTAACATTAGATTTTCTTCAAAGTACGATATTCTTGCTTAAATAACGTTTCTACATAGGGATTAAGCATTTAGAACGAATTCTAACGTCAGAAAATTGCGCTTTACTCTAGTGATTTTTCGGTTTTTTCTAATTTCTGAAAGAATCAATCCTTAGATTTTCTTCAAAGTCCGATATTCTTGCTTAGATAACGTTTTTACATAGGGATTAAGCATGTAGAACGAAATGTAATGTCAGAAAATGGCACATTACTCTTGTGATTTTTCGGTTTTTTTCAATTTTCTGAAAAATCCTATCATTAGATTTTCTTCAAAATACGATATTCGTGCTTAGATAAGGTTTTTACATAGGGATTAAGCATGTAGAACGAAATGTAACGTCAGAAAATGGCACTTTGCTCTTGTGATTTTTCGGTTTTTCCAATTTTCTGAAAAAACCTATCATTAGATTTTCTTCGAGACACAATATTCTTACTTAGATAACGTTTTTACATAGGGATTAAGCATTTAGAACGAAATCTAATGTCAGAAAATGACACTTTACTCTTGTGATTTTTCAGTTTTTTCAATTTTCTGAAAAAACCTATCATTAGATTTTCTTCAAGACACAATATTCTTGCTTAGATAACGTTTTTACATAGGGATTAAGCATTTAGAACGAAATCTAATGTCAGAAAATGACACTTTACTCTTGTGATTTTACGGTTTTTCCAATTTTCTGAAAAAACCTATCATCAGATTTTTCAAATACGAGAATCTTGCTTAACTAACGATTTTACATTAGAATTAGGTATTGAGTACGAAATATAATGTCAGAAAATGGCGCTTTACTCCAGTGATTTTTCGGTTTTTTCAACTTTCTGTAAAAACCAATCATTAGATTTTCTTCAAAGTACGATATTCTTGCTTAGATATCGTTTTTACATAGGGATTAGGCATTTACAACGAAATCTAATGACAGAAAATGGCACTTTACTCTTGTGATTTTTCGGTTTTTTTCAATTTTCTGAAAGAATCTATCGTTAGATTTTCTTCAAAGTACGATATTCCTGCTTAAATAACGTTTCTACATAGGGATTGGGCATTTAGAACGAAATCTAATGTCAGAAAATGGCACTTTACTCTTGTGATTTTTCTGTTTATTTCAATTTTCTGAAAAATCCTAACATTAGATTTTCTTCAAAGTCCGATATTCTTGCTTAAATGACGTTTTTACATAGGGATTATGCATTTAGAACGAAATCTAATGTCAGAAAATGGCACTTCACTCCTGTGATTTTTCGGTTTTTTCAATTTTCTGAAAAAACCTGTCATCAGATTTTTAAATACGAGAATCTTGCTTAACTACCGATTTTACCTTAGCATTAAGTATTTAGAACGAAATGTAATGTCAGAAGATGGCGCTTTACTCTAGTGATTTTTCGGTTTTCTCAAATTTCTGAAAAATCCTAACATTAGATTTTCTTCAAAGTACGATATTCTTGCTTAAATAACGTTTCTACATAGGGATTAAGCATTTAGAACGAATTCTAACGTCAGAAAATTGCGCTTTACTCTAGTGATTTTTCGGTTTTTTCTAATTTCTGAAAGAATCAATCATTAGATTTTCTTCAAAGTACGATATTCTTGCTTAAATATCGTTTTTACATAGGGATTAGGCATTTAGAACGAAATGTAATGTCAGAAAATGGCACATTACTCTTGTGATTTTTCGGTTTTTTTCAATTTTCTGAAAAATCCTATCATTAGATTTTCTTCAAGATACGATATTCGTGCTTAAATAACGTTTTTACATAGGGATTAAGCATGTAGAACGAAATGTAACGTCAGAAAATGGCACTTTGCTCTTGTGATTTTTCGGTTTTTCCAATTTTCTGAAAAAACCTATCATTAGATTTTCTTCGAGACACAATATTCTTGCTTAGATAACGTTTTTACATAGGGATTAAGCATTTAGAACGAAATCTAATGACAGAAAATGGCACTTTACTCTTGTGATTTTTCGGTTTTTTCAATTTTCTGAAAAAACCTATCATTAGATTTTCTTCAAAGTACGATATTCCTGCTTAAATAACGTTTTTACATAGGGATTGGGCATTTAGAACGAAATCTAATGTCAGAAAATGGCACTTTACTCCTGTGATTTTTCGGTTTTTTCAATTTTCTGAAAAAACCTGTCATCAGATTTTTAAATACGAGAATCTTGCTTAACTACCGATTTTACCTTAGCATTAAGTATTTAGAACGAAATGTAATGTCAGAAGATGGCGCTTTACTCTAGTGATTTTTCGGTTTTCTCAAATTTCTGAAAAATCCTAACATTAGATTTTCTTCAAAGGGCGATATTCTGGCTTAGATAACGATTTTACATAGGGGTTAAGCATTTAGAATGAAATCTAAAGTCAGAAAATGGCACTTTGCTCTTGTGATTTTTCGGTTTTTCCAATTTTCTGAAAAAACCTATCATTAGATTTTCTTGAAGACGCAATAATCTTGCTTAGATAACGTTTTTACATAGGGATTAAGCATTTAGAACGAAATCAAATGTCAGAAAATGACACTTTACTCTTGTGATTTTACGGTTTTTCCAATTTTCTGAAAAAACCTATCATCAGATTTTTTAAATACGAGAATCTTGCTTAACTAACGCTTTTACATTAGAATTAGGTATTGAGTACGAAATGTAATGTCAGAAAATGGCACTTTACTCTTGTGATTTTTCTGTTTTTTTCAATTTTCTGTAAAATCCTAACATTAGATTTTCTTCAAAGTACGATATTCTTGCTTAAATAACGTTTCTACATAGGGATTAGGCATTTAGAACGAAATCTAATGACAGAAAATGTCACTTTACTGTAGTGATTTTTCGGTTTTTTCAACTTTCTGTAAAAACCACGCATTAGATTTTCTTCAAAGTACGATATTCTTGCTTAAATATCGTTTTTACATAGGGATTATGCATTTAGAACGAAATCTAATGTCAGAAAATGGCACTTTACTCTTGTGATTTTTCGGTTTTTTCATTTTTCTGAAAAAACCTGTCATCAGATTTTTAAATACGAGAATCTTGCTTAACTACCGATTTTACCTTAGCATTAAGTATTTAGAACGAAATGTAATGTCAGAAGATGGCGCTTTACTCTAGTGATTTTTCGGTTTTCTCAAGTTTCTGAAAAATCCTAACATTAGATTTTCTTCAAAGTACGATATTCTTGCTTAAATAACGTTTCTACATAGGGATTAAGCATTTAGAACGAATTCTAACGTCAGAAAATTGCGCTTTACTCTAGTGATTTTTCGGTTTTTTCAATTTTCTGAAAAAACCTATCATTAGATTTTCTTCAAAGTACGATATTCTTGCTTAAATATCGTTTTTACATAGGGGTTAGGCATTTAGAACGAAATCTAATGACAGAAAATGGCACTTTACTCTTGTGATTTTTCGGTTTTTTCAATTTTCTGAAAAAACCTATCATTAGATTTTCTTCAAAGTACGATATTCCTGCTTAAATAGCGTTTTTACATAGGGATTGTGCATTTAGAACGAAATCTAATGTCAGAAAATGGCAGTTTACACTTGTGATTTTTCGGTTTTTTCAATTTTCTGAAAGAATCTATCATTAGATTTTCTTCAAAGTCCGATATTCTTGCTTAGATAACGTTTTTACATAGGAGTTAAGCATTTAGAATGAAATCTAAAGTCAGAAAATGGCGCTTTACTCTGGTGATTTTTCGGTTTTTTCAACTTTCTGTAAAAACCAATCTTTAGATTTTCTTCAAAGTACGATATTCTTGCTTAAATATCGTTTTTACATAGGGATTATGCATTTAGAACGAAATCTAATGTCAGAAAATGGCACTTTACTCTTGTGATTTTTCGGTTTTTTCATTTTTCTGAAAAAACCTGTCATCAGATTTTTAAATACGAGAATCTTGCTTAACTACCGATTTTACCTTAGCATTAAGTATTTAGAACGAAATGTAATGTCAGAAGATGGCGCTTTACTCTAGTGATTTTTCGGTTTTCTCAAGTTTCTGAAAAATCCTAACATTAGATTTTCTTCAAAGTACGATATTCTTGCTTAAATAACGTTTCTACATAGGGATTAAGCATTTAGAACGAATTCTAACGTCAGAAAATTGCGGTTTACTCTAGTGATTTTTCGGTTTTTTCAATTTTCTGAAAAAACCTATCATTAGATTTTCTTCAAAGTACGATATTCTTGCTTAAATATCGTTTTTACATAGGGGTTAGGCATTTAGAACGAAATCTAATGACAGAAAATGGCACTTTACTCTTGTGATTTTTCGGTTTTTTCAATTTTCTGAAAAAACCTATCATTAGATTTTCTTCAAAGTACGATATTCCTGCTTAAATAGCGTTTTTACATAGGGATTGTGCATTTAGAACGAAATCTAATGTCAGAAAATGGCAGTTTACACTTGTGATTTTTCGGTTTTTTCAATTTTCTGAAAGAATCTATCATTAGATTTTCTTCAAAGTCCGATATTCTTGCTTAGATAACGTTTTTACATAGGGGTTAAGCATTTAGAATGAAATCTAAAGTCAGAAAATGGCGCTTTACTCTGGTGATTTTTCGGTTTTTTCAACTTTCTGTAAAAACCAATCTTTAGATTTTCTTCAAAGTACGATATTCTTGCTTAAATATCGTTTTTACATAGGGGTTAGGCATTTAGAACGAAATCTAATGACAGAAAATGGCACTTTACTCTTGTGATTTTTCGGTTTTTTCAATTTTCTGAAAAAACCTATCATTATATTTTCTTCAAAGTACGATATTCTTGCTTAAATATCGTTTTTACATAGGGGTTAGGGATTTAGAACGAAAACTAATGACAGAAAATGGCAGTTTACACTTGTGATTTCTCGGTTTTTTCAATTTTCTGAAAAAACCTGTCATCAGATTTTTAAATACGAGAATCTTGCTTAACTACCGATTTTACCTTAGCATTAAGTATTTAGAACGAAATATAATGTCAGAAGATGGCGCTTTACTCTAGTGATTTTTCGGTTTTCTCAAATTTCTGAAAAATCCTAACATTAGATTTTCTTCAAAGTACGATATTCTTGCTTCCATAACGTTTCTACATAGGGATTAAGCATGTAGAACGAAATGTAATGTCAGAAAATGGCACTTTGCTCTTGTGATTTTTCGGTTTTTCCAATTTTCTGAAAAAACCTATCATTAGATTTTCTTCAAGACACAATATTCTTGCTTAGATAACGTTTTTACATAGGGATTAAGCATGTAGAACGAAATGTAATGTCAGAAAATGGCACTTTGCTCTTGTGATTTTTCGGTTTTTCCAATTTTCTGAAAAAACCTATCATTAGATTTTCTTCAAAGTACGATATTCTTTCTTAAATATCGTTTTTACATAGGGGTTAGGCATTTAGAACGAAATCTAATGACAGAAAATGGCACTTTACTCTTGTGATTTTTCGGTTTTTTCAATTTTCTGAAAAAACCTATCATTAGATTTTCTTCAAAGTACGATATTCCTGCTTAAACAGCGTTTTTACATAGGGATTAAGCATGTAGAACGAATTCTAACGTCAGAAAATTGCGCTTTACTCTAGTGATTTTTCGGTTTTTTCAATTTTCTGAAAAAACCTATCATTAGATTTTCTTCAAAGTACGATATTCTTTCTTAAATATCGTTTTTACATAGGGGTTAGGCATTTAGAACGAAATCTAATGACAGAAAATGGCAGTTTACACTTGTGATTTTTCGGTTTTTTCAATTTTCTGAAAAAACCTATCATTAGATTTTCTTCAAAGTACGATATTCCTGCTTAAACAGCGTTTTTACATAGGGATTGTGCATTTAGAACGAAATCTAATGTCAGAAAATGGCAGTTTACACTTGTGATTTTTCGGTTTTTTCAATTTTCTGAAAGAATCTATCATTAGATTTTCTTCAAAGTCCGATATTCTTGCTTAGATAACGTTTTTACATAGGGGTTAAGCATTTAGAATGAAATCTAAAGTCAGAAAATGGCACTTTGCTCTTGTGATTTTTCGGTTTTTCCAATTTTCTGAAAAAACCTATCATTAGATTTTCTTCAAGACACAATATTCTTGCTTAGATAACGTTTTTACATAGGGATTAAGCATTTAGAACGAAATCAAATGTCAGAAAATGACACTTTACTCTTGTGATTTTACGGTTTTTCCAATTTTCTGAAAAAACCTATCATCAGATTTTTCAAATACGAGAATCTTGCTTAACTAACGATTTTACATTAGAATTAGGTATTGAGTACGAAATATAATGTCAGAAAATGGCGCTTTACTCTAGTGATTTTTCGGTTTTATCAACTTTCTGTACAAACCACTCATTAGATTTTCTTCAAAGTACGATATTCTTGCTTAAATATCGTTTCTACATAGGGATTAGGCATTTAGAACGAAATCTAATGACAGAAAATGGCACTTTACTCTAGTGATTTTTCGGTTTTTTCAATTATCTGAAAAAACCTATCATCAGATTTTTCAAATACGAGAATCTTGCATAACTAACGCTTTTACATTAGAATTAGGTATTGTGTACGAAATGTAATGTCAGAAAATGGCACTTTACTCTTGTGATTTTTCTGTTTTTTTCAATTTTCTGAAAAATCCTAACATTAGATTTTCTTCAAAGTACGATATTCTTGCTTAAATAACGTTTCTACATAGGGATTAAGCATTTAGAACGAATTCTAACGTCAGAAAATTGCGCTTTACTCTAGTGATTTTTCGTTTTTTTCTAATTTCTGAAAGAATCAATCATTAGATTTTCTTCAAAGTCCGATATTCTTGCTTAGATAACGTTTTTACATAGGGATTAAGCATTTAGAATGAAATCTAACGTCAGAAAATGGCACTTTGCTCTTGTGATTTTTCGGTTTTTCCAATTTTCTGAAAAAACCTATCATTAGATTTTCTTCAAGACACAATATTCTTGCTTAGATAACGTTTTTACATAGTGATTAAGCATTTAGAAAGAAATCTAATGTCAGAAAATGACACTTTACTCTTGTGATTTTACGGTTTTTCCAATTTTCTGAAAAAACCTATCATCAGATTTTTTAAATACGAGAATCTTGCTTAACTAACGATTTTACATTAGAATTAGGTATTGAGTACGAAATATAATGTCAGAAAATGGCGCTTTACTCTAGTGATTTTTCGGTTTTTTCAACTTTCTGTAAAAACCACGCATTAGATTTTCTTCAAAGTACGATATTCTTGCTTAAATATCGTTTTTACATAGGGATTAGGCATTTAGAACGAAATCTAATGACAGAAAATGGCACTTTACTCTTGTGATTTTTCGGTTTTTTCATTTTTCTGAAAAAACCAATCATTAGATTTTCTTCAAAGTACGATATTCTTGCTTAAATATCGTTTTTACATAGGGGTTAGGCATTTAGAACGAAATCTAATGACAGAAAATGGCACTTTACTCTTGTGATTTTTCGGTTTTTTTCAATTTTCTGTAAAATCCTAACATTAGATTTTCTTCAAAGTACGATATTCTTGCTTAAATAACGTTTCTACATAGGGATTAGGCATTTAGAACGAAATCTAATGACAGAAAATGTCACTTTACTGTAGTGATTTTTCGGTTTTTTCAACTTTCTGTAAAAACCACGCATTAGATTTTCTTCAAAGTACGATATTCTTGCTTAAATATCGTTTTTACATACGGGTTATGCATTTAGAACGAAATCTAATGTCAGAAAATGGCACTTTACTCTTGTGATTTTTCGGTTTTTTCATTTTTCTGAAAAAACCTGTCATCAGATTTTTAAATACGAGAATCTTGCTTAACTACCGATTTTACCTTAGCATTAAGTATTTAGAACGAAATGTAATGTCAGAAGATGGCGCTTTACTCTAGTGATTTTTCGGTTTTCTCAAGTTTCTGAAAAATCCTAACATTAGATTTTCTTCAAAGTACGATATTCTTGCTTAAATAACGTTTCTACATAGGGATTAAGCATTTAGAACGAATTCTAACGTCAGAAAATTGCGCTTTACTCTAGTGATTTTTCGGTTTTTTCAATTTTCTGAAAAAACCTATCATTAGATTTTCTTCAAAGTACGATATTCTTGCTTAAATAACGTTTCTACATAGGGATTAGGCATTTAGAACGAAATCTAATGACAGAAAATGTCACTTTACTCTTGTGAATTTTCGGTTTTTTCAATTTTCTGAAAATACCTATCATTAGATTTTCTTCAAAGTACGATATTCCTGCTTAAATAACGTTTTTACATAGGGTTTGGGCATTTAGAACGAAATCTAATGTCAGAAAATGGCACTTTACTCTTGTGAATTTTCGGTGTTTTCAATAATCTGAAAAAACCTATCATCGGATTTTTTAAATACGAGAATCTTGCTTAACTAACGCTTTTACATTAGAATTAGGTATTGAGTACGAAATGTAATGTCAGAAAATGGCACTTTACTCTTGTGATTTTTCTGTTTTTTTCAATTTTCTGAAAAATCCTAACATTAGATTTTCTTCAAAGGACGATATTCTTGCTTAAATAACGTTTCTACATAGGGATTAAGCATTTAGAACGAATTCTAACGTCAGAAAATTGCGCTTTACTCTAGTGATTTTTCGGTTTTTTCTAATTTCTAAAAGAATCAATCATTAGATTTTCTTCAAAGTCCGATATTCTTGCTTAGATATCGTTTTTACATAGGGGTTAAGCATTTAGAATGAAATCTAAAGTCAGAAAATGGCACTTTGCTCTTGTGATTTTTCGGTTTTTCCAATTTTCTGAAAAAACCTATCATTAGATTTTCTTCAAGACACAATATTCTTGCTTAGATAACGTTTTTACATAGTGATTAAGCATTTAGAACGAAATCTAATGTCAGAAAATGACACTTTACTCTTGTGATTTTACGGTTTTTCCAATTTTCTGAAAAAACCTATCATCAGATTTTTTAAATACGAGAATCTTGCTTAACTAACGATTTTACATTAGAATTAGGTATTGAGTACGAAATATAATGTCAGAAAATGGCGCTTTACTCTAGTGATTTTTCGGTTTTTTCAACTTTCTGTAAAAACCACGCATTAGATTTTCTTCAAAGTACGATATTCTTGCTTAAATATCGTTTTTACATAGGGATTAGGCATTTAGAACGAAATCTAATGACAGAAAATGGCACTTTACTCTTGTGATTTTTCGGTTTTTTCATTTTTCTGAAAAAACCAATCATTAGATTTTCTTCAAAGTACGATATTCTTGCTTAAATATCGTTTTTACATAGGGGTTAGGCATTTAGAACGAAATCTAATGACAGAAAATGGCACTTTACTCTTGTGATTTTTCGGTTTTTTTCAATTTTCTGTAAAATCCTAACATTAGATTTTCTTCAAAGTACGATATTCTTGCTTAAATAACGTTTCTACATAGGGATTAGGCATTTAGAACGAAATCTAATGACAGAAAATGTCACTTTACTGTAGTGATTTTTCGGTTTTTTCAACTTTCTGTAAAAACCACGCATTAGATTTTCTTCAAAGTACGATATTCTTGCTTAAATATCGTTTTTACATAGGGATTATGCATTTAGAACGAAATCTAATGTCAGAAAATGGCACTTTACTCTTGTGATTTTTCGGTTTTTTCATTTTTCTGAAAAAACCTGTCATCAGATTTTTAAATACGAGAATCTTGCTTAACTACCGATTTTACCTTAGCATTAAGTATTTAGAACGAAATGTAATGTCAGAAGATGGCGCTTTACTCTAGTGATTTTTCGGTTTTCTCAAGTTTCTGAAAAATCCTAACATTAGATTTTCTTCAAAGTACGATATTCTTGCTTAAATAACGTTTCTACATAGGGATTAAGCATTTAGAACGAATTCTAACGTCAGAAAATTGCGCTTTACTCTAGTGATTTTTCGGTTTTTTCAATTTTCTGAAAAAACCTATCATTAGATTTTCTTCAAAGTACGATATTCTTGCTTAAATATCGTTTTTACATAGGGGTTAGGCATTTAGAACGAAATCTAATGACAGAAAATGGCAGTTTACACTTGTGATTTTTCGGTTTTCTCAAATTTCTGAAAAATCCTAACATTAGATTTTCTTCAAAGTACGATATTCTTGCTTAAATAACGTTTCTACATAGGGATTAGGCATTTAGAACGAAATCTAATGACAGAAAATGTCACTTTACTCTTGTGAATTTTCGGTTTTTTCAATTTTCTGAAAATACCTATCATTAGATTTTCTTCAAAGTACGATATTCCTGCTTAAATAACGTTTTTACATAGGGATTGGGCATTTAGAACGAAATCTAATGTCAGAAAATGGCACTTTACTCTTGTGAATTTTCGGTGTTTTCAATAATCTGAAAAAACCTATCATCGGATTTTTTAAATACGAGAATCTTGCTTAACTAACGCTTTTACATTAGAATTAGGTATTGAGTACGAAATGTAATGTCAGAAAATGGCACTTTACTCTTGTGATTTTTCTGTTTTTTTCAATTTTCTGAAAAATCCTAACATTAGATTTTCTTCAAAGTACGATATTCTTGCTTAAATAACGTTTCTACATAGGGATTAAGCATTTAGAACGAATTCTAACGTCAGAAAATTGCGCTTTACTCTAGTGATTTTTCGGTTTTTTCTAATTTCTAAAAGAATCAATCATTAGATTTTCTTCAAAGTCCGATATTCTTGCTTAGATATCGTTTTTACATAGGGGTTAAGCATTTAGAATGAAATCTAAAGTCAGAAAATGGCACTTTGCTCTTGTGATTTTTCGGTTTTTCCAATTTTCTGAAAAAACCTATCATTAGATTTTCTTCAAGACACAATATTCTTGCTTAGATAACGTTTTTACATAGGGATTAAGCATTTAGAACGAAATCAAATGTCAGAAAATGACACTTTACTCTTGTGATTTTACGGTTTTTCCAATTTTCTGAAAAAACCTATCATCAGATTTTTCAAATACGAGAATCTTGCTTAACTAACGATTTTACATTAGAATTAGGTATTGAGTACGAAATATAATGTCAGAAAATGGCGCTTTACTCTAGTGATTTTTCGGTTTTTTCAACTTTCTGTACAAACCACTCATTAGATTTTCTTCAAAGTACGATATTCTTGCTTAAATATCGTTTTTACATAGGGATTAGGCATTTAGAACGAAATCTAATGACAGAAAATGGCACTTTACTCTAGTGATTTTTCGGTTTTTTCAATTATCTGAAAAAACCTATCATCAGATTTTTCAAATACGAGAATCTTGCTTAACTAACGCTTTTACATTAGAATTAGGTATTGAGTACGAAATGTAATGTCAGAAAATGGCACTTTACTCTTGTGATTTTTCTGTTTTTTTCAATTTTCTGAAAAATCCTAACATTAGATTTTCTTCAAAGTACGATATTCTTGCTTAAATAACGTTTCTACATAGGGATTAAGCATTTAGAACGAATTCTAACGTCAGAAAATTGCGCTTTACTCTAGTGATTTTTCGTTTTTTTCTAATTTCTGAAAGAATCAATCATTAGATTTTCTTCAAAGTCCGATATTCTTGCTTAGATAACGTTTTTACATAGGGATTAAGCATTTAGAATGAAATCTAACGTCAGAAAATGGCACTTTGCTCTTGTGATTTTTCGGTTTTTCCAATTTTCTGAAAAAACCTATCATTAGATTTTCTTCAAGACACAATATTCTTGCTTAGATAACGTTTTTACATAGTGATTAAGCATTTAGAACGAAATCTAATGTCAGAAAATGACACTTTACTCTTGTGATTTTACGGTTTTTCCAATTTTCTGAAAAAACCTATCATCAGATTTTTTAAATACGAGAATCTTGCTTAACTAACGATTTTACATTAGAATTAGGTATTGAGTACGAAATATAATGTCAGAAAATGGCGCTTTACTCTAGTGATTTTTCGGTTTTTTCAACTTTCTGTAAAAACCACGCATTAGATTTTCTTCAAAGTACGATATTCTTGCTTAAATATCGTTTTTACATAGGGATTAGGCATTTAGAACGAAATCTAATGACAGAAAATGGCACTTTACTCTTGTGATTTTTCGGTTTTTTCATTTTTCTGAAAAAACCAATCATTAGATTTTCTTCAAAGTACGATATTCTTGCTTAAATATCGTTTTTACATAGGGGTTAGGCATTTAGAACGAAATCTAATGACAGAAAATGGCACTTTACTCTTGTGATTTTTCGGTTTTTTTCAATTTTCTGTAAAATCCTAACATTAGATTTTCTTCAAAGTACGATATTCTTGCTTAAATAACGTTTCTACATAGGGATTAGGCATTTAGAACGAAATCTAATGACAGAAAATGTCACTTTACTGTAGTGATTTTTCGGTTTTTTCAACTTTCTGTAAAAACCACGCATTAGATTTTCTTCAAAGTACGATATTCTTGCTTAAATATCGTTTTTACATAGGGATTATGCATTTAGAACGAAATCTAATGTCAGAAAATGGCACTTTACTCTTGTGATTTTTCGGTTTTTTCATTTTTCTGAAAAAACCTGTCATCAGATTTTTAAATACGAGAATCTTGCTTAACTACCGATTTTACCTTAGCATTAAGTATTTAGAACGAAATGTAATGTCAGAAGATGGCGCTTTACTCTAGTGATTTTTCGGTTTTCTCAAGTTTCTGAAAAATCCTAACATTAGATTTTCTTCAAAGTACGATATTCTTGCTTAAATAACGTTTCTACATAGGGATTAAGCATTTAGAACGAATTCTAACGTCAGAAAATTGCGCTTTACTCTAGTGATTTTTCGGTTTTTTCAATTTTCTGAAAAAACCTATCATTAGATTTTCTTCAAAGTACGATATTCTTGCTTAAATATCGTTTTTACATAGGGGTTAGGCATTTAGAACGAAATCTAATGACAGAAAATGGCACTTTACTCTTGTGATTTTTCGGTTTTTTCATTTTTCTGAAAAAACCAATCATTAGATTTTCTTCAAAGTACGATATTCTTGCTTAAATATCGTTTTTACATAGGGGTTAGGCATTTAGAACGAAATCTAATGACAGAAAATGGCAGTTTACACTTGTGATTTTTCGGTTTTTTCAATTTTCTGAAAAAACCTGTCATCAGATTTTTAAATACGAGAATCTTGCTTAACTACCGATTTTACCTTAGCATTAAGTATTTAGAACGAAATGTAATGTCAGAAGATGGCGCTTTACTCTAGTGATTTTTCGGTTTTCTCAAATTTCTGAAAAATCCTAACATTAGATTTTCTTCAAAGTACGATATTCTTGCTTCCATAACGTTTCTACATAGGGATTAAGCATGTAGAACGAAATGTAACGTCAGAAAATGGCACTTTGCTCTTGTGATTTTTCGGTTTTTCCAATTTTCTGAAAAAACCTATCATTATATTTTCTTCAAGACACAATATTCTTGCTTAGATAACGTTTTTACATAGGGATTAAGCATGTAGAACGAAATGTAATGTCAGAAAATGGCACTTTGCTCTTGTGATTTTTCGGTTTTTCCAATTTTCTGAAAAAACCTATCATTAGATTTTCTTCAAAGTACGATATTCTTTCTTAAATATCGTTTTTACATAGGGGTTAGGCATTTAGAACGAAATCTAATGACAGAAAATGGCACTTTACTCTTGTGATTTTTCGGTTTTTTCAATTTTCTGAAAAAACCTATCATTAGATTTTCTTCAAAGTACGATATTCCTGCTTAAACAGCGTTTTTACATAGGGATTAAGCATGTAGAACGAATTCTAACGTCAGAAAATTGCGCTTTACTCTAGTGATTTTTCGGTTTTTTCAATTTTCTGAAAAAACCTATCATTAGATTTTCTTCAAAGTACGATATTCTTTCTTAAATATCGTTTTTACATAGGGGTTAGGCATTTAGAACGAAATCTAATGACAGAAAATGGCAGTTTACACTTGTGATTTTTCGGTTTTTTCAATTTTCTGAAAAAACCTATCATTAGATTTTCTTCAAAGTACGATATTCCTGCTTAAACAGCGTTTTTACATAGGGATTGTGCATTTAGAACGAAATCTAATGTCAGAAAATGGCAGTTTACACTTGTGATTTTTCGGTTTTTTCAATTTTCTGAAAGAATCTATCATTAGATTTTCTTCAAAGTCCGATATTCTTGCTTAGATAACGTTTTTACATAGGGGTTAAGCATTTAGAATGAAATCTAAAGTCAGAAAATGGCACTTTGCTCTTGTGATTTTTCGGTTTTTCCAATTTTCTGAAAAAACCTATCATTAGATTTTCTTCAAGACACAATATTCTTGCTTAGATAACGTTTTTACATAGGGATTAAGCATTTAGAACGAAATCAAATGTCAGAAAATGACACTTTACTCTTGTGATTTTACGGTTTTTCCAATTTTCTGAAAAAACCTATCATCAGATTTTTCAAATACGAGAATCTTGCTTAACTAACGATTTTACATTAGAATTAGGTATTGAGTACGAAATATAATGTCAGAAAATGGCGCTTTACTCTAGTGATTTTTCGGTTTTTTCAACTTTCTGTACAAACCACTCATTAGATTTTCTTCAAAGTACGATATTCTTGCTTAAATATCGTTTTTACATAGGGATTAGGCATTTAGAACGAAATCTAATGACAGAAAATGGCACTTTACTCTAGTGATTTTTCGGTTTTTTCAATTATCTGAAAAAACCTATCATCAGATTTTTCAAATACGAGAATCTTGCATAACTAACGCTTTTACATTAGAATTAGGTATTGTGTACGAAATGTAATGTCAGAAAATGGCACTTTACTCTTGTGATTTTTCTGTTTTTTTCAATTTTCTGAAAAATCCTAACATTAGATTTTCTTCAAAGTACGATATTCTTGCTTAAATAACGTTTCTACATAGGGATTAAGCATTTAGAACGAATTCTAACGTCAGAAAATTGCGCTTTACTCTAGTGATTTTTCGTTTTTTTCTAATTTCTGAAAGAATCAATCATTAGATTTTCTTCAAAGTCCGATATTCTTGCTTAGATAACGTTTTTACATAGGGATTAAGCATTTAGAATGAAATCTAACGTCAGAAAATGGCACTTTGCTCTTGTGATTTTTCGGTTTTTCCAATTTTCTGAAAAAACCTATCATTAGATTTTCTTCAAGACACAATATTCTTGCTTAGATAACGTTTTTACATAGTGATTAAGCATTTAGAAAGAAATCTAATGTCAGAAAATGACACTTTACTCTTGTGATTTTACGGTTTTTCCAATTTTCTGAAAAAACCTATCATCAGATTTTTTAAATACGAGAATCTTGCTTAACTAACGATTTTACATTAGAATTAGGTATTGAGTACGAAATATAATGTCAGAAAATGGCGCTTTACTCTAGTGATTTTTCGGTTTTTTCAACTTTCTGTAAAAACCACGCATTAGATTTTCTTCAAAGTACGATATTCTTGCTTAAATATCGTTTTTACATAGGGATTAGGCATTTAGAACGAAATCTAATGACAGAAAATGGCACTTTACTCTTGTGATTTTTCGGTTTTTTCATTTTTCTGAAAAAACCAATCATTAGATTTTCTTCAAAGTACGATATTCTTGCTTAAATATCGTTTTTACATAGGGGTTAGGCATTTAGAACGAAATCTAATGACAGAAAATGGCACTTTACTCTTGTGATTTTTCGGTTTTTTTCAATTTTCTGTAAAATCCTAACATTAGATTTTCTTCAAAGTACGATATTCTTGCTTAAATAACGTTTCTACATAGGGATTAGGCATTTAGAACGAAATCTAATGACAGAAAATGTCACTTTACTGTAGTGATTTTTCGGTTTTTTCAACTTTCTGTAAAAACCACGCATTAGATTTTCTTCAAAGTACGATATTCTTGCTTAAATATCGTTTTTACATACGGGTTATGCATTTAGAACGAAATCTAATGTCAGAAAATGGCACTTTACTCTTGTGATTTTTCGGTTTTTTCATTTTTCTGAAAAAACCTGTCATCAGATTTTTAAATACGAGAATCTTGCTTAACTACCGATTTTACCTTAGCATTAAGTATTTAGAACGAAATGTAATGTCAGAAGATGGCGCTTTACTCTAGTGATTTTTCGGTTTTCTCAAGTTTCTGAAAAATCCTAACATTAGATTTTCTTCAAAGTACGATATTCTTGCTTAAATAACGTTTCTACATAGGGATTAAGCATTTAGAACGAATTCTAACGTCAGAAAATTGCGCTTTACTCTAGTGATTTTTCGGTTTTTTCAATTTTCTGAAAAAACCTATCATTAGATTTTCTTCAAAGTACGATATTCTTGCTTAAATAACGTTTCTACATAGGGATTAGGCATTTAGAACGAAATCTAATGACAGAAAATGTCACTTTACTCTTGTGAATTTTCGGTTTTTTCAATTTTCTGAAAATACCTATCATTAGATTTTCTTCAAAGTACGATATTCCTGCTTAAATAACGTTTTTACATAGGGATTGGGCATTTAGAACGAAATCTAATGTCAGAAAATGGCACTTTACTCTTGTGAATTTTCGGTGTTTTCAATAATCTGAAAAAACCTATCATCGGATTTTTTAAATACGAGAATCTTGCTTAACTAACGCTTTTACATTAGAATTAGGTATTGAGTACGAAATGTAATGTCAGAAAATGGCACTTTACTCTTGTGATTTTTCTGTTTTTTTCAATTTTCTGAAAAATCCTAACATTAGATTTTCTTCAAAGTACGATATTCTTGCTTAAATAACGTTTCTACATAGGGATTAAGCATTTAGAACGAATTCTAACGTCAGAAAATTGCGCTTTACTCTAGTGATTTTTCGGTTTTTTCTAATTTCTAAAAGAATCAATCATTAGATTTTCTTCAAAGTCCGATATTCTTGCTTAGATATCGTTTTTACATAGGGGTTAAGCATTTAGAATGAAATCTAAAGTCAGAAAATGGCACTTTGCTCTTGTGATTTTTCGGTTTTTCCAATTTTCTGAAAAAACCTATCATTAGATTTTCTTCAAGACACAATATTCTTGCTTAGATAACGTTTTTACATAGTGATTAAGCATTTAGAACGAAATCTAATGTCAGAAAATGACACTTTACTCTTGTGATTTTACGGTTTTTCCAATTTTCTGAAAAAACCTATCATCAGATTTTTTAAATACGAGAATCTTGCTTAACTAACGATTTTACATTAGAATTAGGTATTGAGTACGAAATATAATGTCAGAAAATGGCGCTTTACTCTAGTGATTTTTCGGTTTTTTCAACTTTCTGTAAAAACCACGCATTAGATTTTCTTCAAAGTACGATATTCTTGCTTAAATATCGTTTTTACATAGGGATTAGGCATTTAGAACGAAATCTAATGACAGAAAATGGCACTTTACTCTTGTGATTTTTCGGTTTTTTCATTTTTCTGAAAAAACCAATCATTAGATTTTCTTCAAAGTACGATATTCTTGCTTAAATATCGTTTTTACATAGGGGTTAGGCATTTAGAACGAAATCTAATGACAGAAAATGGCACTTTACTCTTGTGATTTTTCGGTTTTTTTCAATTTTCTGTAAAATCCTAACATTAGATTTTCTTCAAAGTACGATATTCTTGCTTAAATAACGTTTCTACATAGGGATTAGGCATTTAGAACGAAATCTAATGACAGAAAATGTCACTTTACTGTAGTGATTTTTCGGTTTTTTCAACTTTCTGTAAAAACCACGCATTAGATTTTCTTCAAAGTACGATATTCTTGCTTAAATATCGTTTTTACATAGGGATTATGCATTTAGAACGAAATCTAATGTCAGAAAATGGCACTTTACTCTTGTGATTTTTCGGTTTTTTCATTTTTCTGAAAAAACCTGTCATCAGATTTTTAAATACGAGAATCTTGCTTAACTACCGATTTTACCTTAGCATTAAGTATTTAGAACGAAATGTAATGTCAGAAGATGGCGCTTTACTCTAGTGATTTTTCGGTTTTCTCAAGTTTCTGAAAAATCCTAACATTAGATTTTCTTCAAAGTACGATATTCTTGCTTAAATAACGTTTCTACATAGGGATTAAGCATTTAGAACGAATTCTAACGTCAGAAAATTGCGCTTTACTCTAGTGATTTTTCGGTTTTTTCAATTTTCTGAAAAAACCTATCATTAGATTTTCTTCAAAGTACGATATTCTTGCTTAAATATCGTTTTTACATAGGGGTTAGGCATTTAGAACGAAATCTAATGACAGAAAATGGCAGTTTACACTTGTGATTTTTCGGTTTTCTCAAATTTCTGAAAAATCCTAACATTAGATTTTCTTCAAAGTACGATATTCTTGCTTAAATAACGTTTCTACATAGGGATTAGGCATTTAGAACGAAATCTAATGACAGAAAATGTCACTTTACTCTTGTGAATTTTCGGTTTTTTCAATTTTCTGAAAATACCTATCATTAGATTTTCTTCAAAGTACGATATTCCTGCTTAAATAACGTTTTTACATAGGGATTGGGCATTTAGAACGAAATCTAATGTCAGAAAATGGCACTTTACTCTTGTGAATTTTCGGTGTTTTCAATAATCTGAAAAAACCTATCATCGGATTTTTTAAATACGAGAATCTTGCTTAACTAACGCTTTTACATTAGAATTAGGTATTGAGTACGAAATGTAATGTCAGAAAATGGCACTTTACTCTTGTGATTTTTCTGTTTTTTTCAATTTTCTGAAAAATCCTAACATTAGATTTTCTTCAAAGTACGATATTCTTGCTTAAATAACGTTTCTACATAGGGATTAAGCATTTAGAACGAATTCTAACGTCAGAAAATTGCGCTTTACTCTAGTGATTTTTCGGTTTTTTCTAATTTCTAAAAGAATCAATCATTAGATTTTCTTCAAAGTCCGATATTCTTGCTTAGATATCGTTTTTACATAGGGGTTAAGCATTTAGAATGAAATCTAAAGTCAGAAAATGGCACTTTGCTCTTGTGATTTTTCGGTTTTTCCAATTTTCTGAAAAAACCTATCATTAGATTTTCTTCAAGACACAATATTCTTGCTTAGATAACGTTTTTACATAGGGATTAAGCATTTAGAACGAAATCAAATGTCAGAAAATGACACTTTACTCTTGTGATTTTACGGTTTTTCCAATTTTCTGAAAAAACCTATCATCAGATTTTTCAAATACGAGAATCTTGCTTAACTAACGATTTTACATTAGAATTAGGTATTGAGTACGAAATATAATGTCAGAAAATGGCGCTTTACTCTAGTGATTTTTCGGTTTTTTCAACTTTCTGTACAAACCACTCATTAGATTTTCTTCAAAGTACGATATTCTTGCTTAAATATCGTTTTTACATAGGGATTAGGCATTTAGAACGAAATCTAATGACAGAAAATGGCACTTTACTCTAGTGATTTTTCGGTTTTTTCAATTATCTGAAAAAACCTATCATCAGATTTTTCAAATACGAGAATCTTGCTTAACTAACGCTTTTACATTAGAATTAGGTATTGAGTACGAAATGTAATGTCAGAAAATGGCACTTTACTCTTGTGATTTTTCTGTTTTTTTCAATTTTCTGAAAAATCCTAACATTAGATTTTCTTCAAAGTACGATATTCTTGCTTAAATAACGTTTCTACATAGGGATTAAGCATTTAGAACGAATTCTAACGTCAGAAAATTGCGCTTTACTCTAGTGATTTTTCGTTTTTTTCTAATTTCTGAAAGAATCAATCATTAGATTTTCTTCAAAGTCCGATATTCTTGCTTAGATAACGTTTTTACATAGGGATTAAGCATTTAGAATGAAATCTAACGTCAGAAAATGGCACTTTGCTCTTGTGATTTTTCGGTTTTTCCAATTTTCTGAAAAAACCTATCATTAGATTTTCTTCAAGACACAATATTCTTGCTTAGATAACGTTTTTACATAGTGATTAAGCATTTAGAACGAAATCTAATGTCAGAAAATGACACTTTACTCTTGTGATTTTACGGTTTTTCCAATTTTCTGAAAAAACCTATCATCAGATTTTTTAAATACGAGAATCTTGCTTAACTAACGATTTTACATTAGAATTAGGTATTGAGTACGAAATATAATGTCAGAAAATGGCGCTTTACTCTAGTGATTTTTCGGTTTTTTCAACTTTCTGTAAAAACCACGCATTAGATTTTCTTCAAAGTACGATATTCTTGCTTAAATATCGTTTTTACATAGGGATTAGGCATTTAGAACGAAATCTAATGTCAGAAAATGACACTTTACTCTTGTGATTTTACGGTTTTTCCAATTTTCTGAAAAAACCTATCATCAGATTTTTTAAATACGAGAATCTTGCTTAACTAACGATTTTACATTAGAATTAGGTATTGAGTACGAAATATAATGTCAGAAAATGGCGCTTTACTCTAGTGATTTTTCGGTTTTTTCAACTTTCTGTAAAAACCACGCATTAGATTTTCTTCAAAGTACGATATTCTTGCTTAAATATCGTTTTTACATAGGGATTAGGCATTTAGAACGAAATCTAATGACAGAAAATGGCACTTTACTCTTGTGATTTTTCGGTTTTTTCATTTTTCTGAAAAAACCAATCATTAGATTTTCTTCAAAGTACGATATTCTTGCTTAAATATCGTTTTTACATAGGGGTTAGGCATTTAGAACGAAATCTAATGACAGAAAATGGCACTTTACTCTTGTGATTTTTCGGTTTTTTTCAATTTTCTGTAAAATCCTAACATTAGATTTTCTTCAAAGTACGATATTCTTGCTTAAATAACGTTTCTACATAGGGATTAGGCATTTAGAACGAAATCTAATGACAGAAAATGTCACTTTACTGTAGTGATTTTTCGGTTTTTTCAACTTTCTGTAAAAACCACGCATTAGATTTTCTTCAAAGTACGATATTCTTGCTTAAATATCGTTTTTACATACGGGTTATGCATTTAGAACGAAATCTAATGTCAGAAAATGGCACTTTACTCTTGTGATTTTTCGGTTTTTTCATTTTTCTGAAAAAACCTGTCATCAGATTTTTAAATACGAGAATCTTGCTTAACTACCGATTTTACCTTAGCATTAAGTATTTAGAACGAAATGTAATGTCAGAAGATGGCGCTTTACTCTAGTGATTTTTCGGTTTTCTCAAGTTTCTGAAAAATCCTAACATTAGATTTTCTTCAAAGTACGATATTCTTGCTTAAATAACGTTTCTACATAGGGATTAAGCATTTAGAACGAATTCTAACGTCAGAAAATTGCGCTTTACTCTAGTGATTTTTCGGTTTTTTCAATTTTCTGAAAAAACCTATCATTAGATTTTCTTCAAAGTACGATATTCTTGCTTAAATAACGTTTCTACATAGGGATTAGGCATTTAGAACGAAATCTAATGACAGAAAATGTCACTTTACTCTTGTGAATTTTCGGTTTTTTCAATTTTCTGAAAATACCTATCATTAGATTTTCTTCAAAGTACGATATTCCTGCTTAAATAACGTTTTTACATAGGGATTGGGCATTTAGAACGAAATCTAATGTCAGAAAATGGCACTTTACTCTTGTGAATTTTCGGTGTTTTCAATAATCTGAAAAAACCTATCATCGGATTTTTTAAATACGAGAATCTTGCTTAACTAACGCTTTTACATTAGAATTAGGTATTGAGTACGAAATGTAATGTCAGAAAATGGCACTTTACTCTTGTGATTTTTCTGTTTTTTTCAATTTTCTGAAAAATCCTAACATTAGATTTTCTTCAAAGTACGATATTCTTGCTTAAATAACGTTTCTACATAGGGATTAAGCATTTAGAACGAATTCTAACGTCAGAAAATTGCGCTTTACTCTAGTGATTTTTCGGTTTTTTCTAATTTCTAAAAGAATCAATCATTAGATTTTCTTCAAAGTCCGATATTCTTGCTTAGATATCGTTTTTACATAGGGGTTAAGCATTTAGAATGAAATCTAAAGTCAGAAAATGGCACTTTGCTCTTGTGATTTTTCGGTTTTTCCAATTTTCTGAAAAAACCTATCATTAGATTTTCTTCAAGACACAATATTCTTGCTTAGATAACGTTTTTACATAGGGATTAAGCATTTAGAACGAAATCAAATGTCAGAAAATGACACTTTACTCTTGTGATTTTACGGTTTTTCCAATTTTCTGAAAAAACCTATCATCAGATTTTTCAAATACGAGAATCTTGCTTAACTAACGATTTTACATTAGAATTAGGTATTGAGTACGAAATATAATGTCAGAAAATGGCGCTTTACTCTAGTGATTTTTCGGTTTTTTCAACTTTCTGTACAAACCACTCATTAGATTTTCTTCAAAGTACGATATTCTTGCTTAAATATCGTTTTTACATAGGGATTAGGCATTTAGAACGAAATCTAATGACAGAAAATGGCACTTTACTCTAGTGATTTTTCGGTTTTTTCAATTATCTGAAAAAACCTATCATCAGATTTTTCAAATACGAGAATCTTGCTTAACTAACGCTTTTACATTAGAATTAGGTATTGAGTACGAAATGTAATGTCAGAAAATGGCACTTTACTCTTGTGATTTTTCTGTTTTTTTCAATTTTCTGAAAAATCCTAACATTAGATTTTCTTCAAAGTACGATATTCTTGCTTAAATAACGTTTCTACATAGGGATTAAGCATTTAGAACGAATTCTAACGTCAGAAAATTGCGCTTTACTCTAGTGATTTTTCGTTTTTTTCTAATTTCTGAAAGAATCAATCATTAGATTTTCTTCAAAGTCCGATATTCTTGCTTAGATAACGTTTTTACATAGGGATTAAGCATTTAGAATGAAATCTAACGTCAGAAAATGGCACTTTGCTCTTGTGATTTTTCGGTTTTTCCAATTTTCTGAAAAAACCTATCATTAGATTTTCTTCAAGACACAATATTCTTGCTTAGATAACGTTTTTACATAGTGATTAAGCATTTAGAACGAAATCTAATGTCAGAAAATGACACTTTACTCTTGTGATTTTACGGTTTTTCCAATTTTCTGAAAAAACCTATCATCAGATTTTTTAAATACGAGAATCTTGCTTAACTAACGATTTTACATTAGAATTAGGTATTGAGTACGAAATATAATGTCAGAAAATGGCGCTTTACTCTAGTGATTTTTCGGTTTTTTCAACTTTCTGTAAAAACCACGCATTAGATTTTCTTCAAAGTACGATATTCTTGCTTAAATATCGTTTTTACATAGGGATTAGGCATTTAGAACGAAATCTAATGACAGAAAATGGCACTTTACTCTTGTGATTTTTCGGTTTTTTCATTTTTCTGAAAAAACCAATCATTAGATTTTCTTCAAAGTACGATATTCTTGCTTAAATATCGTTTTTACATAGGGGT
The DNA here is from genome assembly GCF_051020955.1 of Megalopta genalis. Classification (NCBI taxonomy): domain Eukaryota; kingdom Metazoa; phylum Arthropoda; class Insecta; order Hymenoptera; family Halictidae; genus Megalopta; species Megalopta genalis. The sequence continues at coordinate 6,300,003 of NC_135022.1, forward strand.
TAGGCATTTAGAACGAAATCTAATGACAGAAAATGGCACTTTACTCTTGTGATTTTTCGGTTTTTTTCAATTTTCTGTAAAATCCTAACATTAGATTTTCTTCAAAGTACGATATTCTTGCTTAAATAACGTTTCTACATAGGGATTAGGCATTTAGAACGAAATCTAATGACAGAAAATGTCACTTTACTGTAGTGATTTTTCGGTTTTTTCAACTTTCTGTAAAAACCACGCATTAGATTTTCTTCAAAGTACGATATTCTTGCTTAAATATCGTTTTTACATAGGGATTATGCATTTAGAACGAAATCTAATGTCAGAAAATGGCACTTTACTCTTGTGATTTTTCGGTTTTTTCATTTTTCTGAAAAAACCAATCATTAGATTTTCTTCAAAGTACGATATTCTTGCTTAAATATCGTTTTTACATAGGGGTTAGGCATTTAGAACGAAATCTAATGACAGAAAATGGCACTTTACTCTTGTGATTTTTCGGTTTTTTCAATTTTCTGAAAAAACCTATCATTAGATTTTCTTCAAAGTACGATATTCTTGCTTAAATATCGTTTTTACGTAGGGGTTAGGCATTTAGAACGAAATCTAAAGACAGAAAATGGCAGTTTACACTTGTGATTTTTCGGTTTTTTCAATTTTCTGAAAAAACCTGTCATCAGATTTTTAAATACGAGAATCTTGCTTAACTACCGATTTTACCTTAGCATTAAGTATTTAGAACGAAATATAATGTCAGAAGATGGCGCTTTACTCTAGTGATTTTTCGGTTTTCTCAAATTTCTGAAAAATCCTAACATTAGATTTTCTTCAAAGTACGATATTCTTGCTTACATAACGTTTCTACATAGGGATTAAGCATGTAGAACGAAATGTAATGTCAGAAAATGGCACTTTGCTCTTGTGATTTTTCGGTTTTTCCAATTTTCTGAAAAAACCTATCATTAGATTTTCTTCAAGACACAATATTCTTGCTTAGATAACGTTTTTACATAGGGATTAAGCATGTAGAACGAAATGTAATGTCAGAAAATGGCACTTTGCTCTTGTGATTTTTCGGTTTTTCCAATTTTCTGAAAAAACCTATCATTAGATTTTCTTCAAAGTACGATATTCTTTCTTAAATATCGTTTTTACATAGGGGTTAGGCATTTAGAACGAAATCTAATGACAGAAAATGGCACTTTACTCTTGTGATTTTTCGGTTTTTTCAATTTTCTGAAAAAACCTATCATTAGATTTTCTTCAAAGTACGATATTCCTGCTTAAACAGCGTTTTTACATAGGGATTGTGCATTTAGAACGAAATCTAATGTCAGAAAATGGCAGTTTACACTTGTGATTTTTCGGTTTTTTCAATTTTCTGAAAGAATCTATCATTAGATTTTCTTCAAAGTCCGATATTCTTGCTTAGATAACGTTTTTACATAGGGGTTAAGCATTTAGAATGAAATCTAAAGTCAGAAAATGGCACTTTGCTCTTGTGATTTTTCGGTTTTTCCAATTTTCTGAAAAAACCTATCATTAGATTTTCTTCAAGACACAATATTCTTGCTTAGATAACGTTTTTACATAGGGATTAAGCATTTAGAACGAAATCAAATGTCAGAAAATGACACTTTACTCTTGTGATTTTACGGTTTTTCCAATTTTCTGAAAAAACCTATCATCAGATTTTTCAAATACGAGAATCTTGCTTAACTAACGATTTTACATTAGAATTAGGTATTGAGTACGAAATATAATGTCAGAAAATGGCGCTTTACTCTAGTGATTTTTCGGTTTTTTCAACTTTCTGTACAAACCACTCATTAGATTTTCTTCAAAGTACGATATTCTTGCTTAAATATCGTTTTTACATAGGGATTAGGCATTTAGAACGAAATCTAATGACAGAAAATGGCACTTTACTCTAGTGATTTTTCGGTTTTTTCAATTATCTGAAAAAACCTATCATCAGATTTTTCAAATACGAGAATCTTGCATAACTAACGCTTTTACATTAGAATTAGGTATTGTGTACGAAATGTAATGTCAGAAAATGGCACTTTACTCTTGTGATTTTTCTGTTTTTTTCAATTTTCTGAAAAATCCTAACATTAGATTTTCTTCAAAGTACGATATTCTTGCTTATATAACGTTTCTACATAGGGATTAAGCATTTAGAACGAATTCTAACGTCAGAAAATTGCGCTTTACTCTAGTGATTTTTCGTTTTTTTCTAATTTCTGAAAGAATCAATCATTAGATTTTCTTCAAAGTCCGATATTCTTGCTTAGATAACGTTTTTACATAGGGATTAAGCATTTAGAATGAAATCTAACGTCAGAAAATGGCACTTTGCTCTTGTGATTTTTCGGTTTTTCCAATTTTCTGAAAAAACCTATCATTAGATTTTCTTCAAGACACAATATTCTTGCTTAGATAACGTTTTTACATAGTGATTAAGCATTTAGAAAGAAATCTAATGTCAGAAAATGACACTTTACTCTTGTGATTTTACGGTTTTTCCAATTTTCTGAAAAAACCTATCATCAGATTTTTTAAATACGAGAATCTTGCTTAACTAACGATTTTACATTAGAATTAGGTATTGAGTACGAAATATAATGTCAGAAAATGGCGCTTTACTCTAGTGATTTTTCGGTTTTTTCAACTTTCTGTAAAAACCACGCATTAGATTTTCTTCAAAGTACGATATTCTTGCTTAAATATCGTTTTTACATAGGGATTAGGCATTTAGAACGAAATCTAATGACAGAAAATGGCACTTTACTCTTGTGATTTTTCGGTTTTTTCATTTTTCTGAAAAAACCAATCATTAGATTTTCTTCAAAGTACGATATTCTTGCTTAAATATCGTTTTTACATAGGGGTTAGGCATTTAGAACGAAATCTAATGACAGAAAATGGCACTTTACTCTTGTGATTTTTCGGTTTTTTTCAATTTTCTGTAAAATCCTAACATTAGATTTTCTTCAAAGTACGATATTCTTGCTTAAATAACGTTTCTACATAGGGATTAGGCATTTAGAACGAAATCTAATGTCAGAAAATGGCACTTTACTCTTGTGATTTTTCGGTTTTTTCATTTTTCTGAAAAAACCTGTCATCAGATTTTTAAATACGAGAATCTTGCTTAACTACCGATTTTACCTTAGCATTAAGTATTTAGAACGAAATGTAATGTCAGAAGATGGCGCTTTACTCTAGTGATTTTTCGGTTTTCTCAAGTTTCTGAAAAATCCTAACATTAGATTTTCTTCAAAGTACGATATTCTTGCTTAAATAACGTTTCTACATAGGGATTAAGCATTTAGAACGAATTCTAACGTCAGAAAATTGCGCTTTACTCTAGTGATTTTTCGGTTTTTTCAATTTTCTGAAAAAACCTATCATTAGATTTTCTTCAAAGTACGATATTCTTGCTTATATATCGTTTTTACATAGGGGTTAGGCATTTAGAACGAAATCTAATGACAGAAAATGGCACTTTACTCTTGTGATTTTTCGGTTTTTTCATTTTTCTGAAAAAACCAATCATTAGATTTTCTTCAAAGTACGATATTCCTGCTTAAATAACGTTTTTACATAGGGATTGAGCAGTTAGGACGAAATCTAATGTCAGAAAATTGCGCTTTACTCTAGTGATTTTTCGGTTTTTTCAACTTTCTGTAAAAACCAATCATTAGATTTTCTTCAAAGTACGATATTCTTGCTTAAATGACGTTTTTACATAGGGATTATGCATTTAGAACGAAATCTAATGTCAGAAAATGGCACTTTACTCCTGTGATTTTTCGGTTTTTTCATTTTTCTGAAAAAACCTGTCATCAGATTTTTAAATACGAGAATCTTGCTTAACTACCGATTTTACCTTAGCATTAAGTATTTAGAACGAAATATAATGTCAGAAGATGGCGCTTTACTCTAGTGATTTTTCGGTTTTCTCAAATTTCTGAAAAATCCTAACATTAGATTTTCTTCAAAGTACGATATTCTTGCTTACATAACGTTTCTACATAGGGATTAAGCATGTAGAACGAAATGTAATGTCAGAAAATGGCACTTTGCTCTTGTGATTTTTCGGTTTTTCCAATTTTCTGAAAAAACCTATCATTAGATTTTCTTCAAGACACAATATTCTTGCTTAGATAACGTTTTTACATAGGGATTAAGCATGTAGAACGAAATGTAATTTCAGAAAATGGCACTTTGCTCTTGTGATTTTTCGGTTTTTCCAATTTTCTGAAAAAACCTATCATTAGATTTTCTTCAAAGTACGATATTCTTTCTTAAATATCGTTTTTACATAGGGGTTAGGCATTTAGAACGAAATCTAATGACAGAAAATGGCACTTTACTCTTGTGATTTTTCGGTTTTTTCAATTTTCTGAAAAAACCTATCATTAGATTTTCTTCAAAGTACGATATTCCTGCTTAAACAGCGTTTTTACATAGGGATTGTGCATTTAGAACGAAATCTAATGTCAGAAAATGGCAGTTTACACTTGTGATTTTTCGGTTTTTTCAATTTTCTGAAAGAATCTATCATTAGATTTTCTTCAAAGTCCGATATTCTTGCTTAGATAACGTTTTTACATAGGGGTTAAGCATTTAGAATGAAATCTAAAGTCAGAAAATGGCGCTTTACTCTGGTGATTTTTCGGTTTTTTCAACTTTCTGTAAAAACCAATCTTTAGATTTTCTTCAAAGTACGATATTCTTGCTTAAATATCGTTTTTACATAGGGGTTAGGCATTTAGAACGAAATCTAATGACAGAAAATGGCACTTTACTCTTGTGATTTTTCGGTTTTTTCAATTTTCTGAAAAAACCTATCATTATATTTTCTTCAAAGTACGATATTCTTGCTTAAATATCGTTTTTACATAGGGGTTAGGCATTTAGAACGAAATCTAATGACAGAAAATGGCACTTTACTCTTGTGATTTTTCGGTTTTTTCAATTTTCTGAAAAAACCTATCATTAGATTTTCTTCAAAGTACGATATTCTTTCTTAAATATCGTTTTTACATAGGGGTTAGGCATTTAGAACGAAATCTAATGACAGAAAATGGCAGTTTACACTTGTGATTTTTCGGTTTTTTCAATTTTCTGAAAAAACCTATCATTAGATTTTCTTCAAAGTACGATATTCCTGCTTAAACAGCGTTTTTACATAGGGATTGTGCATTTAGAACGAAATCTAATGTCAGAAAATGGCAGTTTACACTTGTGATTTTTCGGTTTTTTCAATTTTCTGAAAGAATCTATCATTAGATTTTCTTCAAAGTCCGATATTCTTGCTTAGATAACGTTTTTACATAGGGGTTAAGCATTTAGAATGAAATCTAAAGTCAGAAAATGGCACTTTGCTCTTGTGATTTTTCGGTTTTTCCAATTTTCTGAAAAAACCTATCATTAGATTTTCTTCAAGACACAATATTCTTGCTTAGATAACGTTTTTACATAGGGATTAAGCATTTAGAACGAAATCAAATGTCAGAAAATGACACTTTACTCTTGTGATTTTACGGTTTTTCCAATTTTCTGAAAAAACCTATCATCAGATTTTTCAAATACGAGAATCTTGCTTAACTAACGATTTTACATTAGAATTAGGTATTGAGTACGAAATATAATGTCAGAAAATGGCGCTTTACTCTAGTGATTTTTCGGTTTTTTCAACTTTCTGTACAAACCACTCATTAGATTTTCTTCAAAGTACGATATTCTTGCTTAAATATCGTTTTTACATAGGGATTAGGCATTTAGAACGAAATCTAATGACAGAAAATGGCACTTTACTCTAGTGATTTTTCGGTTTTTTCAATTATCTGAAAAAACCTATCATCAGATTTTTCAAATACGAGAATCTTGCATAACTAACGCTTTTACATTAGAATTAGGTATTGTGTACGAAATGTAATGTCAGAAAATGGCACTTTACTCTTGTGATTTTTCTGTTTTTTTCAATTTTCTGAAAAATCCTAACATTAGATTTTCTTCAAAGTACGATATTCTTGCTTATATAACGTTTCTACATAGGGATTAAGCATTTAGAACGAATTCTAACGTCAGAAAATTGCGCTTTACTCTAGTGATTTTTCGTTTTTTTCTAATTTCTGAAAGAATCAATCATTAGATTTTCTTCAAAGTCCGATATTCTTGCTTAGATAACGTTTTTACATAGGGATTAAGCATTTAGAATGAAATCTAACGTCAGAAAATGGCACTTTGCTCTTGTGATTTTTCGGTTTTTCCAATTTTCTGAAAAAACCTATCATTAGATTTTCTTCAAGACACAATATTCTTGCTTAGATAACGTTTTTACATAGTGATTAAGCATTTAGAAAGAAATCTAATGTCAGAAAATGACACTTTACTCTTGTGATTTTACGGTTTTTCCAATTTTCTGAAAAAACCTATCATCAGATTTTTTAAATACGAGAATCTTGCTTAACTAACGATTTTACATTAGAATTAGGTATTGAGTACGAAATATAATGTCAGAAAATGGCGCTTTACTCTAGTGATTTTTCGGTTTTTTCAACTTTCTGTAAAAACCACGCATTAGATTTTCTTCAAAGTACGATATTCTTGCTTAAATATCGTTTTTACATAGGGATTAGGCACTTAGAACGAAATCTAATGACAGAAAATGGCACTTTACTCTTGTGATTTTTCGGTTTTTTCATTTTTCTGAAAAAACCAATCATTAGATTTTCTTCAAAGTACGATATTCTTGCTTAAATATCGTTTTTACATAGGGGTTAGGCATTTAGAACGAAATCTAATGACAGAAAATGGCACTTTACTCTTGTGATTTTTCGGTTTTTTTCAATTTTCTGTAAAATCCTAACATTAGATTTTCTTCAAAGTACGATATTCTTGCTTAAATAACGTTTCTACATAGGGATTAGGCATTTAGAACGAAATCTAATGACAGAAAATGTCACTTTACTGTAGTGATTTTTCGGTTTTTTCAACTTTCTGTAAAAACCACGCATTAGATTTTCTTCAAAGTACGATATTCTTGCTTAAATATCGTTTTTACATACGGGTTATGCATTTAGAACGAAATCTAATGTCAGAAAATGGCACTTTACTCTTGTGATTTTTCGGTTTTTTCATTTTTCTGAAAAAACCTGTCATCAGATTTTTAAATACGAGAATCTTGCTTAACTACCGATTTTACCTTAGCATTAAGTATTTAGAACGAAATGTAATGTCAGAAGATGGCGCTTTACTCTAGTGATTTTTCGGTTTTCTCAAGTTTCTGAAAAATCCTAACATTAGATTTTCTTCAAAGTACGATATTCTTGCTTAAATAACGTTTCTACATAGGGATTAAGCATTTAGAACGAATTCTAACGTCAGAAAATTGCGCTTTACTCTAGTGATTTTTCGGTTTTTTCAATTTTCTGAAAAAACCTATCATTAGATTTTCTTCAAAGTACGATATTCTTGCTTAAATATCGTTTTTACATAGGGGTTAGGCATTTAGAACGAAATCTAATGACAGAAAATGGCACTTTACTCTTGTGATTTTTCGGTTTTTTCATTTTTCTGAAAAAACCAATCATTAGATTTTCTTCAAAGTACGATATTCCTGCTTAAATAACGTTTTTACATAGGGATTGAGCAGTTAGGACGAAATCTAATGTCAGAAAATTGCGCTTTACTCTAGTGATTTTTCGGTTTTTTCAACTTTCTGTAAAAACCAATCATTAGATTTTCTTCAAAGTACGATATTCTTGCTTAAATGACGTTTTTACATAGGGATTATGCATTTAGAACGAAATCTAATGTCAGAAAATGGCACTTTACTCCTGTGATTTTTCGGTTTTTTCATTTTTCTGAAAAAACCTGTCATCAGATTTTTAAATACGAGAATCTTGCTTAACTACCGATTTTACCTTAGCATTAAGTATTTAGAACGAAATATAATGTCAGAAGATGGCGCTTTACTCTAGTGATTTTTCGGTTTTCTCAAATTTCTGAAAAATCCTAACATTAGATTTTCTTCAAAGTACGATATTCTTGCTTACATAACGTTTCTACATAGGGATTAAGCATGTAGAACGAAATGTAATGTCAGAAAATGGCACTTTGCTCTTGTGATTTTTCGGTTTTTCCAATTTTCTGAAAAAACCTATCATTAGATTTTCTTCAAGACACAATATTCTTGCTTAGATAACGTTTTTACATAGGGATTAAGCATGTAGAACGAAATGTAATTTCAGAAAATGGCACTTTGCTCTTGTGATTTTTCGGTTTTTCCAATTTTCTGAAAAAACCTATCATTAGATTTTCTTCAAAGTACGATATTCTTTCTTAAATATCGTTTTTACATAGGGGTTAGGCATTTAGAACGAAATCTAATGACAGAAAATGGCACTTTACTCTTGTGATTTTTCGGTTTTTTCAATTTTCTGAAAAAACCTATCATTAGATTTTCTTCAATGTACGATATTCCTGCTTAAACAGTGTTTTTACATAGGGATTGTGCATTTAGAACGAAATCTAATGTCAGAAAATGGCAGTTTACACTTGTGATTTTTCGGTTTTTTCAATTTTCTGAAAGAATCTATCATTAGATTTTCTTCAAAGTCCGATATTCTTGCTTAGATAACGTTTTTACATAGGGGTTAAGCATTTAGAATGAAATCTAAAGTCAGAAAATGGCGCTTTACTCTGGTGATTTTTCGGTTTTTTCAACTTTCTGTAAAAACCAATCTTTAGATTTTCTTCAAAGTACGATATTCTTGCTTAAATATCGTTTTTACATAGGGGTTAGGCATTTAGAACGAAATCTAATGACAGAAAATGGCACTTTACTCTTGTGATTTTTCGGTTTTTTCAATTTTCTGAAAAAACCTATCATTATATTTTCTTCATAGTACGATATTCTTGCTTAAATATCGTTTTTACATAGGGGTTAGGCATTTAGAACGAAAACTAATGTCAGAAAATGGCGCTTTACTCTAGTGATTTTTCGGTTTTTTCAACTTTCTGTAAAAACCACGCATTAGATTTTCTTCAAAGTACGATATTCTTGCTTAAATATCGTTTTTACATAGGGATTGGGCATTTAGAACGAAATCTAATGTCAGAAAATGGCACTTTACTCTTGTGAATTTTCGGTGTTTTCAATAATCTGAAAAAACCTATCATCGGATTTTTTAAATACGAGAATCTTGCTTAACTAACGCTTTTACATTAGAATTAGGTATTGAGTACGAAATGTAATGTCAGAAAATGGCACTTTACTCTTGTGATTTTTCTGTTTTTTTCAATTTTCTGAAAAATCCTAACATTAGATTTTCTTCAAAGTACGATATTCTTGCTTAAATAACGTTTCTACATAGGGATTAAGCATTTAGAACGAATTCTAACGTCAGAAAATTGCGCTTTACTCTAGTGATTTTTCGGTTTTTTCTAATTTCTAAAAGAATCAATCATTAGATTTTCTTCAAAGTCCGATATTCTTGCTTAGATAACGTTTTTACATAGGGGTTAAGCATTTAGAATGAAATCTAAAGTCAGAAAATGGCACTTTACTCTTGTGATTTTTCGGTTTTTCCAATTTTCTGAAAAAACCTATCATTAGATTTTCTTCAAGACACAATATTCTTGCTTAGATAACGTTTTTACATAGGGATTAAGCATTTAGAACGAAATCAAATGTCAGAAAATGACACTTTACTCTTGTGATTTTACGGTTTTTCCAATTTTCTGAAAAAACCTATCATCAGATTTTTCAAATACGAGAATCTTGCTTAACTAACGATTTTACATTAGAATTAGGTATTGAGTACGAAATATAATGTCAGAAAATGGCGCTTTACTCTAGTGATTTTTCGGTTTTTTCAACTTTCTGTACAAACCACTCATTAGATTTTCTTCAAAGTACGATATTCTTGCTTAAATATCGTTTTTACATAGGGATTAGGCATTTAGAACGAAATCTAATGACAGAAAATGGCACTTTACTCTAGTGATTTTTCGGTTTTTTCAATTATCTGAAAAAACCTATCATCAGATTTTTCAAATACGAGAATCTTGCTTAACTAACGCTTTTACATTAGAATTAGGTATTGAGTACGAAATGTAATGTCAGAAAATGGCACTTTACTCTTGTGATTTTTCTGTTTTTTTCAATTTTCTGAAAAATCCTAACATTAGATTTTCTTCAAAGTACGATATTCTTGCTTAAATAACGTTTCTACATAGGGATTAAGCATTTAGAACGAATTCTAACGTCAGAAAATTGCGCTTTACTCTAGTGATTTTTCGTTTTTTTCTAATTTCTGAAAGAATCAATCATTAGATTTTCTTCAAAGTCCGATATTCTTGCTTAGATAACGTTTTTACATAGGGATTAAGCATTTAGAATGAAATCTAACGTCAGAAAATGGCACTTTGCTCTTGTGATTTTTCGGTTTTTCCAATTTTCTGAAAAAACCTATCATTAGATTTTCTTCAAGACACAATATTCTTGCTTAGATAACGTTTTTACATAGTGATTAAGCATTTAGAACGAAATCTAATGTCAGAAAATGACACTTTACTCTTGTGATTTTACGGTTTTTCCAATTTTCTGAAAAAACCTATCATCAGATTTTTTAAATACGAGAATCTTGCTTAACTAACGATTTTACATTAGAATTAGGTATTGAGTACGAAATATAATGTCAGAAAATGGCGCTTTACTCTAGTGATTTTTCGGTTTTTTCAACTTTCTGTAAAAACCACGCATTAGATTTTCTTCAAAGTACGATATTCTTGCTTAAATATCGTTTTTACATAGGGGTTAGGCATTTAGAACGAAATCTAATGACAGAAAATGGCAGTTTACACTTGTGATTTTTCGGTTTTTTCAATTTTCTGAAAGAATCTATCATTTGATTTTCTTCAAAGTCCGATATTCTTGCTTAAATGACGTTTTTACATAGGGATTATGCATTTAGAACGAAATCTAATGTCAGAAAATGGCACTTTACTCCTGTGATTTTTCGGTTTTTTCAATTTTCTGAAAAAACCTGTCATCAGATTTTTAAATACGAGAATCTTGCTTAACTACCGATTTTACCTTAGCATTAAGTATTTAGAACGAAATGTAATGTCAGAAGATGGCGCTTTACTCTAGTGATTTTTCGGTTTTCTCAAATTTCTGAAAAATCCTAACATTAGATTTTCTTCAAAGTACGATATTCTTGCTTAAATAACGTTTTTACATAGGGATTAAGCATGTAGAACGAAATGTAATGTCAGAAAATGGCACTTTGCTCTTGTGATTTTTCGGTTTTTTCAATTTTCTGAAAAAACCTATCATTAGATTTTCTTCAAAGTACGATATTCCTGCTTAAATAACGTTTTTACATAGGGATTGAGCAGTTAGGACGAAATCTAATGTCAGAAAATTGCGCTTTACTCTAGTGATTTTTCGGTTTTTTCAACTTTCTGTAAAAACCAATCATTAGATTTTCTTCAAAGTACGATATTCTTGCTTAAATATCGTTTTTACATAGGGATTAGGCATTTAGAACGAAATCTAATGACAGAAAATGGCACTTTACTCTAGTGATTTTTCGGTTTTTTCAATTATCTGAAAAAACCTATCATCAGATTTTTCAAATACGAGAATCTTGCTTAACTAACGCTTTTACATTAGAATTAGGTATTGAGTACGAAATATAATGTCAGAAAATGTCACTTTACTCTTGTGAATTTTCGGTTTTTTCAATTTTCTGAAAAAACCTATCATTAGATTTTCTTCAAAGTACGATATTCCTGCTTAAATAACGTTTTTACATAGGGATTGAGCAGTTAGGACGAAATCTAATGTCAGAAAATTGCGCTTTACTCTAGTGATTTTTCGGTTTTTTCAACTTTCTGTAAAAACCAATCATTAGATTTTCTTCAAAGTACGATATTCTTGCTTAAATATCGCTTTTACATAGGGATTAGGCATTTAGAACGAAATCTAATGACAGAAAATGGCACTTTACTCTTGTGATTTTTCGGTTTTTTCATTTTTCTGAAAAAACCTGTCATTAGATTTTCTTAAAAGTACGATATTCTTGCTTAGATATCGTTTTTACATAGGGATTAGGCATTTAGAACGAAATCTAATGACAGAAAATGGCACTTTACTCTTGTGATTTTTCGGTTTTTTCAATTTTCTGAAAATACCTATCATTAGATTTTCTTCAAAGTACGATATTCCTGCTTAAATATCGTTTTTACATAGGGATTGTGCATTTAGAACGAAATCTAATGTCAGAAAATGGCAGTTTACACTTGTGATTTTTCGGTTTTTTCAATTTTCTGAAAGAATCTATCATTTGATTTTCTTCAAAGTCCGATATTCTTGCTTAAATGACGTTTTTACATAGGGATTATGCATTTAGAACGAAATCTAATGTCAGAAAATGGCACTTTACTCCTGTGATTTTTCGGTTTTTTCAATTTTCTGAAAAAACCTGTCATCAGATTTTTAAATACGAGAATCTTGCTTAACTACCGATTTTACCTTAGCATTAAGTATTTAGAACGAAATGTAATGTCAGAAGATGGCGCTTTACTCTAGTGATTTTTCGGTTTTCTCAAATTTCTGAAAAATCCTAACATTAGATTTTCTTCAAAGTACGATATTCTTGCTTAAATAACGTTTTTACATAGGGATTAAGCATGTAGAACGAAATGTAATGTCAGAAAATGGCACTTTGCTCTTGTGATTTTTCTGTTTCTTTCAATTTTCTGAAAAATCCTAACATTAGATTTTCTTCAAGACACAATATTCTTGGTTAGATAACGTTTTTACATAGGGATTAAGCATTTAGAACGAAATCTAATGTCAGAAAATGACACTTTACTCTTGTGATTTTACGGTTTTTCCAATTTTCTGAAAAAACCTATCATCAGATTTTTCAAATACGAGAATCTTGCTTAACTAACGATTTTACATTAGAATTAGGTATTGAGTACTAAATATAATGTCAGAAAATGTCACTTTACTCTTGTGAATTTTCGGTTTTTTCAATTTTCTGAAAAAACCTATCATTAGATTTTCTTCAAAGTACGATATTCCTGCTTAAATAACGTTTTTACATAGGGATTGAGCAGTTAGGACGAAATCTAATGTCAGAAAATTGCGCTTTACTCTAGTGATTTTTCGGTTTTTTCAATTATCTGAAAAAACCTATCATCAGATTTTTTAAATACGAGAATCTTGCTTAACTAACGCTTTTACATTAGAATTAGGTATTGAGTACGAAATATAATGTCAGAAAATGGCACTTTACTCTTGTGATTTTTCTGTTTTTTTCAATTTTCTGAAAAAACCTATCATTAGATTTTCTTCAAGACACAATATTCTTGCTTAGATAACGTTTTTACATAGGGATTAAGCATGTAGAACGAAATGTAATTTCAGAAAATGGCACTTTGCTCTTGTGATTTTTCGGTTTTTCCAATTTTCTGAAAAAACCTATCATTAGATTTTCTTCAAAGTACGATATTCTTTCTTAAATATCGTTTTTACATAGGGGTTAGGCATTTAGAACGAAATCTAATGACAGAAAATGGCACTTTACTCTTGTGATTTTTCGGTTTTTTCAATTTTCTGAAAAAACCTATCATTAGATTTTCTTCAAAGTACGATATTCCTGCTTAAACAGCGTTTTTACATAGGGATTGTGCATTTAGAACGAAATCTAATGTCAGAAAATGGCAGTTTACACTTGTGATTTTTCGGTTTTTTCAATTTTCTGAAAGAATCTATCATTAGATTTTTAAATACGAGAATCTTGCTTAACTACCGATTTTACCTTAGCATTAAGTATTTAGAACGAAATATAATGTCAGAAGATGGCGCTTTACTCTAGTGATTTTTCGGTTTTCTCAAATTTCTGAAAAATCCTAACATTAGATTTTCTTCAAAGTACGATATTCTTGCTTAAATAACGTTTCTACATAGGGATTAGGCATTTAGAACGAAATCTAATGACAGAAAATGTCACTTTACTCTTGTGAATTTTCGGTTTTTTCAATTTTCTGAAAATACCTATCATTAGATTTTCTTCAAAGTACGATATTCCTGCTTAAATAACATTTTTACATAGGGATTGGGCATTTAGAACGAAATCTAATGTCAGAAAATGGCACTTTACTCTTGTGAATTTTCGGTGTTTTCAATAATCTGAAAAAACCTATCATCGGATTTTTTAAATACGAGAATCTTGCTTAACTAACGCTTTTACATTAGAATTAGGTATTGAGTACGAAATGTAATGTCAGAAAATGGCACTTTACTCTTGTGATTTTTCTGTTTTTTTCAATTTTCTGAAAAATCCTAACATTAGATTTTCTTCAAAGTACGATATTCTTGCTTAAATAACGTTTCTACATAGGGATTAAGCATTTAGAACGAATTCTAACGTCAGAAAATTGCGCTTTACTCTAGTGATTTTTCGGTTTTTTCTAATTTCTAAAAGAATCAATCATTAGATTTTCTTCAAAGTCCGATATTCTTGCTTAGATAACGTTTTTACATAGGGGTTAAGCATTTAGAATGAAATCTAAAGTCAGAAAATGGCACTTTGCTCTTGTGATTTTTCGGTTTTTCCAATTTTCTGAAAAAACCTATCATTAGATTTTCTTCAAGACACAATATTCTTGCTTAGATAACGTTTTTACATAGGGATTAAGCATTTAGAACGAAATCAAATGTCAGAAAATGACACTTTACTCTTGTGATTTTACGGTTTTTCCAATTTTCTGAAAAAACCTATCATCAGATTTTTCAAATACGAGAATCTTGCTTAACTAACGATTTTACATTAGAATTAGGTATTGAGTACGAAATATAATGTCAGAAAATGGCGCTTTACTCTAGTGATTTTTCGGTTTTTTCAACTTTCTGTACAAACCACTCATTAGATTTTCTTCAAAGTACGATATTCTTGCTTAAATATCGTTTTTACATAGGGATTAGGCATTTAGAACGAAATCTAATGACAGAAAATGGCACTTTACTCTAGTGATTTTTCGGTTTTTTCAATTATCTGAAAAAACCTATCATCAGATTTTTCAAATACGAGAATCTTGCTTAACTAACGCTTTTACATTAGAATTAGGTATTGAGTACGAAATGTAATGTCAGAAAATGGCACTTTACTCTTGTGATTTTTCTGTTTTTTTCAATTTTCTGAAAAATCCTAACATTAGATTTTCTTCAAAGTACGATATTCTTGCTTAAATAACGTTTCTACATAGGGATTAAGCATTTAGAACGAATTCTAACGTCAGAAAATTGCGCTTTACTCTAGTGATTTTTCGTTTTTTTCTAATTTCTGAAAGAATCAATCATTAGATTTTCTTCAAAGTCCGATATTCTTGCTTAGATAACGTTTTTACATAGGGATTAAGCATTTAGAATGAAATCTAACGTCAGAAAATGGCACTTTGCTCTTGTGATTTTTCGGTTTTTCCAATTTTCTGAAAAAACCTATCATTAGATTTTCTTCAAGACACAATATTCTTGCTTAGATAACGTTTTTACATAGTGATTAAGCATTTAGAACGAAATCTAATGTCAGAAAATGACACTTTACTCTTGTGATTTTACGGTTTTTCCAATTTTCTGAAAAAACCTATCATCAGATTTTTTAAATACGAGAATCTTGCTTAACTAACGATTTTACATTAGAATTAGGTATTGAGTACGAAATATAATGTCAGAAAATGGCGCTTTACTCTAGTGATTTTTCGGTTTTTTCAACTTTCTGTAAAAACCACGCATTAGATTTTCTTCAAAGTACGATATTCTTGCTTAAATATCGTTTTTACATAGGGGTTAGGCATTTAGAACGAAATCTAATGACAGAAAATGGCAGTTTACACTTGTGATTTTTCGGTTTTTTCAATTTTCTGAAAGAATCTATCATTTGATTTTCTTCAAAGTCCGATATTCTTGCTTAAATGACGTTTTTACATAGGGATTATGCATTTAGAACGAAATCTAATGTCAGAAAATGGCACTTTACTCCTGTGATTTTTCGGTTTTTTCAATTTTCTGAAAAAACCTGTCATCAGATTTTTAAATACGAGAATCTTGCTTAACTACCGATTTTACCTTAGCATTAAGTATTTAGAACGAAATGTAATGTCAGAAGATGGCGCTTTACTCTAGTGATTTTTCGGTTTTCTCAAATTTCTGAAAAATCCTAACATTAGATTTTCTTCAAAGTACGATATTCTTGCTTAAATAACGTTTTTACATAGGGATTAAGCATGTAGAACGAAATGTAATGTCAGAAAATGGCACTTTGCTCTTGTGATTTTTCTGTTTCTTTCAATTTTCTGAAAAATCCTAACATTAGATTTTCTTCAAGACACAATATTCTTGGTTAGATAACGTTTTTACATAGGGATTAAACATTTAGAACGAAATCTAATGTCAGAAAATGACACTTTACTCTTGTGATTTTACGGTTTTTCCAATTTTCTGAAAAAACCTATCATCAGATTTTTCAAATACGAGAATCTTGCTTAACTAACGATTTTACATTAGAATTAGGTATTGAGTACTAAATATAATGTCAGAAAATGTCACTTTACTCTTGTGAATTTTCGGTTTTTTCAATTTTCTGAAAAAACCTATCATTAGATTTTCTTCAAAGTACGATATTCCTGCTTAAATAACGTTTTTACATAGGGATTGAGCAGTTAGGACGAAATCTAATGTCAGAAAATTGCGCTTTACTCTAGTGATTTTTCGGTTTTTTCAATTATCTGAAAAAACCTATCATCAGATTTTTTAAATACGAGAATCTTGCTTAACTAACGCTTTTACATTAGAATTAGGTATTGAGTACGAAATATAATGTCAGAAAATGGCACTTTACTCTTGTGATTTTTCTGTTTTTTTCCATTTTCTGAAAAATCCTATCATTAGATTTTCTTCAAAGTACGATATTCTTGCTTAGATATCGTTTTTACATAGGGATTAGGCATTTAGAACGAAATCTAATGACAGAAAATGGCACTTTACTCTTGTGATTTTTCGGTTTTTTCAATTTTCTGAAAAAACCTATCATTAGATTTTCTTCAAAGTACGATATTCCTGCTTAAATGTCGTTTTTACATAAGGATTGTGCATTTAGAACGAAATCTAATGTCAGAAAATGGCAGTTTACACTTGTGATTTTTCGGTTTTTTGAATTTTCTGAAAGAATCTATCATTTGATTTTCTTCAAAGTCCGATATTCTTGCTTAGATAACGTTTTTACATAGGGATTAAGCATTTAGAATGAAATCTAACGTCAGAAAATGGCACTTTGCTCTTGTGATTTTTCGGTTTTTCCAATTTTCTGAAAAAACCTATCATTAGATTTTCTTCAAGACACAATATTCTTGCTTAGATAACGTTTTTACATAGTGATTAAGCATTTAGAACGAAATCTAATGTCAGAAAATGACACTTTACTCTTGTGATTTTACGGTTTTTCCAATTTTCTGAAAAAACCTATCATCAGATTTTTTAAATACGAGAATCTTGCTTAACTAACGATTTTACATTAGAATTAGGTATTGAGTACGAAATATAATGTCAGAAAATGGCGCTTTACTCTAGTGATTTTTCGGTTTTTTCAACTTTCTGTAAAAACCACGCATTAGATTTTCTTCAAAGTACGATATTCTTGCTTAAATATCGTTTTTACATAGGGGTTAGGCATTTAGAACGAAATCTAATGACAGAAAATGGCAGTTTACACTTGTGATTTTTCGGTTTTTTCAATTTTCTGAAAGAATCTATCATTTGATTTTCTTCAAAGTCCGATATTCTTGCTTAAATGACGTTTTTACATAGGGATTATGCATTTAGAACGAAATCTAATGTCAGAAAATGGCACTTTACTCCTGTGATTTTTCGGTTTTTTCAATTTTCTGAAAAAACCTGTCATCAGATTTTTAAATACGAGAATCTTGCTTAACTACCGATTTTACCTTAGCATTAAGTATTTAGAACGAAATGTAATGTCAGAAGATGGCGCTTTACTCTAGTGATTTTTCGGTTTTCTCAAATTTCTGAAAAATCCTAACATTAGATTTTCTTCAAAGTACGATATTCTTGCTTAAATATCGCTTTTACATAGGGATTAGGCATTTAGAACGAAATCTAATGACAGAAAATGGCACTTTACTCTTGTGATTTTTCGGTTTTTTCATTTTTCTGAAAAAACCTATCATTAGATTTTCTTCAAAGTACGATATTCTTGCTTAAATATCGTTTTTACATAGGGATTAGGCATTTAGAACGAAATCTAATGACAGAAAATGGCACTTTACTCTTGTGATTTTACGGTTTTTCCAATTTTCTGAAAAAACCTATCATCAGATTTTTCAAATACGAGAATCTTGCTTAACTAACGATTTTACATTAGAATTAGGTATTGGGTACTAAATATAATGTCAGAAAATGTCACTTTACTCTTGTGAATTTTCGGTTTTTTCAATTTTCTGAAAAAACCTATCATTAGATTTTCTTCAAAGTACGATATTCCTGCTTAAATAACGTTTTTACATAGGGATTGAGCAGTTAGGACGAAATCTAATGTCAGAAAATTGCGCTTTACTCTAGTGATTTTTCGGTTTTTTCAATTATCTGAAAAAACCTATCATCAGATTTTTTAAATACGAGAATCTTGCTTAACTAACGCTTTTACATTAGAATTAGGTATTGAGTACGAAATATAATGTCAGAAAATGGCACTTTACTCTTGTGATTTTTCTGTTTTTTTCCATTTTCTGAAAAATCCTATCATTAGATTTTCTTCAAAGTACGATATTCTTGCTTAGATATCGTTTTTACATAGGGATTAGGCATTTAGAACGAAATCTAATGACAGAAAATGGCACTTTACTCTTGTGATTTTTCGGTTTTTTCAATTTTCTGAAAAAACCTATCATTAGATTTTCTTCAAAGTACGATATTCCTGCTTAAATGTCGTTTTTACATAGGGATTGTGCATTTAGAACGAAATCTAATGTCAGAAAATGGCAGTTTACACTTGTGATTTTTCGGTTTTTTGAATTTTCTGAAAGAATCTATCATTTGATTTTCTTCAAAGTCCGATATTCTTGCTTAAATGACGTTTTTACATAGGGATTATGCATTTAGAACGAAATCTAATGTCAGAAAATGGCACTTTACTCCTGTGATTTTTCGGTTTTTTCAATTTTCTGAAAAAACCTGTCATCAGATTTTTAAATACGAGAATCTTGCTTATCTACCGATTTTACCTTAGCATTAAGTATTTAGAACGAAATGTAATGTCAGAAGATGGCGCTTTACTCTAGTGATTTTTCGGTTTTCTCAAATTTCTGAAAAATCCTAACATTAGATTTTCTTCAAAGTACGATATTCTTGCTTAAATAACGTTTTTACATAGGGATTAAGCATGTAGAACGAAATGTAATGTCAGAAAATGGCACTTTGCTCTTGTGATTTTTCGGTTTTTCCAATTTTCTGAAAAAACCTATCATTAGATTTTCTTCAAGACACAATATTCTTGGTTAGATAACGTTTTTACATAGGGATTAAGCATTTAGAACGAAATCTAATGTCAGAAAATGACACTTTACTCTTGTGATTTTACGGTTTTTCCAATTTTCTGAAAAAACCTATCATCAGATTTTTCAAATACGAGAATCTTGCTTAACTAACGCTTTTACATTAGAATTAGGTATTGTGTACGAAATATAATGTCAGAAAATGGCGCTTTACTCTAGTGATTTTTCGGTTTTTTCAACTTTCTGTAAAAACCAATCATTAGATTTTCTTCAAAGTACGATATTCTTGCTTAAATATCGCTTTTACATAGGGATTATGCATTTAGAACGAAATCTAATGTCAGAAAATGGCACTTTACTCCTGTGATTTTTCGGTTTTTTCAATTTTCTGAAAAAACCTGTCATCAGATTTTTAAATACGAGAATCTTGCTTAACTACCGATTTTACCTTAGCATTAAGTATTTAGAACGAAATGTAATGTCAGAAGATGGCGCTTTACTCTAGTGATTTTTCGGTTTTCTCAAATTTCTGAAAAATCCTAACATTAGATTTTCTTCAAAGTACGATATTCTTGCTTAAATAACGTTTTTACATAGGGATTAAGCATGTAGAACGAAATGTAATGTCAGAAAATGGCACTTTGCTCTTGTGATTTTTCTGTTTCTTTCAATTTTCTGAAAAATCCTAACATTAGATTTTCTTCAAGACACAATATTCTTGGTTAGATAACGTTTTTACATAGGGATTAAGCATTTAGAACGAAATCTAATGTCAGAAAATGACACTTTACTCTTGTGATTTTACGGTTTTTCCAATTTTCTGAAAAAACCTATCATCAGATTTTTCAAATACGAGAATCTTGCTTAACTAACGATTTTACATTAGAATTAGGTATTGAGTACTAAATATAATGTCAGAAAATGTCACTTTACTCTTGTGAATTTTCGGTTTTTTCAATTTTCTGAAAAAACCTATCATTAGATTTTCTTCAAAGTACGATATTCCTGCTTAAATAACGTTTTTACATAGGGATTGAGCAGTTAGGACGAAATCTAATGTCAGAAAATTGCGCTTTACTCTAGTGATTTTTCGGTTTTTTCAATTATCTGAAAAAACCTATCATCAGATTTTTTAAATACGAGAATCTTGCTTAACTAACGCTTTTACATTAGAATTAGGTATTGAGTACGAAATATAATGTCAGAAAATGGCACTTTACTCTTGTGATTTTTCTGTTTTTTTCCATTTTCTGAAAAATCCTATCATTAGATTTTCTTCAAAGTACGATATTCTTGCTTAGATATCGTTTTTACATAGGGATTAGGCATTTAGAACGAAATCTAATGACAGAAAATGGCACTTTACTCTTGTGATTTTTCGGTTTTTTCAATTTTCTGAAAAAACCTATCATTAGATTTTCTTCAAAGTACGATATTCCTGCTTAAATGTCGTTTTTACATAGGGATTGTGCATTTAGAACGAAATCTAATGTCAGAAAATGGCAGTTTACACTTGTGATTTTTCGGTTTTTTGAATTTTCTGAAAGAATCTATCATTTGATTTTCTTCAAAGTCCGATATTCTTGCTTAAATGACGTTTTTACATAGGGATTATGCATTTAGAACGAAATCTAATGTCAGAAAATGGCACTTTACTCCTGTGATTTTTCGGTTTTTTCAATTTTCTGAAAAAACCTGTCATCAGATTTTTAAATACGAGAATCTTGCTTATCTACCGATTTTAAATTAGCATTAAGTATTTAGAACGAAATGTAATGTCAGAAGATGGCGCTTTACTCTAGTGATTTTTCGGTTTTCTCAAATTTCTGAAAAATCCTAACATTAGATTTTCTTCAAAGTACGATATTCTTGCTTAAATAACGTTTTTACATAGGGATTAAGCATGTAGAACGAAATGTAATGTCAGAAAATGGCACTTTGCTCTTGTGATTTTTCGGTTTTTCCAATTTTCTGAAAAAACCTATCATTAGATTTTCTTCAAGACACAATATTCTTGGTTAGATAACGTTTTTACATAGGGATTAAGCATTTAGAACGAAATCTAATGTCAGAAAATGACACTTTACTCTTGTGATTTTACGGTTTTTCCAATTTTCTGAAAAAACCTATCATCAGATTTTTCAAATACGAGAATCTTGCTTAACTAACGCTTTTACATTAGAATTAGGTATTGTGTACGAAATATAATGTCAGAAAATGGCGCTTTACTCTAGTGATTTTTCGGTTTTTTCAACTTTCTGTAAAAACCAATCATTAGATTTTCTTCAAAGTACGATATTCTTGCTTAAATATCGCTTTTACATAGGGATTAGGCATTTAGAACGAAATCTAATGACAGAAAATGGCACTTTACTCTTGTGATTTTTCGGTTTTTTCATTTTTCTGAAAAAACCTATCATTAGATTTTCTTCAAAGTACGATATTCTTGCTTAAATATCGTTTTTACATAGGGATTAGGCATTTAGAACGAAATCTAATGACAGAAAATGGCACTTTACTCTTGTGATTTTTCGGTTTTTTCATTTTTCTGAAAAAACCTATCATTAGATTTTCTTCAAAGTACGATATTCTTGCTTAAATAACGTTTCTACATAGGGATTAAGCATTTAGAACGAATTCTAACGTCAGAAAATTGCGCTTTACTCTAGTGATTTTTCGGTTTTTTCTAATTTCTGAAAGAATCAATCATTAGATTTTCTTCAAAGTCCGATATTCTTGCTTAGATAACGTTTTTACATAGGGATTAAGAATTTAGAATGAAATCTAACGTCAGAAAATAGCACTTTGCTCTTGTGATTTTTCGGTTTTTCCAATTTTCTGAAAAAACCTATCATTAGATTTTCTTCAAGACACAATATTCTTGCTTAAATATCGCTTTTACATAGGGATTAGGCATTTAGAAAGAAATCTAATGACAGAAAATGGCACTTTACTCTTGTGATTTTTCGGTTTTCAACTTTCTGTAAAAACCAATCATTAGATTTTCTTCAAAGTACGATATTCTTGCTTAAATATCGCTTTTACATAGGGATTAGGCATTTAGAACGAAATCTAATGACAGAAAATGGCACTTTACTCTTGTGATTTTACGGTTTTTCCAATTTTCTGCAAAAACCTATCATCAGATTTTTCAAATACGAGAATCTTGCTTAGCTAACGATTTTACATTAGAATTAGGTATTGAGTACGAAATATAATGTCAGAAAATGGCGCTTTACTCTAGTGATTTTTCGGTTTTTTCAACTTTCTGTAAAAACCAATCATTAGATTTTCTTCAAAGTACGATATTCTTGCTTAAATATCGTTTTTACATAGGGATTAGGCATTTAAAACGAAATCTAATGACATAAAATGGCACTTTACTCTTGTGATTTTTCGGTTTTTTCAATTTTCTGAAAGAATCTATCATTAGATTTTTTAAATACGACAATCTTGCTTATATAACAATTTTACATTAGAATTAAGTTTTTAGAACGAAATGTGATGTCAGAAAATGTCACTTTACTCTTGTGAATTTTCGGTTTTTTCAATTTTCTGAAAAAACCTATCATTAGATTTTCTTCAAAGTACGATATTCCTGCTTAAATAACGTTTTTACATAGGGATTGAGCAGTTAGGACGAAATCTAATGTCAGAAAATTGCGCTTTACTCTAGTGATTTTTCGGTTTTTTCAATTATCTGAAAAAACCTATCATCAGATTTTTTAAATACGAGAATCTTGCTTAACTAACGCTTTTACATTAGAATTAGGTATTGAGTACGAAATATAATGTCAGAAAATGGCACTTTACTCTTGTGATTTTTCTGTTTTTTTCAATTTTCTGAAAAATCCTAACATTAGATTTTCTTCAAAGTACGATATTCTTGCTTAAATAACGTTTTTATATAGGGATTAAGCATTTAGAACGAATTCTAACGTCAGAAAATTGCGCTTTACTCTAGTGATTTTTCGGTTTTTTCTAATTTCTGAAAGAATCAATCATTAGATTTTCTTCAAAGTCCGATATTCTTGCATAGATAACGTTTTTACATAGGGATTAAGCATTTAGAATGAAATCTAACGTCAGAAAATGGCACTTTGCTCTTGTGATTTTTCGGTTTTTCCAATTTTCTGAAAAAACCTATCATTAGATTTTCTTCAAGACACAATATTCTTGCTTAGATAACGTTTTTACATTGGGATTAAGCATTTAGAACGAAATTTAATGTCAGAAAATGACACTTTACTCTTGTGATTTTACGGTTTTTCCAATTTTCTGAAAAAACCTATCATCAGATTTTTCAAATACGAGAATCTTGCTTAACTAACGATTTTACATTAGAATTAGGTATTGAGTACGAAATATAATGTCAGAAAATGGCGCTTTACTCTAGTGATTTTTCGGTTTTTTCAACTTTCTGTAAAAACCAATCATTAGATTTTCTTCAAAGCACGATATTCTTGCTTAAATATCGCTTTTACATAGGGATTAGGCATTTAGAACGAAATCTAATGACAGAAAATGGCACTTTACTCTTGTGATTTTTCGGTTTTCAACTTTCTGTAAAAACCAATCATTAGATTTTCTTCAAAGTACGATATTCTTGCTTAAATATCGCTTTTACATAGGGATTAGGCATTTAGAACGAAATCTAATGACAGAAAATGGCACTTTACTCTTGTGATTTTACGGTTTTTCCAATTTTCTGAAAAAACCTATCATCAGATTTTTCAAATACGAGAATCTTGCTTAGCTAACGATTTTACATTAGAATTAGGTATTGAGTACGAAATATAATGTCAGAAAATGGCGCTTTACTCTAGTGATTTTTCGGTTTTTTCAACTTTCTGTACAAACCACTCATTAGATTTTCTTCAAAGTACGATATTCTTGCTTAAATATCGTTTTTACATAGGGATTAGGCATTTAGAACGAAATCTAATGACAGAAAATGGCACTTTACTCTAGTGATTTTTCGGTTTTTTCAATTATCTGAAAAAACCTATCATCAGATTTTTCAAATACGAGAATCTTGCTTAACTAACGCTTTTACATTAGAATTAGGTATTGAGTACGAAATGTAATGTCAGAAAATGGCACTTTACTCTTGTGATTTTTCTGTTTTTTTCAATTTTCTGAAAAATCCTAACATTAGATTTTCTTCAAAGTACGATATTCTTGCTTAAATAACGTTTCTACATAGGGATTAAGCATTTAGAACGAATTCTAACGTCAGAAAATTGCGCTTTACTCTAGTGATTTTTCGTTTTTTTCTAATTTCTGAAAGAATCAATCATTAGATTTTCTTCAAAGTCCGATATTCTTGCTTAGATAACGTTTTTACATAGGGATTAAGCATTTAGAATGAAATCTAACGTCAGAAAATGGCACTTTGCTCTTGTGATTTTTCGGTTTTTCCAATTTTCTGAAAAAACCTATCATTAGATTTTCTTCAAGACACAATATTCTTGCTTAGATAACGTTTTTACATAGTGATTAAGCATTTAGAACGAAATCTAATGTCAGAAAATGACACTTTACTCTTGTGATTTTACGGTTTTTCCAATTTTCTGAAAAAACCTATCATCAGATTTTTTAAATACGAGAATCTTGCTTAACTAACGATTTTACATTAGAATTAGGTATTGAGTACGAAATATAATGTCAGAAAATGGCGCTTTACTCTAGTGATTTTTCGGTTTTTTCAACTTTCTGTAAAAACCACGCATTAGATTTTCTTCAAAGTACGATATTCTTGCTTAAATATCGTTTTTACATAGGGGTTAGGCATTTAGAACGAAATCTAATGACAGAAAATGGCAGTTTACACTTGTGATTTTTCGGTTTTTTCAATTTTCTGAAAGAATCTATCATTTGATTTTCTTCAAAGTCCGATATTCTTGCTTAAATGACGTTTTTACATAGGGATTATGCATTTAGAACGAAATCTAATGTCAGAAAATGGCACTTTACTCCTGTGATTTTTCGGTTTTTTCAATTTTCTGAAAAAACCTGTCATCAGATTTTTAAATACGAGAATCTTGCTTAACTACCGATTTTACCTTAGCATTAAGTATTTAGAACGAAATGTAATGTCAGAAGATGGCGCTTTACTCTAGTGATTTTTCGGTTTTCTCAAATTTCTGAAAAATCCTAACATTAGATTTTCTTCAAAGTACGATATTCTTGCTTAAATAACGTTTTTACATAGGGATTAAGCATGTAGAACGAAATGTAATGTCAGAAAATGGCACTTTGCTCTTGTGATTTTTCTGTTTCTTTCAATTTTCTGAAAAATCCTAACATTAGATTTTCTTCAAGACACAATATTCTTGGTTAGATAACGTTTTTACATAGGGATTAAACATTTAGAACGAAATCTAATGTCAGAAAATGACACTTTACTCTTGTGATTTTACGGTTTTTCCAATTTTCTGAAAAAACCTATCATCAGATTTTTCAAATACGAGAATCTTGCTTAACTAACGATTTTACATTAGAATTAGGTATTGAGTACTAAATATAATGTCAGAAAATGTCACTTTACTCTTGTGAATTTTCGGTTTTTTCAATTTTCTGAAAAAACCTATCATTAGATTTTCTTCAAAGTACGATATTCCTGCTTAAATAACGTTTTTACATAGGGATTGAGCAGTTAGGACGAAATCTAATGTCAGAAAATTGCGCTTTACTCTAGTGATTTTTCGGTTTTTTCAATTATCTGAAAAAACCTATCATCAGATTTTTTAAATACGAGAATCTTGCTTAACTAACGCTTTTACATTAGAATTAGGTATTGAGTACGAAATATAATGTCAGAAAATGGCACTTTACTCTTGTGATTTTTCTGTTTTTTTCCATTTTCTGAAAAATCCTATCATTAGATTTTCTTCAAAGTACGATATTCTTGCTTAGATATCGTTTTTACATAGGGATTAGGCATTTAGAACGAAATCTAATGACAGAAAATGGCACTTTACTCTTGTGATTTTTCGGTTTTTTCAATTTTCTGAAAAAACCTATCATTAGATTTTCTTCAAAGTACGATATTCCTGCTTAAATGTCGTTTTTACATAAGGATTGTGCATTTAGAACGAAATCTAATGTCAGAAAATGGCAGTTTACACTTGTGATTTTTCGGTTTTTTGAATTTTCTGAAAGAATCTATCATTTGATTTTCTTCAAAGTCCGATATTCTTGCTTAGATAACGTTTTTACATAGGGATTAAGCATTTAGAATGAAATCTAACGTCAGAAAATGGCACTTTGCTCTTGTGATTTTTCGGTTTTTCCAATTTTCTGAAAAAACCTATCATTAGATTTTCTTCAAGACACAATATTCTTGCTTAGATAACGTTTTTACATAGTGATTAAGCATTTAGAACGAAATCTAATGTCAGAAAATGACACTTTACTCTTGTGATTTTACGGTTTTTCCAATTTTCTGAAAAAACCTATCATCAGATTTTTTAAATACGAGAATCTTGCTTAACTAACGATTTTACATTAGAATTAGGTATTGAGTACGAAATATAATGTCAGAAAATGGCGCTTTACTCTAGTGATTTTTCGGTTTTTTCAACTTTCTGTAAAAACCACGCATTAGATTTTCTTCAAAGTACGATATTCTTGCTTAAATATCGTTTTTACATAGGGGTTAGGCATTTAGAACGAAATCTAATGACAGAAAATGGCAGTTTACACTTGTGATTTTTCGGTTTTTTCAATTTTCTGAAAGAATCTATCATTTGATTTTCTTCAAAGTCCGATATTCTTGCTTAAATGACGTTTTTACATAGGGATTATGCATTTAGAACGAAATCTAATGTCAGAAAATGGCACTTTACTCCTGTGATTTTTCGGTTTTTTCAATTTTCTGAAAAAACCTGTCATCAGATTTTTAAATACGAGAATCTTGCTTAACTACCGATTTTACCTTAGCATTAAGTATTTAGAACGAAATGTAATGTCAGAAGATGGCGCTTTACTCTAGTGATTTTTCGGTTTTCTCAAATTTCTGAAAAATCCTAACATTAGATTTTCTTCAAAGTACGATATTCTTGCTTAAATATCGCTTTTACATAGGGATTAGGCATTTAGAACGAAATCTAATGACAGAAAATGGCACTTTACTCTTGTGATTTTTCGGTTTTTTCATTTTTCTGAAAAAACCTATCATTAGATTTTCTTCAAAGTACGATATTCTTGCTTAAATATCGTTTTTACATAGGGATTAGGCATTTAGAACGAAATCTAATGACAGAAAATGGCACTTTACTCTTGTGATTTTACGGTTTTTCCAATTTTCTGAAAAAACCTATCATCAGATTTTTCAAATACGAGAATCTTGCTTAACTAACGATTTTACATTAGAATTAGGTATTGAGTACTAAATATAATGTCAGAAAATGTCACTTTACTCTTGTGAATTTTCGGTTTTTTCAATTTTCTGAAAAAACCTATCATTAGATTTTCTTCAAAGTACGATATTCCTGCTTAAATAACGTTTTTACATAGGGATTGAGCAGTTAGGACGAAATCTAATGTCAGAAAATTGCGCTTTACTCTAGTGATTTTTCGGTTTTTTCAATTATCTGAAAAAACCTATCATCAGATTTTTTAAATACGAGAATCTTGCTTAACTAACGCTTTTACATTAGAATTAGGTATTGAGTACGAAATATAATGTCAGAAAATGGCACTTTACTCTTGTGATTTTTCTGTTTTTTTCCATTTTCTGAAAAATCCTATCATTAGATTTTCTTCAAAGTACGATATTCTTGCTTAGATATCGTTTTTACATAGGGATTAGGCATTTAGAACGAAATCTAATGACAGAAAATGGCACTTTACTCTTGTGATTTTTCGGTTTTTTCAATTTTCTGAAAAAACCTATCATTAGATTTTCTTCAAAGTACGATATTCCTGCTTAAATGTCGTTTTTACATAGGGATTGTGCATTTAGAACGAAATCTAATGTCAGAAAATGGCAGTTTACACTTGTGATTTTTCGGTTTTTTGAATTTTCTGAAAGAATCTATCATTTGATTTTCTTCAAAGTCCGATATTCTTGCTTAAATGACGTTTTTACATAGGGATTATGCATTTAGAACGAAATCTAATGTCAGAAAATGGCACTTTACTCCTGTGATTTTTCGGTTTTTTCAATTTTCTGAAAAAACCTGTCATCAGATTTTTAAATACGAGAATCTTGCTTATCTACCGATTTTACCTTAGCATTAAGTATTTAGAACGAAATGTAATGTCAGAAGATGGCGCTTTACTCTAGTGATTTTTCGGTTTTCTCAAATTTCTGAAAAATCCTAACATTAGATTTTCTTCAAAGTACGATATTCTTGCTTAAATAACGTTTTTACATAGGGATTAAGCATGTAGAACGAAATGTAATGTCAGAAAATGGCACTTTGCTCTTGTGATTTTTCGGTTTTTCCAATTTTCTGAAAAAACCTATCATTAGATTTTCTTCAAGACACAATATTCTTGGTTAGATAACGTTTTTACATAGGGATTAAGCATTTAGAACGAAATCTAATGTCAGAAAATGACACTTTACTCTTGTGATTTTACGGTTTTTCCAATTTTCTGAAAAAACCTATCATCAGATTTTTCAAATACGAGAATCTTGCTTAACTAACGCTTTTACATTAGAATTAGGTATTGTGTACGAAATATAATGTCAGAAAATGGCGCTTTACTCTAGTGATTTTTCGGTTTTTTCAACTTTCTGTAAAAACCAATCATTAGATTTTCTTCAAAGTACGATATTCTTGCTTAAATATCGCTTTTACATAGGGATTATGCATTTAGAACGAAATCTAATGTCAGAAAATGGCACTTTACTCCTGTGATTTTTCGGTTTTTTCAATTTTCTGAAAAAACCTGTCATCAGATTTTTAAATACGAGAATCTTGCTTAACTACCGATTTTACCTTAGCATTAAGTATTTAGAACGAAATGTAATGTCAGAAGATGGCGCTTTACTCTAGTGATTTTTCGGTTTTCTCAAATTTCTGAAAAATCCTAACATTAGATTTTCTTCAAAGTACGATATTCTTGCTTAAATAACGTTTTTACATAGGGATTAAGCATGTAGAACGAAATGTAATGTCAGAAAATGGCACTTTGCTCTTGTGATTTTTCTGTTTCTTTCAATTTTCTGAAAAATCCTAACATTAGATTTTCTTCAAGACACAATATTCTTGGTTAGATAACGTTTTTACATAGGGATTAAGCATTTAGAACGAAATCTAATGTCAGAAAATGACACTTTACTCTTGTGATTTTACGGTTTTTCCAATTTTCTGAAAAAACCTATCATCAGATTTTTCAAATACGAGAATCTTGCTTAACTAACGATTTTACATTAGAATTAGGTATTGAGTACTAAATATAATGTCAGAAAATGTCACTTTACTCTTGTGAATTTTCGGTTTTTTCAATTTTCTGAAAAAACCTATCATTAGATTTTCTTCAAAGTACGATATTCCTGCTTAAATAACGTTTTTACATAGGGATTGAGCAGTTAGGACGAAATCTAATGTCAGAAAATTGCGCTTTACTCTAGTGATTTTTCGGTTTTTTCAATTATCTGAAAAAACCTATCATCAGATTTTTTAAATACGAGAATCTTGCTTAACTAACGCTTTTACATTAGAATTAGGTATTGAGTACGAAATATAATGTCAGAAAATGGCACTTTACTCTTGTGATTTTTCTGTTTTTTTCCATTTTCTGAAAAATCCTATCATTAGATTTTCTTCAAAGTACGATATTCTTGCTTAGATATCGTTTTTACATAGGGATTAGGCATTTAGAACGAAATCTAATGACAGAAAATGGCACTTTACTCTTGTGATTTTTCGGTTTTTTCAATTTTCTGAAAAAACCTATCATTAGATTTTCTTCAAAGTACGATATTCCTGCTTAAATGTCGTTTTTACATAGGGATTGTGCATTTAGAACGAAATCTAATGTCAGAAAATGGCAGTTTACACTTGTGATTTTTCGGTTTTTTGAATTTTCTGAAAGAATCTATCATTTGATTTTCTTCAAAGTCCGATATTCTTGCTTAAATGACGTTTTTACATAGGGATTATGCATTTAGAACGAAATCTAATGTCAGAAAATGGCACTTTACTCCTGTGATTTTTCGGTTTTTTCAATTTTCTGAAAAAACCTGTCATCAGATTTTTAAATACGAGAATCTTGCTTATCTACCGATTTTAAATTAGCATTAAGTATTTAGAACGAAATGTAATGTCAGAAGATGGCGCTTTACTCTAGTGATTTTTCGGTTTTCTCAAATTTCTGAAAAATCCTAACATTAGATTTTCTTCAAAGTACGATATTCTTGCTTAAATAACGTTTTTACATAGGGATTAAGCATGTAGAACGAAATGTAATGTCAGAAAATGGCACTTTGCTCTTGTGATTTTTCGGTTTTTCCAATTTTCTGAAAAAACCTATCATTAGATTTTCTTCAAGACACAATATTCTTGGTTAGATAACGTTTTTACATAGGGATTAAGCATTTAGAACGAAATCTAATGTCAGAAAATGACACTTTACTCTTGTGATTTTACGGTTTTTCCAATTTTCTGAAAAAACCTATCATCAGATTTTTCAAATACGAGAATCTTGCTTAACTAACGCTTTTACATTAGAATTAGGTATTGTGTACGAAATATAATGTCAGAAAATGGCGCTTTACTCTAGTGATTTTTCGGTTTTTTCAACTTTCTGTAAAAACCAATCATTAGATTTTCTTCAAAGTACGATATTCTTGCTTAAATATCGCTTTTACATAGGGATTAGGCATTTAGAACGAAATCTAATGACAGAAAATGGCACTTTACTCTTGTGATTTTTCGGTTTTTTCATTTTTCTGAAAAAACCTATCATTAGATTTTCTTCAAAGTACGATATTCTTGCTTAAATATCGTTTTTACATAGGGATTAGGCATTTAGAACGAAATCTAATGACAGAAAATGGCACTTTACTCTTGTGATTTTTCGGTTTTTTCATTTTTCTGAAAAAACCTATCATTAGATTTTCTTCAAAGTACGATATTCTTGCTTAAATAACGTTTCTACATAGGGATTAAGCATTTAGAACGAATTCTAACGTCAGAAAATTGCGCTTTACTCTAGTGATTTTTCGGTTTTTTCTAATTTCTGAAAGAATCAATCATTAGATTTTCTTCAAAGTCCGATATTCTTGCTTAGATAACGTTTTTACATAGGGATTAAGAATTTAGAATGAAATCTAACGTCAGAAAATAGCACTTTGCTCTTGTGATTTTTCGGTTTTTCCAATTTTCTGAAAAAACCTATCATTAGATTTTCTTCAAGACACAATATTCTTGCTTAAATATCGCTTTTACATAGGGATTAGGCATTTAGAAAGAAATCTAATGACAGAAAATGGCACTTTACTCTTGTGATTTTTCGGTTTTCAACTTTCTGTAAAAACCAATCATTAGATTTTCTTCAAAGTACGATATTCTTGCTTAAATATCGCTTTTACATAGGGATTAGGCATTTAGAACGAAATCTAATGACAGAAAATGGCACTTTACTCTTGTGATTTTACGGTTTTTCCAATTTTCTGCAAAAACCTATCATCAGATTTTTCAAATACGAGAATCTTGCTTAGCTAACGATTTTACATTAGAATTAGGTATTGAGTACGAAATATAATGTCAGAAAATGGCGCTTTACTCTAGTGATTTTTCGGTTTTTTCAACTTTCTGTAAAAACCAATCATTAGATTTTCTTCAAAGTACGATATTCTTGCTTAAATATCGTTTTTACATAGGGATTAGGCATTTAAAACGAAATCTAATGACATAAAATGGCACTTTACTCTTGTGATTTTTCGGTTTTTTCAATTTTCTGAAAGAATCTATCATTAGATTTTTTAAATACGACAATCTTGCTTATATAACAATTTTACATTAGAATTAAGTTTTTAGAACGAAATGTGATGTCAGAAAATGTCACTTTACTCTTGTGAATTTTCGGTTTTTTCAATTTTCTGAAAAAACCTATCATTAGATTTTCTTCAAAGTACGATATTCCTGCTTAAATAACGTTTTTACATAGGGATTGAGCAGTTAGGACGAAATCTAATGTCAGAAAATTGCGCTTTACTCTAGTGATTTTTCGGTTTTTTCAATTATCTGAAAAAACCTATCATCAGATTTTTTAAATACGAGAATCTTGCTTAACTAACGCTTTTACATTAGAATTAGGTATTGAGTACGAAATATAATGTCAGAAAATGGCACTTTACTCTTGTGATTTTTCTGTTTTTTTCAATTTTCTGAAAAATCCTAACATTAGATTTTCTTCAAAGTACGATATTCTTGCTTAAATAACGTTTTTATATAGGGATTAAGCATTTAGAACGAATTCTAACGTCAGAAAATTGCGCTTTACTCTAGTGATTTTTCGGTTTTTTCTAATTTCTGAAAGAATCAATCATTAGATTTTCTTCAAAGTCCGATATTCTTGCATAGATAACGTTTTTACATAGGGATTAAGCATTTAGAATGAAATCTAACGTCAGAAAATGGCACTTTGCTCTTGTGATTTTTCGGTTTTTCCAATTTTCTGAAAAAACCTATCATTAGATTTTCTTCAAGACACAATATTCTTGCTTAGATAACGTTTTTACATTGGGATTAAGCATTTAGAACGAAATTTAATGTCAGAAAATGACACTTTACTCTTGTGATTTTACGGTTTTTCCAATTTTCTGAAAAAACCTATCATCAGATTTTTCAAATACGAGAATCTTGCTTAACTAACGATTTTACATTAGAATTAGGTATTGAGTACGAAATATAATGTCAGAAAATGGCGCTTTACTCTAGTGATTTTTCGGTTTTTTCAACTTTCTGTAAAAACCAATCATTAGATTTTCTTCAAAGCACGATATTCTTGCTTAAATATCGCTTTTACATAGGGATTAGGCATTTAGAACGAAATCTAATGACAGAAAATGGCACTTTACTCTTGTGATTTTTCGGTTTTCAACTTTCTGTAAAAACCAATCATTAGATTTTCTTCAAAGTACGATATTCTTGCTTAAATATCGCTTTTACATAGGGATTAGGCATTTAGAACGAAATCTAATGACAGAAAATGGCACTTTACTCTTGTGATTTTACGGTTTTTCCAATTTTCTGAAAAAACCTATCATCAGATTTTTCAAATACGAGAATCTTGCTTAGCTAACGATTTTACATTAGAATTAGGTATTGAGTACGAAATATAATGTCAGAAAATGGCGCTTTACTCTAGTGATTTTTCGGTTTTTTCAACTTTCTGTAAAAACCAATCATTAGATTTTCTTCAAAGTACGATATTCTTGCTTAAATATCGTTTTTACATAGGGATTAGGCATTTAGAACGAAATCTAATGACAGAAAATGGCACTTTACTCTTGTGATTTTTCGGTTTTTTCAATTTTCTGAAAGAATCTATCATTAGATTTTTTAAATACGACAATCTTGCTTATATAACAATTTTACATTAGAATTAAGTTTTTAGAACGAAATGTGATGTCAGAAAATGTCACTTTACTCTTGTGAATTTTCGGTTTTTTCAATTTTCTGAAAAAACCTATCATTAGATTTTCTTCATAGTACGATATTCCTGCTTAAATAACGTTTTTACATAGGGATTGAGCAGTTAGGACGAAATCTAATGTCAGAAAATTGCGCTTTACTCTAGTGATTTTTCGGTTTTTTCAATTATCTGAAAAAACCTATCATCAGATTTTTTAAATACGAGAATCTTGCTTAACTAACGCTTTTACATTAGAATTAGGTATTGAGTACGAAATATAATGTCAGAAAATGGCACTTTACTCTTGTGATTTTTCTGTTTTTTTTCAATTTTCTGAAAAATCCTAACATTAGATTTTCTTCAAAGTACGATATTCTTGCTTAAATAACGTTTTTATATAGGGATTAAGCATTTAGAACGAATTCTAACGTCAGAAAATTGCGCTTTACTCTAGTGATTTTTCGGTTTTTTCTAATTTCTGAAAGAATCAATCATTAGATTTTCTTCAAAGTCCGATATTCTTGCATAGATAACGTTTTTACATAGGGATTAAGCATTTAGAATGAAATCTAACGTCAGAAAATGGCACTTTGCTCTTGTGATTTTTCGGTTTTTCCAATTTTCTGAAAAAACCTATCATTAGATTTTCTTCAAGACACAATATTCTTGCTTAGATAACGTTTTTACATTGGGATTAAGCATTTAGAACGAAATCTAATGTCAGAAAATGACACTTTACTCTTGTGATTTTACGGTTTTTCCAATTTTCTGAAAAAACCTATCATCAGATTTTTCAAATACGAGAATCTTGCTTAACTAACGATTTTACATTAGAATTAGGTATTGAGTACGAAATATAATGTCAGAAAATGGCGCTTTACTCTAGTGATTTTTCGGTTTTTTCAACTTTCTGTAAAAACCAATCATTAGATTTTCTTCAAAGTACGATATTCTTGCTTAAATATCGTTTTTACATAGGGATTAGGCATTTAGAACGAAATCTAATGACAGAAAATGGCACTTTACTCTTGTGATTTTTCGGTTTTTTCAATTTTCTGAAAGAATCTATCATTAGATTTATACCCGGCAATATATATTTTTTGTCTGCGATCCAGGAAACCAAACACTATTGGCGCCTCGAGTGCCTGTTCGTGTGTATTTCGTCAGTCGAAGGCGCGACACAATCGCCGCTCGCACTCAACATAATTTACGACAAACGCACAACTGTTTCTTTCTCTTAGTACGACATTGACAGTATGCATCGTTAGCCCGTCGACCGGATTTATGGCCATAGAAAACGAATTACGGTTTTTCCCCAATTCATGCGACTGTCCGCCGTGGGTCCTATCGGCAGACCAGACCACCCGCGGGCCACGTGAAAATATTGGAAATGCGGTCTAATTATCATAATACAAAATATTTAATTTTATTGATTGAAACTACTGAAAATTTAAATATTCTAATTTTAAAAGTCCAATTTTAAATTAGTTTTAAAATAAATTTATCCAGTTAAGTTAAATTATATTACAACAAAGTAATAAAATTGTTATGAAATACAAATCATTTAATTTTACTGATTAATTTTAATAAAAATTTAAATCTTCAATTATCATAAATCTAAACTTAATTCTTTACACGACTTTAATACTTTATATGACAATGAACTATTATTTATTTCATTTATTATTGAATACCCTAAACTAACCAATTCAATTTGATGTAGGATAAATGAATAAATATATTTAAAAGTATGAAATAATAATGTCCGTAAAAAAGAAAAGAATAAAAAATTCCAATAAAAAATGTAACAACTAACAATGCCAAAGTTAGGATTTTCTTCCAATATAAACTCATCAATTCAGTATTAATAATTATTATGATACATAACAGAAATATTAAATTAACTCTTTTACTTTCGAGATAATTAAAAACACTAACTTAATTTTAATTAACCCTGATACAAAAAGTACGAAAAAATCACTTTTACTTATACTAATATTACTTTCTTCTTCTACAACACGCACACACATTTTAAAATCATTAAATTTATTCGTAAATAAATACTATAACTTATAATCATGTAATTCCTTTTTTCAAATATATTAAATTAAGAAATCAATAATATTTATAATTTGTGCAAATAATAAAATTTTCCTCATTCAGAATCCTTTCAATGTAAATGAAACACTTATTGTTAAACTAAAATTTTAATGAAAACATTTTCCCATACTTTTACAACGTTACGATTTATTCCATTTATAATGAAAGTGGTGGGCAATTTGTACGGTTCACATAAATTTATTCAACCTAGATAATTATTAAAATTTACTATCGAGATAACTGAAGCCCCTAAAAATTCTTAAAATTAACGAATAACAGCAGTTTAACCGTTGGTGCTGGCGCACTAAATTTACCATTATTTAATTTAAATTTCTTATTCAAACTTTCATGTAATATTAAAAATTAATCTCTACTTTTCACTCGTATGAAAACTATTTAAATTTTTAGATGACTTCATAAATTGTATGTATGAAAAATATTCTATAGCCAATTTTTTAGCCGCAATTAAAATATATATATATATATATATATATATATATATATATATATATATATATATATATTCTCACTCCAACAAAGCAAATTAATTCATAATTAACAGTTCAATATAATTCAATCAAATGAACCTAAATAAAATAAATGATATTATTACAATCATAGTACTAATTAGCTATAACTCAATTATTTATTTCTACGAAAATTACCCCGTAACTGTATATTAGAAATCAAATTCAATTATTCAATTAGATAATTTCATATCTCTCGAACCGAAATCAAAATAAAAATTAAATTCAACTCTATTATAAATTAATCCCACATTAGTAATCAACATAAAATTCATCTTAAATAAGTCTAAACTCTAATATATAATATTATATTTTTTAAATAATAGATACGTATACAATAAATTTTGTATTATTTTACTTCGTGATAGTCAGAGATAACCACAGCTTGCAACCGGGTTGAAATTTTGCGCAGCTAGGTTTTTGATGACCGGTGGGCCGTATTGCTATGCAACAAATCGTTGCTACTTGTATTGTCATCGTTATCATTTGCAAGTGTTCAATTAAAATGGAAAGATTGAACGGCTTACTGCAGGTTATGATTCGAAATGGTTGCAACGGCACAGTGACTGGCTCACATTATTTAATTAATAATATCAATTTATTTAGATCGAACGGTATAGTACTCATTTGAAAAACCTGTAAGGACAATTTTGACCATCTTGAATCGGCTACGCTCTTTGCAGAAGATTGAAGAGAAAACGTTTGTTGCAAACAAATGCAGAATACGTATTGAAATAATATCTGCAGTGGGCCCTCACCGTGGGAGGGAATGAATTGTCGGACGCGGAAATTGTAACCTTCCCATCTGCGTGCCGTACGCGGCCGAGTTCCAGATCCTCGGCCTTCTAATTTCTTTCTTTAGGGACACACGAAGGCAATCAGCTTTCTTTACGACAATAATCCCAAAATTTCCTTTCGACCCCATCTGTTCGTCAAACAATACGAACATCCGTCCATACAACCGGGAAAGCATTTGTACGTGACGAAGATCCCAAAAAAAGGAAGGGATATCTCGATGTCAGTGTTTTCGATGATACAGAAATTTACGTGAAATATAAATGACGTATAAATGACACTAATCAGCTACTTCGACCCGTCGATTTTGTTTTGCAACTTCATTCTAATGATTGAATATGGACTACAGCATATATCAATATCATAAAAATCCGAGAAATGGAAGTACAAAAGCGAGAAAGCGAAAAAATGTATTTCCAGCAGTAATGAGAACTTTTGCTCTTACCATTTAAATTATATCGAAACATATTACCGAAATCATAGTAACGAAACAAAATGCTCACTTACCTCTCCTTCATAATTTTTCTTTTGCTGTATATTGGTGTGGTCAAGGTCAGTTTTTTCGATGCACCCCCCTTCATACGTCTAAACAATTGGGAAGAAACCACATCCTCCCAATTCATTGAATTCACAACCTTTGGCATCGTTTCGCTACACTTTTGAAATTGTTAAATTTATCTGTTTCTATTGTTTACAATGAAATGTAGTAGAATAATGCCAAATAGAGTAGAATATAAAAGTAGAATCAAAAAGAATAGAATTGAATAAAATAAAATAGAATGAAGTAGAATGAAATAGAATGAAATAGAAAAAATCTAAAATTATAAGAAATAAACATCGCGCGCTTTGCACTCCTAGACCGTATCACTTGGAGAACAAATCACTACTGAACGCGACGTAAAAACGCAGAGAACAGCTGAATGCGAGTCACGTTACGATACTACTAATACATGTAGCTTTATCGCCTACGAAAGTGTAAACAAATCATTTTCGAACTGCAAACAGCGGTAGCGGGAAATTCGAAATAGGGAAAGCAACCGTTGTGTGGGATCATGATTTGGACCAGGGTATGCTTGCGATGCTACCATTGGACATTGCCATTGGCAGACAACCAATGATATTTTTTGAACCATTGGCAGACAACCAATGATACTATTTCAACCATTGGCAGACAACCAATGATATTATTTGAACCATTGGCAGACAACCAATGATACTTTTTGAACCATTGGCAGACAACCAATCATACTATTTGAACCATTGGCGCATCATGTAGTCCCATTTTGAAAATCCCCCCACCACAAACACGGCTCCGAGACCGACACTGGGCCTAACTTCGAGCTGCGAAGGGTCGCAGTTTCATTCAACGCTGAACCCTTGGAGGAGTAAGAAACCACGAAGAAATTGCAAGTAAGTACATACTAATATATAAACTATGTATGTGGCACTAGAATTTCAAAGTTTTGAAACGTTTGCGTACCACGAGCCACTTTCGCGCTCTTCAGATTTTGGGTTGAGAAAAGCCAGGGCATATACATGTAGTATATTTTTCGTTAAATATAAGTTAAAATATTAGTTATGTAATCGAAGGAGCGCGATCGCGCTCTTTGGCGTTTTTCGATCCTGTTTTTTTAGAACCATCTGGTATGCAAACGATTCAATTGATTTTATTTCGAATTTATAACGCGATAAAATTTAGTATTGTGGAAATTTGTTCTAGTAATTGTGTAGCAATTTATTTTAATAATATTATTTTTTTTGCAGAAATATGGAACGAGAAGTCGAACAAAAAATGCAGGAAATGCAGCTAGAAGAAGAAAACGCATCCGCCGGATCAGCAGCGGCGAACACCGCCGCAGCATCAACGGCGACCTCAGCAGCGGCGAACACCGCCGCAGCATCAACGGCGACCTCAGCAGCGGCGAACACCGCCGCAGCATCAACGGCGACCTCAGCAGCGACGGACACCTCCGCCGCGAACGAGTCGCTGGACTCAATACTAGCGCGGCAGCGAGAAATCGCTGCCGCGTACGAGTCCGGGAGGGCTGTAAGTATATGCAATATAAGTGTGCACAACAGAATGTATATTTATAATATATATATTTCTAATTCTGCTGTTATGTTACAGTCCCAGTGGAGGAACATATTGGGCCAATTGGCCAGAGGGGTAGCCAGGCCTAACCTGGCAAACGTGGTGGCGGCCGATGTAAGTAAATGAAAAATACTTTTATATATAATATAATATAGTAATATGTATAGTAACAAATTATAATAATAATATATACTTATACGTTGCAGAGAGAGCTCAAAAAACTGTTCAAAACAACTATTTATGGCCCTCAAAAAAGGGGCAAAGAACGGAAAGGAAAAGGAGGAAGAGGAGGAAGAGGAGGGAGAGGAGGACGAGGAGGGGGAGGAGGGGGGAGTTGTAAATACGTTTTGAATTTTTATTAATTAATAAAAGGATCGTTTTTATTATTTCTGTTGTTCATTTTATTTACGAATTGCTCCATCACCATCAGTTTTTTAAATAAACGAACTACATTTAAATTAGTTGTTTACTTCGCATTATCTACATATCACATCCTATCCCACTAGCACTGTCCGACAAAATCAAACTTTTTTTCTGATTTCCTATAATTATTCATCCTTACGTTTTTATTATTCTTAGTTTATTATAGTATAATGAAAAAAAAATCTATTATTATTTTAATATATATTATTATATATTAAAATTCCTACATCACCTACCCGATTACTCGACGAGCGTTCTTGCTGCAACTGCCGCGCCGCTCACGACTGCCCCGCACGCCACCTTCCCCTGGTCTAGTAACCTAGCGCGCGGCAGAATATCTTCGTGACAACTGTTCGTTTCAAGCAAGATGGACGTGCCTATATTCGAGTAAGCAGTTCGAGAGTTGGATATATCGATTCAGAAAAGTCTAAGCTGGGGGGCTTCGGATGTAGAAAGGACAATTTTTTTATTAAAAAAACCGTATCGATGCGTATATCCCCCTTTCTCACTCCACAAACCGCGCAATGAATATTATTTTTCTAACGTTGACGTAGGCTATAGATTCTGCAATCCTGGTCTTGCAACCTCCTCTTCTGTCCAACCTATTGTCCCAACACAAATCATCATATTTGGAAATCTTTTTGATTAATTTCTTAAGCTTATTATGCAAAAACTTCATTGTTACAGCAATCAGGTTTGTTTCGTTCTTCTCTTTGAGCATTTGGTAGACTTTCAGATCCAAATCTACTTCAAAGAGATTAAGAAGAATTTCAATGAAATTTCTCAGTACTCTTTCTCCCTCGCCGTTGGAATAATCTTTATCGTCTCCTTTAGTATGTAGTTCTGCTTCAGATAATATTTGTCTCTGGCAAGCTCCTCTAATCATCGAAAGAGAGAGAGAGAGAGAGAGAGAGAGCAACGGAGGCAGAATAATACAAAAATCTTGATCTAGAAACAGTTCTCACGGTAGTTGTTTTGATTTAAACAAAAGTAACCATATTCTTAATTTAATGATAAAATATATGAAAGTATATACTAATTAAAGTGATATTATCCGACATAAAATAATGTCTTTAATTATAATCTTTAATCATTTTTGCTGCTGGTTAATATAGTAGATTTGATATGTTTGGATTAAATGGATTACCAGATCTATCATCTGATGCTGCTGCTCTAAAATGATTTGTTATTAAAGAAAAGATTTTCATTTTTAGTTAGATAAAAAATGTAAAGGATAAACAGAAACAAGAGAAGCTTAATCAACCTTTGGAAACATTAAGAAAGAAATTGCCTGAAGACTTTAGATAGGAGCTGCTGCGGGTAAAGTAGATTGTTTTCTTTTTCTTTTTTTCTTTTTTTCTTTTTTTCTTTTTTTCTTTTTTTTTTGAGGATCTGATTACAGGCAGTAGAGGATTCAGTATAATGTCTTTGCAGGAAAGTTGCAAGCAATATGCGCAACAAGTTAATCAGTCGAAGAAAGGCTCATGTTTGGGAAATGCTGTAAAAGAAGGATATGAAAACTTTGTGGATATATTCCACACATTGAATTTACTGCAGAAGACATTGGAAATATGGGTTCCGGTCCAGAAATAAGAAATCTAAAGTTGAAAAATGTTCTATGCGGAAGTCCTGAAATTGAAGGAAAAATGGTGGTAATATTATTTACATGATGAATTACAGGAATCATTTTGTACCACTTCTTAGTAATATTGAAAAAGTTATAAAGAGAAGCATGAAAGTTTCTAGAGAGGAAGCTAGTGTTAATCTTATAGAGAACTGGACTGGCAAAGCGAGCTGTTCGCTCCCTGCCGAATTTCATATCTACAATTTTACGAATTGCTTGCTAGTTGCGTCTTTCCTCTGCAGTTTAGAAAAATGTAACACTGGGGCTCGCATCGGTGAAGGTGGAAAAAAAGCGTTATTTCTCCCAATATATAAACTTTATTCAAACTCTATCTTAACTTATCGGTGGACGAATTAACAATTAAAATCTATTATTATAAACAAATATTTCGGTGAGACTACTCAAATAATCTTTAAAAAATTAACAAAAATAAATTATCCTCTTCTATATAACAAAATTAACATATTATTGTGGGAGAAAGCCCTTCCTTGTAGGTATCGTTAATAGCCTGTTCCATTTGCATCATCAAATCGCTTAGTTAACATCACGTGATTGCAATTCCCGTTATTAACATGATGGATCCTTTCAAACAGTGGAGAAGTCGATGATAAAATGATCGGAATATTTTCAAATTTGGCTAAAATTATCGCCATATCTCGAGCATTGTATGTATATAATTTCCTGTTCTTATTTTTGAAAGACGAATCATGCTCTTCATCGACAATAATTAACTTTATGTTTTTATAAGGTCAAAAAGGCTCAAGGAAAAAATAACTGTTTCCACTATTAAATGATTTAGATGAATTTCAGGTGTTTTCACAAGCAGAAAAATCAAGAGCGAGCTCGTGGATTATAAAATTAATTGCTCCTTTAACCAATTGTTTCGCAAAGATTGCTACGGCCTGCATGTTTGCTGTGCTTCTTCAATTTCACGTTTTCGAACTACAAAAGGAATTACATTGGTTACTTGTACCACTTCTTCTATGTTCTTGCTATTTCTCGGGCTATCAAGATATTCTCTAGCTAACTCCTCTTTTATCTAGAAGATCCCAGAGAGCTTGTTGCTATTTTTACTACCTCCTTTGCTCTTACTCTGATTACTAATACACTTACGGGTTTTTCTCTTAGGATCATTTTGTTGTGAACTACCCCAATCTTGTCTTTGGCCCGTTTCTACTAAGAAAGCAAAGGAGCTTTTTTAATTTTTTTTTACTTTTTTATATGGTATATTAAGTATCGCATTCGGCGAGCTATTTTTTATAAGATTATTTAAATAATCTGTTTTATTTCCTGCCTTATCAAAGCAAAGATCATGCAACTTTTCAAAAGTATGGCAAGTACCAAGTCCTCCTCCATATAAAATCTTAGATAAATACTTTGGCATAAAAAGCTCTTTCTCAGCTAAGAAATGATTTAAAAATGATTCTTTATTAAAACAAGATTTATGGAAATTTCTTAAAATGGAAGTAGCATTATCTCCTGTCATGGATAATATGTTAGATAAATTGCACGGCATAAAGCCTGCTTTATGGAAATCATTTAAAAGTTGTGTTTTGTTTCCATTCCCATCAAAACAGATATCATGAAAATCTTTTAAAGCAGAACAAATCTTAGTTGCTGCTCCATGCAATATTTTAGATAAATTTTTTGGTGTAAAACCTTTCTTCTCAATTAAGAAACGATTCAAATACTTTTTTGTTTCGTTTATAAAACAAAAATCATGAAATTCTTTTAAACTATTCGCTGCTGCACTCAATATACCACATAAATCGCACGGCCTAAAACCCACATTGTAAAAATCCTTTAAAAGCTGTGTTTCCTTTCTTTTCTTATTAAAAGAAATATTATGCAGTTGTTTCAAAGTAAAAGAAGCATGAGCTCCTGTTCCACATAGTATAGAGGATAAGTTACTTGGTCTAAAACCTGCGTTGTAGAAGTCCTCTAAAAGCTCTGTTCTTTGT
Source organism: Megalopta genalis (assembly GCF_051020955.1). Taxonomy (NCBI): domain Eukaryota; kingdom Metazoa; phylum Arthropoda; class Insecta; order Hymenoptera; family Halictidae; genus Megalopta; species Megalopta genalis. Next base: position 6,343,719 of record NC_135022.1, read on the forward strand.
CCTTTGCTATTAAAACAAACGCTGTGCAACTCTTGAAAAGCACCTTTAGCCTTGCCTCCTGCTCTACTTAATATGCTAGACAAGTTATGCAACGTAAAGTTACTTCCCTCATCACCGACCCCTTCAATAAAATGTTTCAAACGCTGTGTTTGATTTCCTCTTGGATCAAACCAAAAGTCATATAAATCTTTAAAAGCTTCTGCAGCGTTAGCTCCTGCACCATTCAAAATACTGGACATATTAGACAGATTTATCTTCTCGTTTTCTAAAGTTTTTATATATAGTCTTTTGTTTCCTTCCTTATCAAACCAAAGATCATATAAATTTGTAAAAGTTTCAGGAGCTTTAGCTCTTGCTCCATGTAAAATACTGGAAATATTAGATAGACGTATCCCTTCCTTTTCTAACGTTTTGAAATATTGTGTTTTACCTCCTTCTTCATTAAACCAAAGATCATATAAGCCTTTAAAAGCTTTTGCAGCATTAGCTCCTGCTACATTCAAAATACTGGAAATATTAGTTAGATTTATTCCTTCTTTCTCCAGAGTTTTTAAACATTGTGTTTTACTTCCTTCTTCATCAAACCAAAGGATATGTAAGTCTTTAAAGGCTTTTGCAGCGTTAGCTCCTGCTCCACTTAAAATACTAGAAATATTACTTAGATTTATCTCCTCTCTCTCTAAAGTTTCTAGATATTGTGTTTTACTTCCTTCTTCATCGAACAAAAGGTCATATAGGTCTTTAAAGGCTTTTGCAGCGTTAGCTCCTGCTCCACTCAAAATACTGGAAATATTACTTTGATTTATCTCTTCTTTGTCTAGAGTTTTTAGATATTGTGTTTTACTTCCTTCTTCATCAAACCATAGGTCATATAGGTCTTTAAAGGCTTTTGCAGCGTTAGCTCCTGTCACATGCAAAATACTCGACATAGTAGTTAAATTTATTCTTTCCTTCTTTAGTACCTCCAGACATATTTTCCCTTCTCCCTTAATTAAGAAACTTAAAAATTGATAAAATGCAGATATTCCTTCTCTGCCAACTACACTTCTGGCAAATTTGATTTCTTCATCAATATTTTCTACAATTTCCTGATAACTAGACCTATTATATTTTATATCTCCCAACAAATTTTCCATTATTCCCTTAGTAATAGGGCCAAATTCATGAGATTCTAACCAACGTAACGCTATTTCATGTAATTCTTCGCAATTATATGGAACATTACCTTCATCTATCCCATTTCTAATAACACTGTTCAATGCTTACTTGTCACACTGATTAACTGCAAATATTAGTCTATCTAAAAATTTCTCTTTTATTTCTTTTTAAAGTCTTCCTTCTTCTTTTTCTTTCTGCCAAAAAGGTGGCAGCTTTAACAAATTTAAAAGCCTTGTCATTTCTTTTTGCGAAAATTGATAAAGACCATTCTCATTTATACAAAAACAATCGTTTAAAATCTTATATCCTTTTTTTTAATATTTATGTTAGTAAATTGTAAAGGATAGAAATTTTTAGATCGTTCATATTTGAATTTCTTTTCTTCTGTAAGATTTAGGTCTGCATTAGTATAGATGACAAAATATTTTATATTTTCATCCTTTTCTAATTTTTCAATGAAAAGAGCGAAGCACTTATTCACAGAAAATGTATTCTTTTTCTCCTGCCGTTTAGAAGGAAATAACTGATAATAACCAATACTATTATTTGCATTGTGAGGCTTTATACAAGTAATGCTATCTTTATAATTGATAGTGACGTCAACAGATATGCCATAGTTTCTTTCCTCAAAATTGATGAGAAACATGTTTTTACGCAAGAACATATTGTGTAAGAAGGACATTAATAAATTGGATCCATATGTAATTTCAGATATATAACTTCCAAGTTTTCCATCTTTTTCTGAAGCTATTAAATCACGTAACACAATTTTTTGTAATGCTACATAACCGTCGTGAACTTTACTATTTTTTCCCATTTCACTTTTGATAATGCTGTTCAATTCTTCTCTATTAGGTTGATTAACTGCAACTACTAATTTATCCAAAAATGCTTCTTTTATTTCTTTCCGGGAATATTTCCTATCTTTTATTACTGTCTGCATAGCGGACGAAAATTCTAATCGCATTAAAAGTTCATCTCTTATTATTTTATCTCGCGCAAATTGATAAAAACCACGCCCTTGTAGATTATCATTTGTAAAGAAAAAGTCTCTTAATATGATATCACGTTCTTCCATGCTATCAAATTTAAACGGATAAAAGTTTTTAAATCGTCCCCTTTTTAATCTGTTTCCTTTCGCAAGATTCAAGCTTGAATTAGTATAGATAACAAGGTATTCTATATCATTTGATAAATCATCTGTCTTAGAGATTAGATGTTTAACAAAACTATTAAGGTAATTATTCATGGAGAAACTTCGATTTTCTTTAGTAAATAATCTGGCATAACTAATATTATTATCTGTATAATATTTGTCTACATTTTCAATTTCTAGATGGATAGACTTCTTCTCGTAGCAAAGAACAATGTTACTAAACTTATCAATATCAGACTTTTCAAACGCTAACGATAATGAAGGATATTTATGTTTATATATGGACTTCCTTAGTAAGCAAAGAATCGACAAGTCTAATTGATACATAAGTCCAATCAATTGATGAGGAATACGTTGATAAGCATTACTCAATCCATCCCGTCTAGATCCATCTTGTAAATCATTAAGAAATTCCGAATCCTCATTGCTAGTATCATTTATATCAATGTGCCCACTTTTTGGTACCTTACTATCTTTGTCCGTAACAGTATGTTTACGTTTTCTAGAGCTTGCACCAATTTCATGATTTTCCTTACTTGTACTCCTCGAATGACCACTTTGTTTGTGCGAGTTATTTTTAATATCTCGTAGTTGCATAGAAATGTAAGATTTGGAAATATTGTTCGAGTTTGAATCTATCACATTAACACTAGCTTCCTCTCTAGAAACTTTCATGCTTCTCTTTATATCTTTTTCAATATTACTAAGAAGTGGTACAAAATGATTCCTGTAATTCATCATGTAAATAATATTACCACCATTTTTCCTTCAATTTCAGGACTTCCGCATAGAACATTTTTCAACTTTAGATTTCTTATTTCTGGACCGGAACCCATATTTCCAATGTCTTCTGCAGTAAATTCAATGTGTGGAATATATCCACAAAGTTTTCATATCCTTCTTTTACAGCATTTCCCAAACATGAGCCTTTCTTCGACTGATTAACTTGTTGCGCATATTGCTTGCAACTTTCCTGCAAAGACATTATACTGAATCCTCTACTGCCTGTAATCAGATCCTCAAAAAAAAAAGAAAAAAAGAAAAAAAGAAAAAAAGAAAAAGAAAACAATCTACTTTACCCGCAGCAGCTCCTATCTAAAGTCTTCAGGCAATTTCTTTCTTAATGTTTCCAAAGGTTGATTAAGCTTCTCTTGTTTCTGTTTATCCTTTACATTTTTTATCTAACTAAAAATGAAAATCTTTTCTTTAATAACAAATCATTTTAGAGCAGCAGCATCAGATGATAGATCTGGTAATCCATTTAATCCAAACATATCAAATCTACTATATTAACCAGCAGCAAAAATGATTAAAGATTATAATTAAAGACATTATTTTATGTCGGATAATATCACTTTAATTAGTATATACTTTCATATATTTTATCATTAAATTAAGAATATGGTTACTTTTGTTTAAATCAAAACAACTACCGTGAGAACTGTTTCTAGATCAAGATTTTTGTATTATTCTGCCTCCGTTGCTCTCTCTCTCTCTCTCTCTCTCTCTTTCGATGATTAGAGGAGCTTGCCAGAGACAAATATTATCTGAAGCAGAACTACATACTAAAGGAGACGATAAAGATTATTCCAACGGCGAGGGAGAAAGAGTACTGAGAAATTTCATTGAAATTCTTCTTAATCTCTTTGAAGTAGATTTGGATCTGAAAGTCTACCAAATGCTCAAAGAGAAGAACGAAACGAACCTGATTGCTGTAACAATGAAGTTTTTGCATAATAAGCTTAAGAAATTAATCAAAAAGATTTCCAAATATGATGATTTGTGTTGGGACAAAAGGTTGGACAGAAGAGCAGGTTGCAAGACCAGGATTGCAGAATCTATAGCCTACGTCAACGTTAGAAAAATAATATACGTTGCGCGGTTAGTGGAGTGAGAAAGGGGGATAGACGCATCGATACGGTTTCTCTCTCTCTCTCTCTCTCTCTCTTCCGCTTGGTCCGCTATGAACGAAGCGCGGTTTTTAGGAGTGAGAGAGAGATGGAGGATAGATGCGTCGCAACGGTTACCGTCGCGCACGACGAATGCGTCGCATTTGTAATGAGTCTGGAGACGATTTCTAAGCGGTCTTCTTGTCTTATTGAATTTAATCATGTGGCGTTTTTTTATCGCGCTTGCATTTTTACATTGTAGGAAATGTTTTGGAGTGTGAGAGCGAGAGAGAGAGGGGTAGATTAGAGAGGCTGCGCTTGCATTTTTACGACGTTGTGGAGAGTGAAGTGCGCGTGCGTGTATGTTAATAAATAGATGAAGCATAACGCGGAGCAAATTAGATCGTTGTCGTACAGTGGAAAGGTGCGTGTTGCTATAGACATATATTTTGCAAAAAGTAAGTTTACGTTTAAGATGCCCGCAATAGATTTTATTGTCGATATGGACGGTTTCTTCGTAGCCAACAAATTTAATTGTAAAGAATTAGCCATCGTAAATGCTCATACCGCTGAATATGAATTATTTGAATTCGAATTGTACGTTCGCGACATGGATTTATCCAGAAGCGATCAGAAGTCTGCATGGCATGTCTCGAATTTCGTGTACGGGATTTCATTTAAAAATTTCCAGGGGAAAAAGAATTATCAACAAGAGGACATTGGCATTATTATAAAAAATTTCGTTCGAGACTACAAAGATCCCGTCGTCGCGTACAAAGGGGGGCATATTGAAAAGGATATTTTAAATAAAATAGGAGTTGGCTGTTTCAATTTGGAATATCTCGGCTGTCCGAAATTCAATTCATTGATCGCGGAACCAATGTATCAAGAATACCACATACCATGCAGGCTTCATTGCTGGACGCGAACTTCGAAAGAAAAGATTCAATATCATTGTTGTTTGAGCGAAATTCGTGTATTTTAGATGTGGCTAATGAAATCGAAAGGTAACACATTTTTTTTTCTTTTTTTTTTAGTTAGAATTATTTTTTATTTCTATGGCGCCTTTTTGTAGAGAGAGAGAGAGAGAGAGAGAGAGAGAGAGAGACCGTAGGAACGTATGGATTATCGGTGCGAAGAGGACAGGCTTAGCAGCTTTGAAAATTGGCCGATCCCGTTTATTAAGCCGGAGAAGCTCGCGATCGCTGGATTTTATTATCTGAGGGAGGATGATTTCGTGGAATGCTTCGCGTGCGGCATAGGACTCTATTGGTGGGAAGCCGGGGACAAACCCATGTTGGAGCATCGCTTTTGGTCCAGGAATTGTCCGTACGATCCTCGAACAACGTTATGTATATGTTTAGCGCGCAATGTCCGTTTTGTCCATCAACGATGACGACGACAACGAGGGTGGTGGCGTCAACGATGAATAAAAAAAATGTAATACAAAGTTTAAAATATTTTTTAATTTGTAAATTTGCTGTGTAAAAGCATATGCATCAATCGAAAATAGGGATACATTTCCGAGTTCAGAAAAAGTCGAATATTGGATAATAAGCACGAATCGAATTGGGTAGGGTTTATCTTTAAATCGTTTTTCCTTTCGGTTTGTAACGCGATTGTCACGTACCACGGTTTTTTCATTTGCGGAGCTGTTTTTATCGCCCACGTGTGCTTCGTGGTTGTTTGCAGCATCGGATACTTGTACAGTTACCACGAACGGAAACCCATGCTGATCGTTCTTTCGCTCTCAAGAATACGCAGCATCGACAACTTGTGTATTTCATTCAAAGCGACGTGCGACATTCTCCATTGAATTTGATACAAATCCAGGACAGGTTTCGCATTGTCGGACCAGCTTCGTAAAGCGTTAGCGTCGTTGCGCGCGCGAATCAAAATCAATCCGTGCCGAGCATTTATTACAACGCGTTTGTAATCTTCGCAGAAGTCTAGCAATGTGTTCATATGCACGCAAAAGTTGAAATGTAGCAAATTCGTAAGCGTTACGGTGAGAGTTTCCCTCCGTTGATCATCGTTTCTGTATATCCAGCCCGCGTTGGACAGCGTGTGACAGCCTACACGCCCCGTTACACCATCATAACAACATCCGGTTAAGGTCCAGCCGACTACGATCCACGTGGAGCGAGATAAGAGCCTGCTCCACGTGGAGCGAGATAAGAGCCTGTATAAAATCACCGCACATCAAAGACAGACCATTGAGTTGGAATCAGGGTTTTGACCCATACACATCAAATTGCTGTCCGTCGTTACTATTAAAATTTGTACTGTGTTCATTTATTGTATTGTACATTCAGGCGTAACCCGCTTGAATGAAATAAAGTTTTTTATATATCTAAGTGTGAAAATTTACATCACAAGCGCGTTGCTCTTCGTAATGTTCAGACTGATGTAATTCTTCAAGATCGTCGTTGTACCGGGATTTCTGGACCGATCGATTTCCACTCCGTTCAGTTCATAACGTATCTCGTCGAACATAAACGCTACCGCATTGTTCTCTAGAGCCACCGTGTCGTTGGTCGATCCTCCTGGTAGGCTGAGTCTTCCCTCCACGTATAGGAAGCTTTTACACGGAAGAGTGTACAAGTCTTGATGTTGAATGGGTATTCTTATCTCATCACTGTTTCCAAACGTTGTGTTGGCGTACGTATTGTAGGTGTGCATGTCGATCGTAGTTATTCGATTGTCGAAGATTGGTGCCTCAGAGATGTTCAGAATGTCGTCGGACATGGCGGTGAAGCGAGTTCGATTACTTGGTAACGATGAATCCCAAAGATCGCAAATATTCCACGTTTCGGTTAGTTTCCTCGTCTTCTTCTTCTCCTTATTGTCGAAATGGCGCGCCGTTTTTTATGTTCGACGTATTCGATATCCTATTATTAATATTATGAATTAACATAACGGCTATGTCAAGGTTATGAGACGATTCGACGAACGTGCAGCCGAACCGTGATTTCTTCGTTTCGAAAATCAATCAAACGTGCAGACTGGTCCACGATGCGAATCGTTAAATCTTCCATTGATCGTGTAACGATCAGGAGGTAAATGACTCGTGCCGGTGTTTCCGATATTTTATACTCCGGCGACATGTTAGGCGCGAATTCGTGTATCGTGTGAATCAGTTTCCCGTTATCGTACGAACCGGTGGTTACGTTGCATTCTATTCGAATAATATTCGTGTTAATGATATTCACGGAAGTGTGCGATACATGCCACGTGTTCGGTGATAGAATGCGATTCCTAGAGAATCCTAGGATTGGACCCACGGTGTCGGGTTTTGTAAAATCTATCTTATATGCGCTTTTAATTTCGCTTTTCATAGTATTGTTGATCGCTCGTAGGATCAGCGGATATTCTACATCGTTGTTATCTTTGGCTGGAGAAGGATACCGCGCGCTTATCTCACGCCTCAAGTAAGCGTTGATCGCCCCCAGTTCGTACGAGCCGTCCGGGATCTTTATCTCCTCACCCTCGTCGCCGAAATAGAATTTATTGTCTCCGATTGTCGAAAAAGAAACTTTAGCCTCGGACAAAAATTAATTTATAGTTTACTTAGGACTGAGATTCGAAAATATCAGATTACGTTTCCGCCGGTTTCGTCAACACGCACCGACGGTGATGTAAACTGTATATCAAAAATACCGCTATACAGGGTGTTCGACGATTATTTTAACAGCCAAAAATGAGGGGTAGCTGAGGTCATTTGAAGTAACTTTTTCCTTTGCGAAAATGCAATCTGGGGCTTTGTTTACGAGTTATTAACGAAAAACACTGGCCAATGAGAGGTGACGGTGCGAGGGAGAGGGTCCGCGAGAGAGTCCGCAGCACGAGGCTTTAACAGAAGGTCGGGACGGACTCGAGCCGCGTTCGAAGTATTGAACAAGTCACAAGGCGAGAACTTACCGGATTTTTTTACTACATAGCAGTGATATTTTTAAGAAAAACGCTGTTCACCTTTACTTTAGAACGTCTGAAGAATATTTACTAATTTTTCGGACCCGAAATAATATGAAGTTTAACCGTGGCAGCCGTTTTAATTTTCTGGTGTGCATGACACCTCGTGTGTACCACTCAACTGGCTCTGCAAAAGAAATTACTGAGTATAAAATTGCAAAGTGATACCCCATTGATGAGACACTTCACGACATTTGATGGCCTAATCACTGAATTGAAAGCAGCTGGAGGAAAATTAGAAGAGATAGATGTAATTTCTCATTTGTTATTAACGCTTCCATCATCTTATGATGGAATGATAACAGCTATTGAAACTTTAGCTGAAGACAACTTAAGTATTGCATTCGTAAAAACCAGGCTATTGGATCATGAGGTGAAATTGTTAAATGAGAATGCCGATTCAAGTATAAAGATACTCCAGGCAATTAAACAAAATAATAATAAAAGGAGATTCACTAATCAAGACTTTCCTATAAAAACAAAAAAACGTGGAAATTTTTAAATACGAAATAAAACGTCTACGAACATGAAGACAAAAGCAACACATGTGACAAAATGTTACCAGTGTGGAAGAAAAGGACATATAAAGAAGGATTGTTACTACCACAAGAGAACCATGGACTATAAAAATAGCGAAAACAGGAGAACATTACAAACAGTGCAGTGTGTGCAGCAAAATACAAATGCTGCAAATACAGATGGATTTGCATTCATGGCAGGATATGTGCAATGCACTGAAGATAGATGAGAACGGGTTGGTCAGGAGCGTCCGACCATATCATCAATAGGGAGGACTTAGCAAAACGAGGAGCTGAAGACACCGATCAGGATATCAGTGACAAAATCTGGAGAATACATCATGACAACAAAAAGGGATACACTGGACGTAGTCAGTGACATAGGAGTCGCAGGAGAATTGAAGGACGTCCTATATTCGCCGGAAGTACCATATAACTTGCTCTCTGTATCAAAGATGCAAAGTATGGGTAATACGATTGTATTTGATAAACAAGGTGTGCAGATTTTTAAATCCGGTAAGGTGATCATCAGGGGTAAGTCCTCGAACAATCTTGTTACAATAGATTTTAAAATAAAGCATGAACAAGTAAACTCAGTCCAAATGTACAGTATTATCAAAGGTAATTTTGAACTATGGCATGAACGCTCGGGACATATTGAAAAAAGTAAATTCTTAGAGTTAAGAAATAAAGGAATGATTAGCGATGTCGAATTGGTAAATAAAATAATACCAAATAATAACTTATGCGAAGCTTGCGTTAATGGAAAACGAGCACGATTGCCATTTAAAAAGGAAAAAGATAAAGATCATGTAAAAAGACCTTTGTTTATAGTACATTCGGACGTATGCGGTCCAATCACTCCTTCCACAAATAAAATATTTAAGAATATTTGATTCTACGGTATATGTGCATGATAAAACTAGTAAAACCAAATGTAACGAAAAGTCATGGAAAGGAATACTAGCAGGCTATGAAACAAACGGGTATAGAGTGTGGGACGTGAAAAGGAAAAGTATTTCGTTGTCAGAGATACAATATTTGACGAAGTTAATTTCCTAAAGTCAAGGCCGGTAGCAAATGTTAAAGAGATTAGTTGTGAAAAATCTGAAAATAAAATTGAAATTTCTGACGTAATGTCAAACTCAATAAAGGAATTAAAGAAATCTGATAATGGCAAACCAGATAGTTTAAGTTCGGAAAATATCGGAAATAAAACTGATGTTTCTGACGTAAAGTCAAAATCAGTGGGTGATCCTAGTAAGTCTGTTGATGGAAAAACAGATAAACTAGAGAGTATAAATTCAAACAGAATCAATGAAAAATTCCATAATGATAATATTGAAATAACAGTAGATAGGTCTTCTTCTCAGAATAGTACAAATACAGATAGTACAAATAGCAGTAAAAGAATGTTATCAGAACCAAAAAGGAGTGATAGGATTAAAAGGAAACCGCACATTTCATATGATGAAGAGGACATGCCGATTGATTATATGATGTGTGCACAATCGGTAGTTTGTGAAACTCCTGCATCATATCAGGAAACAAATAACAGAAATGATAGTGAACAATGGGAACAAGCTATTAGAGAAGAAATTAATTCTCTTATGGTGAATAAAACTTGGACATTAGTACCAAGTCTTAGCAATAGAAATATAATAAATTGTAAATGGGTATTTACGATAAAAGATGATAAATTTGTAAACCCATTAAGATATAAAGCTCGGCTGGTTGCAAAAGCGTTTAGCCAAAAGTATTTAGTAGATTATAATGAAACCTTTGCTCCGATTGCAAGGATTTCAAGTTTCAGATTTATAATTGCTTATGCTAATCAATTTAATTTATTAATCCATCATATGGATGTAGAAACCGCATTTTTAAACGGTATATTAAAGGAGGAAATTTATATGAGAGTACCTGAGGGAATTGAAAACAAACAGAATCAAGTTTGTAAATTAAATAAAGCTTTGTATGGATTAAAACAAGCAGCAAGATGCTGGTTTGAAGAATTCGAAAAGGCTCTTAAAAAGATTTTCAGAATTCCCCAGTTGACCGTTGTACTTATATTTTAGATAAAGGAGATATTTCTAAAAATATCTATGTAGTTTTGTACGTCGATCATTTGGTAGTTGCGACAGCTAACATCGTAACGATGAATAATTTCAAAGACTACTTAATGAACAGGTAATGAACAGTTTCATTAGAATTGAAAGGACTGGAGAAAATATAACTCTAGACCAAAGTACTTATATTAGAAAAATATTGAAGAAATTTAATATGGATAATTGTAAACCCATAAATACTCCACTTGAAAGTAAGCTTAATTATGAAGCCCTGAATTCAGACGAACAATATGAGGCACCTTGTCGAAATGTTATTGGTTGTTTGATGTATATTGTAACATACGAGGAATCTTCCCACGTATTTTTTATATTCCTTCCTGAAGGCATACGCCAGGCTGGCGGCAGCCAGTCGGGGGTGGATTTGTATATCGTGAGTCGAGTGCCTCCGAGGGGGTACGACGACGAACGTTCTGGAACCGGACCACGTAGCAACACCGCCACTACCATTTTTCCCATAAAATTTTAGTATATAAAGGGCTCTAACGCGACCGGGAAGCGGGCTAGTTTCGTGACATTCGTTGAGACGGAAACATTAGCAAGATCGAGTTAAATTCTCTTTCAACCAAATCTCAGAGGTAACAGCCTAGAATCGAAAGCCCCCGCCGGCTCAGTGCGAAAAACTGAGAGCGCGTTTAGAGTCCACAAACACACACTCACACTTGTTAAACCCAGCGCGCAATAAATTAGTTTCTACCAGTTTTTTGGTTTCCACTTCAATTATTACCATCTCCTGCTTCGAACCAGTAATAGGTAAGAACCCACCAAGGTATACCTCAGCCGCTCGAGGTATATCTTTATTTCTTTTTAACAAAGTTACGAGGCACCCTAACACCAATTCCTCCAACCACCTTATCCAAACCCCTTTGAAGGTAGCCATCCGTGTCGAAATAAACATTGGCTGGTCTACGCACCTCATCCAAAAAGATTCCAATTGCATGCAACCTCCGGCCACCCAAACTGCCTGGCCCTCGGCACGTATACAATATTATGATCTGTACGCGACCTGATCTATGTGTAGCTGTGAGCATTTTGAGCAGATATACAAATAAAAGAAATAAGAAATTATGGATTTGTCTTAAAAGAGTTTTAAGATATTTGAAAGGCACGACAGATATCAAACTAACGTACACAAGAGGTACACATGATAACATCTTGATAGACAGCAGGGTATGCTGATTCAGATTGGGATGGAAACGACACAACTGGTTATATATTTAAATTGTTCGAAAAATATACAATTAGTTGGAATACGAAAAAGCAATCATCAGTCGCGGTCTCTTCGACTGAGGCTGAATACATGGCTTTATTTAAAGCAGTTAAAGAAGCATTATGGTTAAAATCTTTAGCAACCAGTATCAAAGTAAATATATCAGAATCCATTGTAATCTATGAAGACAATAATGGTTGTATTAGTATTGCAAACAACCCAACTAGTCACAAAAGATCAAAACATATCGATATTAAATATCACTTTGCCAGAGAGCAGGTAGAGAATAAAGTACACTGGAGGTATGCCCCGCCTTTTCAGTGCTGCGCCGAGTCCTAAGAAGGGAAGTTGGTCGCGACCTCGATCTCTCCAGCTTAGTTGGGGCCATGCTGGAGAGCCCGAGAAAATGGGCGGCAGCCATCGCCTTCTGCGAACAGGTAATGTTGCAGAAGGTGGCTGCCGAGCAGGGTCGCCGTGAGCGGGGGGTGCGGCGTGTGCGCCCACGCCTAGAGCCCCCCCCCCCCCCGAGCAGCTGAGAATAGGCGGGCGGCGGGTGTACCAGATTATGCTGGTTTAATTGCCCGCCGCCTGCCAACTGAAGATGTCCTCCCCATATTGGGAGTGGCGAGGCGGCGTGGGGTGCGGTCCCCCGCACCGCCGAATCAAGATGATTCATGGGGGGGTGGATAATCTCCCCCCCGGGACGCGGCCGGCCACCGCCATTCCATCCTGGTGGCCGGCCAGGCGAGGGGGAGCCGCGGTTGTGTTCTTTGAGAGTTCCCGTGGCTCCCCCGCTAATCGCCAGCGCTCTAGGCCGCCGTGGGGGTTTTAGCGGGTCAAACCCCGCACTACCCCCGTCCAGTCCTTCGGGCGGGTCGGGAGTGTCTGACCAGCAGATGGTAGGTAGAGAATAAAGGTAGAGAATAAAGTGGTAATATTAAAATATATTCCAACAGGTCATCAATTGGCAGATATGCTGACCAAGCCACTTCCAGGACAGAAGTTCATCCAAATGAGAGTTGGAATAGGCGTACAATAACAGAATTTTTTTTCTCATTGTTCAATTAATATAAGAAATAAATGGTCTGGTCAGGTTTTCCTGGGGACTGATATTCGAAAATATCAGATTACGTTTTTCGCCGGTTTCGTCAACGCGCACGGACGGTGATGTAAACTGTATATCAAAAGATGCCGCCATATACCATCGCCGGTGTCGTTAGAACACATCGTGCTCTGACCGTTAGTGATCCCAGTACCGAGAATACAATGTAAGACGCGATGAATGACCGCCTCTGATTGGTGGAGAAGACCACACCAAAAAAGGTATATAAGCAGGCGTCAGTTCGTACATATACCTTCTCTCAAATGAAAGTAAAAATAAAGCTGTTTAAGAAATGGAATTAATATCATATTTATTTGAGTAATAATCCAAGCCAAAATCCCAATACCAATATTTGAACTGATGTTTGGTATCGTGTAATAAGTTTGCAAATCGAGCAGGCCCAGTTCGTAATCGGCATTGTTGAGATCTATAGGCGGGAAGTACTTGGATGCTAACACGCTACTTCTTCCCGATAACGTGAACTCGTATGACATCCTTGCGACGAACTATACCAGGGTTCCTCGCAGAAATTTCACACACAATTGTCCGCACACGCTTTCGTCGTAACTTTGATAAATCTTGTGATTGTACGTGATGGTCGGAAATAACGAATCAATTCGATCGGTGGACGAAAATCTCCAAAACTATCGAAGTAACTGACTCGCGAATCATGTTTTATATACGCGACCCAGTGCGTTCCTGAACCATGACCACTATCCAGATTCACTATTCCTCGTTCGTTTACCCATATTTGTTTCGGCAATTCATCGCGCATGAAAACTCCGCGAAAATGCGGTAATTTTTTACAGACGATTTTCAATTCCACGTCCGTCGTCGAGTTATCTTTTTTCCTTTCTTTTGACTTCTTCTTCTTCTTCATTCCTTTTCCACGTTTGTACGGCGCGAGATACACTCCGCGGCCCTCCATAGCGCGATTGTGTCGTCGCGCTTCTTCCAATTGTTTCTTCGCAGCTTTCGCATCGTTTATTGTTTTGATCACCCCAGCAGCGCCATCTGTCAACGCTTCCAAAGCTCCCAAAGCGGGTAAAACGAATGTTATGATTAGTCTGTTGGAGAGTCCGAATTGGCTGCGATTCGCAAACTTGTACGTGTATTCGAAATCGCTGCGTCAACCACAGTATCAATACTTGAGCAACTTGTTCTCGTCCGTGGGGGATGTAGGTTATTTTGCCTACTCGGACAACGCGGACGTGATTCCTCAGGCAGATGCTCGGCCGAATTCGATATTTATCTTTGACGACGTTGCTTGCGACGAACAGGATGTCATGAGAGAATATTTCGCGATAGGCAGACATTCGCACATCGGTTGTTTCTATCTGTCGCAATCGTACGCGAGAATACCCAAACATTTGATTCGCGACAATGCAAATCTAGTGATTCTATGCAATCAAGATGTCACGAATCATATGAATACAGATATGTCGTTCGAAACGTTCAACGCACTTTGTACGAGGTATTGGCGAAACAAGTACGGATTCCTTGTAATCGACAAAGACAGCCCTGCGAATCGTGGTCGTTACAGGCGCGGTTTAACGAATTTGTCGAGCTGTGATCGGGACTCATTTGGACTGCAAGAGTCGTTGAAGTCGCATCGTACCGCCCGATATGCGTCGGTCTAAGGAAAACCGGCGAGCCGCGATCGCCAAAGAAATAGCCAAGACCAGTGATGTCATACGTAAAAATAGTTTAGCTCTGAAGGTTGGGAAAATGAATACGGAGTCGAACATTGAGACGAATTTACGCCCGATCGAGGAGCCGTTGAAACAGCTGGTTCAAAATACAGCTACGGAAGCGAACGATAATATGCCGATAGCGGATCGGCCGTTGGATCCGTAAACGCAGTCGCTATTCTCTATGAAGAAAGTAGAGAGAAAATGGAACAAGAAGAAGAAGAGGAAGCATGACGAAGCAGCTTTAACGCCACGGATGCATTTGAAGAAGAAAAAGAAAATATAATCCCCTGTCCTTACCAACGATGACATCGGCTATGTGTTGTACGACGACGACGATGACGACGACGACAGTGGCAACAGTGACCTTAACGAGGCGGGTGGCAATAAGGCGCACGAAACGATACCTACGATACTTTCGGAGCAACAAGAGAAAGCTTTCGAATCGTCTCCAACGGCCACAGCATCGTTGGAATCATCGGTGCGAAACATTTTGAAAAGTCCTGAATCGCACCGCGACGAATACGAACATTTGTTCAACAATCTTGGACCTTTAGCCAGCAAATACTTGCGCAATTCCTTTAGCGGACCACCGAAAAATTTGGACAACGTGTATGGAGTGTATTTTTATAATGACAAACTGATACTTGGAAACACCACGTTTGATGTTGAAAGCAACGACGATATCGTTATCAGGTCTCTACGAATTGATATTCAAAAGAATACCCGACGAGAACCTGTACATCGAGGTCGATAAGGATATTTACAGAAACATTCTCATCGCTACGCGCGCGCATCAGCGAGGTAACCAAATAATGGGGAATAAGGGTTACAAGTACAAAACTATCATAGGACCGATGTTTTCGACGTTGCGCGGAAAGGGTAAACAAATTCCAACGATGATGCGCGTAACCAACAATCCAATCGATTACGTGCATTGGGACGATCCGAACGAGCTGGAGTATCGTTTGATATTGCTGATGGCATCGAAAAATGCCGGGCCCACTGGTCACGACAACGAAATAATATCCGCAATCGAAGAACTTCGAAGAAGTCGGATTGATTATAAATTAAATCGTTCGATACTCGTTACTGCAGTAATGAATGAAATGTCTGTTGATAAATTTAACAGGTGATTCGATAGAACGAGCATTCGTTGGAATTGCTGCGAAACCAATCAAACGATATCTGTGGACGAAAATTGGAACGATAGATTTACAAATATTGAGTTGAGACTCGACCACGTTTGTCAACAAATACATCAGATTAAACAACAACAACAACAAGAGCTGCTCGAAACATAGATGAAGAAGATAATGATTGAACCGAGAAATGAGAAAAATGTTGCGGTAGTGGCAGCGTCAGCAACCGAAGAAACCTCGGTAGCATAAAGTTAAACGAAGAATTCGTTCATCTTTCGTTTTGAAGCGACCGCGAACCCGATAAAGCAAGAGAGAGAGAGAGGTGTCAGTGGTAATCATGAGCGATGAGAAAGTAAAGTTGGTGAACGAACTACATGCTCTGGCGAGGCGTTTCTTCCCGCGCAGGCGAGTGATCGTGCGAGGACTCGACGATCTTGTAAGGGCCTCAATACATTCTCATGTTACACACAGACACTACGTCATCCGGAAGATAACCCACTCAAGATCCTGCACATGGCCCCGTCGCCGAATGTTCTGGAAGCATCAACCCCTGACAAAGACCGATATAAATACCAGTCTCCAACGCCCCAAACCTCAGCCTTGACGAATCCTCCACCAGCTACGGAACTATTGTACTCGGTATAAACTATTGTAAATCGTATAAAACTTGTATTATTTGTAATAAAGAGTTAGAGAGTTGGGCAACGGCTCAACTCCTTCTTTTTTTATACTTCTTGGTATTGTTTTACGTAATAATCTCTGACAAGCCGACATCGTCGAGGTTCAACGATATGCTAGAGACAATAGAGGACATCGATACATTCTCACGATAATCAATAATAAATCGATAATAAATCGATCTAATAAACAAATCCTTTACGTCTCTTAATGCGATTATTTATTATTAAATCAGCTTTGCAAATCATTCGTTGAATTCTGTTCGGACACGGAATTATTTAAATTAAAATATCATTTACGAACTTTGTTAATCTTCACTGTACACCTTGCATACAAATTCCATATGGTACACATGAGGTGTCATGCACACTAGAAAATTAAAACGGCTGTCACGGTTAAACTACATATTATTTCGGGTCCGAAAAATTAGTAAATATTATTCAGACGTTCTAAAATAAAGATGAACAGCTCTTTGTTTAAAAATATCACTTTTACATAGTAAAAAAAGATCCGGAAAGTTCACGCTTTGTGACTTGTTCAGTACTTCGAACGCGGCTCGAGTCCGTCCGGACCTTCTGTCAAAGTCTCGTGCTGCGGGCTCTCGAACTTCGCGCCGTCACCTCCCATTGGTCAGTGTTTTTCGTTAATAACTCGTAAACAAAGCTGCAGATTGCATTTTCGCGAAGGAAAAAGTTACTTAGAATGATCTCAGCTACCCCACATTTCCATATTACGAGACATTTTTGGGACACCCTGTATAATAAATACATATTTAAATATATATTTACGTTTTATTATAATACATATTATTATCTATATTTTATTCAAATATTTTATTAATTAACTATAATTAGAGAATTATATAATATATATTATAAATTTATAAAATATAAAAATCACAGGATTATTAAATTTATTAATATATATTTTTAATAGATCAACTATAAATTTAGAAATATCATCTGTCCTCATAGATATATTGAAATGGATCCATTAAACAAATAATTAATATTTAATAAATATCTTTATATATTCATAGATTAATTAACAATTCTACTTCAAAAGAAGTAATCTAAATTTATAAATCTTTACATCTTAACATTATTCTTAAATTTAATTAACTTATGATATATTATTAATTATTTAATAATATAGAAATATTTAACCAATAAACAACTACTCGAGGTGTATCTTCAATTTTTCTTGCAAAAGTTACGAGGCATCCTATTCTATTCTATTCTATTCTATCATCTATTCTATTCATCCTATCCAATTTATCCAAATCCTATCCTGATTACTAGGTAGCCATCCGTGCTGAAAGAAGCATCGGCTGGTCCACACAATCTCCCTTATAAAAAATCCCAATCGCATCGAACCTCTGACCACGCAAAGCTGCCTGGCCCTCGGCTCGTAACATAGCAAATGTTTCTGCGCGGTTGCATGCATTGCACTCCTATTATCTCTTTTTACAATTCGCACGTCCAATAATTACATTTCATTTACCCCCGTCCCTGACGCATCTCAAGCAACTTTAACCAACAAACTGCGGCAATTATAGCCCATACACACAGATCTTGTACACTCCCTCTGCTCAACAGAACACTCAACGTTGAAGTTCTCCACGTCATCTAGAGCAACAACCACTAGAGGAGCTACAAGCTCAACAAAGTACAACAATCATAACAACGAACTCCTCTTTCCCTCCCTTCCTCCCAACTCCAATAATCTTGAAACCTACTAATTCTCGAGCCTTAACAAATAGTTAACTCCAACTCTCAGCACTTTTCCACGTACAATCTTAATTCAACTTGACTTGACCCCATCACACCCAAAACAATAAATGGTAATACACCACTACTCACTCAATCCAACACCCGCACTTCCTCATCGCTGACTCACCCTACCTTCCTTTCCTCTCCACACCTATCCTCTACTTATCATATTGTTGCGAATCACTCCGTTTCTCTCGCGTCGCGGCATTTTATATATTTACAATAAAGAATATAGACTCTCCGATTGTCCGTTGGTAACACTCTTCCGTGGCAACCCCTATCTTCTATTATTTTTTAAGGAGTTGTTCACAACAGGGCAGTTTCACATTACAGCGACTTGATTTGGACAAGTCACCGTAACAATATAATCATATTATTTACCATATTATTAAACGGCATCCTCTCAAGCCCGAGTTTTTTTGCAAATTTTTCTCCTTCAGTCACTCATTAAAATGAATTTTTTACATCCTGCAGGTAACCACAATCACGTAATTCACTTGATAAGTCTGGATTACAGGCAGCAACGGATCCAACATCACAGCATAAACAAAAAAAAACCACTCGTCAGCGTTTCACCAGGAGCCTAGAAGCAAGGTGCTACTTGCAAAATCGGCTCCCAAATGACACTGCCCCGCTATATAGATTTCGTGGCGAGTTCACAAGTAACATGTAATATGTAATATACACTATATTTCTGAACATTTCGGGACCCAAAGTTTCGGGTTCTGACCCAAACTCAAAGAAAATTTTCGACCCGACTCTAACCTGAAATCTCAGATCCCTGCTTACCTCTAGTGTACAGTAAAGTGAACATTCTGACACCATATAGAGGGTGTACCAAAATTATGTTACTTGCGGAAATGGAGGGTTCCTGAGGTCAATTCAAGTAACATTATTTTGAGAAACCCTGTATAGCAGCGATAAAAATAGCCTCTCCAGAATACGATAGAATACAGAAGTAAAATTCGCCCCAGGAGTTCACCCGCATTGACTTATTTAATTATATCATCAAAAATAATTTATTTCTGATTATAGAGAAATAAGATTTTTGAATATTCTAACAATTTAAATTACTGTCCCAAATAAAATATGTTTTTAATAATTGATGACGTTCGTCAAATTCGAAATTGTCAAGTTTACTGAAAAAGATATTGTCATTCCGAAACTAGTCTCGAACGCATCTCCGAAACTCGATCAAGCCCAAATTATGCAAATGACTTCATTTCACATAAAAACAATGTTACCGAGAAGGATTTTTTGAAATTGGAATGTTACGACCCAAAATATTGCGAGGAATGTATTGCACTGTTATATAAACAATATAAACATTTACCATTTCTGTCTTTTTTAAAAACGTTTACAAAACCTCCAATAAGAATGAAGAATTTCTTTCCTGACCGAGTCTTTTCTGTACTTCAACCTAAACCAATGCAGTGTATCACAATCAGTGTAGGTTCGAAATACACAGCGTTCGTACTCAAGCACATAATATACAATGCGATTCCATTTCACAAGAAGAACTGCGATAAATACTGTCCAATATAAATCATAGACTTATTTAAACCAATAACGCTACTATGAAAAACCTCAGAAAGAAGTTTATTAATTGCATTAACTCTGCAATGCTATAAATGCTTGAGTTTGCTCGAAAAGATTCGACGCACCTACTTTTTAACTTTGCAGCTTACTTAATAGACAACAACAAGGTTTTGTCCTCGCAAAAGTTGCTACAACTAGACAATCTGCATTATCAATTTCATCGAATGAATGTTCCAACTTGATCATTTTAAACATGGATTTTTATAAATCTAGAGTATTTGATTTAATCGTGTCAGAATAGGTAGCAGCCAGTAAATTGATCAACGAACTCAAGAAAGCAATATCTCTAGTGGCAGTAGGATTTCAATGTAGAAATCAATCCTCTGAAGCTGTATTGCTTGTTATCCAAATATGGATGCAAGTTTTTAATTAATGGAAGGCAACAGCATATAATGACGAGTAAATAAAAATTACCGATCCAGATTTCAATGACTCTTGGTACCATTACTGCACAATTTGATTCATAGATAATATACACGGCTTCGCAGAAACACTTCCGGTCCTGTTCACCCCGAGAAGTAAATATTTCAGACTGTTAACCAAATTCAGGAAAGTTTGGTATGGAAGATCCAAAAGCAATTCTCAAAGCCTTGCTTCAAAAGTACGTCGAAATTCAGATCAATGTAGTCTTACTTTTCTTGTTGGTTACTTCCGCAATAGTCATCTGGATATCTGCTGAACACTGACGTGAATCTTGACATGAAAACTGCATCACTCAACTTCCATGTTGACCCAATCGGTTTTTGTTGACGGCAAAAATTGTAAATCATCAAGCAAGCAAATTCCTGCTTTCTGTATTTCCACTTCAATATTTACTAGGAATCGTGCATTCTTGCTATTTTTCATTATGTGATTAATATTTGTTGCCAGTATACCAAGAATGTATCCACTGCGCGTTACTTTTCTAGTTATGTACACTATTTGAAATTTTGTAACCCTGAATTAATCAGCAATTATTCTGAAATACTTTGGAAATTGAAGTCGATAGTTGTGAAGTTAACTTATCATTCTTTGAAAATGGCTATATTTGCCTGTAATTAATACTTAGGTAAGTATCGTTGTCGTATCCAGCCATAGTTGCCTTCGACTAATGAAACGAACGACTACTGTTACACTGCTTTTCTTCCTCCATATTATAACCATTTTAGGAAAACATTTAGTTATTTCGGGCGCGTAGAGTACAAGAAATGTTCTGCAAACTACCAAGAATGCATAGCTCTGCAGTAATAAAAAATGGAGTATTCTCAATCTGAATGTCCCATTTAATGCAAGAAGACTGAAGAAAATGGCCCCGTATCTCCAAAATCAAATCGATCAATTTTAGATCGCCAGTCCATTACCTCCTCTTTACTGGTATCACTTGGATCGATGCATAAGAACTCTAGCGCGACGTTAGTTTTTTTACATTAAGTCGAGCTCAGCTGTTCGAGTTCGACGCCCGTCCAGGTAGACAACCCGTAGTAAACACTTCAAACAGTCTTTTTTTGCAGCGTCGCAATGTATTTATCACCTTCCAATAATCCCAATATCAAATCCGTTACCTATTTTTCGTTGTTTCCCATGCAGCGCTCTTCGTTAGGTCATTGCCTTCGTGCACTGTAACGAACTTTCAGTGCTGCTTAGTTTTCAATATTCACAACGAAATAAATAGGCCCTCACACCGCGAACGTGGCATTAGTTATCAACTACTGTTACGTAGATACATATAGTTGCGCTAGTATATATAACTCTAAGTTCTCTGCTCTTGCAGTCCAGTGTCTGTATACTTTTGTGCTTGCAGCCTAGCTTCGCTATAATCAATTGCACTTGCAAATTTCGCTACAGCTTTGTAATCATAAATTGATCGCTTGATCGTATAAATTCGTGACCTTCATGATACATCAATAGATTTTATCATTCTATTGTATATTATGCTGCTCTGTACAAATCTTATTGGTTAAAATATATTTAGTGTTATTACACTAGCGTTCTTTACTATAAAGTCCACTATCCAATTCATCGTTCCAACACTACTAGAGTTCCCAACGAAAAGATATATTTGCAACATAAACTCTTATAAGAATAACGAACTAGTAATTTTGAAAATTGTCGAACATTTAACTTATTTTTGCACTTTATGAGCCTTCCTGAGTACTACATATTTCCAAAACTTCATACTCCGGTTACGTAAATACATACAACTGTAAGATGTAGATGGTTCATTCTATTATATATTTCACATAGAACATTATTATGATTCAGATTTTGATAATGCTCTACATTGATGTTTAAACCCACGATTTAAAAAAGTGATGAAAAAAGTGATGTCAATTTTGCAGGTTGTCTTCGCTATAGTAAGCATGAAAGTAGTATAATAATACTTTACTATCCACACTTTAATTATGCATGATTCGTACTCAAGCCGCTCTATGCACTATTCAGATTTGACGAGGAGATGACTATAAACAGTGCGGACACGTTGGTCGCAAAAGTTTTCTCGTGAGCTTTAAACTATACGTTAGTAGGAGTTACCGTCTTCGTTTGAACGGTTCAAACAGATATATGTATAATTTCCTTATAGTACAATACTGTGTATAGTACAAACAGAATTAAGTCTCATTACGAATAATTTCTTTCACGAACCATCACTGAACGCTACATCGGGTCGACACATTCGATGGAAGAAATAAAAAAGCTCGTCTCGATGACCACATTGTGCGACATATGTCCAAAATGATCTATTGGAATCAAAATATACTCCATAAATACTGCAGAATTCATTTGAATTGATAGAATTAAGAATTAACTTTCCTACCTCGAGTATAATGATATAAAAAAATGATCACGTTTTCAGTTAGTATTTATGCATTACTATCCTACAAATGTAAGTTTTATAAATAACGCTAAATATTTATTAATAAAAATAAGATCAAAATAAATAAAACTAATTCAAACAAACACTATATGGTACTTATTGGATTATTTTCTCTCTTTTGAATACTAAGAAGTTTTTCCTTCTAGCATATAAGTTACAAAAACGAATCGACGCCGAGAGTCTCGCCAGAGTACCATTAGATAAACAATGATTTCATGTGTATATAGAACAGAGTGCTCTTTTTCTTTAGGTGACGTTTTTGGTTTCGTCTTTGTGAATAGTCTTCAGTCTCCTGGAGCAATCAGGAGAGTAAAGACGGTCCTTCCTCGTACATCAAACTAATAAACTAAAAGGGATAAGTTTAATTCACTGCGTTTTACTTTTATTTATCTACCCATTTCCAATAGGTTATGGGCCCAGATCACATTGTGTATTAACTGTGTATTTCATTAACAATTTAGTTATTGCAAAAGTGATTTTTTGTTTAGTGTTAAGTTAAAAGGTGTTGAGACTAAGTGACAATGGATAAATCTAAAGACAGAAGAAATATCCAACCGTTCAGTGGTACCAAGTACAATGCATGGAAACATCGAATCAGGAATTTATTGAACGAACTAAATTTGCTAAAAGTGATTGACGAACTACCTCCGGTTCCAGTGACCAGTAAGTGGACAAGAGCTGAGCGAATTGCCAAATGTGTTGTAGTGGATTATTTATCTGACACTTATCTAAGGTATGATACACCTGGTAGTACTGCTAAGACAATTTTGGAAAGTTTCGATGACATTTATGAGAGAAAAAGTGCTGCCACTGAAGTGTCGATTCGTAATAGATTGAGCAGATTGAAAATGAAAAGTGATGCAAAATTGAAAGAACATTTTGAAAATTTTTATGAATTGATAACTGAGCTCGCAGCGGTTGGTGTGTCAGTATCAGAAAGTCAAAAGATTTCGTATTTGCTCGGCAGTCTTCCTAAAATGTATGAAACTGTGGCAACAGTGATTGAGACAATGACCGAAGATGAAATTACTTTGGATTTTGTGAAGACAAGACTTTTAGATCATGAAACAAAAGTGCAGAATGCCAATGAAAATACAAGTGCGAAAGTGTTGCATATTGAAACATAATCTCCTCGAGAAAATAACAGAAATTATTCGCGAAGTTACCGAGGCAGAGGTGGAAATTACAGAGGTGGAAATCGAAGAGGCAGAGGTTCACATTTTCGTACCGGCTTTCATCCACACAGAAATTTCAGAAATTCGTCTCATGGAAAATGTTATCATTGTAGACGAAATGGTCATAAAAAGTTGGACTGTTACCATTTCAAAAGAAATCAAAGATACGAGGGAGAGAAGAACAACGGGCCTCACACAGCCCAGGCGGTACAAACGCAACGCGATGTCAACAGATCAGGTTTCGCCTTTATGACTGGAGAATATCAGAACTATGAAAGTGATAAATTAATGTTTCTTTTGGATTCTGGAGCCTCTGATCATGTGATTAATCGAGACAATGTATTCACAAGTGTAATTGACTTATATCCACCAATAAAAATTATGGTAGCTAAGAATGGAGTTTACAACACCGCAACCAAGAGCGGGACCATCCACTTGACGAGCGATACGGGTTTTCCAATTGTACTCAAAGATGTCCTGTACTGTCCAGATATACCATGCAATTTACTCTCAGTGACAAAAATGCAGAAGGCAGGAATGACTATCACCTTCGACGCAAAAGGAGTACAGATAAGTGAAGATGGTAAAATTCTAATGAAGGGTAAATCCACAAATAATTTCACTGTAATTGAATTTGAATTAGCAAAAGGTGTCAATGTTAGTAATTCTCAAGTATATAATAGTAATCGAAATAATTATGATTTGTGGCATAAGCGATTAGGTCATATGAGTAAAACAAAATTCTTAGAGTTGAAAAATAAACACATGGTTAAAGATATGAGTCATCTCGAAAAAGTAATACCAAGCGACGATTTATGTGAGGCTTGTATAAACGGTAAACAAGCACGGTTACCATTTGAAAAATCAAAGAACAAAATTCATGTAACAAAGCCCTTGTTCATAGTTCACACAGACGTATGCGGTCCAATCACTCCCACGACAATTAACAATAAAAATTATTATGTATCATTTATAGATGAATTTACGCATTATACAGTAACTTATTTAATTACACATAAATCTGAAGTTTTCGGTGTTTTCAAAGACTATGTCGCAAAGAGTGAAGCTCATTTTAATTTAAAAATCGTAAATTTATATTGTGATAACGGTAGAGAATATTTATCAAAAGAGATGAAAGAATATTGCGTTAAGAGAGGTATCAGTTATCACTTGACTGTACCATACACTCCTCAGTTAAATGGCGTTGCAGAGCGAATGAATAGAACAATAACAGAAAGGGCGCGTGCGATGGTAAACTGTGCAGGTTTAGAAAAAGAATTTTGGGGAGAAGCTGTATTAACTGCTACGTATTTAATTAATTTGACTCCAACAAAGGCTTTGAAAATTGATAAGACTCCATTTGAGATGTGGCATAGTAAAAAGCCTAAATTAAAATATTTAAAAATGTTCGGATCGACAGTGTACGTACATAATAAGACTAGAAAGCGTAAATTTGATGAAAAATCCTCGAAAGCGATTTTAGTTGGATTTGAACCCAACGGATATAAAGTTTGGGATGTTGAAAATGAAAAATTTATGACAGTAAGAGATGTCATAGTTGACGAAATAAATTATTTAAAATCTCGACCAGTTTTGAAAGAGGGTAATGAAAAAGGAACCTCTATAAACAAAGATACAGTATTAGAATCAGCTGAATTTAAGATGAGGAAATCTGGTAATGATAAACCAGATGGTTTAAATGATTTGAAATCTGATAATGGTAAATCAGATAGGTTAAAGAAATTTGGTAATGATAAACCAAATAGTTTAAATGATTTGCAATCTGATGATGATGAATTAACTGAGGTTTTAAAAATTAAATCAGATGGTATTAGCGGTAGTAAATCTGTAGATAAAGCAGATGGAAGTGGTCGAAGTCGAGAAAATACAGTTAAAAAGGATAAGAAAATTAGAAGAAGTGAGAGAATAAAACAACGCAGTCCTACATCGTATTACGAACTCATGTGCGCTCAGTCAGTTGTTTATAAAATACCCACTTCGTTTGAAGAAATAAAAACTCGTGATGACAGAGCTCAATGGGAGCAAGCGATTCAAGACGAACTAAATTCTTTAATTACAAATAACACGTGGACACTAGTACCAATGCCAAAAGATAAAAATATTGTTGACTGTAAATGGGTATTCACGACTAAAACCAATGAATTTGGAAATCCACAAAAATATAAAGCACGTCTAGTTGCTCGAGGTTTCAGTCAACAGTATATGGTTGATTACGATGAAACATTTGCGCCTGTTGCTAGAATTTCAAGTTTTCGATTTATTGTAGCTTTTGCAAATCAACATGATTTATTAATTCACCATATGGATGTCAAAACGGCATTCCTAAATGGTACACTAAAAGAAGAAATTTACATGAGGGTCCCAGAGGGTGTAAATAGTAATGGTAATCAGGTTTGCAAATTAAACAAAACCCTATACGGTTTGAAACAGGCGGCTAGACGTTGGTTTGAGACATTTGAAAAGACTTTATTAGACTTAGGATTTAAAAATTCTGCAGGCGATCGTTGTATTTATATTTTAGATAGAGGAAGTATTTGGAAAAATTTTTATGTAGTTTTATATGTCGATGATCTTGTAGTTGCAACTGCAGATATTCAAATAATGCGTAGTTTTAAAGATTATTTGATGAACAAATTTCGAATGACAGATTTAGATGAAATTAGATTATTCTTAGCAATTAGAGTTACTAGAAATAATGGAAAATTGACATTAGATCAAAGCGCATACATAAAGACTGTACTTGATAAGTTTAATATGAGTGATTGTAAGCAAATCAGTGCACCACTTCCAATTAAATTAAACTATGAACTTTTAAATTCTGATGAAAAATGTGATGCACCTTGTAGAAGTTTAATAGGATGTTTAATGTATATTATGTTATGCACTAGACCGGATTTAAGTGCAGCGGTAAATATTTTGAGTCGTTATGCAAACAAAAATAACAAAGAACTTTGGGAAAATTTGAAAATGATACTTCGGTATCTGAAAGGGTCATCTGATATTAAATTGACATATGTTAAAAATGATTATAAAGACTTTTTGAGTGGATACGTTGACTCCGATTGGGGAGGTGGTAGTGGTACAAATCGAAGAAGTACTACAGGTTATGTATTTAAGTTGTATGAAAAATGTACGATCTGTTGGAACACAAAGAAACAATCATCGGTAGCTAGTTCCACAGCAGCAGCCGAATATATGGCTCTGTATGAGGGTGTAAAAGAAGCACTTTGGTTAAAGTCATTAGCAACAAGTATTAATATAATTATATCGGATCCAATTGTGATTTACGAGGATAATACTGGTTGTATGTGCATTGCGAATAATCCTACAAGTCATAAGCGTTCGAAACATATAGATATTAAGTATCATTTTTCACGAGAACAAATTGAAGAAAAAGTAATAATATTGAATTTCATTCCCACAGAAAATCAAATTGCAGATATACTGAGAGTTCAGAGTCGGATTGGGCCTGGAGTGACTCCATTGATATATATATATATATATATATATATATATATATATATATATATATATATTTCTAAAAAAAAAAAAAAAAAAAAAGAAAAAAAAAATAATACTGTATGTACTTGATATGGTCTGATTGGGTTTTCTGGGTTTTCCCAATTCATTGCAACAAATGTTGGACCATTTGTATTTGCCCCAGAAGTAGAGTCAGTGCGAGGAAGGTCAGTCGAAAAATTTAGTTGATAAGATGAACTATAAATATATTACTGATAATTAATGTTAAATTTAGATTTTACACAGTTAATACACATTCATTGAAAGCAGAGTCGATTCATTTTTGAGGAGGCGTATTGGATTATTTTCTCTCTTTTGAATACTCAGAAGTTTTTCCTTCTAGCATATAAGTTACAAAAACGAATCGACGCCGAGAGTCTCGCCAGAGTACCATTAGATAAACAATGATTTCATATGTATATAGAACAGAGTGCTCTTTGTCTTTAGGTGACGTTTTTGGTTTCGTCTTTGTGAATAGTCTTCAGTCTCCTGGAGCAATCAGGAGAGTAAAGACGGTCCTTCCTCGTACATCAAATTAATAAATTAAAAGGGATAAGTTTAATTCACTGCGTTTTACTTTTATTTATCTACCCATTTCCAATAGTACTACAATATAGTATATAGAGTATTTTCCCGAAACTACAGAGATTTAAATTATTGTAATATCATTAAAGAAATTTTTTTCACCAATTTTTAAAATACACCTGTGAGATTTATTATGTATACAACATTATTTAGAATACCAAAATTATGAAATTCTTTTTCGAAAATCATCGGTTGGTGCGAAATTGGTTTAGTCAAGTGTATCGACTGAGCACTGGCCAGAAAAGCATAGGACTACATATTTCCAGACTTGTGGTCGGGAGATTAACCGAATCAATTAAACCAGTTTGTTTCGCACTTATCCGGCTCGAGGGACCAGAATGTGTCGCGGATCCGGCTCGAAGGACCAAAATGTGTATGCGAAGCGAGTCGAGCTTTTTCGACCCGCGATTGCGTTCGCTCGTTAGCGAATTTATGCCGCGGATGAGGATTCTACGGAATGCCTCGTGATCTGGCTCGAGGTATCAATGTTACGGTTGATACTGAGCCGAATTGCAATCTCCCACTGTTCCGTCGGTGGTTACTGCCCGATCGGCCGCGTTGTGGTCGTGAAGATTGACGAAGTGCCCGAATGATTCTGTCCGATTGACTCCGGATGAACGACTCGAACGATTCGAACGACTCCGGATGAACGACTCGAACGATTCGAACGACTCCGTGTGAACTCGAGAGAATGTCCGATTCACTGACTGCCCGAATGCACGACCCCGTATCACCGACTGTAATGTACTCGAGAGCTAGAGCTAGAGCGAGAGAGAGAGAGAGAGCGCGTGTGAGTGTTCGCGCCCCGACTGGTCGCGTTGTTTTATGCAGGTTACCCCCACTTGAGATTCCTGAAGGAACCTCACCTCCACGCCGGGATGCACTGATTGGTTTTTCTCGAATATTACGATTTCCCAATCAGTGTCCTCTAAACATTTTGTCACCACCCTCTCGTATCGTCCTACACGGGCCTTGTCTAGGAGAGGCGGGTGTCGCGTAGTTGCGTGGTCGGGAGGTCCCCTGGGGCCTGAGATATCATCCCAGCGACGGTTGGGACTAAACTTTCCCAAGACCCGTTAAAATTCTTAAGTTTTATGACGGGGTTGTTTTCCGGGCCTTTCGGGTTTACGACGCCTCGCGGTCATTAAGAAGACGGAAGACACTGCACAGATGATCGGCAGATGGAAAAAAGGTTTCCGTCTCTTTAGATGAACCTCGCTTGTCCGCGCCATAAACCTTCGCGAAAGCGGTCTACGGGAGGTCCTACGGAACGGAACAAGTTTATTACAAAAGATAAAAGGTAACATTTTCTATTATTCCAAACATGACTAGACATATAAGTCAACATAATAAAAAACAGGGAGAATGTGAATGTGATTGTTATTATTGGGTATGGGCCTTGAGAAATGAAAGAAAGTGAGGAGAGTTCGTCGGAGCGTGTGCAGTTTCAAATGTTATTCTTTTGATTAGAATACGTAATTTCTGTTCACAATTTCGTTACTGTGAAAAATCATATCTTGCGGTTCTTCTTGAAGTTCTTTCGTTTCTTCATTTACGTTTCTTCTTTCTTCCTCCTGAGAGCCTAATAAAAATTGTGTGACATGTATCGGGGTGCATCGTTCTCCTATAACCGTACTTATAATGTCTAGTTAATCATGTTCAAGCTTTCTCGTGTCTGATTGAATGGAATGAGCATTTTTATATAATAATCCTTCCATTCCGAAAAGCGATGAAACGTATAAGAGAGCCTTAGAAATAGTAAGGAATTTAAAATTAGTTAATGACAGTATAAGACGAGGCTTGAAGTTTATCACGGAATGTAATAGCTTATTATATATAACGAAAAATGAATATAATAAACAATTTATTTTACAAGTATTAGAAGATTATCGGTGACGTCATCCAGATGCCAGCAAATCAATCTGAATAAAAGCCGTATATTGACCAGTATGTAACATTTTATAAGATATTTCAATTAATTTTATTATAACGTATAATTTTAAATTAAGTCACGATAATATTATATACATGTAAGATTACATTTTCATTATAAAAAATATTTAGTACCGCCTCTAAAACAGTGGTACACATTTATATTAAAATTAACGTACATAATAGAAATTTCAAATCTTTGAACCCGATGCGACACGAGTTACCATTATCCAGTCGCTTTGAAATTTTACGTACATTATTTTTTCACCCTCAGAAATCATTTTTGTTGTTACATAGCATATTATAAACAAAAAAAATCAATCATAAAAAATGTTTACCTTGAATGAATATCTAATAAGAAAATACGTACAACTCTAAAAATCCTCCACGGTATGATACTTCTTAAAACATTCCGGCAGAAGCTACTTTACCTTTCGCGCATTCTCACTTCGTTTCGCTTCGAATTTTATGTTTATGTATGAGCTTGGAGTCGAAGAGGTGTTTCAACTGATCTAGATTTTCCACGCATTTTGTAGTCCGGTAATTCGACAATTTGTAAAATTGCTTCTGCTATATTTATACCGTAATCAACATAAGTCTCCCTTTTTCAACTGTGAATAGCTTTATGCATAATGTAGGTATTGAACAGAGCCATATCTGACATGCAAAAGAAAAGTTTTCGGTATCCTTCGATGACTTTTTTCATGATTCGGAAACAGGCAAACAACTGATCTTGATGATCAACTGCACCCATAACCTTGTTATATTCCAGGATACATTTAGGCTTCATTACTTTCTGTAATTCTTTGTTTGATTACTCGACCATCTCTGCAGTTTCGTGTTTCATTGATATCATATACACGTCGCGCTTGTCCTTCCACCTCACAGCTATCAAATTATTGCAACATCTTCATATACATTCGCCTTTCTTCAAAATATGCTTTTGATTGGCGTTTGGCATATTTTTCCTGTTCTTGCGCACTGTCTCGATTACGTTTGCCTTTTTCTGGTGTAATTTTTAAAAACAGATTTGGCGAAGAGTACCAGTTATCCAGAGACAAAGTATATTCCTTGTTTATTATAAATTTTGACAGCTCTATCACAACGTTCTCTAACGCACTATCATTTCGATCATGGCGTTTGGCGCAGGGCGCTGAACACAGGCAGAAAGGCGGGTAGGATACGGCTTGCCGGGTCCTATTCTGCTGATTCCTAAGTGCTAGGCGTTGTAGAGTAGCGACTACACGATCCCGAAGCGCTAGCCGACCAGTGCTGGAGATGCGGTGTCTCCAAACATGGTAGTAGCTTTGCTACGACAGGTCCTACCAGTCGGCCTTCTAAATACTGGTACCTCGGGTGTCGGCGTGCCCACGAGGCCCCGGCCATCTGGCCCGGGATCCCTCGGGCCGGCAGTGGGTAGGTCCATCGAGGGGGCAGTGGTAAACGGCTAAAGTTGGCCAGAGGCTCCTTCCCTTCCTCTCCTTACCTCTTCCCTCCTTCCTCGTTCTATCCCCCCCCCCCTAACTTGTTAGGGGCCTCGACGGGTGAGCTGCGGTATTCAGCTCGGGAACCGACCTGCTGAGCCGGTAGAGCATAGAAAGGGCTCGGCACCACCAGTTGTCTGCTGACGAGAGTCCGCGTCCTCGTAGTAACTGGTAGCTCCTGCATGGCTTGGCATGTGGGAGCGCGCTTATTGAGCGTATCTCAATTCCGCGCCCATGGGGGCCGTGTGGATAAGCCTTTGGGCAGGTACTGCACGTAAAATCACTAGAGATTCTATCATTTCGATCAATTTTGTACTGGCCAGTATATATTTTAAATCCGTGACAGAAACCGGTACTTGCCTCGTACAATTTGTAAATTTTTAATACAAATCAGGCTCTTTTGGATGGATTGAATTGTTTGTACGCTAAACGCTCTTTATATTTCATTAAGGATTCGTCTATACTGACATATTCATTGGGTGTGTAAATTTCTTTAAATTTTTCATTCCAAAGGTTGATGATAGCTTTTATCTTTAGAAGTCGGTGATTACTATCAGCAGTTTCATTATCAGAGAAATGTAAAAATCTCGAAATTTGCCGAAATCTCTTAAAAGGCAACGTTTGTCTAAATATTGGCGTTTCTACTACAGCTCTTCTAGTTCAATACAGTTAAATATTTGATTTTTTTCACTTGACCTATCAAAATTCACAGTGCATAATGGGCCTTTATTTCATCTAAGATAACAGAATACCAAGTGTCGTCCACATGCCGTCTTTTCGCTCGTCGTGAATTGTCTGATGTGCGAAGCGATTTGTTTTCATGGTCAGCATTTCCCGAAACTTGTTATCAAATGTAATAAAAAATAGGTCTAACATTGTTGGATTCTCGCTTAAATTATTTAAAATAGACGCTTTTATTCCATGATGTTCAGAATACTTCCAAACTATTGGTGTGTTTTTTACTTTCTGGCAAATCCATGATTGCCGTACCTTTCTCTTCACTACTCCCAACTATAATCATACGCCTTACACGCTTTGTGATTGGCGCAAACACGTTACTATCACTGGATTCGTATTTTGCATTTTGTAGGGATTTCTTAAATTTTAATAACTAAACTGCTTTGTAACAACAATTATAAGAATCGCGACTAACTCTCGTTCGCGAGCCTGGCTCGTGATATTCATTTTTGATAAGCGATGGTAATATACAACGAATTTGTACAAGAAAACTGTTGTGGAAAAGACCAAGAATCTTTTTTTCAGGTTTAACGTCGCATCGACCTTCATGTCATTAGCGACGGTTTATTGTCCTGTTTCTTGTTTTTATTTCTTGGTAGATGTTGGTTTCCTTTAGGAATTTTACGACGGGTAGTATCTTGTATTTTTGTCTTGATATTTCGTATTTTCTGCATTCGAAAAGGACGTGGTTGGTCGACATAGTTTGGTTGCACGTGTTGCAAAAGGGTGGTTCTGTTCGTTTGATTAATCTTTTTTTAATGTTATTGGAGCAGAGATCTTGAAATTCAAGTCGCTAATTTTATTGGGTTGATATGACTTTCTTCTGATGTTATAGATAGCGGTCTCTTATTCTCCGTTTTGTTTGTGTTGGATTCTTCTGTCTCTATTTCCATTGTATTTGTCCTGCCTTCTTGATATTCGACAATACGTAGACCGATATGAATATATCATTGATGATTGATACGTTAATGCGGGGGGAGGGGATTTATATTCGGATCGGTTTGGGAACCGTTTTCGTTCGTGTTTGTATTGTTAGGACATTGCTTATAGCTTGATTGATTACAATTGAAGCAGATCTGTTTCTCTGAAGTGGTGAATATTCAGAGACTTGTTATAAACAAGTTTGTAGACTTGTATTCTTCTGAAACTTAATATGTTTGCAAAATCTGGGTCTGTGATTACTGCTTTTAAGTACAGTGACTCGCATTAATATTCGGACACGATATTATTATAAAAATTATTACTCCCTTTTATTATTTATGATAGTATTATTGAATCAATAGTTTTCTCATATAATAAAGCACTTCTTATAGTTAGTAGAAACATAAATTTTTTGTTTATTTATTGCGCATATTCTTTTGTATAATAAGCAAATCTGTTTGTCAGTAGAGGCACAAATTCTGTGTAGGGTATCGTCAAAATTAATTAAGAATGTGCTTGGAAATTTGTTCAGGACGTCGATATCGACGTATACTTGACGTCTGAAGCTGCACAAATTCAGGGTCAGATATCTCTGCTCTGGTCGGTTATTCTTGAGCAGAGTTTGATGTTATTGGTTCTAAATGCATCTTCAATTACTGAATTTGGGATGATCGATGCTACATTTGACAGCTCGATACGTTGGGTCGGCGAAATCATAGGACGGATTTCAATATTTGTGTTGCTGATGGTAATTGATTTAAATATTGCTGTTATGTTGCTGACAGTTTCTTTGTTATCTAGGTATGTGCATACCCTACCGTTTGAAATTCTCGATATGTATTTGATAGATCTGGGGCCTATTATCTTTCCTATGGCTAATGCATAGTCCCTGACGGTAATACCATCTACAGCATGCAGTATTATGGCTTGGTCCTTGGTTGAGGCGTATTCTCGTTTGGCATTTTCGTAGGAGGTGACTGACATAGTTTTGTTGTTGGCTCGGTTTCTTGAACTATTGGGGAGTTGGGAAGGATTCCTGTAGTCAGGATCTCATCCCAGATCTGGTCGCTCTACATTTGTATCATGATACTGTAGGAAATGAATCGGCAAATTTATTATTCTGAGTCGAAGTTTTAAATTGTTTATTTCACAAAGGCTCGGCTCGAATAAACATCGTAATGTATTAAACAATCTTCTTATCGATCGCATCTCACAGCTAACACGATTCATTCTACAGTTCGGCCAATCCTGAACTGTAGAATGACCATCCATGGTCACCAAAGAATCACAACTTTATTTCCAAGAGTTAGATCTTAAAAAATATACAATTCATATTACACAAAACGTAAATAAGAAATAATAAAAATAAGTCTTACGGAATGCAACAAATACGCATACAAACACACACAAACTTAAACTTATTCACAATGCGGTATCGTTTTAGTTTTCGAACAATCTGACACAATGCTTCATTTCAAACTCTGTCAAATTTCGAATCACTTCTTCAGATCTTGTCGATCTACAAGCAAACAGTCTAACGAATTTGGTATAAACCCATCCACTACTGCCAAAACATATATAAAACCTTTTCCACACTTCTCCGTAATGATCCACATGAATTGTCTGAAATGGTAGGTCACCTTTAGGTAAACTATGCAAAAACCTCTCCTGTCTACCACTAATTAGCTAAAATTCAATACATTTCAAACAATTGTTAATATATTGTTTAATCTTTTGTCGCATTTCCGGAAACCAGTATATTTGTCTTATGTCATCGATGACTTTGTCAATACCTACATGCCCCAAATTGTCATGAGCCTAATAATTTATATATACTTATATATTATTTAATTTATATATATTTATATATATTTATATAATTGTCATTAGCCTAATAATATTATTTTCTAAACACGCGGGTACGTAAAATAACAATTTATCATTATTAATTTTTCTATTTTCCTATAAACTAACCGTCCCTTAATTCATAATGTTTTTCCTCGCTTGTTTCCAATCTATTTCTTAATCCACGAATCGTATGGTCTTGATATTGTTTAATTGACAATGTCTCTTCTAAAGTATTAGGTACCAATACTGCGTCAAGATATCTTAGCTCGCGACTCATTTGAGTCACTCGAGCGTCCCGGTGAAATGTCGGGTCGCACATTGTTGCTTTTAATCCTGAGCTCCTTAAACCGGTGGTACACGCAAACGTTCTTGAGTAATATCCTACCACTAAGCTTGTTCGACCACGGACCGTAAGTCCACAATGTTGAATCCTTCGGCGATGATGTATCGTGCACGTGATTTCTTCTGCATCCCTGCCTCGATGATGAAATGCTTTCTGACAATGAATATGGGTTTGAGATTTTTCGGGCATTTCTTGCATAATCTTCATTTCGTCGACTCCTGCGTTGCGCATCATTTTTGTTCCTACAGCTTGTTTACTTCTGAAAAAATACAAACATGCAAAATATATAAACATGTGCTAGAAAAGAACTATGTATTGCGTAGCAGTTTTTAAAAAATTCGGATCTATCAGGGACGGTGGTGGATTGTTGTTATACTAATTGACCGCGAACTAATTCGTAGCACACGATCCATTTTTTTATTCGATTGGATTTCACACCTCGTACCCAATTCATAATCGATTCGATTTCATCAAAATTCAATTCATGGCCGATATAGGTGTACTCTATTATTATCACTTTTCTTTTACTCATTATATCATTACCAAGTGTATTCAGAGTTAATAGTACATATATTTATTAAAAGGACAACCAATAGTAGTAGTAGTAGTAATAGTTGTAATCTAAAATTGTTGAAAAAGTAACTGTAGTCTCGAACAAAAATTAATTTATAGTTTACTTGGGACTGAAGTGCGAAATTATCAGATTTCATTGCGCTGGTGTCTTAAGCGCGCACAGGCGGTAATATAAACTGTAACTTATAAATACACACCGCGATACACACATTATCGCCGGTGGTCGCTCAGTCGTTCGTGCATAACGTACATATATCTTCTTTAAAATAAAAATTATAATAAAAGTTTTAGTAAAACTTTGTACAGTTTACTTTGTACGTTGTACAGTTTATTTGATAAATAATCCAAGCCATAATCCCAATAAAAATAAATAATTAAATAATGAATTTTTAAAAACAAAGTTACAATTTTCTTCCTCTGTCATAATTCTTCGTCATCCTCATTATACAATAAATAATCATCTTTTCAAAAAATTTGTGTTTCCTCCTCTAACATAACCCTGCTTCATCCCTTCCATGTGTTATTCATTTCTGTTCGGGGCTGGAACTATCCCAGAATGGGAGACTGTTAGTCGGAATGGTTGAACCTAAATAAACGATTAAATACATGTAAACACGTCGAGTCTTTATTACAGAATCGCAGACGCGATCAACAAATAAATGGTTTTAAGTATATACTTGATGAGAAAAATTCTCGGTCTACGTGGATGGCACAAGATGGAAAAAAACAATTGGTCCCAAATGGTAGTCGCTACTTTAGCATAAACGAAGTACATATAGGGGAGGGGGAGGATACTGGCCTAATTATTGGCACACGTGTATTGTGCTGTGATCAGCGAATTATGCCTCGTATTTGCATGTTACTTGCGCGGTTTTATTCAGTAATTTACGTATATTAGCCGTGGCGTAATAATACAGAGCTAATAAGTAAGGTAAGAAATTTATTATGCTTGATTACCAATGAACGACTGTTTTATTACTCTTTTATACCTTTTGTCATTGTGGCGTACGTGATCGAATGCATGTACAATTATAACGGCGTACATGATAGCGCAGGTAAAAGGGATCGGATGTCCGAAAGATAGGCTGATCGAATGCGTCTCAGGTGGTCTCGCCTGGCACTCTACCCGAACGAATTTTCCTGCGTCATGAATCGAATTCCCGAATATCATGCATTATGTCGGGTGGTCTGCCTAGGAGCCTGTAAAATCCCGGAGTTGGCCTCATTTTCCAGCTTAACCACCGGTCAAAACGGGAACAACGTCAAAGCATTTTTGTTTCATATTTAAAGTGCCTTATCATTTCGTCCACACAAAATTTCACTTTTTTGCATAAATAACAAATGAATCGAACGATTTATTTCATTTCTTCATGTATTACGTCAAAAATACTACCATATTGTGACGTGTATTCATTTTCCATGTATATGAACAAATAGGTGTTCATCCTCAGAAATATTGAGGTTCCTTATCATTTTGTCCGCCAGAGTATTTGTAGGATTGGGATGGGCGTATTCGAAGTATAACTTTAATGACGAAATAATTTAATAAAAATGTAAAAATGTAAAGATATAAAAATGGTACAATGGTCATGTGTACATTCACGATCGAAACTGATACATATCTGCGGTGTCTCCGCGATCTTCTTTTATTTCTTCCTGGACACGTTCCTGGAATGCTGGAGAATGATCGCGACGTTCTGTTTCTTTCGGTTCAATATTTCCGAAGCTCTCGATCCTCCGGGATGCTTCGTTGCAGCATCGGTATCGCCGGTCTCGTTAGCCAATATCAGCCGATTACGATGCATCTGAAACAATAGTGTAAGAATGCCCGTAAGGATGCCAAATGAAAGGTAACGTAACGACCTTTGAGGTCCATTTATACAAACGTCACCGCGGGTACATCGTAAAACTCACACCAACAGATCAGTACGGTCCACAGACATGGCCTCGCCGTAAGACGGCCGGGCTGACGGAAAAGTGTTGTTCTGAACTACATCTGTTCGTTACCAGACCGGATGACGAGGTCCTAACCTCGCTATTAAACTAAAAGAAGAATGGATTCTACTCAGCTACATCGGAAGCTAGGCTAATCCTCTCGACTTGTTTTTATAGTTGTTGACAATCGACGACTATAATTCCGTATCGGTACACGGCTGGCGACGTTTTCATCAGCGAAGTTTGCTGTACACGTGAAAATAGTAAAAGAATAAAGTCATTTCCAGGCTTATAAACATCAGGGAAGATATTTCTCACCTAAATATTAGATATTTCTCACATCTGAAAGCGGACAGTTCGAATGGATATTTGATCGCCGACCGTGTGTCGCTGCAAGGCATTCCTGTTTCTTATAAGTTTCTTGATAAACTATTTTTCGCTTGTAGACATTTAAATTACAGACAGGCTGTGGATATTATTTCTCACAAACCAGGTATGTATTGTGAAAGGGATGACTGATATGCTATTTTTGAATGTATTACTTTACGAATGGAATGGAGCCGTTCTTCATTGAATAAGAATTTCATTGGCAGAAGTTGACGTTCCCATTACGACAGTTCTAGGTACTAAGTATATTTTTACAATAGCAGTTAATGGTTGCTGTATCATATGATTCTAGGTAACTCATATTTAACAGACAGTTATTTTTATATTTTTAGGTCAATAACTCGCAGGGTACCTTATCACTTTAACAGCTATCCTAACAGCTACCTGCGATGAATGCTCAGTCAAGTGTTTTAGTGCATTGTATAATAATTAAATGTAGAGCTCGAAATGTCGACTAAAAACGCCAATGCCGCGACATTTTGAAGTCGGAAACGATTGTCCTCGTTACTGCAACATGGCTACTTTGGGGTACTGCCGATCTTACGATAATTTCTTATGTTTATTCTCAATTGATCTAATATATTCAAGATATATAACAGAATGCTTCAGGAAACATAGTGTCACAGAACGAAAACCATTTTATTTGACTAGTTCCCTTCACCTGTAATTTTCACAACCGAATCAGAAGTTTAACATCCTAAGATTTATGAAATGCGGAAACTAGCTTCTTAAATTTCTAATAATGGTTTGACGTCATTTTGCCCTATGAATCAGGTTGCAAATAAAGACGAAAAAGATACAAAAATCATGCTTTCCAAAACAAAAGAATAAACTATTATATCTATAAAACTCGACAAAATTACAGAAAAATAATAAATAATCCACTGCCTAGATACATTTACGTCTTGTTTTAAGTTTTCATGTCTTTTTTTATGTGTGCGTTGTGATTACAGAGCCCTCTTATGACAAACTGCGTATTGCATTTAACGTTAATTTCTTGGTCTGTGAAATGTATGGACACTGCACGTAATTTTCTTTCCTTTTTTAAAATAATATTGCAAGTACTGAAACATGTATAATAAGTTATGATACCTAAAGCTCATACAATTTTCGAAGTTTAGTATTTACCTAGAACTGATTACATCAAATTAGATCTAATTAGATCAGTGCACAGAAATCGACACACGGTAACTAGATGAGTGATCAGAAATTGGCACATGGTAATTAGAAAAGGCTCAGTTACTGGCACATAGTAATTAACTTTTCATTTTTTAAGAGCGCAGTAATTCGATCGAAAACTGATTTTTATATTAGATTTTGTTAATTATTTTGTGTTCTTTATATATTTCGGTTATCATAAAATTTGTATTTATATTATATAATAGACATCAATGTTAGAGGTGTGCGAGTACGGATCAGGACGGGATCTTGAAACTTTCAAGTTTTCCGAAAATGTTTAGGACTTCTTAAAATACTTCAGATTACATCTTTTTTTTAATACGGTCCTAGTTAAAAATTTTTGATTTCCATTGTTGCAGTTTATTTTGCAAAATTTTATATTTTTTAACAAACCAGAAAAGTAAGATATGTATAGTTTGATTTAAAATTCTCTACGTATGACAGTATGTAATAGCTTGGTTCTCTCGATTGCAACGATATTTCCAATTGTTGAAAACATCTTTTCGCTAGTCAATTTTGTACTAGGTACGGCGATGTGTCGTTTTGTAATAATTGGTAGCATAGGAAATCGAATGTTTTCAGGAATCTTGAATATTGTCGTCCCGATCTCGTCCCGACCCGATACACATCTTCTCATCCCGTTCCAAGCATCGGGTTTCGGGAAATCTCGAGTTCACGCACACCACTAATCAACATATATTTTAAATATTTTAAGAATTGCGATAAGGGTTAAGAAAACCATTTAATTTGTCGAAAACTTAGGACGACACTTTAATGAACACTGTTGCGCACGGCACGAAATAACCGCCGGAAGTCGTGAGGAGACGACAACGATTTATTTGTTGGACTCCGCAGTCCTCGTTTACAATTCTTAGAGCACGAATTTGTTACGAAGTGAAGCACGGCTTCACTGAGACTATGAAATGGAAGCACGGCTTCGTATGGGCGCATGGGCGCTGAATAATACTGGTCTATAAGCGATAACGTTGTCTACCAAAAATCCCCCGTTATCAAATTTGCGGCAGTATATATAGACACCTGGCCGATGTTCAAGGAGAAGCATCGTCAGGCGTCGAAGGCCGGGTCATTGCCTCCTAAGGCAAAACGCCGCGTGTTTACAATGGCCGAGGCGAGCGTCTGACGGTCGGGCCAACGCACGTCGATCGTGTTATTGTCTTGCCGCCTCGCCGTTTATTCGACAAAAACGGCGAGACGGCGTACATCGAATGTCGAACGTGCGTTGACCCGCGGTCCGCGATTCGGCCGGAACAAACACAGTAAATAACCCACTTACCCTAGTAAATAAATATAGAAAAGAAAGAATATTGCACCGAGTGGCAGACCAAAAAAATTAACAGTACAAAAACATGAAATTCTTAGGATTATTAAAAAGAAGCCAGATATAAGTGCGTCTGAGATTGTATCAAAAGTCCAGGAACGAAATAAAAATCAAATGCATACAAGAACGATTCAGATTACATTGGGCAGGATTTAAAAGCAAAATTGTGAGGAAGCAACCGTACATCAGTGAAGTGAATAAAACAAAGAGAGTGGAATTTGCGAAGCAAATCTCTCTCTGAGTCGGAGAATTAGTGTTTATAGACGAAATAATGGGTAAACACTTGAATTTTGACATATGAAAGGAAAATTAGCAAAAAAGTGCGGGTTAATTAGGAATGGGAATGACATACTATTTTTAATGGGATAACGATTCGAAACTTGCGGCTGATATGGTACGTCAATGACTTTTATGTAATACTATATGACTCCTATCGAGTGATCCATCCATGTAAATCGGGGATTGAAATTATCGAGCATGCAGCATTGTTAGTAGACGTAGCCTCGCGCTACACTTGCGTCTACTTGAACATACTCGAACGACAGTGCTCGACAAGACATTCTGCAAGTCAGACGTTTGTTTCATGTCACCACACTCCTATATATGTATTTGTTGTTTGTAAGGAATTTATATGTTACGACCAACCTGTTCACGAAAAAGGCTACGCAAGGAGTGAGGACAAGCGACGCATGTGCGAGAGTCCCGCACAGCGACGTGGCGCGTCTAGCGGGTGAAAAAGTTATAATGTTCAAAATTATAACGTTCACGCGGTGGACGCGCCACACCGCTGTGCGGGACTCTCTTTCTTCGTCACGACCTTTACAGCGTAATTGTATAGCTTTGGAAGTTGAGTTGAGAAAGTTGAGGAACCAACCTACAGTGGATTTTCCTTAGTTGGAAAAGTACTTGAGCGATTTATGGAATGCTCTTTAGAAATTGCGGTCTTTTGCGGACAATTCATCAAATCCTTATCGGTTAAGGATAAGGATCTGGCGAACATTTGAATTTCTCAAGGAATTATAATTACAAAGTAATTCAATTATAATGTAATTCGAAATTGAGATCGCCATTTAATTAAAATAGAAGGTGATTTGTAATTCAATAGGAGTATAATTACAAAATACTAAGTATTTCAATTACATTAATTACGAATTACAATGTACTTAATAAATAAATTAAAATATTATTAATAACTACGACGTAATTATTATTTATTGGACACGGTATACCGCATGAATAATAAATACTTAACAATTAAATGATAATTAATAAGTAACAATTGAAATCGTATTCGTAATTAATAAACAAATTTTATTATTTCAAATAATTTGTTTAAATCTATATAAATAATAAGTAATAATTTTTCTCTTTCATTTAAACTTTCAAACAACAAATAATTATACATACATATATATTATATTGTATTTCAATTACACTCGT
Organism: Megalopta genalis; assembly: GCF_051020955.1. Lineage (NCBI taxonomy): Eukaryota > Metazoa > Arthropoda > Insecta > Hymenoptera > Halictidae > Megalopta > Megalopta genalis. Next base: position 6,386,002 of record NC_135022.1, read on the forward strand.
GATTAAAATAATTCGTAATTGAATCAACATTCTAAATACATTCGAGAGGCCAATCATTCCCACGTTATCGCGACTGTGAACACTCTCCACTCATACAGGATTGTATACGCCTATCTTGAAATGTGATTGGTTTCTTGAAAATTCGTTCAATTCCTTCTTGAGTGGTACCACTTATTACGTTTGCATAGGTCATTTTGCTTAGAACACGTAATTTTTGTTTGTATAAGTGCATGGTAGTTCTAGGTAGTTTTTCACTTACTACTGAGGGGGGTTGGGGGCTCCCCTTGACATGCCGAAAAAATTCAAAGTCGGACGAGTCACATGGATCGTAATCTAATCCGGGTTTGAATATGGGACAACAGGTACAAAATACATAATGCAAAGATGAAACATCCTTCTTTTTGTTTATTTTTAAATAAAATTTGCGTAAATGTGTTTGTAAGATTTTTCTGAATAAAATAAGAACAAACAAATTCTTTACCATAAATTATAATCAAGTAAGTATTAATATGAAAAGTATATTTATATTTTTTATAAAATTTGCAATTTTATAAGATATAATCTTACAAAAATTATATTGTATTTGATCTTAATTTAATCACAAAAACCTCACAATTACAGTGAGAAAAATCTTACAATTACCGTTAAGAAAAAATAAGAAATAAAAAAGTGTCGCATTGCATTATAATGCTATCCATCCTTTATTTGCTGTCTACTTTTGTGTTTGTCGAAGTTGTATTAATATTTTTATTAATAATAAGGTAAAATAACTGGAAAATGATTAAATTAATAGATTAATCATAAACACGTCATTCGGCGCAAACCGAGCCGCATTAGAGAGCAAACGAAAAATACGTCGACGTAGTATGCAGTGATTTAACCTAAAAATTTTTAACTTCTTAACAACAGATTGCTCACCTCAAAATATGTAATTAAATATAATTACTTAAAACAGTTTCAAAGTTTTGTTCATATTTACCAACTGATGAACAATGGCATTTTAAAATTTTTAAAAAGATTTGATCCATTTTGTATAACAGGCCACATGTTAGAGAATTTTTTCAGATTTTTCGATCGTAAAATGTGATCACAAAAAATAGAGAACGTAAAAACAAAACGGAAAGTTGCAAATTTTTCGGAAATGACACATCTTGTCTTCGCCATTTTAATTCTATCGGAGGATATTGCCAAAAGCAGCAATCTCTGATGTTGTCAGCAATCTCTGCCAGATTTTTTGTGGGGGTGAAACAATGTTATAAAAAATAAAAACCAAACTTTCGACATTTTCTCCATACTTAACTTGGTTAAGTATAATATTGTCCACTTAATAAGTATATTATGCAGTATTAAACGGTTTTACATTTAAAGAAACGATTACTTAACTAGGAACACGAAATTCAAGATATGAAACTATGATATGCGTGATATACAAAATCTTCGTTATGATTACAACGTCGTTGGTTGATGGAGCGAGCGAGATACGAGTCTTTTGAACGTTGTGCGAGCGCCGATGAGGCTAATTTTTTTTCATAAGTATTGCTCTTTCTCGATTTTTTTCAAAATTAAGTTCTTAATGTTTTAAATATATTTCGGATAAAGATATAGGCAAAAGTAATTTTTGAGCATTTTTTATTCCATCGTTTACCCGAATGTATATACTTCTTATTACAGTTTTATTTCACATTCTTTATATTAAATAGATACACGTGACTCCCATTAATATTCGGACACGATATTATTAGAAAAATTATTGCTCCCTTTTATTGTTTATGGCAGTATTATTGAATCGTTTTCTCATATAATAAAGCACTTCTTAAAGTAAGTAGAAAAATAAATTTTGTTTAGTTATTGCACATGTTCTTTTGTATAATAAGCGATAAACAAGATTGTGACAAAATTTAACGTCGCAAAAATATTCGGACACAACATTTTAGATGCCAGAGTAAAATATTGTATTACATTGACGACGCCGCTAACACATATTGTATATAAATAAATAAAAATTCGTTGTAAGAACTCGGTACCACAGAAATTATTGGTGATATCAGACGCTTTACTTGTGAAAATGGGATGAAAAGGAAGAAATACGTCTTTTGAAATCCGACAATTGGTTATTTATCACAAGGGAATGGGATCTTTTAACAATAAAGCAAAATTAATGGAAACAATCACGAAAATATGGTCAGAAATTCCGACTGAGTTTTGTGTTCGATTAATTGAATTTATGCCACACAGATGCAATGCAGTCCTCAAATCCAAGGGTTATCCAACATCTTATTAGACTGTTATGAAAACTACAGTCAATGATACATCGCTGTTTTTCATTAAAAGTGATTATATAACTTAAGCGGCGTATGTTTCTACGCATTCGTAGGTACCGAACAATTCTATCAGAAGCTTATACTATTTCTTTCGTCCTTTCCTAATTCAATGGGATCTCGATGTTGCGAGCCATCCTTGTCCTGCTCGCCTCTAGCGTACACATGTTCGTATCTATTGTCTCGAGTCGTCTGTAAGTCATTCCTCTGACGGCTTGATTCTTCTCGTCGGAGACCCTAAATGAGAAAGCCACTTGAAGGTGCCATAAAATAGTATTCCCTGCAATTGCTGTCAAGGACGGCAGGACTGTCCTGAAACTATGCTTACCGTAAACGAGAATTTCGAAGCATTGCACAGCATATGGTGTATCTCGACGTATTTCGTTTCTTTTTTATGAAACCATTTCTAAATAAACCATAGACCTTTCCTAATATATTAAAGAATTTTGTCAGCTTCTTCTTTGTTGAAAATTGTGGTTCAAAATAATGAGGAAGAAAAATAATTGATATGTTTCTTTTTCGCAGGAATAGAGAAAAGACTGTTCCTCAATACATAATCTATTGCAATCAGTGTTTTAAATTTTTCAGATTTTCTGGTAGGGTTTGATCGTATATTTATTAGTCTACTTGGACTAAATGATATTAACGAAACTAAGGGAATCGTGAAAATAATATAAAATTTCGAGTTACTGCAGTAGCTGTGTGTGTGTGTGTGTGTGCAATGTAACTTAAGTTATAATTTTTTCCATAATTTAAATATTTAATCTTTTTAACTTACTTCTAATAAACGAATTTTATTATGTCTGACGGTGCATTATTTTTTAATACAATATTAATCGATCTCGTAGTAATATGACTGAAACTTTTGGATCGATTAAATATATGTACTACTCGATTAAAAACATCTTTTTTTTTTTTTTTTTTTTTTAACGTGGGGGAAATCTGCAGGTCAGACACCCCCGCTCCGCCCGAAGGGCGGAGGGGGGGTAGTGCGGGGTTCGACCCGCTAAAACCCCCACGGCGGCCTAGGGCGCTGGCGATTAACGGGGGAGCCACGGGAACTCTTCAAGAACACGACCGCAGCTCCCCCTCGCCTGGCCGGCCACCAGGATGGAGCGGTGGCCGGCCGCGTCCCGGGGGGAGATTAATCCTCCCCCCCATGAATCATCTTGATTCGGCGGTGCGGGGGACCGCACCCCACACCGCCTCTTCACGACGGCCGCACCAGCGGCCGTCGGGGGCGACGGTTTTGTCGCCCCCACTTTAAAATAGGGCATCCTCGGTTGGCGGGCGGCGGGCAATTAAACCGGCATGGTCCGATACACCCGCCGCCCGCCTAGTATCAGCTACTCGGGGGGGGGGGGCTCTAGGCGTGGGCGCACAGGCCGCACCCCCCGCTCACGGCGACCCCGCTCGGCAGCCTCCTCGATTAAAAAAAAAAAAAAAAAAAAAACATCTAGCATTTAACATTTTCAACTATTTCATCATAAATACTGTACGATATTTTTGCAGTATAATTTATGCTGAAATTCATTTGCATCTTGTAATTGCGAAACAAATGACAACCTAGCAGAGTTGTACATTATTTAGATAATAAATTATAGAAACGTTACGAAGAAAAGATATTTCTTCATCTTTATGCAATATTGTGGAGGGTCCTAATAAAATAAGTATCTTTATTCGATGTGTTTGAAATAAATAATTTTATTAGTCGAGAATTTGTCCGACAAATAAAAATACCACTTAATTATCAACACGTAACTACATTGTTCCAGAACAAAAACAAATCAATATTCATAGAATCGTTTTTCAAATAAAGATAGGAAAGTGTCGAATATGTGGATGCTTGGTCTCAAGTTTCCGATTATGCTCTCTAGTTTTCATTTCGGGGTAATACAGTATCTAACAAAAAGATAACATACTTTAAAACTAATGTAATTTTTATTTATGTAACATTACAACTAAAATACTGTTTCTATATAAATTTGCAAAATACCACTATAAACATACACAAATGAAATAAAATTGCATTTCGCAAGTGTAAACAATTTTATTTAAAAAAAGAGAATTTTTATGGAAATACAGTCGGACAAAATGTTAGCACACTTAACTAAAAATTATGTATGTCAATAAATCAAGCAATAATATTGAATGCCTAATGTTTTGTGGCTTCATCTTTCCACTTATTAACAGTCGTCATTATCTACGAAGTTTCTTTATTAGTTTTTTGTTCTAATTGTTTCTTATCATCTTAAACACATTTTTATCATTCGGCAATCTTTTGAAATTATCTGCCATTTGCATAATGCATGGTTATGATTTTCGCAACAATTTTCAACGATATGATCTTGCTGATTAATCCTCGAGAAAAAAATTCGCGGCATCACCCTGTTGAAAAATATGTACAGGGTATTCCTGAAACTATATACAAGCGGTCACCGGGTTATTCTTCATAAAAAAGAAATGAAAAAGATATAGAGTGACTTCTTTTTTTTTTAGGATTTCGTTTTTGAGAAAACCAGGTTTTAAACCTTGCTTTGTACATACGCTTTTCCGGCTATAAGCGATGTACAGCGCTTAGCAAATTTTCAATCTCGATTTTCTCGAAAACTAAATCCTAAACAAAAAAATATTATTTTACACTTTTTTCATGTTTTTTTTTATTTGGAATTACATGGAGTCGCAACATAATTCTTAGTGAAATATGCCATCATTATTTTCCACCGTATTTCCATAAAAATTCTTTTTTTCTAAGTAAAATTGTTTAAACTGGCGTAACGTAATTTTATTTTATTTGTGTATGTTCACAACAGTAATTTACAAATCTGTATAGTATTAGAATCTCGGTTATTACCTTAAATAAATCTAAATTACGTTAATTTTAAAGTGTGCTATCTATTCGCCCGGCACTGTAGCTCGTTGAGTTTCTTCTTCTTTGAGCTTCTTCACATGTCGCGAAGTAAAGATATTTTTCTACCAGAAAGTATCAGTGCACATTTCTTTTTACATCAATTTCCAATACATACATTTTTTATTCAAAGCGTATTTATTCGTGGCGTTGAATATAATTTTCATCTTTTATCTTTATCTTTATATGAAGTATGCACACGTGCTATTTTATGTCCTTTATATCCGTTTATGTAACTGCGACAGGCTGACTAGAACGCGCTGTTTGACCCATCAATTGAAACAAAAAACTCAACGCACACAAAATAACTGCCGAGTAGCGACGATGTCTTCGAGCACCAAGGAGAAATGCGATAGTTGAATGCCGACATTTAAAATCGATATTATGTATATAGGTCCATAACTGTTAATTTTCAGTTCTGTATGATAGCCAGATAGGATTAGTATGTCACTTACTGTGCCCATTAAAGTGGCGTCTGAAGTTTTCGATAAATTATATGATTTTCTATGTTGATGTCTTTTATGTTGTTGATGTCATATATGTTGATGTCTTTTACATAACTACTAATTTTATTATAATTGAAATATATAAGGAACATAAAATATTTAACAAAATATAAATAGTAGTTTTCGATCGAGTTACTGTGCCTTGTAAGAATGAAAAGTTTACTACTGCGTGCTATTTGAGCCGTTCAGTGCATACATCGATTAACTCCACTTTTTGAAAAATCTTAAATTTATGTGTCAAAGCACTTGCTATAGTCATAACTTTTTATATTTATAATAACTTCCCTGAATAATAAAAATTAACACCATTAAACGGCAACATTTTTTTGGCCATTGAAAAATAAGTAATTTATTTCAGAAGTCATTTTAATTAACTCCATTCCCTAATGTAATCGTTGCTTTATTGTCATGCATCAACGCTTTGTTTTAAACAGCCGAAGATGCTTTCCCCCCTCTCAATAATATTGGTAATAAAATCGCATCGACAAACAGATTAAAAAAAAGCGCAACGCAAACGGTAGTTAGTATAACAGTGATCTCGCACGCTGAATGTTACTGTCTACTTCACCATTATTGCACGGCCTACATATTTTCTTGGTCTTTTCATCATTACTCCCAGATTGTTTTTAAAGAAATAAATATTATACCGTTATAACCAAGATGAGTGAGACTAATAACAACGTGGATGACGAAAACAGTGATGGTTCTTCAATACGATTTATTAACAGAAAGTGTGGTTCAAGAAGACGTTTATCGTTTTCCTCGGATTCATCTGATTGCAACAGTACAAATTTCGCAACAAACACGTTGATTGGGAGGAAAAGAAGTTGTAATCCTGATAAATGGACACGAAATTTACAAAAGCATAACAGAACAAAAGGTTTGGCATATAGGAATAGGGGAGGAAATTTAATACCTGCAAAAACATTTGTCGATATAAAATGCAGATGCCGCCAAAAGAGCAACCAAAAAATTTTTTCAAATGAGAGAGAGACTGCCATGAAGGCATTTTATAGTTTACATAGTCAGCTCGACCAAAATATTTTCTTAAGAGGTTGTATTAAAGTCAACGAAATAAAAAGAAGGCGCCCCACGAATGAAACTAAAGAACGAAGATCACATTCTTTTACATATTACTTTCGAAAAGACACACGTGATATTCCCGTTTGCAAAAAATATTTTAGAGACACTTATCAGGTGAGCGATGGGCGGATATACAAATGTTGTCCTAAAGAACAAGTTACATCTTTGGTTGATCTGCGCAAAGGCCATGTTGCAAGCAATAAAATAGATGACACAAGTGTTATAAAACATATAAAGTTATTTCCAGCCTACCGTAGTCACTACACTAGAGCTCATAATCCAAGACGACAATATTTAGATCCTGACTTAAATATTAAGAAGATGTATGAACTATACGTCACAGAATGTGAAAAGGAAAATGTAGTACCAGTGAAAGAAAAGTATTACTATAATGTGTTCTCTACAAAATTTAATTTACATTTTAATTTACATTCAAATTGAAAAGGAAACTCACTTAGAAGAGGCTGAACGGGCTCGCAGTCAAATGGCTGCCGACCGAATGGCAACATCAGAAAAAGTTTTCTTATTTTCTTTCGACTTGGAAGAAGCTTTGGCCTTTCCCAAGCTGACCACATCCGTAGCTTATTATAAGCGTAATTTATATGTTTATAATTTCGGATGTCATGAATTCAGTAAAAATATAAGCCACATGTTTGTTTGGCCAGAAACTGAAGGATCTCGTGGGTCTCAAGAAATTTCATCTTGTCTAATAAAGTACATAAAGACTTACGCTACAAACTTTGAAAAAATAATAACATATTCGGATTCGTGTACCGGGCAAAACAGAAATATTAAAACTGTCTTAAGTTTATTGAAACTTGTTCAGAGTATGGAAATAAGAGCTGAGTCAATTGAAATGAAATTTTTGGTAAGTGGGCACAGCTATTTGCCTAATGACTCAGATTTTGCCATTATTGAGTCACGTGCGAAAAAAAATCAAAACATTTTTTCACCAGATGATTGGTACAATATAATCAAAACATGTAAAAAGAAAGCTCCATTTCATCTAATCCAAATGACCCACCAAGATATTTTTTCAACAAAACCTTTAGAACAATCAATCATTAACAGAAAAGTAACCGTCACAGGCTTTCCAGTAAATTGGCTTAAAATACGCTGGATAAAATTAGAAAGGTCCAAACCCCATCTCATACAATTCAAATGTGATTATAATGAAGATACAGAATTTAAAGCCATTAATTTAAGAAAATCTGTATCAGGTAGACCGCAAAGTTTGAAAAATATATATCAGCCTTTATTATATCCTAAAGGCAGAACTGTGACAAGGGAAAAATGGAGAGACATGATGGACCTGCTAAAATACATTCCTCCTGTTGAACATGATTACTATAAAAACTTGACAACAAATCGAAATGACGAATCCTCACATCCAGCTGATGAAGAAGACATTATTTATAATATTTCTGATGAATTAATTACAAATAATATAATATAACAGAACTGTGAACATTCATGTTTATGCAAAAGCTGTAATAAAAATATATAATAACTAACTTTTTCTGTAATAAAAAACTTAAAAATTTAAAGACTGAATTTAACTTTACTACTTTTTTTCAGTTGCCAAATTGATTAACTCCACCAGTCACATAAAAGTTGTAACATTACTGACGATTATTTTTTGGCTATTCTTTCTTATTAATTTTATACAGCGTCAGATGAAAGCTATATCTGTATTTATGCATTCTACATTATATGTGTGAATCTATATTATAACAGGAATTTTAGAAAACAATGTACATCGTTTCATCGCGTTTCTCAACTTCTTCTTTTATGGAGTTAAGCGATGTGTGCACTGAACGGCTCATTTACTGAGCCTTTTCTAGTTATCATCTGCACACTCATCTAATTACTATATGTCAATCTCTGTGCACTGATCTAATCACTATAAAGAGTGCTAGGTAAATACTGAAGTTCGAAAATTATATGAGCTTTGGGTATCATAATTTATTACACATGTTCAGTACAATCATGTATAGCGTATACACATTTCACGGACAAAAAAAGTAATCTTAAATGTAACACGTAGTTTGCTATAAGAGGGCTCAGTCTAGACTGTTTTTCTGCAATTTGGTAGAGTTTTTTGAATATAATAATTTATTTTTTTGTTTTGTGGAAAGCATGATTTTTGTATTTTTTTTATCTTTATTTGCAAAGTGATTAGTAAGTCTTTTAACAAAATCAGGAAAGAAGGAAATTCTGCGGCTGGAAGAAAAAACACTGAATGTCACATGTTTTCACTTTCGAGATGTTTGTCCTTTAAAGTTCTGGCCACCAATTCCTTTCTTGGTTTTCCATTTATTGAGCTTATCGTATTTGCACAAAATGAAATTTCTTGAAATTGTAACATGTTGCGGTATTCTCTACAGTCACTGAATTATGCCGCGAGATCTAGGACGCTCGGAGCGTGGGCTGAGTCGAATGGTGCCGGCCCTGAGCAACGGCGAGTGCGCGTAGGGTTTGTGCGTCGTGCCGAGCCGTGAGTCTGGGGAGTGGGGAATGCCTCGTTTCTGGCTGAGGAAGCGATCTGCCGAGAACGAGGATCACTGTCGCGTAAACCGTAGCGTTGAGTGTTTGGAAGAAATAAGTGTAACTGTGACAATTCGAGCCGAGATTAATTCATACGAAATGAAGGAAGATAGCCGCTAAAGACCATAGGGCAGCAGGCGAAATAATAAAGGACAGTGCTGGCAACAACTGGCAGCGACCGTTCCAAAGATATGTCAAGACTAGTGACCGGCCAGAAGCCGCATTCGTAACTGGGAATTTCTGATCGGTTTTTCGGTAAGTCTCATTATCAGTACGAATTTCTTCATTTACATTTCAATGGCTCGGACACCTTCTCTCGGATGGGCTAATTATTCGCCAGTGCGAATTATTACACGCCACGTGCGTTACGCATATGGCGTCTCGAGAAAGCTTGCGAAACTGGAAGCACGTGTCTTCCACGTGGGCAATCGGTTCTTGCGGATATATGGCGTCGCGGCCATATTTATTTATATTAATATTCGGACAACTTTTAAAACGCCATAACTTGCTTAGAACTGGACTGAACAACTTGAATTTTGTTATTGTTTAGAATGATTAAAGAAAATAATATATGACGAAATATATATAACGATGATTTAAGAAATGCATTTCGTAGATCTCGGTAATTTATATGCATGTTGAAAATTTCAGCGGAATCGGTTGACTTTGGTATAAGCGGTAAACAATTAAAGATCGCAAAAATCGCAGTTTTGTCCTGATTTTTAATATTTCTGTCCAATAATTGTGAGAAAGTTGCTGTTTTAAAATTTGTTTAATGCTCGTAACTATGACCTTGCGTTAACTGATTTCGATGAAATTTTCGGCATGCGTGTAACTTATCGAGATCTACAATTCCTAATATATTTTCTTTGCAATATGTAAGCTTATTTTCTAATAAAATGTCGCTTTATGGGCATGTCTTGTATTTATTTCTTTATTTCTAGATATCTGAAACTGTTTCTTAAGTTGTTTAATGTAAGTATTGTATAACATACTGTATAGCGTACCTGATTATACATTCACTTCAGATTGATCCTCTATAACTTGAGATATTATTTTATTGTCGTTAAGAATATGAAATCCTTTATCATTTCCATCATTTTTAATCACATTTTCTACATCGCACTCTACGCAGTGCGAAATGCACCTTGCGACATTATACATATAACTTTGTGATTACGGTTTGTTCGCTATCTGATCTTTCATGCAAAGATGAATTACTTTCACCCACTTTTAGAGGTTGTTATTCATTTTTATTCCTGTATTCGTGTTTGCTGCATCATCTTCTTTGCATTTTAATGTTATCTTTATAATTTTTTTATGATATATACAGTAAATCTACCAATGTTATATTTACGAGACAAGAAATTAATTGTTTCTGAAGCGTCTATTAATTTCAAATTTTTCTTCAATACAAAGCACCACTCTTTTTCTCTTTTCGTTTGATTTGTGTGAAGACGTAATGAGAATATAGTTTCTGGACGAATCACATACATACAAGTAACTGAATTAAATCGTTACTTATCTTACATTCTATGCAGGAAGACTATGCTAGAATTTCTAACTAAGAAACAAAAACAGTGTGTTGTATAATGGGTATGTCGCGTAGACTGGAGTTGGATAAGAGGAGCATCGTTCCTGACATTCAATTGTTGGTAACGGGTTACTATGTTGGATAAACACAGTCCAGATAAACGGTGTTTTACTAGTTCTTGTACTAGTTGTTCTGTCATTAGTATTTATTTAAGATTGATGTCGTTTTTAAATCTCTATTTTATACGATTTTAAGATTTGTTTATAGTATGTATTTTTTTTTGTTGCAACTTGAATGTCCGAATTATATATAATATATATTATATATTATCAAATATTTCAAGATTTAATGAAAAGTATTTGTTTAATATAATGTTTTACATGTAGTGTATAAACAAGGATTCGGACATGGACAAACTAATCTAAATTGGAATCGAAATTGCGTAGGAACTGTATTTTATTAGGCTTCCCTCAATTTATTTTCTTTATCACATCACCGCCCAATGCTTCATCCTGTAGCAAATGATAAAATGTCATGGTTAATAGTAAATCAAAGATCTATGCATATAAACTGTGAATCGTTTAATAGAGTTCGATGATGTACCTGCGCTGTTGTCTGTTTTTGAGTTGAAGTAAATTACCTCTCAGATGTTATACCAACAGAACTTTTATGATTTTCATTATTTTTATCGGTTTCTTTGCTTTTGTTACATGCTCCACTGCCATTAGCTTTATCTGTTTTTTCCGCTTCTTCTTCATCGTTACTACTAATGACAATAACTATTATCTCGTCATTATTGAAGGGTTTTACCGGTCTATTAGCAAATAATGTTTGCATCTATAAAATAGCATGCGATTATCCAATCTGTCAAATCTGATAGTATATTATCATTTTTAAATGAGTTTGTTTGCAAGTATACATATACTTCTGTCTTTTCTTTTTGTGCTTCCTCCTTTCTCTTATCACAATAATTTTTAATTTCTTTCCTGATATTTCCAATATCTGCAGTTGTTTCTGTAGTTTCCAAACATAGCACAAGTTCTTTTATTTCACGACTATATGTAAAGAATTAATTGTAACAATACAATCGAGCTTATAATGGCAAATCAATATTTTGAAATATTACATTGTATATGCTTGACCTCTGTAGGTTATTAAAAGCGTTAGTGTTATTTTTGTTAACAAATTTACCTAATGCTTTATTTAGATCATTCACTGTTAGTATTGTTCATAGGTTTTTATTTTCAACCAAACTGGTGTCCTTTTAGTTTTGCTTGTATGTGGTTTCCACAAAACCTTAATTCTCCTAGTTAAAAAACCAAACACAAATTTTATCTTCGAGCACCTTGTAGAATATCGCAATTTTTGTTTACCTCAGTATAGCTCATAATGTCAGTCGTATCCTGGAGTACTTACCGGAACTTCTTGTTTTACAGAATACAATTAATTCGTGAGAATTAGCAACTTTATCACAATATTTCTGTGCCAATCTAAAATACACATATTATTTATTTCCATTTATTACTTGTATTCGTTAATATACTAATAGAATCTTACCTGGTCGAATCGAACCGTTCTTTATCTTTCAAGTAAATTACTTTCAATCGAATATACGGCAAGACCGGTTGCTTCGGATGATTTGACAATTGTTCCGCGGTACTAGGAATCAATTCATTTTCTATGCGTCGGTCGACGATATTAAAAACTGATTCTGATAGCAATCTATCATTGTTACTTTTTATATTTGTATCATTAAGGACCAGAGTGTCAAACACAAATGGTCTAACGGTTTTTAATTTCAATTTCTTCAACTTAAACTTATTACCGTTTACGCTAAGTATGACAATGTGTTTGGCCTTTGATTCGCCTTCGCATAAAGAAATCGCAATCTGTAAGTGCGTTTCTTAAGCAGTAGTTTCTTATTTTTCATGCATCATAATTAATAAATAAATCTAAAAATATACCTGTTTGAGAAATGTAGTATTGTCTTTTAGAGTTAAACACGTGTGTGATACAACATTCCTGTTCCCCTCCCCACACGACAAAGTCAACAAAAGAGGGAAGGTGGGCTTCCGAAGTATATCCACGTTTAAGACATGGTGCACGTTTTTTATGTAAAACAAACAAATTAAAGCATTTCACCTATGAATGAAAATCATGTGCAATAAAAAAAAATGGAAAGACCTCTCAATACATATATGGATCTCATAAGTTCACCTTAAAATCGTTCAACATCCGTATTAATTTATCATCGTTCATGCAGCTTAAACCAAAAATTGCAACATGGGTATTACCCATTTTTATCATCAGTGGAGGAATGATCATTTTAGGGGTTGCTGTCCATTTTCCAAAATAATTTATGAAACCAGACACAGACAACAAGTCCATTTGGCCCATTTATTCCACAACCTATAATTTTGATTATAATTACTAATGGCTGAATCAATGTTGAAAAATCACTGTACTTAAACTATTGATATTATATTTCTTACTTGGATGGTCATTTTTCCCGTGAATGGAAAATATTAGCATGTCAATATTAAAATTTGGATCCTAAAAATTTACAGTTTTAAAAGTACAGTGTGGGAATGTTAATTCTGGCTCGCTCAAAAATTGGATGTTAATTGCTCTGATGAAAAAACAATCATTAATATTTGTCGTACTTCAAATACCATCTTATATTGATATTATCATATCTTGCTAACCTGGGACCCATACAGTATTTATTTAACAATTCTATACATTTTAATTCATCAGAAGTTGTTGGTTTCGCATCGTGAAATAAATCTCCACAATGAAATATAAGGTCTACATTTTTTTCCTTGCTACATTGAAGTATTTCTTCAAAAGTATTAATGCTCTCATCCGATGACTCTCCTGCTTGTATAAATTAATTATTTGCAGTATATATGTGCGTGTGTTGCTGTCAACGGTCATGATGCTACCACTGAGTAACCACATCAATGGCCTTGCCATTTTTTAATTACTGTAATGTCTCCAGTTACATTTCGAAATATGTATTCTTCGATGTATTCTCGGCATCGACTAGCGTTTGATGTTTCCAGGATTACAGAACCATATCCTTCACAATGACAATCTGCCTCACTTCTGTGGTTTCCTGCGATGGTATGCCAGCAGCCTTCAAGAAATAATTCTCTTTCTTCTGCTGCCACTCGAGACCAACATTTTTCACACAATTTGTATTCTTCAGCTTCAAACACGAGTTGCATTTTCCGTATACATTGGCATATTAAGAGATCCTCGTGCACCTCTGGATAATCAGCGGGATTTACTTCATCCTGAAAGTGATTCCAATTTTTAATTTGTGTCGGACGAACTATCGAAGACGAAGGAGTGTTTTAATTTATCCTGATGTTTCGCGATTAGGTGTCCGGTCGCATCTGTTTTTAAAATTGCATTATTTATATCCGACATCTGCTATCTCGTATGGCCCGATGTAACGTGGATCGAATTTACTTGTTTCAGGTTCTTTTTACACATGGACGTATTACTCCACCATAAGTTATGTCGGATTAGCTCACTTATCGTAATTCCCGAAGATTAATTCGTGGGGTGTGAAATTCGTAGCTTCGTGGACGGAGGTATTTATATGAAATCATGGCAAATGGTAAGTAGAGGTCCCATTCTTCATATGACTCGATGTATTGTTTTAGATGTTCTGTTAATACAATATATGGCTCCTTTTTAACGATCCATCTCGGCAACATGTAGCATTAGTTTCCCAAGAAACTAGTGTTTTCATCTATCGAAATGGATTTTGGTGTCTCACGTATTGCAATGAAATGACTCGCGGACGCGTCAGCTATTATCATGGCTTTAATATCTGATAAAGCAACTGCTAACCAATACTTTTTTAAATTGTCTCGCATAGTTAAAATGTAGTGATTTCCATTGATTGTTTTTGGAAGTAGTCCAAATGTGTCGATGGCAAGTTCGTCAAAAGGTTCCAGAGATGTGTCCGTAATAATCACGGGTTGACGGGTTTTGTTCTGATAAGTGAACGAATGAATTCTTGTGAATCTTTTCTCATTTCGGGGCAGTGATATTTTTCTTTTAACCCTTTCGGTACGGAGGACCTGGCCGCGGTTATACATTCGTGGAACGAGGAAGTTTTTCGCAAGAGTGGTTGCACTGTCCGACAGCGTAAACCGCGAAAACATGTTTTGCGGCATTCATAGAAATCTCGAGCGTGATTGACACTAAACTTTTCATTCGGACCGCGACATCGGTGACTGACGCGGAATTTAACGTGTTTGAAAAACATTTCTAAAATGTTTATACTGCTTTGTCGTAACCTAAACCAATCCTCGGCAGAAAACCGATTTCGACGGTATCTTATCTCGCGGATCAGACGGAAGGACAGACAAAACAGGCATGGCGCTTAACGTTTTAAAATCATATCTTTTTCTTTACAGTACATTAATTAAAGTAAATGGCATTGATATAAATAATATGGTCCAATATTACAAAATTAAAATAAATAACAAAATTAATAGTGTAACATAATAAATAATAAAACTAATAGTGAAATATAATCAACGACAAAACTAATAGTGTAACTTGGTGTGATAGTTTTCGAAACAAGGGGAAACGCGCAAGCCCACATTACATTGTTCGCACTGATACTTGGATTCACGTCTCACACCACCAGCCGCACATACAACACATCTTCGTTTTCGATCTTTTTTCCCCGACTGATATATCGAAGGAAAATGTCCCCCTGTGAGCCTTGTGGGATAATTACTTCCTGACTTGCTGCACCGATGATATTCATGATTCTTGTGTTATTTTTCTAATATTTCCTTAATCAACTGAAGGTGAAATTTCGCCATTGGGATTTGTTTTTTTGTGGTGTGCTTATATAGGCAGTATGCGTTTCACGCGCAAATGTCGATCAAGTGGAAAAAGTATTTGCGATATCACTTTAAACTTTTGCGCGAGTTGCATCGATAGTAATTATCACCATATCTGATTTATCGATTGTACCCATTGAAGAGTTATAATCTATTACGCATTTGGGCTTTAGAACAATTTCATTTTTTCTTGACTTCTTAGGTACTTCTGCAAATTCTGCGGTTTGGATAGTGAAAAGCATATAAAATTTCTTTCTATCAAACCATTTCATTGCAAACAGATTTTCAGATGAGCGGAACACTGCCTTTCCTTTTTTCAATTTATCAGTTATTTTAAGCATCTCTTTCCGTCTTCTTTGCACAGTGCCACAAGCGTTCGTACTTTTTTCGTGGGGTAGGTTGAACAATATGGGACTGGAAAACCAGTTATCCAGATAAATACAATAGTCTTAGTTGCCAACCCAATGGCCTTTGTTTAGAAAAGGTTGCAAAAGCGACATTACAAAGTTCCCTGGCTTTCCAATATATTGATATTCGGTAGCTACAGTAGCACTAGCCCCACAATAAATGATTATATCTTGGATATAATCCGTCTTGCAGTCACAAAGTGGGAATGATTTTATACCAAACCTACTCCTTTTCGAGGGAATATATTGTTTAAATGAGAGACGGCCTTTGTAGAGGAGTAGACTTTCGTCTATACATAACCGCTGGTATGGCTGAAATGCATTGATAAAAAGATGTTCGTAGCATTTCCACTACTTCATTTATTTTGTATAAACGATCAGCAGTGCGACCGACTATGTCCGTAAAATGCAACACTTTCAATAATGAAAAGTAGCGATCTCTACTCATAATTTGACTGAATATATCGCTTCGGAGAAGCTTATCTTTAAACCAATATTCATTTAAGGATAGCTTTTTGGTTCGCGTCATTAATAACGACGCAGCAATAAAACAATATAATTCATCCACTTCCATCCCTTCTGAACCCTTCTGTCGACACCAGTAATTGTTTGTTTTTTCCACAATAAATTTAAGTAAATCTTCAGAAAAAAGTAGTCTGAAGTAATCCAAAATTCTCGACGAACGATTTAAATTGTTCCCTACTACTCCCGAATGATGTGGCGTAAAATCATGAATTTTTGGACTAAGCTTCTTTGATGTCCATTTGATGCTAGAAGGAGTATCAATTCGTACTTCAGGCTCTACTGCTTCTTCAGATACCGAGGTGCTAAGTACACGTGCTCGATTGTTCCTCCTTTTGCGAAATGCTAAATTATATTGATTTTCTTCATCAGAATCTCTTTTGGAATCAATGATTTCCTTTATCCATTGTTCTCCTTTCAAGCGTTTTACACTCATCCTGAAGGGAACTAAATGCAAATTGTAAGTTATACATTAAAAAAATTAACGATATAAGCAAACATTCCAATTTGTTTTTCGTGGCTTATCTATATATTATAAAACATATATAATTAAGGCACGCTGTTGACTGTTACTAATTATATATTATAATGGAACGATTAGAACAGCCGGGAATTTTAAACACAGATTAGTAAAGTAATGTGTACTATAGAGAGTAATCATACCCACATAACTTTCCGTTGGTGCTGTTAACGGTGCCCACATAAAGTGCCCACATAACTTTCCGTGGATGCCGCGAATAGGCGGCGGTAGTACTGAAAGGGTTAATTGATTTAAGGTTTCCGTTACACCCTCGTGACCTGCGATTAATCTACTGCGAGCTTCTTCTATTAATTTTCATCGAATTTCATCTACTGGTGTGACAATGTTATCCGTGTTCGTAGGTTGTGGCAAAACTGGGCTAATATCTGGTTCGTCTCCATCAGTTGAACTGCTGTTCTCCTGGGATTTAGATTCGTAATCAGGTATAGACTAAGTTATACTTGGTTCACTGATCTTGGCAAGTGAGATTATTGGTAGATGTAATGGCGTAGATGAGGCTCCTGGGAGATTGTAGATGAGTGGAGTTTGCATCATTGTTTCTTCTAATCTTGGCTTCGCTGTTATCACAGTTTCATCTATTGAATTGCGTTTGCAAAAGATGCTTGGGTCGTCGATTTGGTTATTTCGCTATTTGGACGTTTGGCTCTCATTGAGAGTGTGGGTTGTGGATGACTTAAATGAATTTAACGCTGTCTTAAATTCCCACGTTTTCGACGTTATGTTCGACGTTTTTTTCCTGTGGCAGAATAATTATTCTTGAGCGAATTTAAAGTATGTGGAAGATAAGCTATGAAAAATATGTCAGGAATGTTCTTCGTATGTCACACTTCCAGTGAGCATTTTCTATGACTTTAATCAACTTTCTACTTGACATTATTAAAACCCCAGAATAACTATGAGAAGAAAATAAAATAAAACATTTGTCTACAAACTCCTATTAAAATTTGGACGAAACACGCCTAAGTGTTTCTCCATGTTTTTTATTATGTTGACTTATATGACTAGACATTTTCGGAATAATAGAGAATGTTACTTTTCATCTTTTGTAATACACTGGTTTATATACACTTGGCTAAACCAATTTCACACTAACCGATGATTTTCGAAAAAGGATTTCATAATTTTGGTATTTTAAATAATGTTGTACACATAATAAATCTCATAGGTGTACTTTAAAAGTAGCTGAGAAAATTCTTTTTAATGATAATATAATAATTTAAATCTCTGTAGTTTCGGGAAAATACTCTTTATATTATACTATGTTGTAATGCCACATAGTGTTTGTTTTCATTAGTTTTATTTAATCTGATCTTATTTTTAGTAATAAATATTTAGCGTTATTTATGAAACTTACATTTGTAGGATAGTAATGCATAAATGCCAGCTGAAAACGTGATCATTTTTTTATATCATTATACTCGAGGTAGGAAAGTTAATTCTTAATTCTATCAATTCGTAATGAGACTTAATTCTGTTTGTACTATGCACAGTATTGAACTATAAGAATTATACATATATCTGTTTGAACTGTTCAAACGAACACGGTAACATACAGTGTATTTGTATGTATGATAATAAGTTTGCTCGAAAAAATTTGAACGCAAATTGTTATATTAAGTTTAATGTACAATTCATAACTCCTACTATCGTATAGTTTAAAGCTAACGAGAAGACTTTTGCGACGAACATGCCCGCACTGTTTATAGTCATCTCCTCGTCAAATCTGAATAGTGCATATAGCGGCTTGAGTACGAAGCATGCATAATTAAAGTGTGGATAGTAAAGTATTATTATACTACTTTCATGCTTACTATAGCGAAGACAACCTGCAAAATTGACATCACTTTTTTCATCACTTTTTTAAATCGTGGGTTTAAACATCAATGTAGAGTATTATCAGAATCTGAATCATAATGTTTTATGTGAAATATTATATAATAGAATGAACCATCTACATCTCACAGTTGTATGTATTTACGTAACCGGAGGATGAAGTTTTGGAAATATGTAGTACCCAGGAAGGCTCATAAAGTGCAGAAATAAGTTAAATGTTCGACAATTTCCAAAATTACTAGTTTGTTATTCTTCTCAAATTTCCAAATATGTTGCAAATGTATCTTTTCGTTGGGAAGAATGAATTGGAGGAAGGATTGGAAGGATGAATTGGATAGTGGACTGTATGGTAAAAAACGCTGGTGTAATAACGCTAAATATGTTTTAACCAATAAGATTGGTACAGAGGAGGTTATAGATGATATACAATAGAATGATGAAATGTGATGATGTGTCGTGAAGGTCATGAATGATACGATTAAGCGATCAATTTATGGCTATAAAGCTGTATCGAAATTTGCAAGCGCAATCGATTGTAGCGAAGCTAGGCTGCAAGCGCAAAAGTATTACAAGCGTAATGTGAATTGCGCGCTCAAGAGCAGAGAAGAATTACAAGCGTAACTATATGTATCTACGTAACAGTAGCTGATAACTGAGATGACAAATGAAAACTAACCACGGTCGCGGTGTGAGGGCCTATTTATTTCGTTGTGAATATTGAAAACTAAGCAGAACTGAATGTTCGTTACAGTGTACGATGGCAATGCCCTAACGAACAACGTTGCATGGGAAACGACGGAAAATAAATAATGGTCGCGCTAGAATTCTTATGCATCGATCAAAGTGATACCAGTAAAGAGGAGGTAATCGACTGGCGATTTAAAATTGATCGATTTGATTTTAGACACACGAGACTATTTTCTTCAGCGTACTGGATCTGTATTGGAAACTTTATAGTTGGGTCGGGTTGTTGCTTGACAAATTTCCAATATTCGGAATCAGCAACGGAATCGCCAACATCTAATTTCACCACAAATGAAGAGTTGCATTAAATGGAACATTCAGATTGAGAATACTCCATTTTTTATTACTGCAGAGCTGTGCATTCTTGGTAGTTTGCAGGTCATTTCTTGTACTCTACGCGCCCGAAATAACTAAATGTGTTTCTGTAATGGTTATAATATAATATCTTATGTTATTCATCGAAACCAAATTATTCGAAATGCATTAATGATACTACTGCAGCTTGGTTTCAGTAGTCGAAGACAACTATGGCTGGGCTATTAATTATCTCATATCTTTCGATATTAATTATAGGTAAATATAGCCATTTTCACAAAGCATGGACACAACTATCAACCTCAATTTCCAAAGTATTTCGAAATTTGGTTCCAAAATTTCAAATAGTGTGATATACATAACCAGAAATGTAACCTGCAGTGGATACATTCTCAATAAACCGGCAACAAATATTAATCACATAATGAAAAATACCAAGATTGCACGATTCCTACTAAACATTCAAGTGGAAATATAGAAAGCAGGAATTTGTTTGCTTGAAGATTTACGGCTTTAATCGTCAGCAAAAACCGATTGGATCAATATGGAGATTGAGTGATGCAGTTTTCATGCCAAGATTCACGGCAGTGTTCAGCAGATATCTCGAAGACTGGTTCTTCTGCTTGAGACTTTGTATGGCGCGATTGCGGAAGTAATCAACAAGAAAAGGAAGACTACATTGATCTGAATTTCGATGTACTTTTGGAGCAAGGATTTCAGATTTGATATACCGAACTTTCCTGGATTTGGTTAACAGTCTGAAACATTTACTTCTCGGGGTGAACAGGATCGGAAGTGATTGTGCGAAGTCGTGTATATTATCTATGAATCAAATTGTGCAGTAATGGCACTTAAAGTCATGTAGAAGCAAACTTGAAATCTGAATCGGTAATTTTTATTTACACGTCATTATTTGCTGTTGCTTTCCATTAGTTAAAAACTTGCAACCATATTTGGATAACAAGCAATACAGCTTCAGAGGATTGATTGCCTTGCTACTTATTTCTACATTCAAATCCTACTGCCACTAGAGATATTGCTTTCTTGAGTACGTTGATCAATTTACTGTCTGCTTCCGATTCTGACACGATTAAATCAAATACTCTAGATTTATAAAAATCCATGTTTATATGATCAATTTGGAACATTCATTCGATGAAATTGATAATGCAGATTTTCTAGTTGTAGCAAATTTTGCGAGGATATAACCTTGTTGTTGTCTATTAAGTAAGCTGCAAAGTTAAAAAGTAGGTATGTCGAATCTTTTCGAGCAAACTCAAGAATTTATAGTATTACAGAGTTAATGCAATTAATAAACTTATTTCTGAGGTTTTTCATAGTAGTGTTATTGGTTTAAACAGGTCTGTGATTTATATCGGACAGTATTTATCGCAGTTATTCTTGTGAAATGAAATCGCGTTGTATATTATGTGCTTGAATACGAACGCTGTGTATTTCGAACCTGCAATTTGGTACTATCACTGATTGTGAGACACTGCATTGGTTTAGGTTGAAGTATGGAAAAGACTCGGTCAGGAAAGTAATTTTTCATTCTTATTGGAGGTTTTGTAAACGTTTTTAAAAAAGACAGAAATGGTAAATGTTTATTGTTTACATAACAGTGCAATAGATTTCTCGCAATATTTTGGGTTGTAACATTCCAATTTCAAAAAATCCTTCTCGCTAACATTGTTTCTATGTGAAATGAAGTTATTTGCATAATTTGGGCTTGATCGAGTTTCGGAAATGCGTTCGAGACTAGTTTCGGAATGACAATATTTTTTAAGTAATTTTGACATTTTCGAATTTTGTGAACCTCATAGATTATTTAAAACATTATATTTTATTTAGGACAGTAATTTAAATAGTTAGAATATTCAAAAATCTTATTTCTCTTTAATCAAAAATAATAAATTATCTTTGATATAATTAATCAAGTTAATGCGAATGAACTCCTGGGGCGAATTTTACTTCTCTATTATATCGTATTCTATAGATGCTATTTTTATCGTTGCTATATAGGATGCTCTTTTCTACTGGTACGTTTCGAAATGTGGTTCTGATGTTTTCATGACACTCAACAACTATCTGCTACCATCACGGAAGTTGTCGAGTCGTCTCATCGGATACAGATAACGGCTTTGATTGTGGTAGGCTTCAGCGAGGTTCGTCGTGATTTGGTAGAATGACATCATCCATTGGTTCGTTGAATTCCAAGAAATTTCTGAGAATTTACCTTGTCTTGGTACTGGAATTTTAAAGTCTAATGAACATTCGTTGATACGTAATACATATGTGGCATTATTGTTAATTGTACCATTATTTGTTAATTAAATTTAGATCTTGCATGTGCAATTTTCAATTTGTTAGTGTGTACTATACGTAGATTACCTCCAATTAGTATTTCTATTCGGCAAGATTTCTACAACTTTGTGTGGACCACTATATTGGTTACAAAATTTTCCTATTTTAGACTCTTTCATAAGTTAAATTAAATCTAATGGTTCATAAACTTCTTTAATTTGCAAATTTGAATTTTGTCGTCGTTTTCTATTTAACATTTCACCATAATTTTTTAGGACTAGAATTTATTATATCGTTCGTCGATAATTGTTCAACAGGGATTTCAGGTTGTGACGGTGCTTCTTGAGCTTCGGGAGTTGGGATGCGTAGATTATCTTCTCTTTGAAACAAGGACGTTTCTTCTATCCTTGTCCTTTTTCGTACTGGATCGAATATCGGCGAGATCTCTGACGAGACAGAAGATGCTTACCATTTTCCTAATAACGGGTTGTATCTTGAATATCCATCGTTCGTTCTCTCTAGGTCCATGTAGTCGTCGATGAGAAGGATGAGGGGGTTATCGCCCCTGATAATACAAACACGGATCAGCCCCGCTCGGAATTAACCCGAATGCTCTCAACTCCTCATCCAAGCGACAATGCCAGCTACGACCAGCTTGTTTTAAACCGTATAAAGCTTTTCGCAATAGGCAAACCTTAGCTCCATTTCTTAAATTTCGCTTCATTTCGATAGCTTTCGTTTTTATACTATAATCGCCACTCTCGGTTTTGGCTAAAATATCTAGGGCCTTATCGACGCAACGGGGAACTTCTATAAGAATTTCTTCTTCTAGTTTGCCGTTCAAGTAGGCTGACGTCACATCTATTTGATGGATTTTCATATTATATTCAGCTGCAAGAGCAGCCACAATTCTAATTGATTGTAAACGTGCAACCGGAGCGAAAGTTTCGTTAAAGTCGACCCCGTAACACTGCGAAAATCCACGCGCTACTATTCTGGCCTTCCGACGGTCGATTTTACCGTTAGGCTCGTATTTATTGCATAGGACGACACGATTTCCTACCACTTTTGTGTTCTTTGGACGCTCGACGACTTCGCATGTATTATTTTTTAGTATTTTAGTCGTTGGGGGTGTTCGGATAAATAATTGTTGCGTGCGGTGTAACTACTAACTTTATTAGACAAATCGCGCAGAGTCACTTCGGGCAGCGTATCGTCGTAGTAAGAGTAACGGCGTTGCGTGTACCACAAGCTTACAAGTCTTTTTCCGTCCGAGATATATCAGGGCGAGCGTCTAACTACCGCTCTTTTTATACTAGTATGTTTGCCCCCGGCATGGGCTCTGGACACCTCCTGATTGATTGATCCGCGAATGGGTTTTCCCAATCAGCGTTGTCCATTTCCTTCTCACCGCCTTGTCCCTTACGCCCTGAGCGCGTCCTGTTTTGGGACCGCGTGGTGATCGGAGTGGGTGCGTTTTTTGTGATGTAACGGCCGGGGTTTTCGTAATGTAACGGTCCGGCGTTCGGGTCCGTTTTGCGTGCCCTTCGGAATTTCCGGTTATTTATGACGGTCTCGTTGACTATCGAGAATTAGGTAAAAAACTCTACTGACTTATTGCCATCTGGACAGAAAACAGTTCACTCAAAAATAGCCTTTTCGAAGGAGGGCCATAAATACGCTAGTCGTTTGCACGAGAAATAAATCTTTTTTATGTGCGCCGACTGGTCGCTACAGTATCGATCCTAATTCGATGGCAATGGCCTGGTGCCATTCATCTGCGTCCGGACCTGCGATGGCGTGCTCTAGAGGGACTTCGGTCATAAAAGTCTGTTCGACCGCGGTACTTGCTACCTGCACCGTATTATATTCTTTCCGGGGTCTATCCCTCATGCCCGTAAGTATTTTTCTCGGTCTCCCTCTACCTCTCCGAGACGGTTCGTCTCCGCGACTGCCATCATCCGCGTTTAATTCATTCGCGCTATCGCTCGATTCATCTGTATCGCCCCCGTTCTCAATATTATCGTTTTGATAATCTTGAGAAGACAGATCGACATCGAAAGTTAATGGTTCGCTATTGTGTTCGTCGCGGCCTAAATCATTTTGCGGGATATTTTCGGAGGGAACGTTCTTTACGGCAGACTTTTGAATGTCGTTCGCGCTGAAATTTTCGAGGAACCTCACATCGCGCGCGATTTCTACCCGTTTTGCATCCTTATTCCATATTCGATATCCTTTCGAACATTCGGAATACCTGACGAAAGTCCCCTTTCGCGAACGTGGTTCAAACTTCCCTTTATTCGGATCGTTATTTAGAAAATAGACGTCGCATCCGAAATCGCGAAAGTGTTTAACAACGGGCAGCTTCCCGTAAAGCCTCTCAAAAGGAGATTTTCTGGCTGTAGCTCTTGACGGACATCGATTACGAATATGATTCGCCGTCGATACGGCTTCTGCCCAAAAAGATCGCGGTAGACCGGATTGCGCGATTAGACATCTCGCCGTTTCTACTATTGTCCGATTCTTCCACTCGGCTACCCCGTTTTGGTGTGGATTGTATGCGACCGATAACCTACGTTTAATCACGTTATCGCTTAAGAACTTATCAAACCGCGAATTTATATACTCCTTCCCATTATCCGATTGTAGGAATTTCATCTTGCGACCGGTCTGATTTTATATATAGTTCTTGAATTCTCGGAACGCATCAAATACTTGGTCCTTTGACCTTATAAACCGAACTTCGCACCACCTAGAATAATCGTCAATGAACGTGACGAAATATCTGTTACCTGCGTGTGAGTGCGTTCGCATGGGGCCGCAGACATCGCTGTGAATTATTTCTAAGACTTCCGTCGCACGCTTCGATTGTTCCGGAAATGGTGTTCGCGTCATCTTATTTTCGATACAAATTTCGCAACACAATGTCCGTTTAAAATCTTCAACGTTGCCACTCGGTATGATGCACTTCCGCCTCGCTTCCAGTAGATCCTGTTGATTTAAATGTCCAAGCCGCCTGTGCCATATCTCGAGCTCGTTGTTCCATTGCGACTTCGCTGCGTCCTCGTCTGCTGCCATGGCCCTGTGTGTGGACCCTTTTTTCGTCACGTAATATAGGCCATTTTTACGAATGGCGGTCAAATTGTTATTGCCTTTACCATCGATGACTTTGGCTTGATCTTTTGTGAAAAGCACTCTGTATCCACGATCCGTTATTTTCCCGACCGATAACAGGTTTGTTCTTAGGTCCGGTACGTGCAGAGCGTCTTCTAGCGTCAAGTTCTTTTCTGAACCCCTTTCATCGATAACTACGCGCAAAGTTCCACTCGCGTTAATGTTTGTCGACGCATTGTTTGCAAGATTTAATTTTCCATGCAGCCTTTTGTCGATATATTCGAAGCTATTTAGATCCTTGCACAGGTGAGGCGTGCTGCCACTGTCCGTCGCTCACCCCGTTATTCACTCGTGTTATTTCGCATTTTTGCCCGAATTCCGACGTTGTGTAGAAGGAGATATCGCTGCTAGCACCTTTAGCCGAGTGTCTCGTGTTTCTACCCTTGCGGCACTCGGATGCTATATGGCCGAATTTCCGACATCGAAAACATTTCGGTTTTGAGCGGTCGTCATCGGTATATTATCCGCAGCTCTGTTATAATTATTTTTCCCGTAATTTGGTCTTACACGTCTTCCGGCAACCATAGCGTTAGGCACTGTGTCACACGATTCATTTTTGCGTGCGTCGCTTTCTTCGATGATCTTAATTCGAAGAGTATCGGGAGGTGGCAACTCATCACGCGACTCAATTGCACAGCGTAAAATTTCGAAACTCTGTGGCAAACTATACAGCAACAAAATTGCCAGCAAATCTGCGTTGATATCCACGTACATCAAAGAATTTCCTGAGGTGTTCGCGAACATCTTCGCCCTCGTTCATGCGCGTAGCTTTACGCGTAGGCCCCCGTGATTGGTAGATCTGTTCGAGTTACCGACATACCTCGTTCGATGTTCTACAATCCTTTATTTGTTTTAATTCCGACGGATTGATCGACAGTATTATATCAGATTTTGTCTTTTTTTTTTTTTTTAAAGTAAGTTTATTTTTCTCATTTCAGTCATAATATACAGAGAATAATCCTACTTAAAAATACTTTTAACATTAATAATAAAAATTTTGATAGCTATTAGTTATCAATTTGGATAAACTCTATAGCTAGCTATGGTAATATGATATGTTTTAGGCATGTTATTAGGGCGAGAGATTTATATGCTATCAGTCTTGTATCGTTAGTTGTTAGTAAAAGAAAAGGAAGAGTCTTAAAAAAACTTTTACCATCTATCTTAAATATGACATAGGCTAATTAAAACATAAATAAATAAGGCAGTAGGTGTGGGGTGAGGAGTTGGGATGGGTGGGTTAGGGTTCGGAGGATCTACTTACAAGGGAACTTAAAACTAATGTTGCTGTTAAGCATTTTGCGCTATTTAAGGATTGTATACAGGTCTTAAGACAATCACTGATAATAACTAATGACCTTTGTTTTTCCGGAACTTAGTCTATTTTTTCACTTTTTACGGGTTCTTCTGCGGATTTCGTCAATGTGCCTGGCGTCGTTAGCTAGCCAGGAGTAATCTTTGTTTAGTCTATCCCTGTCCATTTTGTCCTTGATAGAGAGTGCTGTTGAGTAGTTGGATTGTTCTCGTATGTATTTGTTGTCGTCTGGATTGATTTTCTTATTAGCGGAGTGTCTATTCCTATGGTAGATTATGGGTAAGTTATGTTGATCTTGGATTATTCCATTATGGTCACAGAAGAGGAACAGCTCTGGGGGTATGTAATCTGAGCTTAACTTGTTGGGGGTCGTCTCTTCTTCCGTTTTCATTGTGTCTATTATTATTTGATTTTTGGTGTGGCCAATCCTGCTGAAGTAATTTTGGGTGAGTTTTAAGTTGAAGCAGTCTATTCTTGGTATATCAGCTTTTGTGTATATTTTAATGTTACTGATTCTTTTGGTGTAATTTGATTCAGCTGTTCTATATCGGCCGAGGCATGTTCTTAAGCATGATCTTTCAAATCTTCTTATTTTTTCTATAATTGTTGGTCCGGTGTTCCAGAATATGGGTGCGGCATACGTTAATATGAGTCTAACTAATAGCTGGTAGCAAATAAGTTTGGCTTTGGTGGAAAGATTTTTGTTGTAGAAAAGTCTAGAGTTAGCTTTGAAGGTTCTTCTGGCTTTGTCCAGTTGCGTAATGTGGTGTTTGTTCAGTCTTAGTAGATGATCCAGTTGTACTCCTAGATATTTTACTAGCTTTTTGGGGGGGATTTCAACAGTTTCGTTAGTGTGAATGTTTTTAGCTGTGATTGTTGCTTTTTCTATCTTTACTACGTTTGAGTATTTGATTTGTTTTACCGGTCTGCGGAAGAATATTAGCTCACTTTTGGTGGGATTAATTTTCAAGTTCCAGTTTTTATAGTAGTCAGTGATGTGGTTTAATGTCATTTGTAGTGAGTTTTTGATTTGTCCTACGTCCGTGTCAGCTTTGTAGATTATTAAGTCGTCCGCGTAGGCAATCGAGTGTAGTCTGTCTACGGTGTTGAGTCCGAATTCGTTTATAACTTCGCTATTATAAATGTTGAAGAGTATTGGTGATGTTACTGTTCCTTGTTGTAGGCCTTCTGAGATTTTGAATGTGGTGGTAGACATTTTCGTTCCGTCCCATATGCGGAACGTTTTTCCTTTGGTCATATTTGCTATTAGTAGGATTAGTCCTGCTGGAAATTGATATTTGTCTAGTTTATGAATTAGCCCATTATGCCAAACTGAATCGAATGCTTTTTCAAGGTCTAGCAATATTGGCCCCACTGTCAGTCCGTTGTGTAGGTAATTGTTGAGGTCAGAAGTTAATTTGTGAATTGCGTGTGTGGTAGAAAGTTTATTCTTAAATCCGAATTGGTTATCTGGTATAATATTGTGTGTAGTTATGTGTTTCATTAAGTTTTGTTTGATTATTTTTTCAAAAATTTTACTAATGTTCGTAGTGAGACTAATGGGTCTGTAGCTTTGTGGCTCTTCTGGGTTTTTACCTTTTTTTAGTATCGGTAGGATTTTAGCTTGTTTCCATCTGTTTGGGTAATAGGCGTGGTTAATTGCGTTATTAAAGAGTATCGTGTATTCTATTATGATGGTTGTCGGTAGATTTTAATGGCAATTGATGGGATGTCGTCCAGCCCTGACGAAGTCTAATTATTTAGCTTTTTGATAATTTCGCTTACTTCACTGCAAGAAATGAAATGATTGGTTTCTTTATCCAGGTGTACTGGCCTGTATGCTGGGTTAGCGTCTGTGAATGTTGTAAAAGTTGCCTTTGTATCTGTCATTCTTTTTGCTATTTTGCTGTATTTGTCTGTTGTTTCGTCGTATCTTGGTGAATTTATTCTTTCCAGATACTTTCTTATTATCTCGAGTTTAGTAATCGGATCTGTAATGTAAAGTTCGTTGTTGTCGGTCCTGTCTGGTAAACTTTTCGCTACTTCTTTGTTAAATTCGTTTTTGTTAATATCAAGTCTGAGGTTTTCGATGCTAATGTGTTTTTGTGGTCTCAGTATCCTGTTAATGGTCGGGAAAAATTCATTGGCGTTCTTGAAGTTTATATTTTTAATGATGGAGGCCCAGTATGCGGTTGCAGCTTTAGAGATTTCAATGTGGAGTTTTTTATTGAGTATTTTTATTGTCCGTTTAATTCTGTTTGTCTCTTGTCTGCTGTGCTTGCTCGAGCTTTGGTACCTGATGAAATACAACTTTGATACTAGGCATGACTTTGCCGCGTGTAGTTTTTTTAGTGTTATTGCTAATGTATTTTTGACAATAATTTTTATTGCTAGGTTTATTTGTTGGGACTATTTCTTTAATTGTTTTTGTGATAAGCAGTTCGAGGTAGCTGATACCTTCGTCTATTTCATTTATCGCGAGATTCCTATTATTCGGTAGTTTATTTTTTAGGTGCTTATCGGCCCGTTTGGCGAATTTTCGCCAATTAGTTTTTTTATAGTTGAATGAGTGGGGTTTAGGAGGAGTTGGTGTTATTCCTTGGAACAGTGTGGTTGGTTCTATTGCGAATGTTACTGCATTATGATCGCTATCGTATGGGTTTGTCCTTATTTTGTTGTTGTTGAGGTTCAGTATTTCTAATCTGCTGTCTGTTATGCAGTAATCCAGGAAAGAGTTTGCTTTGGTGTACGTAGGGTTGGCAGCTGCGTAGATTGTTGTTTTATATGATATACTGTTGTCGACCTCCCATTGTAGTAATCGTCTGCCCCTGTCGTTCGCGTTTGAATCACCCCATTGTGTATTTCTGGCGTTTATGTCGCCGGCTATGATGAAGAAAATGTTTTCGTTGTCCAGATGAAAGTCTTTGTAAAGTTGTTCAAACTCGATTATGAATGTGTTTTTTGTGGATTGTGGGGCGTATATGCTGACGATGAGTAATGTTTTTTTTGAGTTTACTATTATTATTATCACTGTGTATTCTATGATTCTATTTTTCTTCAAGTTTGGAGCTCTGTCTGTCCTAATTATGTCGTAGTTGTTTAATTTCAGTTTGTGTTTGTTGTTAAGTTTGGCTTCTGAGATCAGTATAATGTCGTGTTTGTAAGCTTCAATATATTTTTGTAAGTCTAGTCTTTTCTTAATTGTGCACAGTGAATTTACATTTATCGCTGATATTTTGATTGGGTTGCTGGTCGTTGTGTGAGCCATTACTCGATTGACCATTGTGCTAAGTAATCGATTCTCAGTGTATTTTGGGTGATTTTATTATTGAAATCGACTAGTTGCTCTTTGATTTCGTCTAAGCTACTTCTGAATATATCGAGTATTTGGCTTATATTTATGTTGTTGTGGTTATTATTGTCCGTTACTTGAAATTGTGTTCTTTCGTTGCTGTTGGTCAGCATTCTTGGGGGGGGGGGGTGAGCCTTTCGTTTCTGGTGTGTGTTTCGGGTTGTGCCATATGTTGTGTGTATGGAATTCTATTGTTTTTGTGATGTTTGCGTATGAAATGCTGGGGTCAATTTGTCTGTGAATTTTTTGTGTTTTTTCGAAAGCTTTTCTGTTTTTGTTTTCGTGTTCTTGCTTCTTCATGTTCATTATCATAGACATATATGGGCAGCGCAGGTAAGAGGCCGGGTGCCCATTTTCCCCGCAGTTAGCGCATTTTAGCACGTTTTTATTACCTGATTTCTCGATGTTGCATTTTCCCGGTTCATGGCTTTGTGCGCATTTGACGCACCTGTACCCCATGTTGCAGTTAGAGCTGGCGTGACCTACTCTTTGGCAGTTTTTGCATTGGAAAATTTTAGGCTTTCTAAGCCTTTCCCATCTTATTGATTGGCTTAGCAGTTTTTTGATTTTGAGTAGCTCCGGATGATTGCTATTTTTGTCTATTTGCACTATAAAATGGTATTTATTGCTATTTGTGTGGTCAAATTGTAGTTTGTTAATTTTGGTTATGCTTATGTTATTGATTTTGAGTTCTTCTAATGCAGCATTACCTCAGCTTCATTGAAGCCCCCTCGAATGCCCTTAAGGACGAATGATTTGTTTTTAAGATGGCTTGGGGTGAAGGAGTGGAATTGGAGGTTATTTTCCTTCAGGATTTCCATGCTTTTAAAGTGAGCAGAGAGACTCTCTCTCTCATCACTGGCGTTGAGCCTCACAGTATCTTCGTCTAGTTGTTTTACCATAAATGACTCTGTGTTAAGTTTATTTTCTGAAATCAATGCTATTATAGTTTTTATCTTTGATTTTGTTATATATATTGGTGGCATTCTGCCCTTCCCTTTTGGTGTGGTGACATTTTCGGGAGTCCCCTCCGTTTCTTTGTTCTCAGCGCACTCTGCCGCGAGGAGATTGTATTTATTGGTAATGACGAAGCTGGTGCCCTCTGAGAGTCCCCTAGGCTTTCCCGTGGCGCTGTCTTAGATGGGTGGCGAAATCCGTCACTATCGGTCTCGCCATTGGTCTGGCTTGGGCCTTGTCCGCCTCTCCTCGAGACAGCAAGGTTAGGTTTGTGGACCTTTCTGGTGCTTTCAAATATTTTATCATAGTTCCGCGCACTAAATTCTTTATCAAAGTTTCTCACCCCAAGCTTTAGTTGGATCGTGCGGTCCGCTTCGGCTGAGATAGTGTCCAATTTTCTTTTATGGCTGCCTTCCATTGTGCAGTTTTTTTCCCTTTGGGCATGGCAGCCCCACTTATATTCCACTCGTTTGCAGCTCCCTCACAATAATAGGTTGACCGGCGATTGTCCGCCGCCTTAGAATCCTTTAATGTACAGGCAGTGCCTGTTAAAGACACACTTCAGGGATATCATTATTATTATCCCACAGGGTTAATCGCACTTTTTTTAGGACACTGAGCACACTAAGCACATGACCTTTCTCCTCGGTGACTGCAGAGCCTCTCTCTGCGGGTCGAAGTCCTTGCAGTGGAGAAGGAAGTGGTCTACCGTGTCCGACCCGTGTCCACACCCACACGCCTCACTGTCAGCAACCCCGTATGCGAGGAGGCGTGAACGGAAGTTCCCGTGTCCAGTGAGGACTTGTGTGGTGTAGTGGCTCGGTATCATCCACCCGGCCGCCATCCTTCTCTCGATACTGCTGAAGAAGGTGAAAGTTGTGCGGCCTTTGTGGGAGGAGTCCCACATGGATTGCCACACCCTTTTCACCTCAGCCACGATCCTAATTTTCGCATCGTTGGTTCCCGCTGGGACCATGATGTTACCGATCCTGGCATCCATATTTCTCCTAACCTGGTAAAGGGCTTTGGCCTGTTGTAGCTCAAGTCCGATAGGGGGGTTCCGGCCACCACGCACATGCAATCCCACGATGACCGGCGGTATGCACCAGTCACCGCAATGAGAGCACGGCGCTGAGCGGCTCCGAGTATTCCCAGCTCCCCTGCCTTGCACCCTCCGGCCCATCCGGCAGCGGCGTAAGTCGCTACCGGGATGAAGACCCCGCGGTACAAAGCCGAGAGTGCTCTGAAACCGAGCCCCCATCCTCGTCTCGCGAAACCTGCCAAGTTTCGCGAAGAATGACCCGACTTTGTCGCTGATATATTGACAATGGGATCGGACACCCATGTCCCTATCTAAGTGGACGCCTAGGTATCTAACTGTGTTCTTGAATTTAATTGACCTCGCTCCGATCCGAATGACCGGCGGTCTCTTCTGAAAATCTACTTTCGATACGCGGACTGCTTTCCTTTTTCTATCGGGACGCGATCCTCCCCGTCGGCCTATTTTTTCCCTGTCTATGTACCCATTCCGGAGTACGATCGCTTCCGATTTCGAATCGGATATCTCTAATTTAGCTGTCCTGCACCAACCTAGGATCTGGTCGACAACGCGTTGACCCTCGATCTCTAGGTCTCTACGGCTGTTTCCCCCCCACGAGGACGATGAGGTCGTCCGCGTATGCTACAAACCTATTCTCAACTGAGGTTTCGAGTAACCTCAGGAGACCGTCGAACATAAGGTTCCAGCACGCGGGGCCGAGGACGGAACCTTGCGGGCATCCTCTTGTCGCGCGCTTGGAGATCCTTTCTGTTCCTACCGTGAGACTGACCTTAGGGTCCTCGAAGTAATTGGAGATTACCTCGAAGACGTTGCGCGGACAGTCTCGATCCCTAAAACTACCTAACACTAGGGGCCACCAGACATTGTCGAAGGCTCCGGAAATGTCGAAGAGTAGTGCGATCACATGCCGATGTTCGGTGTCATCGACCATGCGGCGCAACTCGACAATTGCAGCTTCAGTCGACTTTCCGCGCGTAAACCCGTACTGTCTGCTGGAGATGCGTCCCGTCGCCATCGCCGTCTGCTCTAGTCTGCTCTTAAGGAGCTTTTCAAATGTTTTCCCGATCACGGAGAGGAGGCATATCGGTCGGTAGGACTTTGGGTCCTTCTCGTCCTTTCCTTCGCCTTTCAGGAGGATTCTCAGAAAGCCCACCTTCCAGGCGGAGGGGAAGGCGCCCCATCGAAGGCACCCATTGAATAATCGCGCGAGTTCCCCGAGGATTGTTTTCGCGGTGACCTTCAAGACTTGTACCTCAATGAGGTCCGGTCCTGGCGCCTTTTTGTTACCGAAGGAACGAATCGCTCCGGCTACCTCCGCCAAGGAGAAGGGCGGGGCGTCGGCGGTATTCGGGGCGATTCGCGCCTCTTCCCGGAGAACCTTTGTGTCGGCGAGTCGAGTTCAGGTCGGTCATCAGGGACATGGGCTTCCAGAAGCTCGCTGGCGGTTTCTAAAGCACCGGTGGTACTTTTATCGTTGCGCCGGAGTGTGCTTATTACTTTCTCTACACGGAGTTTATTTGCCTGGAGCTTGTATACGATGCCCCAGGGCTCCGTGATCCCGTTCGACGTCATGAAGTTTTGCCAGCTTTCCCGTTTCGCCCTCTTCACCTTCCTGCTGTAGTTCCGCAACGAAGTACGGTACTCCTGCAGTTTTTGGAGGCGGGAGGGTCCGTCTATCGTCTTCTGGAAGGCACGCCTCTGCCTGTACACGGCCTTTTTGAGCTTCGTTAGCTCTTTTGTCCACCACGGGTTGGACTTTCTAAATTTCCTCTTCCTAGGCATTGACGCGGTGCAGGCGTCAGTGATGACGGCTGTGAGCGTCTCTGCCATCCTACTTACATCTGCCACCGACCCCAAACTCAGGACTTCGAGCCTCGACCGTGAGTGGTCGGACAGGGCCTCCGAGAACCGCTCCCAATCCGCTCGACGAGTGTCGAACCGAGAGTTCGTTGCTCCCTGATTTCCCGTCGCGGCCCTAGGTGCCCGCAGCCGGATGTCGATGGCGTTATGATCGCTAGTCGCCCATTCGCTTCTTATCCTCCATTCTTTAATATAGGGGGCCATGGAGGGGGATGCCAAGGTAACGTCGATGTATGACGATCCTTTTGGCGTCCAGAAGGTGGGTGGTTGACTAGCGTCGTTAGCTACAGTTAATCTAAACGCGGAAACTAATCTTTCTAACTGCGCTCTCTTCTCGTCTGTGCTGTGCGGGCTCCAGAGCGAGGATTGCGCGTTCGCGTCGACAGAAATTATCACTCTCTTCCCCCTCAGTGCCAGGAGTACCGTCTCCAAGTGCTTGAGGTGCTTCTCTATCTCGTCTTGGTATTGAAAATAATGAGACACCGCGTAGAAGGAGAAGCCTGGGGTCAGCACTTCCGCGCATGCGCAGTGCGGGTTACTGAGCTGTGAGATGAACGTGACCTCAAAGTGAGGGTTGGGGATGGCGACAGCGGCCCACGGGGAGTGGGTTTTCACCGCCGCCACCCTCACTTCGGTCCCTAATCCGTTTACCCTATATCCTGCGCCTTGCTTACTGACGTGTGGTTCCTGCAGGAGCAGGACGTCCAGTCGCTTTTGCGCTATTAGCTCCCTAACTTCGCCCGTTACTACAGCTGAATGTCGCATGTTCAGCTGTAGGATCCTAATTCCCGTGGCTACATTCGCCGTCGCGGGGCCGCGGTTTCGCGTTGGTGTTGGGGGTCGCGGGGGTTGTTTTTCCTATTATTCCCTATATTCGTAGCGTCGCACCTTACGAGGTGGACGCGGACGGCGCGAAGACCGATCCCGTCCAAACGTATACCCGAGTCTAGTCCTATTGTATTGCCTAGGTCGTTGCCAATGTCCCTCCTGTCCATAGCGGTTAATTCCGCCACAGGGACCCCAGGGACGGGAGTCCCTGTGTCCGAGGCCCTAGCTTTGTATTTTTTGTCTGGCATTATTCGTTTTTTTAAGATTTCTACCCGCCTTCGTCCTTTCCCGTTCGTTCCGTTATCATGTCCGTTTGAATAGCATTGGTCAATTGCGCACGCTCACGCTGATCTTCTGACCGCGGAAGCACGAAACCTCTGATCTGGGCAAAATCGGCAAGCCGAGGAAGAACGGACAGGACACATGCTGGACTGGCGAGAAAGCGTGTTCTTCCGCTCGCGCTAGGCATTTCGATTTCTGACACCTCTTGATTTAAAAAAATCAGTTTTTTGATAGTTTTCTCTCTCCACTGGGCTATTCATTTTAGCCACAGTTTTCAAGTGGTACGATTTGCTTCCAAATCTTACAGATGCATTTTAAAAAATTTTTCCATCGCTCGGACAGAAGAGTCGATTGCTCAGTGAGTACGAGTACACATACAAAGTGCATACGGGTAGCCAACCCCGTAGGGCTTGCCACATATGGGCCATTCGGTCAAAGACACCGACCCGTGGCCACGCTGTGTGGAGAGTAGATAGGGACATTAAGTCTCTAGTGATTTAACGTGCGGCTCCTGCCCAAAGGCTTATCCACACGGCCCCCATGGGCGCGGGATTGGGATATCGCCCAATCAGCGGGTCCTCGAGGGACTACCGGTATACTCCCAGGATGTTGGTCCTGTGAGCAGACAACCGGTGGTGCCGAGCGACTTTCCACGCTCTACCGTCTCTGGAGGACGGTGCCCGAGCTGTACCATGCGCAGCTCACCCGCCGAAACCCCCGGAAAGGAGCCTCTGACCAGCATTCAGCCTTACCACTGCTCCCGCGATGGTCCTACCCATGACCGGGCCGAGGCAAGCCTCGGGGGCGCCCGGTCCCCGCGGTACCAGTCGTGATCACTGGTTGAATCTTTCGTAGCAAAGCTACTACCAATTTGGGAGGCCTACACTCCCGGCATTGATCGGCCAGCGCTTCGGGTTCGTGGTGTCGCTACTCACCAAAGGTCCTTACAGGAATCAGCCGGCAGGACCCGACAAGTCGTATCCTACCGACCTTTCAACCTGCAGGGAACCCCCCTGCGCCTCAGATACGCCAGGCTTCACCCGTCCACCGTTTCGGCAACCTTCATCCTTCTCCTCACAAACATATTCTTAGCCATCTCACTAAAACATTCATATGTTGCCCTATCACCCAACGCACTCGCCACATCCACACTTCCATCCTCACACACTTTCACACCGCTTTCATTCAACCTTCGGAGGTCATCGTACCATTTACACCTAACCAAAACGTGCTTCCAGTCCTCATTTCCTTCATTACATCCACACATCCTAGTTTCACACAATCCACGTTCCCATAAAAAGTCATTCATACTTCCATGCCCAGTCATCATGAAACATACATACAAACTCGGTTCAAACTCAACATTCTTCCATGCAAAATGCACATTCTTTATATATTCATACGTTACCCGTCCTTTCTCACTTGCATGCCATCTTCGCTGCCACACCTCTCTCATTCTTTCATTCATAAATTTTTCTTTCTCACTCTCATCCATTCCAGCCATTTCATTATCACTCAATAACTCATTCTCTCCTACATTCACATCATGCTTCACTTTCCATATCATGCCTCTCCTTCTACACTCTAGGTCCCAGGGGAGTGTACCCATGAGGACCTGCATGGCTTCGGTCGAGACAGTCCTGCACACATTCAAACAGGCATACAAAACTATTCTTTGACATTTATTCATAATTTCTCTTGCATACTTGTGTCTCATCACATCACACCATACACTTGCACCATACATCACACACGCTTCAAACAGACCTTTGTATATCACTCTCATGCCTTTCTTCCTCATTCCCCACTCACGTTTCATTACTCTACTCATTTTCCCAACCACTTTCGTTATCTTTTCCTTCAATTGGTTCAAATGTTTTTTAAATTGCATTCTCTCGCTCATCCATATTCCCAAATATTTTACACATTCAACTCGCTTCATAGCTTTCTCATTCATACGCACATTCGGACTTCTTGTATATGCCAAATTCCCTTTCATCATCATCATTACACTCTTACTTTCAGACACATTCACTCCCACATGTTTTCCCCATTCACAAACAATTCTCATCCATTCTGTTCCCTTCCTTTCCAGTTCCACCCGATTACGTCCTTCAACCATCAATACTAAGTCATCCGCATACGCAACGCACTTACATCCTTCCATATTCAGTTTCATCAGCAAATCATCCATCATAAGGTTCCATATAAACGGTCCACCTAAGGAGCCCTGTGGACATCCACGCTCTACATGCTTCCATACTGTTTCATTCACTCCAATTATACAAACCATTCGATCCTTAAAATAATCCTTGCATAACCCAATCTCATCACATTCAATCTGTCTTAACTTTCCAATCACGCGACTCCATTCTAAATTATCAAACGCTCCTTTAAAATCAATAAACATTCCCAGTACATACTTACAGTTACTCTGATGCACACATTCTTTCACTTTCAGCCACGCAGTTTCAGTCGATCTTCCTTTCATAAATCCCTGTTGCGCTTCATTCATTCTTCCACTCATCTTTTGCTCTAACCTTATAACCATCATTTTCTCTAGTATTTTCCCTAGTACTGATAATAAGCATATCGGCCTATAAGAACCAGGATCACTCTTGACTTTATCGGGAGACTTTAGTAACACAATCAGACGCGCTTTCTTCCATTCACTCGGAAATGTATCCGCTCTCAGGCACAAATCATACATACTTTTGATCCGTTCCGGAATCGCTCGCCACACTTTCCTCATCATTTCCGCATTTATACCATCGAGTCCAGGTGCCTTTCCCAGTCTCATTTCTCCTATTGCTCTCTCTATTTCATTCCATTCAAATTTTTTCTCATTCTCTTCATTCACATCATCATTCACTACACTCGTGTTATCACTCATTACTTCATCCCTACCATTCATTTCCGATGCCGGGAAGAGATGGTCCATTATCGCACTTGCACTTTCACTCCATGTTGCAGTCATTGTTCCATTTACATACACATTATTCAAACATTCATTTCGATCTTTCCCGCGACATACTCGGTAAACGGGGCCCCACGGGTCCTCGTTACTCCATTTACTCACAAATTGCTTCCGACTTTCTTCCTTCACTCTGCAGATCTCCTTCTTGTACTCATTCACGCCTCTCTTATACTCCAACACTTTTTCATTCACATTCTCTCCTCGTCGTCGAGCAATCTGCATTTTCTTTCGCATATTCCTTACATTCTTCTTCAGTCTCTCTAACTTTTCCGTCCACCACATAATCTTTCTCTTCCTTTCTTTCTGATGTGTCTTCAACCACTTATCATTCGCACTATAAATCCACTGCAACATTTCGGCCACCAACTCATCCGCACTTTTTCCATTCGTCGTATTTAGTTCACTCATAATCGCACTTTCTCTTAGATCACTCATAATCGCACTTTCTCTTAGATCATTCATATACCCTTGCCAATCAACGTTCTTACAAGTCCACCTCCTTCCAGCATCGAAACATTCCATTCGCTCTTCATCACTTGTCATTTTAATACTCACAACATTATGGTCACTTATTCCCCATCCACACTCCACTTTCCATTCAAACTGACACCTGGCACACGAATCACTCACAACAGTCACGTCTATATCACTCTGTCCATTTGGGCCTGAGAACGTGTACCACTCACTCGGCTCGTTTATCACTTGCATTCCATTCGCTATCACCCATTCTTCTAGTTCTCGTCCACGCATTTCATTTTCTCTCGAGCGGCCAGCTCCCTTACTGTACCATAAGGGAGACACAGCATTCGCATCCATGCCAAACACAATCTTTCTTCCTCGTAAACACTCACACACTGCGTCCATGTATCTAAGATACCCCTCTATATCTTCACCATATCTACAATACACGGACACCACGTACAGCTCACCAAAGTCTCCCTTCAGCCATACACACACTCCATATTCATTTGTACATTCATTCACACAAACAGCTTCTATACATACGTCATTTACAACTATAGCTGATCCAACCCGTTCACTCTTGTTCATAAACACTTTCATACTACCTGGCAATCCTTTCACACACCCATCTGTAAACACATATGGCTCTTGTAGCATTGCCACACTTATCCTTTTTTCATTCATGCTCACACCCAGATCACACATCACCCTATACGCCCGCTGACAGTTACACTGTATCATACTCAAACTGCCTCTACTCGTAACTAATTCTCATTCTCTCTCGTTCAGCCACACGCAGATATTCCGGACACTGTTCAGACATAACCGAGTGGTCGCACTCATTCCCTTTCAAACGACAATTACGACATACATACTTATCTCTTTCGCAATTCATTCTCACATGCCCTTTTTCACAACATTTCTGACATAAATTCTCCTTTTCTTTACATTCTTTGGCAATATGCCCAAACCCACAACATTTGAAACACCTCATTACACTCACATATTCTTTAAACTTACATGCTCTCCATTTCACATACACGCGTTCTTCTTCAAATAATTTATTCATCATTTTCACATTCATTTCCACTATTACGCTTCCTACACTCACATCCTTTTTACTCCTCCTACTTACTACTCGTACTTTTTCCTTAAACTCATCCATACTCACACAGTCCTTCAAATTTTTCTCATACAATTCATTCATAAAATCTTCTCCTGCCATTTCGTTTGGGACATCGAATATCATGATCTTCGGCCCAATTTTTCTCGGCATCTCGACCTTCAACCCCACTTTGGAAAACTTCTCACAGTCTCGCACTTTCTTTAACTCA
The DNA here is from genome assembly GCF_051020955.1 of Megalopta genalis. NCBI lineage: Eukaryota > Metazoa > Arthropoda > Insecta > Hymenoptera > Halictidae > Megalopta > Megalopta genalis. The sequence continues at coordinate 6,426,039 of NC_135022.1, forward strand.
TCCATACTGACTGGTGGTGAGGTCGGAGTCCTGAGGGGACTCGACCAGGATGCCGTTCCCCTGGATCTTCCTGATGCTTCTGATTTGGAGTTTGCACTCCGCGGGAGAAACTAATTTAAGGACCGTTTCCTTGGTTTTGTCGCTGGACTCGAAGGATTTCGGGTCCTGCGGCAGGATGGTGATAGCACTGGGGGGGGGGGGGTTCTGCTTAAGGTTCGAGATGGCTGCTGTCTTGGAACGGACCCCGACTCTTTCGTCGTAGGTGGTGGGCCGAGAGGGTTCCTTTGGGGCCTGACAGTGCTCGGTTACAGACTCGAGGGTTTTACGTTGTTGTCTGTTCTCGGACCTTATGGCCTTTATTTGGCCTTCCAAGTTGCTGCAGCGGAGCAAGGACTCGCCGAGGATGCTCTGAAGCTTGGCAACCTTGGATGCGATGAACTGGGAGGCGTCCGGGTAGAGACCATTGTCCTGATCCATGAGAAATCTCATGAGGGCCATGGTCACCTTCTCGGACTTGAGCCGAAGGTCGTTCGCGGTGGGGTCGGGTACAGGGGCGGCTGTGGCTGGGTTGTCGCAGCACAGGGCGGGGCTTGGGGCGGGGGCGACCGGGGGTGGAGAGGGAACCTCAGACCTTTTCTTCGTTTTTTTGGAGTTGCGGAGGTGGATTGCCGAGGGGGGGTGTCGGAGTCCGAGTTGTCTGACCGGATGCGTCGCTTATTCTTGCGATGCCGTGCAGGGACCTTGATGTAGCCCTCTGAATCGGAGACCTCGGTGTCCATCATACTGATCGATGATGGTGGCCGGGGGTGAGGCGGAGTGGCGGTCGCTGAGCTGGCCTCCGGCCTGGGGAGGCTCATCCTCGGTTCCGGGGCCGGGAACGGCGTTCGTTCCGGTGTCACTGTTTCTTATCTGTAAACGATGCAATAATAAGAAAAAAAAAAAAAAAAAAATTTCGGAAATTTGTTTGTAAAAAATTCCTGTATTTGTTTATAAAATTGTTTAAACAATTATTTAAACAATTAGTTGCCCGGTGCAGTTGGCGGCTGGTTACGGGTGGACTGGTGTTGCTGAAACAGAGAAAAAGGCAGAATTAAATTTTTAAGAGGTTTGAATTTGGCGCCCGTGTTGGTTAGCTGCTCCGTGGATTTCCGAGCGGAGGCTCGAAAGTTGTTTTCGGCCGGCTGGAACTTCCGCTGCCAACCTTGCCAAAATTTTTAGGGTTGGCAGCCCTGAATCCCTGCACGCCGACGGGAGGCTCTGATTGGCTGGGCTGGACTAGTTCCGGACAGCAGCGCCACCCCACGCTGACGGTGGCGTCTCGAAGCTCGAGGTGGAAGATGGCGTGGTTTCGATCTGTTGATTAATTTTTAAGAATCCACAGTTTTGCCACTATTGTCACGCACGATATGTCAAAATGAAGGTCTTGAAAAACAAATCACTTTCACGTAAACAGTTTCTGTCTGGGATCGATATTCCCGGCGGAATCCGCTCCCAAAGCTCGACGTGCCGGAGCACGTGGCGTGGATTGCACAGGCTGTTTTTCGCTGAGTTCTTGTTCGATGCACACAATTTATATATCAGCGTGCTCAGCTGATCGTCCACTGCACTCTCCTGACACTGAGATAATTTTTACTTCAGAAAATACCACTTTTACAGAACTTTGACGGCGGAGCGTCGTGACAGCACGTCTCTATCCTGCGACACCTAGCGGCGAAGTCAGTAGATAGGGACAGTTAGTGTTGTCGTCTAAACTGTGGTCTCTGAGAGACGGGCCGTACCTAAGTCCTTGGTGGACCATACCGGCCGCTCTTGCGACTTATGCCTGATGTTCGGGCTCTACCCTCGTTCACTATCGTATCAGGGGAAGACAGCGTGCTACTCCCACTGCCACCTCGAGTCCAACCCAATCCAGGCACTCTTACGGAGTAGTGTTAAAGTCTTTTATCTCCGCAAGAGGGGCTTCAGCCTGGCCCGAGGGGACGAACCCCGAGGGGTTCGCCCAGCATGCCGTACATCGACGGAGCTGGACGAGTCCACGCTCCGTATGCAGTTTCGTTCTATGTTCGTTTCTTAGTCTTACTCACGGATCGTGCGAATTTCCGGAACTCCTTAAACAGCTGCTCTGACACCAGGCTGGCTTTGTCGATTGGCCACTGAAATCCTTCTCGAATCGCCGCCTGGCGTAGGTGTTCCCTGTCCTCTACGTAACGCTGACAATCGTAGAGGACGTGGTTTGGAGTTTCCTCCTCCCCACATTCGCACAACTCGTCGTCGACCAGGGCGAACGTCTTGAGCTTCGCACGGAAGTCTCCGTGTCCGCTCAAGAACTGCGCTACATCATGGTCGACTCTGATCCAGCTCGCTGAGAGTCGGTCTGATACCTCGCCGAAGTATTGGAAGGTTTCCCTACCCTTCGTCGAGGACGACCATCTCTGCTGCCACATCTCTAAAGTCGCCTCCCTCAGCCTTCTGCGAACTTGGGCTTCGGTGACGACTTCGTCAGCCAATTCGGCCTGACTCACTTGATAGGTTCCATGTTGGAACCCGAGTTTCTTCCTGGCTTTGTACACGCAGCTGAACTCCGCTATCGCCAAGTCCACAGGTATCTCCCCGGCGATCACGGGGATCGCATCAGTAGAGACTGTCCTGTAGGCTTTGACGCAGCCAAGCAGAACATGCCTCTGCGCCCTGGTGAGCACTTTACTCGTCCCAGAGGTAAGGCGGTCTGCCCAGCCCGCGGCAGCATACGTGACGATTGGGACAAACAAGCTGCGGTACAAAGTACGCATCGTCCGATATCCCAATCCCCAGTTCGACTTAGCAATCCTTGCTAGCGCATTAAACGTTCGCAAGGACTTAGCATTCAAATACTCGACGTGGGAATGGATACCCAGTCCAGAGTCAAAATGCACGCCAAGGTAACGCACAAAGTCCTTGACGGCAATATTCCGACCTCCTACTTTTATCACAGGTGGCATCTCTCTGTCGAGAGAGCCTTTCAAGAATATCATCTCGGTCTTGGTTGCAGACAGCGACAATTTCTGCTGGTCGCACCAGCGAGAAATGGTGTCCACAACTAATTGGCCATTGCTTTCTAGACCCTTCCTGCTGTTCGCAAAGATCAAGACAAGAAGGTCGTCTGCATAGGCGATGGGCTCGCAAGCGAGCCCGGCGTTCGATAAGAGCTGTAGAACCTCGTCGAAGACTAAGTTCCAACAGCTCGGACCAAGAATTGATCCCTGTGGGCAGCCCTTAGTGACTTTCTTCCGCACTGCACCGCGATCAGACACCATAGTCACCACGCGGCCGTCGAAGTAGTCGACCACCAATCTAAATAGGTTTTTTGGGCAGCCTCGCTTCCTCAACGCGTTGAGTATGCTTGGCCACCAGACATTATCAAAGGCCGCAGCAATGTCGAAGAGCAGACCCACGACGTACTTTTCCTCTCGACCGGACGCAAGCTCCCTCATCTTTACCACGGCATCAGTCGTGGATCGATGCGGCCTGAATCCGTATTGCCGATCGGAGGCGTAGTCGGAGTGCAAAAACGAACTAGCTAATCGCGTAGCGACTCCAAGACTTTGCCTACGACCGAAAGCAAGCATATTGGTCTGTAGGACTTTATCTCCGTTTCAGGTTTCTCGGGTCCTTTAAGGATGGAAATGATGGACCCGACTTTCCATTCCACGGGAAAGACTCCGTGTGCCAGGCATCCGTTGTAGAGTCGGAGGAGCTCGCGTGAGATCGTATTAAACGAACGTTTTAGAATCTCCGGCTCGATCCGATCTAGGCCTGGACACTTGCCGCTCTTCAGTCGGTTGACCGCCGATCTGAGCTCCGAGAGGGTGAAGGGACTGGCGTCCTCACTCTCCGGCTCGATGGCAGCTTCCCTCCTGACTCGCGCATGATCCGGGGAGTCATTCGCGGGGCTATCGTCCGGAATTAACCCCTCCAGCAGCGCGGAAGCGGTGGAGTCCCAGTCTGTAGTGTAACCCTGGGCAGTGTTAAGATTTATATTTGAGATGACCGTGCTGGCTGTCATCTTCTGCCTCGTGATCTTATAAATGAGGCCCCAGGGTTCCTTGTTTCCCTGCTCGGTGACGAATGCACGCCAGCTGTGCGACCGAGCAGCTTTGATGGCGGCTTTGTAGGCCTTTCTCTGTTTGAGATACTCGGTCCTCTTGGCCGCCCTCTGCTCCTCTGAACATGCTGCGTTCTGCGAGGCTCGTCTAAGTTTATAGACTCGCCTCTTCTGCCTCGTCAGGTCGGCCGTCCACCATGGGACGGATTTTGAATGCCACTGCTTGGTTGGCATCGAGGAGTCGCACGCTTGGACAATCATTCTTTCGATCTCCTGTGCTAGATGTTCGACTTCCCCCTTATTGTTCAATGGATTGGGGGATATACTCCTCTTACTTTCCTGCAGCGCCTTGTCGAACTCGGGCCATTTTGCGCTTCGGAGTCGGAACCTTGGTAATAATCCGTTCCGGTTGGTGCTGCTGTTGCTACTAATTTCGGCAGCACCGTCCTCGGCGCAAAAACTCAAAGTGAACTCTATGACTCGGTGGTCGCTGGTCGTCAGGTCCTCGCGGACCTTCCAACCTCGCACCTTGTCGCAAATGTCAGGTGTCGATAGTGTGACGTCGATGTAAGACTGTCCACTAGGGCTGGAAAACGTCGGAGCGTTTCCAGCCTCGTTCAAGACAACCAAGCCATGGCTCGCGATAAACTCTTCGAGTTTACGGCCTCTCACGTCCGTCTCCGCGCTGCCCCACTGGGCTGATTTTGCGTTAACGTCAGCAGAGATAATGACTCGGTTATGCTTAAGTGCGGAAAGAGCTCTCTCCAACCGCGCCAGACCTGATTCAACGTCATCGGACCATTGAAAGTACTGGCTGATCAGGAAGAAGCTCCCAAACGAACCCGAGATGCTGGCACAGGACAAATGCGTGTCGCACAAGTTAGAGACTTTGACCACGGTTAGATCCGGGTTTCTGACCGCTATTGCAGCCATCACCGGTTCGCCTGCCGTGATCAGCATCGTTCTCAAGCCTAGCCCGGGCACAGTACCCCGCCAGCTATATGGCTCTTGTGCAAGCAACACATCTACCCCGCTGCATGTTATGCTGCATGACCCGTATGACTCTCGAGCGTCGCCGGTCGTTTGTACTATCCATTCAATTCAAATTATTCTTGTCTAACGCGAGACATCTCCAAAACCAGCGCTTCCTGATAGGAGGCGCAGGCCGGGTCTCGCGACTTGTGTTCAAATGGTCGCCCTCTGTCTTTACAGTTGGAGCAGACCGGAGGCTTGCTCTTCCTGTTACAGAGGGCATAGCCGTGCCCTTTTTCGGCACAATGTCCGCAGACATCCTCTTTGAATTTGCAGCGCTTCGCGGTGTGCCCGAAGCGCTGGCACTTGTAGCAACGGGTGACCTGTATGAAGTCCCGCACACGGCAGGAACTCCACCCAAGGTACACCCGGTCCCCTCTCTGCGCCAGCCGCCGACGAATCTGCGGACTGACGGCCACTACCCAGTTGGCTGTCTCCGGGGTCTTGCCAGCCATGCGACTGACCCGAACACCCGAAGGCACATCCTTCTGGGACGCCTCAGAGAGGTTTTGCCTCCAAAGACTGGAGGCAATTTCCTCCTTGCCCATCACTTTCGGAATATCATAAATCAGGACCTCGGGGTCCCGTTTGCTAGGCAAGGAGACGGACAGTCCCGCACTCGCCAGCTTTTTATTTCCTACGAAGGCTTTTAGGTCCTCCTTGCGATCGGTTTCGACGACGATGCCACCGGAGTGGATGCGTCGAACCGATCTGACCCGGATCGCCTCCTTCGCAGGTTTTACGATCGACAGAACAGCTCTCTTAGTAGCATCGCTGCTCTGTCCTTTATCCTTTGGCGGGAAGATACGCACCACGTATTGTGTCGGTGGTCTTCTCGCCTCCGGAGTAGCTGTCGGGTTGACCTTAGCCACTTGGGCGTAGGTCAACTGCGCGGCATTGGAGACCGTCATCTTTAACTGACTTACATACTCTTTACCTTCATTCTCTAGCCCTTTGACTAGTTTTCCAATCTTCCTTTCTTCACTAGACTTGGAGGTACCTGGCTGCATGGTGTCTAGCCTAAGTTCTGAAAACGCCTGGATCAAATCCCAAAGGTTGGAAATCTTTAATACTTATTAGCTCTCTGTTTATGACTCTGTGGTTTATTTAACTTTAGCTTATTGGATATGGTTTTGTATCCTTTTGTGAAGAGACTTTGAAGAGTACAAAAATTAAGTGTCACACAAACTTTAATTTGCTAAACGGTTCAATTTTATGGTACTAAAAGTAAAGGGGACAAGTGACAGTTATCAGTTTGATAGAATACAACTTACAAGGGACAAGTGACAGTTATCAGTTTGATAGAATACAACTTATAAGGTGCTTAAAGAACCAACAACAACAGAACCTTTGAACCCTGAACCGAACAATTAAGTTCCAATCCCAGGATCTCGCGTACCGGATGCTGAGGGCAAACGAGCATCCGTCTTTGGGGTTCCCTTGGACGGCCCAGGTCGCACCGCACTCATTACGGCAGGACGCGCTTTTAGGTCCGCCCTGACCGCGGCGAGTTGCCCTTCGACGAAGCTGTTTCGTTGAATCAGCTCTTGAACCAACTCGTTGAGTGCTTAGACTTCTGCTAATATCTTCGACCCGGACTCCTTGTTGACTTTCGACGCGGGTCGAAAGCAAAAGGTCCGTATCTCCGATACTCGCCTGAAGGCTTCGTCTCTCACGAGATCGAGAGGCCGTACCTTATGCCCGGAAACCGTCCCCTTCGATTTCCTGGCCTGGTTTGCTGCGGCCTTGCCAGTAGGTGCGACTGGCTTGGCACGCTTCGACTTTTTGGTGACGGTTTTCCAACCGCCACCTTCGGGGTCTTCAACACGCACGGGTGCCGGCTGCACCTTCACGAGCGTGTCTTTGACTAATTCGATTTTCTTGGGTTTCTCCTTCCCAGCCTTGCGGCTGGGGGAGTCCCCCGACTTGGGCGATGTCCCCACGTTACCGGTGTCCGGCGCGCCTTCTTCCGTGGCCTCAGTTTTCACCGAGACCGCTCGCGTGGGTGTCACGCATCTCTCTAAGGTCACGCGGGGATTGGCGATGTTTATCACCTTCCCGGACCTTGTCTTTTTCGCAGACGCGGGAGGACTGACAGCTGCTGTTGCAGTCTCCGCGTCTGTGGCGACGGCTTCACTCCGAGTAGGAGCTGGACCTGCCGACTTAGGTCGTTCGATTTTTAAGTTTTTAGATCCCATAGTTTGATCTTTGCTTTTATCCGGTACGCTCCCCGGCCACCACCGACCCACACATTTTGGAACCCGCCATCAGGCTGGGTTAGGGCTACGCACCGGACATAGTCTGCTGACTGGGCCGATTACTCAACCCAGCCCGCGTCCTCACCCGTCAGAACCCACTCGCCGAAGCGTATGGTCGTTCCAAGCCGATTGACTGGACCAGGGCTGCTTTTCTCGTCCAGCCTCCCATCTAGCCGAAGCAGAGGCCAAAGGTACGTGTTGGGGACGTCTCACCCGCAGGAGAGGGCCCCCTCAGAACCCAGGATCCTCTTTTCCGACGACAAGGGTCGCCACGCACGGCAAACACGTGGGAGACAGCAGTCGGAGAGGTTGCCTCTTCCTCTCCACCACACTTCGTTCAGTTCGCTGCGTATTTAAGAACACGAGCTATCCAGCGGTACCTTTTTCGTGGAGGCTCAAGTGTGGCTAGGGCACGTTTGCCCCTTGCGGCCTGGGTTGCCCAGGGGATTGATTGCATCCCATGTATTCCTGAGCTCAGCGGAGTGTTGTCTAGTGGCGTGTTCCGCCGACGAAAAACGGTCTGAAAAACCGTTTAACGTGAACTGGGGAACTGATGCCACGAATGACAACAATTCCCCAGTCGGAAGTCATACAGCACATACAGTGCTGTACAAAGAACACGCCACAGCCCGTATGCTAAATCAGGGCCTCGCCATTATGCGAAGTACTACATGTACGACGCACTGACGGTCTCTAATGCCTTCATCGCCGATACACCCATCGACTCGGCCGATCAACCCTCCTACGCGAGGGCTAGTTCGGGGGTTATCTCCCGCCCTGGGTGGCCACAGACCGCCACCGCCAGTAGATAGGGACAGTAGAATGTCTACATTTGAGCTAATGAGGCGTTAGCCGGCTCTGCCATACCGAAGCCGCAAAGTGCGGCTTATACTGGCGGTGTTAAAGTAGCGAAACCAGTACGAGGGGAACCTGCTGTGAAAAACCCTTCCATCACCTTTGGTGGGGATCATCAGGAAGGAGGACTGTCCTTTTCAGGAGACAACCCACTTAGCCACTGCTCCACTGTGCAAGCCTCACTTGGAGGTGAGTGGAGCAGTGTTTACAGCGGGGGCCACGTGGAGGCGGGGTTGTCAGCATATGCACGGGCATACGCTCAGTCCCTTGCAGGCTCATGCGTTGGGTGCAATGCATGAGTGTTTTAGTGGACGGTTCGGCCCATCTCACCTTTCGGTGGGATGCCTGCGCTGCCGTGTACCGACCAGTGCAAGCCATGCGAGCCGACTGCCCGCCTACTCGCGCGCTTTCATTGCTTCTTTGGCGAACTTTAGCAAGGAATTGATTATTGGCGGCTCGGTAAGCCTCCTAAGGTCACACGGCCACGGGAGGTGATGTTTGGTGGCGTGGGTGTGTAGTATTGTGCGGTGTATGTCATGGAGTGAGCATTCGAAGATGACGTGCGTTACCGTGTCGGTCTCTCCGCATCTGCAGGCGTCAGACTCGGCTATGTTCAGCGCCATTAATTTGGCATTGAACTTGCCGTGCCCCGACAGCAGCTGCGAGCTGTAGAAATCCGGCTCCAGCTTCGCACCCATCCTCGCTCTGACATCTGGGAAGAATTGATGGGTGATTCTTCCCTTGGAGGAAGAGTCCCATCTTTCTTGCCAGATGTCAAGAGTGTGGTTTTTGATGTTCTGTGTGATTTGTGTTATTGTGTCGTTATTACCAGAGGGTTGTGTTTGTGTGCCTGAAGAGAAGATTGTATCTCCGATTTTAGCCTCTTCACCCTTCCTGAGGCGGTATATTGCCATTCTTTCTTGAAGGACGAGATCTATAGGTTTGGCAGCGGCTAGTACCATCAGGGCCTCGTTGGATATTGTACGGTACGCCCTGGTGACTCTAAGGAGGGCATTTCTTTGCGCACTTTGTAGCCTCCGCAAGTGGTGGACATTGGTTTTGTCCGCCCAGCCTGCGGCAGCGTACGTTATAATAGGCACAAAGACGCCTCGATAGAGCCTGAGGGTGGTACCGTAGTTTAGTCCCCAATATGATTTACAGACCCTCGCGAGGCCCTGAAATACGGCCTTGCTTTTCTTGCATACTTCTAGGATGTGTTGCGTAACATTGAACCTGGGTCCAAAGTTAATTCCCAGGTACTTGACGACCTTTTTCATCTTTATGGATGAGTTCCCGATTTTTATGGTGGGTGGACGTCTGATGTCCAGAATACCCTTTAGCAGTATCATCTCTGTTTTAGGTTCTGAGATCTGGAGCTTATGCTTCTGGCACCAGTCGGCGACAAGTTTTGCTGCAGTGTTGCCTCTGACCTCAAGCTCCTTCCTGGAGTCTCCAGGGATTAGGATTATGAGGTCATCGGCATATGCAACACACTTGAGACCTTTCAGTGTAATTTTGTTTAGAAGGTCGTCAAATACCAGGTTCCAGAACTTTGGACCCAGTACAGAACCCTGTGGGCAACCTTTTGTCACATCCTTTCTAACTGAATAACTATTGTTTTGGATCTGTACAGTTCTCTCCGAGAGGTAGCTCTGGATGAGTCTGTACAGATTTGCCGGGCAATCTCGTCGCTTCAGGCCATCCAGGATAGAAGGCCACCATACGTTGTCGAATGCGCCAGCTATATCAAATAGTATACCTATCACATATCTCTCTTGGCTTTGTGCTGTTATAGATCTGACTTTAACAATAGCTTCCTCCGTGGATCTGGCAGGTCGGAAGCCATATTGTTGGTCAGCCGTTCGCGCGTGTGTTTCTAGGAGAGGTTCTAATTTAGAGGCTATTAGCTTTTCCAAGATTTTACTTAGCACCGGAAGGAGGCAGATGGGTCTATAAGATTTCGGATTCGCAGGGTCTTTGTTCTCGTTTTTTAGGAGAATCTTAATGACGCCCTCCTTCCATCTTTTCGGGAAGGTAGCCGTAGAGAGACATGTGTTGTATAACTGTGTTATCTGCGCGTGTAGCAGGGGCCATGCCCTCTTGACTACTTCGGGTTCCATTACGTCAGCGCCTGGGGCCTTCTTTCCTTTAGGCTTACGAATGGCAATCTCCACCTCAGTTGTGGTGAAGGAGGCAGAGTCGCGTGTGTTGGGGGGTGTTTGTGTGCTATTGTGTAGTCGCCTGTGCCATTGCGTTTCAGTGCTCCTATCATCATCCGGTATAAGGCTGTGAAGGAGTAACTCAGCAGTGTCGTGCCACGTGGTTGTGGGCGTGTTGTTTTGTACAATGTTGTTGCATGCTTTTGCAGTGTTGATCTTCCTGGTTTGTAGTTTGTAGACTATGCCCCAGGGATCTTTGTTCCCCTCAGTTGTCACAAGTGAGCGCCAGCTGAGGAGTTTTGCTTTTCTGATGTGTGCATTGTATTTGTTTCTGATTTGTTTGTATTGTTTCATTGTTTGTTCTTGCTGTGCAGTGTTTCTGTTTTGCTGAGTTAACCTTCTAAGCCTTCGGACTTCCTTCTTCAATCTGTCCAAGTCCTTATTCCACCAAGGGACAGACCTGGGGAAACAGGTCTTCCTTGGGATTGCAGCATTGCTGGCGTGAATGATCACATCCTCGAGCGCAACTGCAAGTCCGTTTGCGTCTGTGTGGTTGGTAGAGGGTGCATTGAGAACCTGCAAGGACTTGGTTCTGAGGGTTCTCTCAAACTTCTTCCAGTTCGCTCTTTTCAGATTGAACCGGTTGGAGGAGAGTTTTGGGCTATCCGCGGATGTGCGTTGGATGCTAAATGTGATTAGGTTGTGGTCACTTGCAGTTTCTCTATCGTGTATCCACCATCGATCTATCCTGTTCGCTATTGGGCCTGCGACCAGAGATACATCGATGTTGGATTTGCCTCTTGTGTTATCGAAAGTATACGTGTTGGAGGGTTTGTTAACAACTAAGAGGTTATGCTGCGAGATTAGATCCTCGACAGCTTCACCTCTGTTGTCTGTGTCCGTGTTGTGCCAAAGGGTGGACTTGGCATTTACGTCTGCGAGGACTATGATATTCTTTCCCCGGAGGTTGGACAGGATTGAATCAAGGTGGTCTATGTACTTGGTGATTGGATCTGACCACTGAAAGTAGGCGTTCACGACATAGAAGCAGAGGTCACCCGTGCTTATCTCAGCGCAGGAGAAGTGCGTGTTGCACAGGTGCTCCAGCTTCAATGTCGTGAGCGCCGGGTTGCAAATAACTAGGGCGCTTTTGATAGTGTTTTTCGAGGCGTTGTCTGAGAAGTGTTTGCTGTCTGTGATTGTTTGTGTCGTGATTCCAAGGATGTTAGTGTATTTTGTGTTCGGGTGAATGTATGGCTCTTGGATTGCTAAGACGTCAAGCCCCTTTCTCGAGGCTATTAGTCTTAGCTCGTCCATTGCCGTTCTACAGTTATTTGTGTTTATTTGCGCGATCTTTATAGTGGAGATACGATCTCTCCTGTGTGACATTGTGTTTCTCCCGGTGGTTCCCGCGTTTACAAAAGGTGAAGGCTTACTTACCATAATCAATCTTGCTAGAGTTAACCTCCATGGCGTAGCGGAAGGCAGAGCAGTCTTTGCTCCTGGAGGAGTGGTCGCATGGCTTCTTCACCCTTTTGCAGTTGATGCACGTGGGGTGGCTGCTTTTCTCGGGGCACTTGTCGAAGGAGTGTCCATCCTTGGCACAGTGACCACAGGTTTCGATGGTTGCCCTGCAGTGCTTTGAAATGTGGCCGAAAGATTGGCATTTATAACACCTGCTGACTATGTTGTAGTCCCTGATAGCGCAGGAATTCCAACCAACGAAGACTCGCCCGGTGGAGAATAAGATTTCTCTAACATCCGGAGACAGTTCAAAGACCCAGTTAATGGTGTCCCTAGATTTGTCCCCGGTTTTGTAGAGGACCTTAACTTTCCGGGCGAAGTCCTCGTCGGTTAAGTGCTCTAAATTTTGGCACTTCAGGGCACCTATGAGGTCGTCTTCGGTCACTGTGCTGGATACTCCATAGATGATTGCCCGAGGCTTCTTTTTTGTGGGCAGGTCAGCTTTTAAGCCCACCTTAGGGACGGTCTTGCTTTTGAGGATCTTGTCGAGATCCCCTTTGGTTTCGGTTTCTATCAGGATTCCATTATTGTTGATCATGCGGACGTTTCTGATTCTGAGGCTTTCTTTAGTTGGAGCTATGGAGTCGATGATTGTCTTCTTGGTGGCCTCGCTGCTGGATGTGGGTGTTGTTTCGGTGGGGTAAACTGTGGCAACGTATCTTTTTGGAATCGTCATTGCTGTGGTGTTTATCCTTGTTTTTGTGATGTTGGTGTATAAGGTGGCTTGTGTTTTGGTTGTTGGGGTTGTTGTTGTTGTGCCTCTCTGTATTGTTTTCTCCAGAGAGCTGACTGTGTTGACAACACTGGTGATGATTTTTGTTAGGTTGTCCAGTCTAGCTTCAATGGGGTCTTTGTTGACGGTCTCGTTTCTAAGGGCTTTATTTTCAGCCAGGATGCGCTCAGAGTAGGTGTAGGCACTCTTTATGAGGCCCTTGAAATGCCTGGAGTCCTCTTCAGGCAGGCTCTCGGCGAGTTCCTGGCTAAAAGTTAGGAGCAGGAGCAGCGGTGAAGGTTCGGAGTCTTCCGGTTCGGCGTGGTTGGTTTTCTTGTTTTCGCGGCTGTTATCCTCATCGTCATCGGATGCAGCCTTCCGTTTCATCTTCTTGCCTAGTTTTCTTGCTTCCCGCGATTGTACCGTTTTCCAGTCACCGTCCATGGCGACTTCCATTGTCTGCACACCGCGCGAACAGATCACGCGGCGCAACACTTCAGCACTTCACTTTTGAGACCGTAAATTTTTGTTGTTCTTTTTTTTCTCTAAAAAAAAAAAAAAAAAATTATTAAAATTATTTATAAAAAATTGTCCAAAAGTTGTTAAAAATTGTTTAAACAAATTGTTTAAACAAATTGTTTAAACAATTAATTAAACAATTGCCCGGATACTGTTTGTTGTTGTCTATTCGCTTTCCAATTTCGCGCACTGATGTTCGTCTAAGTCCGTGGCGGAAACTCGATGAGTTATTTCGGCCCGGGGAGTTCACTGTCGCCAACCCTAGCAAAATTTGCGAGGTTGGCAGCAGCGGTGATGCTCTCTGTAGACTGGAAACTCCCAGCTTGTTACGGCCCGGCGACAGCCAATCAGAATGCTCAACACCGCGACTGCAGCGCCAGCCCACGCCGACGGTGGCGTCTCGAAGTTCGAGGTGACAGTACGTTGTTTCTCGATGTATTGGATGATTTTTTCACTTCCACAGTTTTGCACCGATTTACACTTACGATACGTCAAATTAACCGCTATCGCTAGCAATCAATTCTGACGTAATCAGATTTGCAATGCGGTCTCTATTTTCGCCAGAATCGGACCGCGAACACCGGCGTGTCAAAACACGTGGCGATCCGTATGTCAACTTTCACTCGCTATAATTTTGTCAATTTCGAACCGATTTCCACAATTTATATCACGAACTGATCCTCTCCGCTAGCACTTCACTCTAATGCACTGTTTATAATTTTTACGGCTGATTTAACCACTTTTTATCGATGTAACACGGAGCACGGCGTGACGACGCGTACACTCGCTGCGACACTTGGCGGCCAGTGAGTAGATAGGGACATCTAGTGTGAATCCGGTCACCGCGAGGGTGACGCGGATATGTTTCCTCGCCCTTACGGGCATACACAGCTAAGCGGCCATCTACCCCCAGTCCAACCACTGTCAAGGAGAGGGGCCAAGGAAAAATCCGCACGTGCCATTGAGCCGTTTGCAATGGACGAGTTCTTTAGCCGCTAGCGAAATTATGGTTTTACCCCCTTTCGCTAGCGCCCACGGGGAACCACGGGGAGGCGAACTCGTGACGCGACGCCTCGCGTCCACTAAGCGAAGACCTAGGAGAAAGGATGGGAGTTGGGAGGGATGGGTAGGGGTTTGGGGTAATTAATTGGTGGGGACGTGAATCGTCCCCTTCTGGGTCCTGGGAGGTGCAGGTGTTTGGAGGTACCTATGTGAAGCCCTTTAGCCAAAGGGCTTCCCTACAGAAGTCGGAGAAAACCTGGAATGCCTCTGGAGACGACACGAAGTGTTGTGCCGCTTCCGGCCATTTCCAGTCTCCGGTTGGAACTACATCGCGGAGGGCTTCTCTCTGCGGTTCGAAATTGGGGCAGTCGAGGAGGAAGTGATCGACCGTGTCCGATCCGTGACCACACACGCACTCCTCACCGTCGGAAACTCCGTACGCGTGTAGGCGCGATCGGAAGTGTCCGTGGCCGGTGAGGACTTGCGTGGTGTAGTGGTTCGGTTTCGTCCACTTGGCCGCCACTCTCTCCTCTATGCTTTTGAAGAAGGCGTAGGTGGTGCGGCCCTTGTGGGAGGAATTCCACATGGATTGCCACACCTTATACGCCTCGACCGCTAGCCTATGTTTTGCATCGTCGGCCCCCGCCGGAACGACGATGCTACCTAATCTGGCGTCTTTACCTTTACGCGTCTCGTACAAGGCTTTGGTTTGCCTGAGCTTAACGTCAATGGGTACAGCACCGGCCACCACGCACACGCTGTCCCACGATGACCGGCGATATGCGCCGGTCATCGCGATGAGAGCGCGGCGCTGTGCGGCTCTCAGCACTTTGAGCTCCCCCTCCGTGCACCGGTCGGCCCACCCGGCAGCAGCGTACGTTGCCACCGGAATAAAAACCCCGCGGTACACGGCGGAGAGCGCTCCGAAGCGGAGCCCCCATTCACGCCTCGCCAGTCTACCCAGCTTCGCGAAGAGCGAGCCGACCTTGTCACTTATGTAGTTGCAGTGGGTTCGAATACCCATGCCCCTATCAAAGTGAACGCCGAGGTACTTGACGAAGGGTTTGAAACTTAAGGGCTTACTTCCGATCCGAATGGTCGGTGGCCTTTTAACTAGGTCTAATTTTGAAGCGCGGACTGCCGTGCGTTTACGGTCTGGGCGCGATCCTCCCCGTCGGCCTATTTTGTCTCTCTGAATATATCCGCTGCGTAGGACAATTGCCTCGGATTTCTTCTCGGAGATCTCTAATTTTGCTGATCTGCACCAACTTAGGATCAGGTCAACAACTCGTTGACCTTCGATCTCTAGGTCTCTACGGCAGTTTCCTCCCACGAGGACGATGAGGTCGTCCGCGTAGGCGACGAATCTATTCTCAACTGAGGCCTCGAGAGACCTCAGGAGATCGTCGAACATCAGGTTCCAACACGCCGGACCGAGGACGGAGCCTTGTGGGCACCCCCTCGTCGCACGCTTGGAGACTCTTTCTGTTCCGACGGTGAGGCTGACTTTGCGGTCCTCGAAGTAGTTGGAGACCACTTCGAAGACGTTGCGCGGGCAGTCTCGGTCCCTAAGACTCTTCAAAACTAAGGGCCACCAGACGTTGTCGAAGGCTCCGGAAATGTCGAATAGCAGCGCTATCACATGCCGGTGCTCCAAGGCATCAACCATGCGGCGCAGCTCGACAATTGCATCTTCAGTCGACTTTCCGCGCATGAAGCCGTACTGTCTGCTGGAGATGCGTCCCGTTGCCATCGCCGTCTGTTCGAGTCGGCTCTTAAGGAGCTTCTCGAAGGTTTTCCCTACGACGGAGAGGAGACAGATCGGTCGGTAGGACTTCGGGTCCTTCACGTCCTTGCCCTCTCCCTTCAGGAGCACTCTGAGGGAGCCCTCCTTCCAGGTGGGGGGAAAGACGCCCCAACGAAGGCACCCGTTGAAAAGGCGAACTAACTGTCCTAATATTGCTTTCGCGGCGGCCTCCAGCGCTCGGACCTCGACGGACGTGTGCTTCCAGAAGTGTGTTGGCTGTCTCTACCGCGCTCATGTTACTATTGTTAACTCGCCGGAGGGTGCTGAGCACCCTCTCGACACGGAGCTTGTTCGCTTGCAGCTTGTACACGATGCCCCAAGGCTCCGTGTTCCCGTGCGACGACACAAAGTTTCGCCAACTCTGGAGTTTCGCCCTCTTCACCTCTCTGCTGTAGTTCCGCAACGAAGTACGGTACTCCAGCAGTTTTATGAGGCGCGAGGACTCATTTCTTTCCTTCTGGAAGGCACGCCTCTTTCGGTAGACAGCCTTCTTCATGCCCGTCAGCTCTTTCGTCCACCACGGATTGGACTTTCTAAATCTACGCTTTCTCGGCATCGACGCGGTGCAGGCATCCTTGATGATGTCTGTGAGCGTTTCTGCCATTCCTATGGTTTCCTCCGCTGACTCCAGGCTCAGGACTTCGAGCCTCGATCGTGAAAGATCGGACAGGGTCTCGGAGAATCGCTCCCAGTCGGCTCGACGAGTGTCGAACCGAGAGTTCGCGACTCCGCGATTCCCCGTCGCGGCTCTGGGTGCCCGCAACCTAATGTCAACGGCGTTGTGGTCGCTGGTCGTCCACGCACACCTTACGTTCCAGCTCCTGATGAACGGAGACATGGAAGGCGACGCCAGGGTTACGTCGATGTATGACGACCCGGTTGGCGTCCAGAAGGTAGGTGGTTGAGCTGCGTCGTTCACAACGTCCATGCTGAACGCCGCTATCAGAGTCTCGAATTGAGCTCCTTTCTCGTCTGTGCCTCGAGGGCTCCAAAGCGAGGATTGCGCGTTAGCGTCTGTCGAAACTAAAAGTCTCTCCCCCCTCAGTGCGCAGAACACCTTCTCAAGGTGGCTGAGGTGCTTTTCTATTTCGTCGCGGTGCTGGAAATAGCACGACACCGCGTAAAAGGAAAAGCCGGGTGCTAGCACTTCCGCACAGGCGCAGTGGGAGTTGCTGAGCTGCGAGACGAAGATCATGTCGAAGTTGGGGTTGCAGACGGCAACAGCCGCCCACGGGGGTTGTGGTTCGGCTGCCGCCAACCTCACTCCGGACCCTATACCACTAATCCTATGTCGCGTGCCCAGCTGGCTGACGTATGCCTCCTGCAATAGCAGGACGTCTAGCCGCTTCTGGGCAATGAGCTCGCGTACCTCTCCGGTGTCCGCAGCTGAACGTCTCATGTTCAGCTGCAGTATCCTAATTTCGGGGATATTTTTGGGTAGGGGCCTAACAACCATAATCAGTTCGGGAGAGCGACTGATTTATGGCAGCTATATACGCGGGGCAGTCCTTGCTCGTCACGCAGTGGGAGGAGGGTTTCTTACCCCTCATGCAGTTTACGCAGGTGGCCGGCTTTTCTTTCATCGGGCAGGTCTTGATCCCGTGCCCCGCCTCCGCGCAGTGGCCGCAGGTCTCCTTCTCGGCCTTGCAGAACTTGGCAGGATGGCCGAATCCCTGGCACTTGTAACACCTGGTCACGCTGACGTGGTCCCGGACCCTGCAGCAGTTCCAGCCCACGTACAGCCTCTCCTTGGAGACCAGGAGGTCCCGGGCACGCTTGCTGACCTCGAATATCAGGTTGCAGCGGTCCCTGGTTTTATCGCCGCTCCTGTATACTAGGTTTATCTCCTTGGAGAGGCTGGCCGCTTCCTCTTTGCTGAGGTTCTGCTGCAGGATCGCTGCGGTCGTCTCCTTGGGGTCCTCCTGGACCCGCGGGACATCGAAGACGATGATCCGCGGGTTCCGCTTGGCCGGAGCTCCTACAATAAAACCGGCAGCTTTTAGTTTCTGGTGCGCCATTAAGGTTGCCACGTCGGTGTTCTTTGACGTGACTAGCGCGATACCGGAACCCTGCACCCTGCGGACGCCCTTGATTTGCAGGCCGTCCGCTCTCGGCGAGACCAGCTCGAAGACCGCCTCCTTTGTCTTCGAGCTGTCCTCGTACTTGCTGGTGTCTGCCGGCGTGACGATGACCACGTTGGGGGGGGTCCTGCTTCTGCGTAGACCTGGCTGCCGTAGCGGACCTGACGCCGACGCGTTCGGCGTACGTTGTCGGCTTTTTGGGGGTGGCGGCTGCGGCGACGGCGACGGCTTTGTCCTGGAGCGCCTGGCAGGAACGCTTGCACTCCTTGGACTCGGCCTGGACTGCCTCAAGACGTCCCTCTAGCCTGCTGCTGTAAACGAGGGCTTTAATGAGTAAGTCGTTAAACTTCGCGGCCTGTGTGCACAGGGCGTGCACCACAGTGGACGGATGTCGTTTCCTGGAAGAGTAATCTCGTTAGTTAGCGATCTGTAGGCTTTGGCGGCGTGAGCTCTGAGGGTTGCCACGGTCGTGTCCTCGTCCTCCGAGTTGACCCGGCACGGCTCCTCAGTTGTCTCCTGCGTCGTCTCTGCTGTTGGTGTCGTCTGTGTTGCCTGTCTGTCCTTTTTCTTTTTCTTCTTGAGGACCTCCGCAGGCTTCCGGAAGCAGAGAGGCGCGTCCGAATTTGCCGCCTCTGTTTCGGAGTCTGTAGTCAGCAGCCTCTTCTGGCGACGGCGGGAGTCAGTCCCTGAGGAGGCGACCTCCATCGTGGGGCTGCTCTGATGTCACCGCCAAAGGCTGAAAACTATAGCGGAAGTTAGGAGAAGAAAAAAAAAATTTATTAAAAAGTCCTGAAATTTATAAACAATTGTTTAAAAATTGTTTAAACAATTTGTTTAAACAATTGTTTAGTGTCCGTCCTTTTCTGCGCGTTCACTTTCAAATTTCGCGCACTGCGGTCTTTGTAAGTCTATGGTGGAGACTGGAGCTTCAATTTTGGCACCCGGAGGTAATTGCTGCCAACCTTCGAAAAATTTTTGAAGTTGGCAGCAGTGGTCCCTTTTTTCAGTAGAGAGTTTCCTCTCTACCCTGCGGCAGCCAATCAGCGCGCGCGACGCCGCTAGCGCAGCGCTACCCACGCCGACGGTGGCGTCTCGAAGCTCGAGGTGGGTTTTCGATGTATTGGGCGATTTTATAACTTCCACAGTTTTTGCACGATTGTCACCATTTATGTCACAAATTAAACGGCTCCTCAAATAAATAGTTTCCACTTAAACGGATTGTTCGTCAGATCGATATTCCCGGAGGAATCCGGTCTCAAAGTTCGGCGTGCCAAAGCACGTGGCGTGTGTTTTCCGGCACTGTTTTCTCGCACAATTTTCACCAAAGTCACACAATTTATGTATCCAGCGGTTCGCCTTCGCGTGCTCTTCACCCTGGGCACCTTCTCGCAATTTTTCCTGATGTTCTGCTGCTGGAATCACGGATGAACGGCGGAGCGATCTGACAGCTCAACTTCTCCCTGCGACACCTGGCGGCAGAACTCAGTAGATAGGGACAGAATCTTGAGTGATTTTACGTGCAGCACCTGCCCAAAGGCTTATCCACACGGCCCCCATGGGCGCGGAATTGAGATACGCTCAATAAGCGCGCTCCCACATGCCAAGCCATGCAGGAGCTACCAGTTACTACGAGGACGCGGACTCTCGTCAGCAGACAACTGGTGGTGCCGAGCCCTTTCTATGCTCTACCGGCTCAGCAGGTCGGTTCCCGAGCTGGATACCGCAGCTCACCCGTCGAGGCCCCTAACAATTTAAGGGGGGGACAGAACGAGGAAGGAGGGAAGAGGTAAGGAGAGGAAGGGAAGGAGCCTCTGGCCAACTTTAGCCGTTTACCACTGCCCCCTCGATGGACCTACCCACTGCCGGCCCGAGGGATTCCGGGCCAGATGGCCGGGGCCTCGTGGGCACGCCGACACCCGAGGTACCAGTATTTAGAAGGCCGACTGGTAGGACCTGTCGTAGCAAAGCTACTACCATGTTTGGAGACACCGCATCTCCAGCACTGGTCGGCTAGCGCTTCGGGATCGTGTAGTCGCTACTCTACAACGCCTAGCACTTAGGAATCAGCAGAATAGGACCCGGCAAGCCGTATCCTACCCGCCTTTCTGCCTGTGTTCAGCGCCCTGCGCCAGTAGATAGGGACATTTATTGCGAATCTGGCCACCGCGGAGGTGGCGCAGATATGTTTCCTCGCCATGTTGGCATACACAAAAAATTTAATACCTACCCCCCGACGGAACACCTACGAGGGGTCCGAACGTGGGTAAATCGCCGCCTTCGCTCATCGTTCATTAGGCTGGGTACGGAAGACCCAGTCTTGACTCCTTGTCCGTGTAAGGAGTTTTCAAGTTTGTTTTGAGTTGGGTAGGCTGTGCTACCTACTCCAACTGTGTATAGAAGGTTATTAGGAGGGTTTTGCTTTGCCGCTTGACCGCGGCAGCGGGTGCCCGCCACCGCCCTCCGCAGTGACGGCACTCTGCCACATGTATTCACCCCCTTTCTTCTACACGTCAGCAATGATTATGCAGCGTGCTAGGGTGGCGTGTGTTGGTTATTCTTTGCCTATTGGCGTAACTAGGCGGCTGCACATGGTTGGTGCCCGTCTAGCGAAGATAGGCATGTTGCTGTTGGCGTAGCGGAGCTTCGCCAGCTACGGTAGCGGGTGTCAAGCACCTCACGCAAGCACCGCGGCCGTTCAGCTCCACAAAACCGTGATGGGGAGGAATCTATGATGGGGAAGGATGGGACTAGGCAGGGCGGGTGCCATAGCCCTTTTTGCCGCAAATACAGACTTGCGTTGCCCGGTCTCCGCCGCGTGGAGGCGGGGTTGGACTTTGGAGACCAGTAGATAGGGACATCTAGTGTGAATCCGGTCGCCGCGAAGGCGACACGGATATGTTTCCTCGCCCTTGCGGGCATACACAGCCAAATTACCATCTACCCCCAGTCCAACCACTGTCATGGAGACAGGCCAAGGAAAAATCCGCACGTGCCATTGAGACGTTTGCAATGGACGAGTTCTTTAGCCGCTAGCGAAATTATGGTTTTACCTCCTTTCGCTAGCGCCCACGGGGAACCACGGGGAGGCGAACTCGTGACGCGACGCCTCGCGTCCACTAAGCGAAGACCTAGGAGGAAGGATGGGAGTTGGGAGGGATGGGTAGGGGTTTGGGGTAATTAATTGGTGGGGACGTGAATCGTCCCCTTCTGGGTCCTGGGAGGTGCAGGTGTTTGGAGGTACCTATGTGAAGCCCTTTAGCCAAAGGGCTTCCCTACAGAAGTCGGAGAAAACCTGGAATGCCTCTGGAGACGACACGAAGTGTTGTGCCGCTTCCGGCCATTTCCAGTCTCCGGTTGGAACTACATCGCGGAGGGCTTCTCTCTGCGGTTCGAAATTGGGGCAGTCGAGGAGGAAGTGATCGACCGTGTCCGATCCGTGACCACACACGCACTCCTCACCGTCGGAAACTCCGTACGCGCGTGGGCGCGAGTAGATAGGGACATCTAATGTAAATCCGGTCACCACGAAGGTGACACGGATGTGTTACCTCGCCCTTCCGGGCATACACGGTAAAGATTACCATCTACTCCCGGTTCAAAACCGCTTTCAAGGAAACGGGCCGAGGAAAAATCCGCACGTGCCATTGAGCCGTTTACAATGGACGAGTTCTTTAGCCGCCAGCAGATTTCCGTTTCCTTCCATCTGCTGGCGCCCACGGGGAACCACGGGGAGGCGAACTCGTGACGCGACGCCTCGCGTCCACTTAAGCGAAGACCTAGGAAGAAGGATGGGAGTTAGGAGGGATGGGTGGGTGTTTTGGGGTCGTTGGTGGGGACGTGAAATGTCCCCTTTGGGGTCCTGGGGATTGCGGGTGCGCGGGGTTGCCTATCTACGTGAAGCCCTTTAGCCAAAGGGCTTCTCTACAAAATTCGGAGAAGAGCTGGAAGGCCTCTGGGGACGACACGAAGTGTTGTGCCGCCTCCGGCCATTTCCAGTCTCCGGTTGGAACTATATCGCGGAGGGCTTCTCTCTGCGGGTCGAAATTCGGACAGTTGAGGAGAAAATGATCGACCGTGTCCGATCCGTGACCACACACGCACTCCTCACCGTCGGAAACTCCGTACTCGCGTAGGCGCGAGCGGAAGTGTCCGTGGCCGGTGAGGACTTGCGTGATGTAGTGGCTCGGTTTCGTCCACTTGGCCGCCACCCTCTCCTCTATGTTCTTGAAGAAGGCGTAGGTGGTGCGGCCCTTGTGGGAAGAGTTCCACATGGATTGCCACACCTTGTACGCCTCGACCGTTAGCCTATGTTTTGCATCGTCGGCCCCCGCCGGAACGACAATGCTACCTAATCTGGCGTCTTTACCTTTACGCGTCTCGTACAAGGCTTTGGTTTGCCTGAGCTTGACGTCGATGGGTATGGCGCCGGCTACCACGCACACGCTGTCCCACGATGACCTGCGGTATGCGCCGGTCATCGCGATGAGAGCGCGGCGCTGTGCGGCTCTCAGCACTTTGAGCTCCCCCTCCGTGCACCGGTCGGCCCACCCGGCAGCAGCGTACGTTGCCACCGGGATAAAAACCCCGCGGTACACGGCGGAGAGCGCTCCGAAGCGGAGCCCCCATTCACGCCTCGCCAGTCTACCCAGCTTCGCGAAGAGCGAGCCGACCTTGTCACTTACGTAGTTGCAGTGGGTTCGAACACCCATGCCCCTATCAAAGTGAACGCCGAGGTACTTGACGAAGGGTTTGAAACTTAAGGGCTTACTTCCGATCCGAATGGTCGGTGGCCTTTTAACTAGGTCTAGTTTTGAAGCGCGGACTGCCGTGCGTTTACGGTCTGGGCGCGATCCTCCCCGTCGGCCTATTTTGTCTCTCTGAATATATCCGCTGCGTAGGACAATTGCCTCGGATTTCTTCTCGGAGATCTCTAATTTTGCTGATCTGCACCAACTTAGGATCAGGTCAACAACTCGTTGACCCTCGATCTCTAGGTCTCTACGGCAGTTTCCGCCCACGAGGACGATGAGGTCGTCCGCGTAGGCGACGAATCTATTCTCAACTGAGGCCTCGAGAGACCTCAGGAGATCGTCGAACATCAGGTTCCAACACGCCGGACCGAGGACGGAGCCTTGTGGGCACCCCCTCGTCGCGCGCTTGGAGACTCTTTCCGTTCCGACGGTGATACTGACTTTGCGGTCCTCGAAGTAGTTGGAGACCACTTCGAAGACGTTGCGCGGGCAGTCTCGATCCCTAAGACTCTTCAAAACTAAGGGCCACCAGACGTTATCGAAGGCTCCGGAAATGTCGAATAGCAGCGCTATCACATGCCGATGCTCCATGGCATCAACCATGCGGCGCAGCTCGACAATTGCATCTTCAGTCGACTTTCCGCGCATGAAGCCGTACTGTCTGCTGGAGATGCGTCCCGTTGCCATCGCCGTCTGTTCGAGTCGGCTCTTAAGGAGCTTCTCGAAGGTTTTCCCTACGACGGAGAGGAGACAGATCGGTCGGTAGGACTTCGGGTCCTTCACGTCCTTGCCCTCTCCCTTCAGGAGCACTCTGAGGGAGCCCTCCTTCCAGGTGGGGGGAAAGACGCCCCAACGAAGGCACCCGTTGAAGAGGCGAACTAATTGTCCTAACACTATTTTCGCGGCGGCCTTCAGCACTCGGACCTCGATAAGGTCCGGTCCTGGTGCCTTGTCGTTTCTGAACGTGCGAATCGCTCCCGCGACCTCGTCCGGTGAAAACGGAGAGGCGTCCGCGGTGTTTGACGCGACTCGCGCGTTCTCTCTAGTATCTCGCTGCTCGGGCGTGTCATCTTCCGGCCGGTCGTCCGGGACGTGTGCTTCCAGAAGCGTGTTGGCGGTCTCTATCGCGCTCGTGGTGTTTTCGTTGCCTCGCCGGAGGGTGCTGATCACCCTCTCGACACGGAGCTTGTTCGCTTGCAGCTTGTACACGATGCCCCAAGGCTCCGTGTTCCCGTACGACGATACAAAGTTTCGCCAGCTTTCTAGTTTCGCCCTCTTCACCTCTCTGCTGTAGTTCCGCAACGAAGTGCGGTACTCCAGCAGTTTTTGGAGGCGTGAGGACTCATCTCTTTCCCTCTGGAAGGCACGTCTCCGTCGGTAGACAGCCTTCTTCATGACTGTGAGCTCTTTCGTCCACCATGGGTTGGACTTCCTAAACCTACGCTTTATTGGCATCGACGCGGTGCAGGCATCTTTAATGATGTCTGTGAGCGTTTCAGCCATCCCTATCGTATCCTCCGCTGACTCCAGGCTCAGGACTTCGAGCCTCGATCGTGAGAGATCGGACAGGGTCTCGGAGAATCGCTCCCAGTCGGCTCGACGAGTGTCGAACCGAGAGTTCGCGGCTCCGCGATTCCCCGTCGCGGCTCTGGGTGCCCGCAGCCTGATGTCAACGGCGTTGTGGTCGCTGGTCGTCCACGCACACCTTACGTTCCAGCTCCTGATGAACGGAGACATGGAAGGCGACGCCAGGGTTACGTCGATGTATGACGACCCCGTTGGCGTCCAGAAGGTAGGTGGCTGAGCTGCGTCGTTCACAACGTCCATGCTAAACGCCGCAATCAGAGTCTCGAATTGAGCTCCTTTCTCGTCTGTGCCCCGGGGGCTCCAGAGCGAGGATTGCGCGTTAGCGTCTGTAGAAACTATGAGTCTCTCCCCCCTCAGTGCGCAGAACACCTTCTCGAGGTGGCTGAGGTGCTTTTCAATTTCGTCGCTGTGCTGAAAATAGCACAACACCGCGTAAAATGAAAAGCCGGGTGCTAGCACTTCCGCACAGACGCAGTGGGAGTTGCTGAGCTGCGAGACGAAGACCATATCGAAGTTGGGGTTGCAGACCGCAACAGCCGCCCACGGGGGTTGTGGTTCGGCTGCTGCCAACCTCACTCCGGACCCTAGACCGCTAATTTTATATCGCGCGCCCAGTTGGCTGACGTATGCCTCCTGCAATAGCAGGACGTCTAGCCGCTTCTGGGCGATAAGCTCGCGGACCTCTCCGGTAACTGCAGCCGAACGTCTCATGTTCAGCTGCAGTATCCTAATGTCGGGGATATTATTGGGTGGGGGCCTAACAACCATAATCAGTTCGAGAGAGCGACTGATTAATGGCAGCTACGTACGCGGGGCAGTCCTTGCTTGTCACGAGGTGGGAGGCGGGTTTCTTACCCCTGACGCAGTTGACGCAGGTGGCCGGTTTCTCCTTTTTCGGGCACGTCTTGATTCCGTGCCCCGTCTCCGCGCAGTGGCCGCAGGTCTCTTTTTCCGCTTTGCAGAACTTCGCGGGGTGGCCGAATCCCTGGCACTTGTAGCACCTGGTCACGCTGATGTGGTCCCGGACCCTGCAGCAGCTCCAGCCCACATACAGCCTCTCCTTGGAGACCAGGAGGTCCCGGGCACGCTTGCTGACCTCGAATATCAGGTTGCAGCGGTCCCTGGTTTTATCACCGCTCCTGTACACTAGGTTAATCTCCTTGGAGAGGCTGGCCGCTTCCTCTTTGCTGAGGTTCTGCTGCAGGATCGCTGCGGTCGTCTCCTTGGGGTCCTCCTGGGTCCGCGGGACATCGAAGACGATGATCCGCGGGTTCCGCTTGGCCGGAGCTCCTACGATAAAACCGGCAGCTTTTAGTTTTTGGTGCGCCATTAAGGTTGCCACGTCGGTGTTCTTCGACGTGACCAGCGCGATTCCGGAACCCTGCACCCTGCGGACGCCCCTGATTTGCAGGCCGTCCGCTCTCGGCGAGACCAGCTCGAAGACCGCCTCCTTTGTCTTCGAGCTGTCCTCGTACTTGCTGGTGTCAGCCGGCGTGATGATGACCACGTTGGGGGGGTCCTGCTTCTGTGTGGACCTGGCTGCCGTAGCGGACCTGACGCCGACGCGTTCGGCATACGTTGTCGGCTTTTTGGGGGCGGCGGCGGCGACGGCGACGGCTTTGTCCTGGAGCGCCTGGCAGGAACGCTTGCTCTCCTTGGACTCGGCCTGGGCGGCCTCAAGACGTCCCTCGAGTCTGCTGCTGAAAACGAGGGCTTTGATAAGCAGGTCGTTAAATTTCGCGGCCTGTGCGCACAGGGAGTGCACCACAGTGGACGGGATGTCGTTGCTGGGCAGCGTTATTTCGCTGGTGAGCTGCCTGAAGATTTTTGCAGCGCTGTCCCTGAGGGCTGCCACGGTCGTGTCCTCGCCCTCCGAGTTGACCCGGCTCGGCTCCTCTGTGGTCTCCTGCGTCGTCTCTGCTGTTGGTGTCGTCTGTGTTGCCTGTCTGTCCTTTTTTTTTTCTTCTTCTTTTTCAGGACCTCCGCAGGCTTCCGGAAGCAGAGGGGCGCGTCCGAATTTGCCGCCTCTGTTTCGGAGTCTGTAGTTAGCAGCCTCTTCTGGCGACGGCGGGAGTCAGTCCCTGAGGAGGCGACCTCCATCGTGGGGCTGCTCTGATGTCACCGAAGGCTGGAAACTATAACGGAAGTTAGCCAAAAAAAAAAAAAAAAAAAAAAAAAAAAAAAAAAAATAATTTGTTAAAAAGTCCTGAAATTTGTAAACAATTGTTCAAAAATTGTTTAAACAATTTGTTTAAACAATTGTTTAAACAACTGTTTAGTGTCCGTCCTTTTCTTCGTGATCACTTTCAAATTTCGCGCACTGCGGTCTTTGCAAGTCTATGGCGGAAACTCGAGCTTCAATCTTGGCCCCCGGAGGTTATTGCTGCCAACCTTCGAAAAATTTTTGAAGTTGGCAGCAGTGGTCCCTTTTTTCCGTAGAGAGTTTCCTCTCTACTCGGCGGCGGCCAATCAGCCCGCGCGACGCCGCTACCGCAGCGCTACCCACGCCGACGGTGGCGTCTCGAAGCTCGAGGTGGGTTTTCGATCTATTTATCTGTTTTTGCACTTCCACAGTTTTTACACGATTGTCACAGTTAATGTCTCAAATTAAACGTCTTCACAGATAAACAGTTTCCACGTAAACAGTTTGTTCGTGGGATCGATATTCCCGGAGGAATCCGGTCCCAAAGTCCGGCGTGCCGAGCACGTGGCGTGGATTTTTCCGGCACTGTTTTTCCGCACAATTTTCACTTTTCAGTCACAATTTATATATCCACTGGATCGTCCTCGCGTGCTCTTCACTCTGGTAGCGCTTTTGGAATTTTTCCTGCAGTTCTGCGGCTGGAATCGTGGTTGAACGGCGGAGCGACGTGGCAGCTCGACTTCTCCCTGCGACACCTGGCGGCAGAACCAGTAGATAGGGACATCTAGTGTGAATCCGGTCGCCGCGAAGGCGACACGGATATGTTTCCTCGCCCTTGCGGGCATACACAGCCAAATTACCATCTACCCCCAGTCCAACCACTGTCATGGAGACAGGCCAAGGAAAAATCCGCACGTGCCATTGAGACGTTTGCAATGGACGAGTTCTTTAGCCGCTAGCGAAATTATGGTTTTACCTCCTTTCGCTAGCGCCCACGGAGAACCACGGGGAGGCGAACTCGTGACGCGACGCCTCGCGTCCACTAAGCGAAGACCTAGGAGAAAGGATGGGAGTTGGGAGGGATGGGTAGGGGTTTGGGGTAATTAATTGGTGGGGACGTGAATCGTCCCCTTCTGGGTCCTGGGAGGTGCAGGTGTTTGGAGGTACCTATGTGAAGCCCTTTAGCCAAAGGGCTTCCCTACAGAAGTCGGAGAAAACCTGGAATGCCTCTGGAGACGACACGAAGTGTTGTGCCGCTTCCGGCCATTTCCAGTCTCCGGTTGGGACTACATCGCGGAGGGCTTCTCTCTGCGGTTCGAAATTGGGGCAGTCGAGGAGGAAGTGATCGACCGTGTCCGATCCGTGACCACACACGCACTCCTCACCGTCGGAAACTCCGTACGCGTGTAGGCGCGATCGAAAGTGTCCGTGGCCGGTGAGGACTTGCGTGGTGTAGTGGTTCGGTTTCGTCCACTTGGCCGCCACTCTCTCCTCTATGCTTTTGAAGAAGGCGTAGGTGGTGCGGCCCTTGTGGGAAGAATTCCACATGGATTGCCACACCTTGTACGCCTCGACCGCTAGCCTATGTTTTGCATCGTCGGCCCCCGCCGGAACGACGATGCTACCTAATCTGGCGTCTTTACCTTTACGCGTCTCGTACAAGGCTTTGGTTTGCCTGAGCTTAACGTCAATGGGTACAGCACCGGCCACCACGCACAAGCTGTCCCACGATGACCGGCGATATGCGCCGGTCATCGCGATGAGAGCGCGGCGCTGTGCGGCTCTCAGCACTTTGAGCTCCCCCTCCGTGCACCGGTCGGCCCACCCGGCAGCAGCGTACGTTGCCACCGGGATAAAAACCCCGCGGTACACGGCGGAGAGCGCTCCGAAGCGGAGCCCCCATTCACGCCTCGCCAGTCTACCCAGCTTCGCGAAGAGCGAGCCGACCTTGTCACTTATGTAGTTGCAGTGGGTTCGAACACCCATGCCCCTATCAAAGTGAACGCCGAGGTACTTGACGAAGGGTTTGAAACTTAAGGGCTTACTTCCGATCCGAATGGTCGGTGGCCTTCTAACTAGGTCTAATTTTGAAGCGCGGACTGCCGTGCGTTTACGGTCTGGGCGCGATCCTCCCCGTCGGCCTATTTTGTCTCTCTGAATATATCCGCTGCGTAGGACAATTGCCTCGGATTTCTTCTCGGAGATCTCTAATTTTGCTGATCTGCACCAACTTAGGATCAGGTCAACAACTCGTTGACCCTCGATCTCTAGGTCTCTACGGCAGTTTCCGCCCACGAGGACGATGAGGTCGTCCGCGTAGGCGACGAATCTATTCTCGACTGAGGCCTCGAGAGACCTCAGGAGATCGTCGAACATCAGGTTCCAACACGCCGGGCCGAGGACGGAGCCTTGTGGGCACCCCCTCGTCGCGCGCTTGGAGACTCCTTCCGTTCCGATGGTGAGGCTGACTTTGCGGTCCTCGAAGTAGTTGGAGACTACCTCGAAGACGTTGCGTGGGCAGTCTCGGTCCCTAAGACTCTTCAACACTAAGGGCCACCAGACGTTGTCGAAGGCTCCGGAAATGTCGAATAGCAGCGCTATCACATGCCGATGCTCTGAGGCATCAACCATGCGGCGCAGCTCGACAATTGCATCTTCAGTCGACTTTCCGCGCATGAAGCCGTACTGTCTGCTGGAGATGCGTCCCGTTGCCATCGCCGTCTGGTCGAGTCGGCTCTTAAGGAGCTTCTCGAATGTTTTTCCTACGACGGAGAGGAGACAGATCGGTCGGTAGGACTTCGGGTCCTTCACGTCCTTGCCCTCTCCCTTCAGGAGCACTCTGAGGGAGCCCTCCTTCCAGGTGGGGGGAAAGACGCCCCAACGAAGGCACCCGTTGAATAGGCGAACTAATTGTCCTAACACTACTTTCGAGGCGGCCTTCAGCACTCGGACCTCGATAAAGTCCGGTCCTGGTGCCTTGTCGTTTCTGAACGTGCGAATCGCTCCCGCGACCTCGTCCGGTGAAAACGGAGAGGCGTCCGCGGTGTTTGACGCGACTCGCGCGTTCTCTCTAGTCTCTCGCTGCTCGGGCGTGTCATTTTCCGGCCGGTCGTCCGGGACGTGTGCTTCCAGAAGTGTGTTGGCTGTCTCTACCGCGCTCATATTACTATTGTTAACTCGCCGGAGGGTGCTGAGCACCCTCTCGACACGGAGCTTGTTCGCTTGCAGCTTGTACACGATGCCCCAAGGCTCCGTGTTCCCGTGCGACGACACAAAGTTTCGCCAACTCTGGAGTTTCGCCCTCTTCACCTCTCTGCTGTAGTTCCGCAACGAAGTACGGTACTCCAGCAGTTTTATGAGGCGCGAGGACTCATTTCTTTCCTTCTGGAAGGCACGCCTCTGTCGGTAAACAGCCTTCTTCATGACTGTCAGTTCTTTAGTCCACCACGGATTGGACTTCCTAAATCTACGCTTTCTCGGCATTGACGCGGTGCAGGCATCTTGTATGATGTCTGTGAGCGTTTCTGCCATTCCTATCGTATCCTCCGCTGACTCCAGGCTCAGGACTTCGAGCCTCGATCGTGAGAGATCGGACAGGGTCTCGGAGAATCGCTCCCAGTCGGCTCGACGAGTGTCGAACCGAGAGTTCGCGGCTCCGCGATTCCCCGTCGCGGCTCTGGGTGCCCGCAGCCTGATGTCAACGGCGTTGTGGTCGCTGGTCGTCCACGCACACCTTACGTTCCAGCTCCTGATGAACGGAGACATGGAAGGCGACGCCAGGGTTACGTCGATGTATGACGACCCCGTTGGCGTCCAGAAGGTAGGTGGCTGAGCTGCGTCGTTCACAACGTCCATGCTAAACGCCGCAATCAGAGTCTCGAATTGAGCTCCTTTCTCGTCTGTGCCCCGGGGGCTCCAGAGCGAGGATTGCGCGTTAGCGTCTGTAGAAACTATGAGTCTCTCCCCCCTCAGTGCGCAGAACACCTTCTCGAGGTGGCTGAGGTGCTTTTCAATTTCGTCGCTGTGCTGAAAATAGCACGACACCGCGTAAAATGAAAAGCCGGGTGCTAGCACTTCCGCACAGACGCAGTGGGAGTTGCTGAGCTGCGAGACGAAGACCATATCGAAGTTGGGGTTGCAGACCGCAACAGCCGCCCACGGGGGTTGTGGTTCGGCTGCTGCCAACCTCACTCCGGACCCTAGACCGCTAATTTTATATCGCGCGCCCAGTTGGCTGACGTATGCCTCCTGCAATAGCAGGACGTCTAGCCGCTTCTGGGCGATAAGCTCGCGGACCTCTCCGGTAACTGCAGCCGAACGTCTCATGTTCAGCTGCAGTATCCTAATGTCGGGGATATTATTGGGTGGGGGCCTAACAACCATAATCAGTTCGAGAGAGCGACTGATTAATGGCAGCTACGTACGCGGGGCAGTCCTTGCTTGTCACGAGGTGGGAGGCGGGTTTCTTACCCCTGACACAGTTGACGCAGGTGGCCGGTTTCTCCTTTTTCGGGCACGTCTTGATTCCGTGCCCCGTCTCCGCGCAGTGGCCGCAGGTCTCTTTTTCCGCTTTGCAGAACTTCGCGGGGTGGCCGAATCCCTGGCACTTGTAGCACCTGGTCACGCTGATGTGGTCCCGGACCCTGCAGCAGCTCCAGCCCACATACAGCCTCTCCTTGGAGACCAGGAGGTCCCGGGCACGCTTGCTGACCTCGAATATCAGGTTGCAGCGGTCCCTGGTTTTATCACCGCTCCTGTACACTAGGTTGATCTCCTTGGAGAGGCTGGCCGCTTCCTCTTTGCTGAGGTTCTGCTGCAGGATCGCTGCGGTCGTCTCCTTGGGGTCCTCCTGGGTCCGCGGGACATCGAAGACGATGATCCGCGGGTTCCGCTTGGCCGGAGCTCCTACGATAAAACCGGCAGCTTTTAGTTTTTGGTGCGCCATTAAGGTTGCCACGTCGGTGTTCTTCGACGTGACCAGCGCGATTCCGGAACCCTGCACCCTGCGGACGCCCCTGATTTGCAGGCCGTCCGCTCTCGGCGAGACCAGCTCGAAGACCGCCTCCTTTGTCTTCGAGCTGTCCTCGTACTTGCTGGTGTCAGCCGGCGTGATGATGACCACGTTGGGGGGGTCCTGCTTCTGTGTGGACCTGGCTGCCGTAGCGGACCTGACGCCGACGCGTTCGGCATACGTTGTCGGCTTTTTGGGGGCGGCGGCGGCGACGGCGACGGCTTTGTCCTGGAGCGCCTGGCAGGAACGCTTGCTCTCCTTGGACTCGGCCTGGGCGGCCTCAAGACGTCCCTCGAGTCTGCTGCTGAAAACGAGGGCTTTGATAAGCAGGTCGTTAAATTTCGCGGCCTGTGCGCACAGGGAGTGCACCACAGTGGACGGGATGTCGTTGCTGGGCAGCGTTATTTCGCTGGTGAGCTGCCTGAAGATTTTTGCAGCGCTGTCCCTGAGGGCTGCCACGGTCGTGTCCTCGCCCTCCGAGTTGACCCGGCTCGGCTCCTCTGTGGTCTCCTGCGTCGTCTCTGCTGTTGGTGTCGTCTGTGTTGCCTGTCTGTCCTTTTTCTTCTTCTTCTTCTTTTTCAGGACCTCCGCAGGTTTCCGGAAGCAGAGGGGCGCGTCCGAATTTGCCGCCTCTGTTTCGGAGTCTGTAGTCAGCAGCCTCTTCTGGCGACGGCGGGAGTCAGTCCCTGAGGAGGCGACCTCCATCGTGGGGCTGCTCTGATGTCACCGAAGGCTGGAAACTATAACGGAAGTTAGCCAAAAAAAAAAAAAAAAAAAAAAAAAAAAAATATTTGTTAAAAGTCCTGAAATTTGTAAACAATTGTTTAAAAATTGTTTAAACAATTTGTTTAAACAATTGTTTAAACAATTGTTTAGTGTCCGTCCTTTTCTTCGTGATCACTTTCAAATTTCGCGCACTGCGGTCTTTGCAAGTCTATGGCGGAAACTCGAGCTTCAATCTTGGCCCCCGGAGGTTACTGCTGCCAACCTTCGAAAAATTTTTGAAGTTGGCAGCAGTGGTCCCTTTTTTCCGTAGAGAGTTTCCTCTCTACTCGGCGGCGGCCAATCAGCGCGCGCGACGCCGCTACCGCAGCGCTACCCACGCCGACGGTGGCGTCTCGAAGCTCGAGGTGGGTTTTCGATCTATTTATCTGTTTTTGCACTTCCACAGTTTTTACACGATTGTCACAGTTAATGTCTCAAATTAAACGTCTTCACAGATAAACAGTTTCCACGTAAACAGATCGTCCGTCGGATCAATATTCCCGGAGGAATCCGGTCTCAAAGTCCGGCGTGCCGAGCACGTGGCGTGTGTTTTCCGGCACTGTTTTTCCGCACAATTTTCACTTTGCAGTCACAATTTATATATCCACTGGATCGTCCTCGCGTGCTCTTCACTCTAGTAGATAGGGACAGTTAGTGTCGTCGTTGTGAGTCTAAAGATGGGCTATGCCTGGGTCCTATGTGGACTATACTAGCCGCTCTCTCGACGCGTGCCGATGGTCTGGCTCTACCCTCGTTCGTTATCGTGACAGGGGAAGACAACGTGCTACTCCCGCTGCCACCTCGAGTCCAACCCAATCCAGGCACTCTTGACGGAGTAGTGTTAAAGTCAATTTATCTCCGCAAGAGGGGCTTCAGCCTGGCCCGAGGGGACGAACCCCGAGGGGTCCGCCCAGCATGCCGTTCGAATGGCGGAGTGGACAAGTCCACGTCTGCCCGTCACTCAAGTCGGACACGGGACGACTCCAAAGCTAGCGCCGCCTGATAGGAAGCGCAAGCTGGGTCCCGCGACTTGTGTGCACTAGCCCACCCTCTGTCCTTGCAATTAGAGCAGACCGGAGGTTCACTCTTCTTGCTACAGAGCGTGAAGGTATGCCCCTTTTGGGAGCAGTGACCGCACACGTCCTCCTTGAATTTACAACGCTTCGAGGTATGCCCGAAGCGTTGGCAACGGTAGCACCGAAGCACCTGGACGAAATCCCGTACACGACAGGAGTTCCATCCAAGGTAAACTCGGCTACCCCTCTGCTTCAGCCGCTGAAGATTCTGCGGACTGACGGCAACGACCCAGTTGGCTGTCTCCGGGGTCTTGCCAGCCATGCGGCTGACCCGAATTCCCGAAGGCACATCCTTCTGGTTCGCATCGCAGAGATTTTGCCTCCAAATACTGGAGGCAATTTCGTCCTTACCCATCCGACGCGGGACGTCGTAAACTAAAACCTCGGGGTCCCGCTTGGTGGGTAAGGAGACGGACAGACCCGCGCTCCGGAGCTTCTTATTGCCAACGAAGGCTTTCAGGTCCTCCTTTCGGTCGGTCTCGACGACGATGCCACCGGAGTGGATGCGTCGGACCGACTTTACTCGGATCGCCTCCTTCGCTGGTTTAACGAGCGACAGAACAGTAACCTTCGTAACTTCGCTGCTCTGTCCTTTTTCCTTCGGCGGGAAGATTTTTACCACGTGCTGCGATTGTGGCCGTCTCCCCGCTTCCGGAGAAGCTCCTTTGCAGTCGACTTTGTTCACATGGGCGTAAGTCGACTGCGCGGCGTTGCAGGCCGTCTTCGGGAGAGTTCCCTTGGACGGCCCAGGTCGCATCGCACTCATTACGGCAGGGCGCGCTTTTAGGTCCGCCCTGACCGCGGCGAGTTGCCCTTCGACGAAGCTATTCCGTTGAATAAGCTCCTGGACCAACTCGTTGAGTGCCTCAACCTCGGCGAGTATCTTTGACCCGGACTCCTTATTGACTTTCGACTCAGGTCGAAAGCAAAAGGTCCGTATTTCGGACACTCGCCTAAAGGCTTCGTCTCTTACGAGATCGAGAGGCCGTACCTTCTGCCCGGAGAACGTCCCCTTCGGTCTCCTGGCCCGGTTTACTGCGGCCTTGCCGGTGGGTGCGCCCGGCTTGGCTCGCTTCGACTTTTTGGTGACGGTTTGCCAACCGTCACCAGTAGGGTCCTCGACACGCTCGGGTGCCGACTGCACCTTCACGAGTGACGTGTCTCCGACTCGTTCGATTACTCCCACGTTACCGGTGTCCGGCGTACCTTCTACCGTGGGCTCGGTTTTCACCGAGACCGCTCGCGTGGGAGTCACACATCTTTGCAAGATCACACGAGGATTGGCGATATTGATCACCTTCCCGGATCTTGTCTTTCTCACAGACGCGGGGGGACTGACAGCTGCATTTGCAGTTCCCGCGTCTGCGGCGACGGCTTCACTCCGAGTAGGAGCTGGACCCGTCGTCTTTGGACGCTTAGTTTTTTGTTCATTATTTGTATTAAGACCCATAATGTGTCTTGGTCTTTCATCCAGTGCGCTCCCCGGCCACCACCGACCCACACAATTTGGAACCCGCCAAAGGCTGAGTTAGGGCTACGCACCGAATATAGTCTGCTGGCTGGGTCGGTTTCCTTACCCAGCCCGCGTCCTCGCCCAGCAGAACCCACTTGCCCGAAGCGTGTGGTCGTTCCAAGCCGATTGACTGGACCAGGGCTGCTTTTCTCGTCCAGCCGCCCATCTAGCCGAAGCAGAGGCCAAAGGTACGTGTTGGGGACGTCTCACCCGCAGGAGAGGGCCCCCTCAGATCCCAGGATCCTCTTTTCCGACGACAAGGGTCGCCACGCACGGCAAACACGTGGGAGACAGCAGTCGGAGAGGCTGCCTCTTCCTCTCCACCACACTTCGTTCAGTTCGCTGCGTATTTAAGAACACGAGCTATCCAGCGGTACCTTTTTCGTGGAGGCTCAAGTGTGGCTAGGGCACGTTTGCCCCTTGCGGCCTGGGTTGCCCAGGGGATTGATTGCATCCCATGTATTCCTGAGCCCAGCGGAGTGTTGTCTAGTGGCGTGTTCCGCCCACGAAAAACGGTCTGAAAAACCGTTTAACGTAAACTGGGGAACTGATGCCACGAGTGACAACAGTTCCCCAGTCGGAAGTCATACAGCACATACAGTGCTGTACAAAGAACACGCCACAGCCCGTATGCTAAATCAGGGCCTCGCCATTATGCGAAGTACTACATGTACGACGCACTGACGGTCTCTAATGCCTTCATCGCCGATACACCCATCGACTCGGCCGATCAACCCTCCTACGCGAGGGCTAGTTCGGGGGTTATCTCCCGCCCTGGGTGGCCACAGACCGCCACCGCCAGTAGATAGGGACAGATGGAATCTCGTTAATTCATTTATGCGCCACACTAATGCGATGACGACGAATTTGGCTAAACCTGTGCTAATCAGATGGAGTCGCCGTCTTCCGCGGGAATTAATTTACTTTTTGATGGGACTCAAGTCCCATTCTCTTAATGTTAGTGGCTGCACTTGATACCTCCAACTGATTTGCGCATTGGTAGCTATGGAGTTATTTATTCTGTATTTTTTTTTTTTTTTTTTTTTACTACCTCGATTTCTTCGGCCACCTGCACCGAATTGTCAGCAAAGGTCAAGATAGAAACATTTTCGTCACCCATCATAACGCCCTCCGTTGTCTCGTCTATGGTCTTCATTATGTGAGTCGGCTATGATGCTAAAAGTCTGCTTGACCCCTCTGTTCATGACCAGTCATCGTACATGTCCCTAATATACTTTCTGATGATTGCCGGAATGCCCTTAAGGGCCCGGGTCAGATCAGCCAGCACTCCGAGTTGATCGTCGCGCTACAGTTGTGCGAACGGACATTAGCCAAACCAAAATAAAAACACTTTCGACCGTCAGGTGGCACACGCATATGTTTCTGTTATCACGGGTGTCGGTAAAAATGTGACGTAAGAGAGAAAGAAAGCTGAAAGGGAAGGATAGCGACTAAACATGGTTGCCACATTTCATTCCTCGCCGCAATGTTGCCATGTCGTCAAAACCGTTTCACAAACTGAGTTTCATGAAACTGATTCCTGCTTCATGAGCCCGTTCTGCCGCGCGCTAAGTTACTAGACCAGGGGAAGGTGGCGTGCGGGGCAGTCGTGAGCGGCGCGGCAGTTCCAGCAAGAACGCTCGTCGAATATTGTAAATATCTCAACAATAATAAAGAAATGGTCATTTCTACAACCGAAGCCCAACAGCTTAGACTTTTCTGAATCGAAATATCCAACTCCTAAACTGCTCACTGGAATATTGGCACGTCCATCTTGGTTGATACGAACAGTTGTCACGAAGATATTCTGCCGCGCGCTAGGTTACTAGACTAGGGGAAGGTGGCGTGCGGGGCAGTCGTGAGCGGCGCGGCAGTTCCAGCAAGAACGCTCGTCGAATATTGTAAATATCTGAACAATTATAAAAAAATGGTCCTTTCTACAACCGAAGCCCCTCAGCTTAGACTTTTCTGAATCGTCGGACAGTGCTAGTGGGATTGGATGTGATATATAGATAATGCGAAGTAAACAAATAATTTAAATGTAGTTCGTTTATTTAAAAAACTGATGGTGATGGAGCAATTCGTAAATAAAATGAACAACAGAAATGATAAAAACGATTTTTTTATTAATAAAAGTTCAAAACATATTTAGAACTCCCCCTCCTCCCCCTCCTCTCCCTCCTCTTCCTCCTCTTCCTCCTCTTCCTCCTCTTCCTCTTCTTCTTTCCTTGCCCCTCTTCTGGGGGCCATAAATGGTTCATTTGAATAATTTTTTCAGCTCTCTCTGCAACGTATAAGTATATATTATTATTATTATTTGTTATTATACATATATTACTATATTAAATTATATATAAAAGTATTTTTCATTTACTTACATTAGCAGCCACTAGGTTCGCCAGGTTCCCCCGAGCCAGCTGGCCTAATATATTTCGCCACTGCGACTGTAACATAACAGCAGAATTAGAAGTATATATATTATGAATATGCATTTCATCGTACATATATATTGCATATACCTACAGTTTTCCCGGCGTTGAATGCCAGAGCGATTTCTTTCCTTCTGGCCAGAACATTGTCGGTCGGTCCCTCAACCGCAATTGGCGCTGTCAATGGTAGCATCGCAAGCACACCTCACTGCCGATCCGCGTGAACATCATCTGCAACATGCAAGGAAAAATTCGCACAAGAAGTGTGCAACCCGACATTGCGTGGGTACGCTCGAGCGAATCTAATGACTCGCGAGCTAAGATCGTTTTAAATTTTCCTTCGCTGAAATAATCAGCGAAGGCGCACACTAAGTGTGCGACCCGACATTGCGTGGGTACGCTCGAGCGAATCTAATGACTCGCGAGCTCAGATCTTTTTTAAATTTCCTTCATTGTGTGGGTTCGCTTCAGGTTTTCTAATTAGTTTTGTGCTAATCACAATTGGTTTTTTGTACTCCGTTTCTGTGGCCTCTCGGATACTCATGTTCCTAATGTAGCGGCTGTCCAATATTTCGGGCAACATACAATGGACGTAGAATCGCGACAATTTCGATGTCATTTCGTTCTGCCAAAATGTGTCGTCTT
Organism: Megalopta genalis; assembly: GCF_051020955.1. NCBI lineage: Eukaryota > Metazoa > Arthropoda > Insecta > Hymenoptera > Halictidae > Megalopta > Megalopta genalis. The sequence goes on from NC_135022.1 coordinate 6,463,989, forward strand.
TGTTTACTTTTATAGTTTTCATACCCTTTGGTGTCCACAAACAAAACAGACAATATTGTCGACCTGTTATGTGCATTTGTCCCTGCACTTGGTAAAAATAGTGATGGGTTCTGCGTAATGCAGTACCTGCATCATCTTCAAATATTCTTCGTAGTGGTTGAATATTTTTTATCGCTTCTTCTGGCGAGAATTTTTCTGCCGTCTTCGGGCATTTAATTTCCACGATACCGTCGTCGTCAATTATGCCGTCCGGAGTTGCCCCCAAAAATGGTATCTCTGCATCAATGAAGAGACCGCATTTGCGGATTTCCACGTCTTCCTCCTTCGCAAGTTGTTCGCGGGCAATATTCTCACACTGCCGACCATATTCAATGGCAGGCAGCTGCAATATGTTTGGATACAGCAGTGACTTTACCAAATTTCCACACTTGGTTGTTTTCCTTCGCCGACACACTTTGCCAAAGTTCGACGCTGTAAGTAATTTGGATCGGTATGTATGCCACTCGTGGCTTTTATTTTGTTCTACCGTATCCCTCTCTATTTTCTTTCGATTCGTTTGCCAGTCCTGCAGCATCTCCATGTGCCTTTCTTTTTCAAAGCTAAATAGATGTTGCTCCATATCCGGTTTCTCTGCGCTAACTCCATAATCCGGGCCCGTTGCTGAACAAAACGGGTTTCTCACCTTCTTCGGAGACTTTCTTTTCCTTTCGTTTCCTTTTTCATTAATGCCTTTCCTTCTTTCTTCTAATTGTTCTATCAATTTCGGTGGCTTCACACCCTTGCCCTCTATTACCTTTGATATTAGTTTTTGCGTGTTGTGCTGTACAACAGCAGCTGCACATCTCGCAGAATATGACCCTCTCTGGCCCCAATTTAACCTTTTCCCACCAGTATATTTTGCAATGATTGCATTGAGGTTCTCAACTGAATTGTTTGTAGTATTATGTAACAAACTTTCAGCATGAGCCATCAATGGACGGAAGATCTCATGCATCCGATTATATGTGCCGATTTTCTTGAGATGCGGTACCAAGTTGTCTTCTCCCGTGTTTTCTGGGCGGTTGCAGAAATATCCTAGTCTTCGACACTCCTTGTGCTCTCCGAAAACGTGGCTGGGAATATTTAGTAGATCCGTTTGCAAATTTTTTATTCTTTGGTGGGTCGGAAGATTTTCCTTCGATCTGTAAACTGTAGCCTTCACAACATCCGTGCGCAGTCTACGAATGTTATTTTCCACGGCTTTTCGATAAATACCAAGTGGAGTATTCTTCTTTACAACATCTTTCAGTTTGTTGCAAAAATTGCGCAATAAATGGTTCGTGCACTCAATCTTTTTCACACGAACCATCTCTGCCTTGTATGGATCACAATCCAAAATCCTTTTATATACGCTGCTGTCGCCATCGGCAATCAATATATTATATATCAGACCTCTTTTTTCTATGCTGGTCTGGAAACCCTCAGCAATTGCAGCACTCTCCATTCTCGTGGATGTCTCATTTCGTCCCCAGTTCTTGAAGCATCTATGTTCTCTGGGGCTTTCCTTCCTCTTCGAAGCGTTGTGGCAAATCAAACACACTTTATTTTTCACACCTGCAAATAACACTTTTTTTGTGTGGTATCCCGCTATTACACCAATACCGGACAAGGAGTCATGCCTTCCAGTATGGTACGATCTTTTCATCCAGCTGCCGTCAGCCACGACGGGGATGAAAGGGATACCGGAAACTGAAACGTCGCCTCTTCGGACGGCTAATTGTTTCTCCTCTTCTGCCGCTGCTAGCATTTCTGCTTCAGCAAGACTTACCAAATCTTCAACAATGTCGTCATGACGTCTTCGATATTCCGTCCTTGACATGCATTGAATGTTCATTGTTGCAAACATTTCTTCCATCTTTGCGTAACCACCTCCAGAAGTGATTGCAGCGAGGGTCGTAGTATAATTCAAGTCCATTCTTTTGTTGTCTGCCGTTTGACTGTGCACTTCCGCTTCATATTGGCACATCTTGCACTTCAGAGTTATCGTTGCTAACAATCCCGAGCGCTTCATCCCGAACACTTGCAAATGTTGCGTGGTACATTCGAACGTTGCCGAGTGGTACCCTATCAGTAGTACCTGCTCCACCACGAACCGGAAGTCCGTTATGGTTAATCCTTCATCGATGATTGGCTGTGCACATGATTGCTCTTGCGTTCCTGGCTCGATGATGAAATGGGGCATTTCTTGACTTACCTCCGCTGCTTCGATCTTCTCGGTGCGCATCTTCCTTGCCGCTGCAGCTTGTTGAGTTCTATAAATGCAAAATATACAAACGAAAATAAAGGTTTTCAAATGAGTACTATACCGTTCGATCTAAATAGATTGATATTATTAATTAAATAATGTGAGCCAGTCACTGTGCCGTTGCAACCATTTCGAATCATAACCTGGAGTAAGCCGTTCAATCTTTCCATTATAATTGAACACTTGCAAATGATAACGATGACAATACAAGTAGCAACGATTTGTTGCATAGCAATACGGCCCACCGGTCAACAAAAACCTAGCTGCGCAAAATTTCAACCCGGTTGCAAGCTGTGGTTATCTCTGACTATCACGAAGTCAAATAATATTAATGCGCCATTGGAGTTCAGCAATGATGTAGCACAAATCTAAGCTCAATCAAAATTTATTGTACGTATCTATTATTTAAAAAATATAATATTATATATTAGAACTTAGACTTATATGTGGGATTAATTTATAATAGAGTTGAATATAATTTTTATTTTGATTTCTCGGTTCGAGAGATATGAAATTATCTAATTGAATAATTGAATTTGATTTCTAATATACAGTTACGGGGTAATTTTCTTAGAAATAAATAATTGGGTTATAGTTAATTAGTACTATGATTGTAATAATATAATTTATTTTATTTAGGTTTATTTGATTGAATCATATTGAACTGTTAATTATATGAATTAATTTGCTTTGTTGCAGTGAGAACATATATATATATTATGTTAATTGCGGCTAAAAAATTGGCTACAAAATATTTTTCATGCATACAATTGATGAATTCATCTAAAAATTTAGATAGTTTTCATACGAGTGACAAGTAGAGATTAATTGTTAATATTACATGAAAGTTTGAATAAGAAATTTAAATTAAATAATGGTAAAAATTCAGTGCGCCAGCACCAACGGTTCGACTGCTGTTGTTCGTTAATTTTAAGAATTTTTAGGGGCTGCAGTTATCTCGATGGTAAATTTTAATAATTATCTGGGTTGAATAAATTTATGCGAACCGTACAAATCGCCCGTCGCTTTCATTATAAATGGACTAAGTCGTAACGGTGTAAAAGTATGGGACAATGTTTTCATTAAAATTTTAGTTTAACAATAAGTGTTTCATTTACATTGAAAGGATTCTGAATGAGGAAAATTATATTATTTGCACAAATTATAAATATTATTGATTTCTTAATTTAATACATTTGAAAAAAGGAATTACATGATTATAAGTTATAGTATTTATTTACGAATAAATTTAATGATTTTAAAATGTGTGTGCGTGTGTTGTAGAAGAAGAAAGTAATATTAGTATAAGTAAAAGTGATTTTTTCGTACTTTTTGTATCAGGGTTAATTAAAATAAAGTTAGTGTTTTTAATTATCTCGAAAGTAAAAGAGTTAATTTAATATTTCTGTTATGTATCATAATAATTATTGATAATGAATTGATGAGTTTATGTTGGAAGAAAATCCTAACTTTGGCATTGTTAGTTGTTACATTTTTTATTGGAATCTTTTTTTTTCTTTTCTTTTTTACGGACATTATTATTTCATACTTTTAAGTATATTTATTCATTTATCCTACATCAAATTGAATTGGTTAGTTTAGGGTATTCAATAATAATTGAAATAAATAATGGTTCATTGTCGTATAAAGTATTAAAGTCGTGTAAAGAATTAAGTTTAGATTTATGGTGATTGAAGATTTAAATTTTTATTAATATTAATCAGTAAAATTAAATGATTTGTATTTCATAACAATTTTATTACTTTGTTGTAATATAATTTAACTTAACTGTATAAATTTATTTTAATACTACTTTAAAATTGGACTTTTGAAATTAGAATATTTAAATTTTCAGTAGTTTTAAGCAATAAAAGTAAATATTTTGTATTATGACAATTAGACCGCATTTCCACGGTGGACAGTCGCATGAATTGGGGAAAACCGTAATTCGTTTTCTATGGCCATAAATCCGGTCCACGGGCTAACGATGCATACTGTCAATGTCGTACTAAGAGAAAGAAACAGTTGTGCGTTTGTCGTAAATTATGTTGAGTGCGAGCGGCGATTGTGTCGCGCCTTCGACTGACGAAATACACACGAACAGGCACTCGAGGCCCCAATAGTGTTTGGTTTCCTGGATCGCAGACAAAATATATATATTGCCGGGTAAGTGGCCGAGGACTGTCGCGTGGTTTCCCACAGATCAGTTTGTTTTTCCTTTAGAGAATCGCGAGCCCTGGGGCAGACCAGATAACTGTTATTCGTTGAATTTTTAGGGGCTGCAGTTATCTGGTCTGCCCCAAGCAGAGAAGAGCAGAGCAGAGAAGATCTGAGCAGAGCAGAGAAGAGCGGAGAAGAGCAGAGCAGAGAAGATCAGAGAAGAGCAGAGCAGAGAACTGCAGAGCAGAGCAGAGCCGAGCAGTGCAGAGCAGAGCAGAGCAGAGAAGATCAGACCAGAACAGAGAAGTGCAGTGCAGAGAAGAGCACTGCAGAGCAGAGCAGAGCATAGCAGAGCAGAGCATAGCAGAGCAGAGCAGAGCAGAGAAGAGCAGAGCAGAAAAGAGCAGTGCAGAGCAGCGCAGAGAAGAGCAGAGCAGGGCAGAGAAGAGCAGAGCCAATCAGAGCAGAGCAGCGCAGAGAAGAGCAGATCAGAGCAGGGCAGAGAAGAGCAGAGCAGAGAAGATCAGAGAAGAGCAGAGCAGAGAACTGCAGAGCAGAGCAGAGCCGAGCAGTGCAGAGCAGAGCAGAGCAGAGAAGATCAGACCAGAACAGAGAAGTGCAGTGCAGAGAAGAGCACTGCAGAGCAGAGCAGAGCATAGCAGAGCAGAGCATAGCAGAGCAGAGCAGAGCAGAGAAGAGCAGAGCAGAAAAGAGCAGTGCAGAGCAGCGCAGAGAAGAGCAGAGCAGAGCAGAGAAGAGCTGAGAAGAGCAGAACAGAGAAGAGAAGAGAAGAGCAGAAATGAGAAGAGAAGTGCAGAGAGGAGCAGAAAAGAGCAGTGGAGAGCAGAGAAGAGCAGGGCAGGCAAGATCAGAGCAGAGCAGATTAGAGCAGAGCAGAGCACAGCAGAGAAGAGCAAAGCAGAGCAGAGCGGGGAAGAGCAGAGAAGAGAAGAGCAGAGCAGAGCAGAGAAGAGCAGAGCAGAGAAGAGCTGAGAAGAGCAGAGCAGAGAAAAGCAGAGAAGAGCAGAGCAGAGAAGAGCAGAGATGAGAAGAGAACTGCAGAGAAGAGCAGAGAAGAGCAGAGCAGAGTAGAGCACAGCAGAGCAGAGAAGTGCAGAGAAGAGCAGGGTAGAGCAGAGCAGAGAATAGCAGAGCAGAGAAGAGCAGAGCAGTGAAGAGCAGAGCAAATCAGAGCAGAGCAGATCAGCGCAGAGAAGCGCAGAGAAGCGCAGAGAAAATCAGAGCAGAGCAGAGCAGCGCAGAGAAGAGCAGAGCAGAGAAGGCCAGACCAGAACAGAGAAGAGCAGTGCAGAGAAGAGCACAGCAGAGCAGAGCAGAGCATAGCAGAGCACAGCAGAGCAGAGCAGAGCAGAGCAGAGGAGAGAATTGCTGAGCAGAGCAGAGGAGAGCAGAGCAGATCAGAGCAGAGCAGAGAAGAACAGAACAGAGCAGAGAAGAGCAGAGCAGAGATGAGCAGGGAAGAGCGGAGAAGAGTAGAGCAGAGCAGAGAGCAGCATACCAGATCAGACCAGAGGTCAGCAGACCAGAGCAGACCAGAGAAGTGCAGGGCAGAGAAGAGCAGAGAAGAGCAGAGAAGAGCAGAGAAGAGCAGAGCAGAGAAGAGAAGAGCTGAGAAGCGCTGGGCAGAGAATAGCACAGCTGAGCAGAGAAGAGCAGAGAAGAGCAGAGGAGAGCAGAGAAGAACAGAGAAGAGCAGAGCAGAGAAGAGCTGAGAAGAGCAGAGAAGAGCAGAGCAGAGTGGCAGAGAAGTGCAGAAAAGAGCAGAGCAGAGCAGAGAAGAGCAGAGAGGAGCAGAGAAAAGCAGAGAAAAGCAGAGCATAGCAGCGCACAGAAGAGCAGAGCAGAGCAGGGCAGAGAAGAGCAGAGCAGAGAAGAGCAAAGAAGAGCAGCGCACAGAAGAGCAGAGCAGAGCAGTGCAGAGCATAGCAGAGGAGACAAGAGCTGAGCAGAGCAGAGCAGAGGAGAGCAGAGCAGATCATAGCAGAGTAGAGCAGAGAAGAACAGAACAGAGCAGAGAAGATCAGAGCAGAGATGAGCAGAGAAGAGCGGAGAAGAGTAGAGCAGAGCAGAGAACAGCATACCAGATCAGACCAGAGGTCAGCAGACCAGAGCAGATCAGAGAAGTGCAGGGCAGAGAAGAGCAGAGAAGAGCAGAGAAGAGATGAGCTGAGAAGCGCTGGGCAGAGGAGAGCACAGCAGAGCAGAGAAGAGCAGAGAAGAACTGAGAAGAGCAGAGAAGAGCAGAGGAGAGCAGAGAAGAACAGAGAAGAGCAGAGCAGAGATGAGCAGAGAAGAGCGGCGAAGAGCAGAGCAGAGAACAGCATACCAGATCAGACTAGAGGTCAGCAGACCAGAGCAGACCAGAGAAGTGCAGGGCAGAGAAGAGCAGAGAAGAGCAGAGAAGAGAAGAGCTGAGAAGCGCTGGGCAGAGAAGAGCACAGCAGAGCAGAGAAGAGCAGAGAAGAACTGAGAAGAGCAGAGAAGAGCAGAGGAGAGCAGAGAAGAACAGAGAAGAGCAGAGCAGAGAAGAGCAGAGCAGTGAAGAGCTGAGCAAATCAGAGCAGAGCAGCGCAGAGAAGAGCAGCGCAGAGCGGAGCTGAAATGAGCAGAGCAGAGAAGAGCAGAGAAGAGCAGTGCAGAGAAGGCCAGACCAGAACAGAGAAGAGCAGTGCAGAGAAGAGCACAGCAGAGCAGAGCAGAGCATAGCAGAGGAGAGAAGAGCTGAGCAGAGCAGAGCAGAGGAGAGCAGAGCAGATCAGAGCAGAGCAGAGCAGAGAAGAACAGAACAGAGCAGAGAAGAGCAGAGCAGAGATGAGCAGGGAAGAGCGGAGAAGAGTAGAGCAGAGCAGAGAACAGCATACCAGATCTGACCAGAGGTCAGCAGTCCAGAGCAGACCAGAGAAGTGCAGGGCAGAGAAGAGCAGAGAAGAGCAGAGAAGAGAAGAGCTGAGAAGCGCTGGGCAGAGAAGAGCACAGCAGAGCAGAGAAGAGCAGAGAAGAACTGAGCAGTGCAGAGAAGAGCAGAGGAGAGCAGTGCAGAGAAGTGCAGAGAAGAGCAGAGCAGAGCAGAGAAGAGCAGAGCAGAGCAGAGAAGAGCAGAGCAGAGCTGTGCAGAGCAGAGCACAGCAGAGATGAGCAGAGCATAGCAGAGCTGTGCAGTGAAGAGCAGAGCTGTGCAGAGCTGTGCAGAGAAGAGCAGAGAAGAGCAGAGAAGAGCAGAGAAGAGCAGAGAAGAGCAGAGAAGAGCAGAGCAGTGCAGAGAAGAGCAGAGCAGCGCAGAGAAGAGCAGAGCAGGGCAGAGAAGAGCAGAGCCAATCAGAGCAGAGCAGAGCAGCGCAGAGAAGAGCTGATCAGAGCAGGGCAGAGAAGAGCAGAGCAGAGAAGATCAGAGAAGAGCAGAGCAGAGAAGAGCACAGCAGAGCAGAGCAGAGCAGATCAGAGGAGAGCAGATTAGAGCAGTGCAGAGAAGAGCAGAGAAGATCAGAGAAGAGCAGGGCAGAGAACTGCAGAGCAGAGCAGAGCAGAGCAGAGAAGAGCAGCGCAGAGCTGAGCTGAAATGAGCAGAGCAGAGAAGAGCAGAGCAGAGAAGGCCAGACCAGAACAGAGAAGAGCAGTGCAGAGAAGAGCACAGCAGAGCAGAGCAGAGCATAGCAGAGGAGAGCAGAGCAGAGCAGAGAAGAGCAGAGAAGATAAGAGCAGAGCAGAGCAGAGTAGAGCAGATCAGAGCAGAGTAGAGAAGAACAGAGAAGAGCAGAGGAGAGCAGAGCAGAGAAGAGCAGAGCAGAACAGAGCAGAGAAGAGCAGATCATAACAGAGCAGAGAAGAACAGAGAAGTGCAGAGGAGAGCAGAGCAGAGAAGAGCAGAGCAGAACAGAGCAGAGACGAGCAGAGCAGAGAAGAACAGAGAAGAACAGAGCAGAGTAGAGCAGAGCAGAGCAGAGCAGAGTAGAGCACAGCAGAGCAGAGAAGTGCAGAGAAGAGCAGGGAAGAGCAGAGCAGAGAATGGCAGAGCAGAGAAGAGCAGAGCAGAGCGAATGAACAAATGAACAAATGGACAAATGAACAAATGAACAAATGAACAAATGAACAAATGAACAAATGAACAAATGAACAAATGAACAAATGAACAAGTGAACAAGTGAACAAATGAACAAATGAACGAATGAACGAATGATCAAATGAACAAATGAACAAATGAACATGTGAACAAATGAACAAATGGACAAATGAACAAATGAACAAATAAAACGAATGAACAAATAAAACGAATGAACAAATAAAACGACTGAACAAATGAACAAATGAACAAATGAACAAATGGACAAATGAACAAATGAACAAATGAACAACTGAACAAATTAACAACAGAACAAATGCACAAATGAACAAAGGAACGAATGAACGAATGAACCAATGAACAAATGAACAAATGAACAAATGAACAAATGAACAAATGAACAAATGAACAAATGAACAAATGAACAAAAGAACAAATGGACAAATGAACAAATGAACAACTGAACAAATGAACAACTGAACAAATTAACAAATGAACAAATGCACAAATGAACAAATGAACAAAGGAACGAATGAACAAATGAACAAATGAACAAATGAACAAATGAACAAATGAACAAATGAACAAATAAACAAATCAACAAATGAACAAATCAACAAATGAACAAACGAACAAATGAACAAACGAACAAATGAACGAATGAACAAATGAATATCTTATTTTGAAGAAAATCTAATGATAGGATTTTTCAGAAAATTGAGAAAAACCGAAACATCACTAGAGTAAAGCGCCATTTTCTGACTTTAGATTTCGTTCTAAATGCTTAATTCTAATGTAAAATCGTTATATAAGCAAGATTCTCGTATTTAAAAAATCTGTTGATAGGTTTTTTCAGAAAATTGAAAAAACCGTAAAATCACAAGACTAAAGTGCCATTTTCTGACAATAGATTTCGTTCTAAATGCTCAGTCCCTATGTAAAAACGTTATCTAAGCAAGAATATCGGACCTTGAAGAAAATCTAATGATAGGATTTTTCAGAAAATTGAAAGAACCGAAAAGTCACAAGAGTAAAGTGCCATTTTCTGACATTACATTTCGTTCTAAATACTTAATTCTAATGTAAAATCGTTAGTTAAGCAATATTCCCCCCCCGTGTCCGCTACCTTGTCGTGGTGGGGGGCTTCGTGCCCTAATGATCCTCAAGGCTGTGCCGGCGGGGATTTTATTCCCTGGCAGGTTCTACCTAGCCGGAGTGGCTTGAGGTGAGGGGCCAACTAAAGTCGGACACATACCGTAAACCTGTGGTCATGTTTTACAGGAACGGGGGTCTTGCCTTAACCGGCCGGACCGCGAGGATGACAACCTCTCTAAAAAATCCCTAGCCCCAAGCAGTGTTGCGCGGTGAAGAGGGCGTAGCTGGAGTAATCGCCAGCTATGGTTGGTGGGTGCACCAATCTTTAGCGGACAACCCCGGGGTACCTGGCGACCCCCCGGGCGTATTAGCCTTCCCCGGGTATGGCGGCTCTACCCGGGGTGACCTCTTTTCCGACCATTCTCGTGGGATCAACTATGGATTGTTCACAAATTAAAAAAACCGGGGAGGGGGGAAACGAGAGGGCGAAGGAGGCGCGCGTGGCTAGCGTGCGCCTCGAGCGCATGGATGGGTCGGTGTTGCGGGAACTTCCCGCAACACGCGGCAGAGAGAGGTCCGCTGTGGACCTTGGCGAGTGCGATGGGGGAGAGGAGTCCGACCACTCGGTCTCCTCTCACCGCTCTTCGCAGAGCGCCCCTGGCTCCTCAACAGGGAGGAAGAGGGGAAGACCGCCGACTACTGGTCAGTACGTTGGCCTCTATGAGGCGAAACGTAAGCTGACGGAGGCCAACAGGGGCCTCATCGCGGCAATTTTTGACCCCGTGGCCCCGGGGCCGCAGCCCGGGAGATCGGTCGACCCGCTTCCGGACGAGGTGGAAATCGCTGCGAATCTTCGCAGCCGTCCGACGCGGGAGATAGCGGCGTCGATAATGGAGAGCCTGGCCGAAGTGGCCAAGATCTCTAATGCGACAAGGGAGTTGCGGCCAGTCACGGTGCGGATCCTGCAAGCGGCGGCCCTGAACAGCCGGGCGGGCGTTGCGGAGCTGACAATGAGGTCAGCTTCCGACGCCGCCCGGCTGTTGGAAGCGGAAAACGCTCTCCTTAGGGAGCAGATGGCGGAGTTGCGGACCGAGGTGGCCCGACTCCGTCAGGCGGTGGAAACGAGGCCGGCAGCAGTCGAGATGCCTCCGCCGCCGGCCCCTGAGGGGGGCACCGGGCCGCTGCTGAGCGCCGGCGCCCGAGGGCCCCAACGCCCTGGGCGAGGGAAGCCCTTGCCGGCGTCCGCAGCGGTGCCAGCAAATTTGCTGGCACAGATCGGCTCCCTGATCGATGCCAAGCTGGCATCGTTCAGGAGGGAGCTGATCCCGCGGGTGCAGGATCCGCGGTCGGTGCCACCCGTGCCATCCACCCCCAGCCTGTCGATAGACAGGAAAGGGGGGAAAAAGGGTGGCAATAGAGGAGGGGCTGCGGCCGCTAAGGCGGCACAGATGCAGCCCCCACAGCAGAGGGCTGCCTCTGCTGTTGCGCCGCCCTCCACCGCACCTCCAACTGAGGTGTGGTCGAAGGTTGTTGGCCGAAAGGTCAAAAAGGCGGCTGCCGCAGTTAAACCTGCGGCGGCTGCCAAGGCCTCTTCGACCGGGAGGGCGGCGAAACGGGTGGCACCGGCTGCCCCCAAGAGGGCTCCCCTGCCGCCGCGTCCGCCCCGCACGGCTGCCGTCACGATAACGGTACCGGCCGGCGGGGCTATGACGTATGCCGAGGCAATGGCCACTGCCAGGTCAAAAGTTGACCTGGCAGAGATTGGCATTGTCTCGATGAAGCCGAGGAGGGCGGTGACGGGGGCTCTAATTTTGGAGATCCCCGGCGCCGACGGGGCTGCCAAAGCCACCGCCCTTGCCACGAAAGTGGCCGAAGCGCTGGCAGGCACCGGCGTGAAGGTCGCGCGCCCGGTAAAGAAGACCGACCTTAGGGTGCGCGGCCTGGTCGATTCGACCACGCCGGCTGAGGTTGCCGCGGCAGTTGCCCGTGTGGGAGGGTGCGACGAGGGGGAGGTGAGGACCGGCGAAATCCGGTCTTCCCCCTCGGGACTTGGCACCATTTGGGTCCAGTGCCCTACTGCGGCTGCACGCAAAGTTGCGGTTGCGGGAAGGCTTACTGTGGGCTGGACCCAGGCGACGGTCGAGGCACTCAGCGCCCGGCCCCTGCAGTGCTATCGCTGCCTTGGCCTAGGCTACACTAGGCAGCGATGCACTGCGGCCGAGGACCGGTCCGAATGCTGCTTCGGATGCGGCAGTCTGGACTACAAGGTGGCTGGCTGCACGGCGAAGCCTAACTGCCCGCTCTGTGCGGGAGCAGGCAAGCCGGCCGGCCACCGCCTCGGTGGCCGGGCGTGCCCTGCCAGCGCGAAACGCGGCAGGGGAAGCAAGGGGAGGAAAACCGCGGTGGCCAAGGCGACGGCCACCGTGGCAACTAAGCCGAAGGTGGCACCAGAAGGTGTCACCGTCGCGCCCGCGGGGGCGGATAGGGCCAAAGAGGCCCCAGACGCCACCGCTCCCGCGGCGGCGATGGATGTAGAGGCCTGCCCATAATGGGGCCCAAGGGCCCTATAATACAGGCCAACCTGAACCGCTCGGCCAGGGCACAGGACCTTCTGGTGCAATTCCTGGCCGAGCGGGGTGCCGGGTTGGCCGTAGCGGCGGAGCCGTACAGGATTCCCGACCATCCACATTGGATGGGGGACCTGAGCGGCTCCGCCGTTATAATATGGGCAGGCCGGCCGGGGTCCCCGGCGTGCTCCGTTATCGAGCGCGGCCGGGGATACCTGGCCGTTGACTGGGGCGGCACCGCGGTTGTGGCGATCTACGCACCTCCAAGGTGGTCCCTCGAGGAGTTCGAGCAGTATCTGGACGGGGTGGGGAGATGCGTCTCCCGCTGCCAGCCCCGTCCGGTGCTGGTCCTGGGGGACTTCAACGCCAAGTCGCCGGCTTGGGGTTCCCCCCGGACAAACCCGAGGGGCCGGGAGGTGCTTGATTGGGCGGCGGGACTCGAGCTCCGTCTTTTAAACACGGGCTCGGTCCATACGTGCGTGCGGCACAATGGGGGGTCCATCGTTGACCTTTCATGGGCAACGCCCCCCGCCGCGCGCCGTATTACGGGGTGGAGGGTGGCGGAGGAGGTCGAGACACTATCAGACCACAGGTACATTGTTCTCGGCCTTTCCGCCGCCCCATCGACACCCCGACGTCGCCCCGCTGATGAGGGATCGCCTCAGCCGCGGTGGGCGCTAAAGCGCCTCGACCAGGACGCTCTGATGGCGGCAGCCCACGTCGTGGCCTGGCCGGCAACACCGGCCGGGCCAGTCGACGGGACAAGGGAGGCCCATTGGTTCCGGGGCGCAATGACGTCCATTTGCGACGTCGCCATGCCCCGGGCCAGGGTTTTCCCGAGGAAGGCGGTGTACTGGTGGTCGCGCGCGATAGCGGATTTGCGCACAGAGTGCGTTCGCGCGCGACGCCAGTGCGCCCGCGCCCGTCGACGACGACGTTCCGACGTGGAGCTGGCTATCCAGCTGTATGGGCGATACAGAGAGAGGGTGGTCGCCCTGCAGCTGGCCATCAGGCAGGCAAAGAGCCAGGCCTGGCGCGACCTTCTCGGCACTATTAACCGAGACCCATGGGGGCGCCCATACAAAATGGCGATGGGACGATTGCGTCCCTGGGCGCCCCCTGTGACGGAGAGCCTGGATCCGGGGATGCTCGGACGGGTCGTGGACGCGCTATTCCCCGTCAGCGGGGAGGCGTCCCGGCCCGTCCCTCAGCTAGAGGGACATGAGTGGTCCCCGGATCTGGAGGTCGCGCCGGAGGAAATGGCCGGGGTAGTCAAATGGCTTCGGGGCAAGAATACTGCCCCGGGGCCGGACGGTATCCCCGGCCGGGTCTGGCTGCTTGCCATGAGCGTCCTGGGCGAGAGGCTGAGAGGCCTCTACTCCGGGCTCCTGAGGTCCGGGGTGTTCCCGGACCTCTGGAGGAGAAGTCGGATGGTCCTCTTAAGGAAGGATGGGAGGCCTGCGGATTCTCCCTCCACGTACCGGCCCATTTGCCTCCTGGACGAGGTGGGCAAGATCTTTGAAAAGATCATTGCTGCCCGCCTCGCCAGGCACCTGCCCGCGTTGGCCCCGATCTGGCGGACTGCCAGTTCGGCTTCCGGGAGGGGCGATCGACGGTCGATGCAATTGACCGTCTAAAGTCCCTCTCGGACAATGCCGTGGCACGGGGCGGGGTGTGCGTGGTGGTGTCGATCGACATCGTCAATGCATTTAACACCCTGCCCTGGTCCGCCATTAGGGAGGCCCTGGTTGAACACCAGGTGCCTCCCTATCTGAGGCGGGTGATCGGGGCCTACCTGCGGGGCAGGTGGGTGGAATACCCGGGCCGGTATGGGACGATACGGAGGGAAGTGGACTGCGGGGTCCCACAGGGGTCCGTGTTAGGACCACTCCTGTGGGACCTGGGATATAACGCAGTCCTGAAGGCCTCTCTGCCCGACGGTGCCACTCTCGTCTGCTATGCAGACGACACATTAGTGGTCGCCGTCGGGGACACCTTCGAGAGGACCATCCGACGAGCGGAGGTTGCGGTGGCAGCCGTCGTCGCGAGGATCTGCGATCTGGGGCTGAGGGTGGCCCCGGAGAAGGCCGAGGCCGTCTGGTTTGGACGGCCTTGGTCTCGGCCACGGGCCAGATCGTGGATCTGGGTTGGAGAAGCCTGCGTCGAGGTGAAGTCCGAGATCAAGTATCTCGGACTGATCCTCGACAGCCACTGGAGGTTCGGAGCACATTTCGGCCGTCTCGTCCCCCGAGTTGAGAGGGCGGCGGCCGCGTTAGGCCGCCTGTTGCCCAATATCGGGGGACCGGGCGATATGGTGCGTCGCCTATACCTAGGCGTGGTGCGGTCCATGGCATTATACGGCGCCCCGATTTGGGCGCCGTCCGTGAGGGCAAACCGGCGCAACACATTGTTGTTGCGCCGGATTCAGAGGCAAATGGCCCTTCGCCTCGTAAGGGGTTACCGCACCACGTCTACCGTGGCGGCGCTTGCTCTGGCGGGAGAAATTCCCTTCGAGCTGCAGGCGGCGATGCGCGCCTATGTCTATAGGCGCATATGCATCGCTGGTCGGGCTCGGGGGGACCCGCCGGAGCAGGAGGCGGTCGAGGGCTTCGAGCTCCAGGCCCGGGGACTAGCGCTCGCCAGATGGCATGCGGAGCTTTGCTCCCATGCCGCCGAGCGCGTCCCCGGGGCTCTCCTGCCGCACTTCACCTCGTGGCGGGAGAGGCGGTTTGGCAGGCTCTCCTACCGTGCGACGCAGGTATTCACCGGGCATGGCTGCTTCGGTGTCTACCTGTGTCGCATCGGTCGGGAAGCGACGACGGTGTGCCACCACTGTGGCGCGGAGGAGGACTCGGCGCAGCATACATTGGAGGTATGCCCCGCCTTTTCAGTGCTGCGCCGAGTCCTAAGACGGGAAGTTGGTCGCGACCTCGCTCTCTCCAGCTTAGTTGGGCTGGAGTCGAGTCCGTCCCGACCTTCTGTCAAAGCATCGTGCTGCGGACTCTCTCGCGGACCCTCTCTCTCGCACCGTCACCTCTCATTGGCCAGTGTTTTTCGTTAATAACTCGTAAACAAAGCCGCGGATTGCATTTTCGCAAAGGAAAAAGTTACTTCAAATGACCTCAGCTACCCCTCATTTTCGGCTGTTAAAATAATTGTGGGACACCCTGTATAGATAAGCCACGAAAAACAAATTGGAATGTTTGCTTATATCGTTAATTTTTTTAATGTATAACTTACAATTTGCATTTAGTTCCCTTCAGGATGAGTGTAAAACGCTTGAAAGGAGAACAATGGATAAAGGAAATCATTGATTCCAAAAGAGATTCTGATGAAGAAAATCAATATAATTTAGCATTTCGCAAAAGGAGGAACAATCGAGCACGTGTACTTAGCACCTCGGTATCTGAAGAAGCAGTAGAGCCTGAAGTACGAATTGATACTCCTTCTAGCATCAAATGGACATCAAAGAAGCTTAGTCCAAAAATTCATGATTTTACGCCACATCATTCGGGAGTAGTAGGGAACAATTTAAATCGTTCGTCGAGAATTTTGGACTACTTCAGACTGCTTTTTTCTAAAGATTTAGTTAAATTTATTGTGCAAAAAACAAACTATTACCGGTGTCAACAGCTCAAAAGAGATCACTTGAACGCTTCAGAAGTGATGGAAGTGGATGAATTATATTGTTTTATTGCTGCGTCGTTATTAATGACGCGAACCAAAAAGCTATCCTTAAATGAAAATTGGTCTAAAGATAAGTTTCTCCGAAGCGATATTTTCAGTAAAATTATGAGTAGAGATCGCTACTTTTCATTATTGAAAATGTTGCATTTTACGGACATAGTCGGCCACACTGCCGATCGTTTACACAAAATAAATGAAGTAGTGGAAATGCTACGAACATCTTTTTATCAATGCATTTCAGCCATACCAGCGGTTGTGTATAGACGAAAGTCTACTCCTCTACAAAGGCCGTCTCTCGTTTAAACAATATATTCCCTCGAAGAGGAGTAGGTTTGGCATAAAATCATCCCTACTTTGTGACAGCAAGACGGGTTATATCCAAGATATAATCATTTATTGTGGGGCTAGTGCTACTGTATCTACCGAATATCAATATATTGGAAAGCCAGGGAACATTGTAATGTCGCTTTTGCAACCTTTTCTAAACAAAGGCCATTGGGTTGGCAACTAAGACTACAATATTTATCTGGATAACTGGTTTTCCAGTCCCATATTGTTCAACCTACCCCACGAAAAAAGTACGAACGCTTGTGGCACTGTGCAAAGAAGACGGAAAGAGATGCTTAAAATAACTGATAAATTGAAAAAAGGAAAGGCAGTGTTCCGCTCATCTGAAAATCTGTTTGCAATGAAATGGTTTGATAGAAAGAAATTTTATATGCTTTTCACTATCCAAACCGCAGAATTTGCAGAAGTACCTAAGAAGTCAAGAAAAAATGAAATTGTTCTAAAGCCCAAATGCGTAATAGATTATAACTCTTCAATGGGTACAATCGATAAATCAGATATGGTGATAATTACTATCGATGCAACTCGCGCAAAAGTTTAAAGTGATATCGCAAATACTTTTTCCACTTGATCGACATTTGCGCGTGAAACGCATACTGCCTATATAAGCACACCACAAAAAAACAAATCCCAATGGCGAAATTTCACCTTCAGTTGATTAAGGAAATATTAGAAAAATAACACAAGAATCATGAATATCATCGGTGCAGCAAGTCAGGAAGTAATTATCCCACAAGGCTCACAGGGGGACATTTTCCTTCGATATATCAGTCGGGGAAAAAAGATCGAAAACGAAGATGTGTTGTATGTGCGGCTGGTGGTGTGAGACGTGAATCCAAGTATCAGTGCGAACAATGTAATGTGGGCTTGCGCGTTTCCCCTTGTTTCGAAAACTATCACACCAAGTTACACTATTAGTTTTGTCGTTGATTATATTTCACTATTAGTTTTATTATTTATTATGTTACACTATTAATTTTGTTATTTATTTTAATTTTGTAATATTGGACCATATTATTTATATCAATGCCATTTACTTTAATTAATGTACTGTAAAGAAAAAGATATGATTTTAAAACGTTAAGCGCCATGCCTGTTTTGTCTGTCCTTCCGTCTGATCCGCGAGATAAGATACCGTCGAAATCGGTTTTCTGCCGAGGATTGGTTTAGGTTACGACAAAGCAGTATAAACATTTTAGAAATGTTTTTCAAACACGTTAAATTCCGCGTCAGTCACCGATGTCGCGGTCCGAATGAAAAGTTTAGTGTCAATCACGCTCGAGATTTCTATGAATGCCGCAAAACATGTTTTCGCGGTTTACGCTGTCGGACAGTGCAACCACTCTTGCGAAAAACTTCCTCGTTCCACGAATGTATAACCGCGGCCAGGTCCTCCGTACCGAAAGGGTTAAAAGAAAAATATCACTGCCCCGAAATGAGAAAAGATTCACAAGAATTCATTCGTTCACTTATCAGAACAAAACCCGTCAACCCGTGATTATTACGGACACATCTCTGGAACCTTTTGACGAACTTGCCATCGACACATTTGGACTACTTCCAAAAACAATCAATGGAAATCACTACATTTTAACTATGCGAGACAATTTAAAAAAGTATTGGTTAGCAGTTGCTTTATCAGATATTAAAGCCATGATAATAGCTGACGCGTCCGCGAGTCATTTCATTGCAATACGTGAGACACCAAAATCCATTTCGATAGATGAAAACACTAGTTTCTTGGGAAACTAATGCTACATGTTGCCGAGATGGATCGTTAAAAAGGAGCCATATATTGTATTAACAGAACATCTAAAACAATACATCGAGTCATATGAAGAATGGGACCTCTACTTACCATTTGCCATGATTTCATATAAATACCTCCGTCCACGAAGCTACGAATTTCACACCCCACGAATTAATCTTCGGGAATTACGATAAGTGAGCTAATCCGACATAACTTATGGTGGAGTAATACGTCCATGTGTAAAAAGAACCTGAAACAAGTAAATTCGATCCACGTTACATCGGGCCATACGAGATAGCAGATGTCGGATATAAATAATGCAATTTTAAAAACAGATGCGACCGGACACCTAATCGCGAAACATCAGGATAAATTAAAACACTCCTTCGTCTTCGATAGTTCGTCCGACACAAATTAAAAATTGGAATCACTTTCAGGATGAAGTAAATCCCGCTGATTATCCAGAGGTGCACGAGGATCTCTTAATATGCCAATGTATACGGAAAATGCAACTCGTGTTTGAAGCTGAAGAATACAAATTGTGTGAAAAATGTTGGTCTCGAGTGGCAGCAGAAGAAAGAGAATTATTTCTTGAAGGCTGCTGGCATACCATCGCAGGAAACCACAGAAGTGAGGCAGATTGTCATTGTGAAGGATATGGTTCTGTAATCCTGGAAACATCAAACGCTAGTCGATGCCGAGAATACATCGAAGAATACATATTTCGAAATGTAACTGGAGACATTACAGTAATTAAAAAATGGCAAGGCCATTGATGTGGTTACTCAGTGGTAGCATCATGACCGTTGACAGCAACACACGCACATATATACTGCAAATAATTAATTTATACAAGCAGGAGAGTCATCGGATGAGAGCATTAATACTTTTGAAGAAATACTTCAATGTAGCAAGGAAAAAAATGTAGACCTTATATTTCATTGTGGAGATTTATTTCACGATGCGAAACCAACAACTTCTGATGAATTAAAATGTATAGAATTGTTAAATAAATACTGTATGGGTCCCAGGTTAGCAAGATATGATAATATCAATATAAGATGGTATTTGAAGTACGACAAATATTAATGATTGTTTTTTCATCAGAGCAATTAACATCCAATTTTTGAGCGAGCCAGAATTAACATTCCCACACTGTACTTTTAAAACTGTAAATTTTTAGGATCCAAATTTTAATATTGACATGCTAATATTTTCCATTCACGGGAAAAATGACCATCCAAGTAAGAAATATAATATCAATAGTTTAAGTACAGTGATTTTTCAACATTGATTCAGCCATTAGTAATTATAATCAAAATTATAGGTTGTGGAATAAATGGGCCAAATGGACTTGTTGTCTGTGTCTGGTTTCATAAATTATTTTGGAAAATGGACAGCAACCCCTAAAATGATCATTCCTCCACTGATGATAAAAATGGGTAATACCCATGTTGCAATTTTTGGTTTAAGCTGCATGAACGATGATAAATTAATACGGATGTTGAACGATTTTAAGGTGAACTTATGAGATCCATATATGTATTGAGAGGTCTTTCCATTTTTTTTTATTGCACATGATTTTCATTCATAGGTGAAATGCTTTAATTTGTTTGTTTTACATAAAAAACGTGCACCATGTCTTAAACGTGGATATACTTCGGAAGCCCACCTTCCCTCTTTTGTTGACTTTGTCGTGTGGGGAGGGGAACAGGAATGTTGTATCACACACGTGTTTAACTCTAAAAGACAATACTACATTTCTCAAACAGGTATATTTTTAGATTTATTTATTAATTATGATGCATGAAAAATAAGAAACTACTGCTTAAGAAACGCACTTACAGATTGCGATTTCTTTATGCGAAGGCGAATCAAAGGCCAAACACATTGTCATACTTAGCGTAAACGGTAATAAGTTTAAGTTGAAGAAATTGAAATTAAAAACCGTTAGACCATTTGTGTTTGACACTCTGGTCCTTAATGATACAAATATAAAAAGTAACAATGATAGATTGCTATCAGAATCAGTTTTTAATATCGTCGACCGACGCATAGAAAATGAATTGATTCCTAGTACCGCAGAACAATTGTCAAATCATCCGAAGCAACCGGTCTTGCCGTATATTCGATTGAAAGTAATTTACTTGAAAGATAAAGAACGGTTCGATTCGACCAGGTAAGATTCTATTAGTATATTAACGAATACAAGTAATAAATGGAAATAAATAATATGTGTATTTTAGATTGGCACAGAAATATTGTGATAAAGTTGCTAATTCTCACGAATTAATTGTATTCTGTAAAACAAGAAGTTCCGGTAAGTACTCCAGGATACGACTGACATTATGAGCTATACTGAGGTAAACAAAAATTGCGATATTCTACAAGGTGCTCGAAGATAAAATTTGTGTTTGGTTTTTTAACTAGGAGAATTAAGGTTTTGTGGAAACCACATACAAGCAAAACTAAAAGGACACCAGTTTGGTTGAAAATAAAAACCTATGAACAATACTAACAGTGAATGATCTAAATAAAGCATTAGGTAAATTTGTTAACAAAAATAACACTAACGCTTTTAATAACCTACAGAGGTCAAGCATATACAATGTAATATTTCAAAATATTGATTTGCCATTATAAGCTCGATTGTATTGTTACAATTAATTCTTTACATATAGTCGTGAAATAAAAGAACTTGTGCTATGTTTGGAAACTACAGAAACAACTGCAGATATTGGAAATATCAGGAAAGAAATTAAAAATTATTGTGATAAGAGAAAGGAGGAAGCACAAAAAGAAAAGACAGAAGTATATGTATACTTGCAAACAAACTCATTTAAAAATGATAATATACTATCAGATTTGACAGATTGGATAATCGCATGCTATTTTATAGATGCAAACATTATTTGCTAATAGACCGG
This sequence comes from Megalopta genalis, assembly GCF_051020955.1. Taxonomy (NCBI): domain Eukaryota; kingdom Metazoa; phylum Arthropoda; class Insecta; order Hymenoptera; family Halictidae; genus Megalopta; species Megalopta genalis. Next base: position 6,484,885 of record NC_135022.1, read on the forward strand.
TAAAACCCTTCAATAATGACGAGATAATAGTTATTGTCAGTAGTAGTAACGATGAAGAAGAAGCGGAAAAAACAGATAAAGCTAATGGCAGTGGAGCATGTAACAAAAGCAAAGAAACCGATAAAAATAATGAAAATCATAAAAGTTCTGTTGGTATAACATCTGAGAGGTAATTTACTTCAACTCAAAAACAGACAACAGCGCAGGTACATCATCGAACTCTATTAAACGATTCACAGTTTATATGCATAGGTCTTTGATTTACTATTAACCATGACATTTTATCATTTGCTACAGGATGAAGCATTGGGCGGTGATGTAATAAAGAAAATAAATTGAGGGAAGCCTAATAAAATACGGTTCCTACGCAATTTCGATTCCAATTTAGATTAGTTTGTCCAGGTCCGAATCCTTGTTTATACACTACTTGTAAAACATTATATTAAACAAATACTTTTCATTAAATCTTGAAATATTTGATAATATATAATATATATTATATATAATTCGGACATTCAAGTTGCAACAAAAAAAAATACATACTATAAACAAATCTTAAAATCGTATAAAATAGAGATTTAAAAACGACATCAATCTTAAATAAATACTAATGACAGAACAACTAGTACAAGAACTAGTAAAACACCGTTTATCTGGACTGTGTTTATCCAACATAGTAACCCGTTACCAACAATTGGATGTCAGGAACGATGCTCCTCTTATCCAACTCCAGTCTACGCGACATACCCATTATACAACACACTGTTTTTGTTTCTTAGTTAGAAATTCTAGCATAATCTTCCTGCATAGAATGTAAGATAAGTAACGATTTAATTCAGTTACTTGTATGTATGTGATTCGTCCAGAAACTATATTCTCATTACGTCTTCACACAAATCAAACGAAAAGAGAAAAAGAGTGGTGCTTTGTATTGAAGAAAAATTTGAAATTAATAGACGCTTCAGAAACAATTAATTTCTTGTCTCGTAAATATAACATTGGTAGATTTACTGTATATATCATAAAAAAATTATAAAGATAACATATTAAAATGCAAAGAAGATGATGCAGCAAACACGAATATAGGAATAAAAATGAATAACAACCTCTAAAAGTGGGTGAAAGTAATTCATCTTTGCATGAAAGATCAGATAGCGAACAAACCGTAATCACAAAGTTATATGTATAATGTCGCAAGGTGCATTTCGCACTGCGTAGAGTGCGATGTAGAAAATGTGATTAAAAATGATGGAAATGATAAAGGATTTCATATTCTTAACGACAATAAAATAATATCTCAAGTTATAGAGGATCAATCTGAAGTGAATGTATAATCAGGTACGCTATACAGTATGTTATACAATACTTACATTAAACAACTTAAGAAACAGTTTCAGATATCTAGAAATAAAGAAATAAATACAAGACATGCCCATAAAGCGACATTTTATTAGAAAATAAGCTTACATATTGCAAAGAAAATATATTAGGAATTGTAGATCTCGATAAGTTACACGCATGCCGAAAATTTCATCGAAATCAGTTAACGCAAGGTCATAGTTACGAGCATTAAACAAATTTTAAAACAGCAACTTTCTCACAATTATTGGACAGAAATATTAAAAATCAGGACAAAACTGCGATTTTTGCGATCTTTAATTGTTTACCGCTTATACCAAAGTCAACCGATTCCGCTGAAATTTTCAACATGCATATAAATTACCGAGATCTACGAAATGCATTTCTTAAATCATCGTTATATATATTTCGTCATATATTATTTTCTTTAATCATTCTAAACAATAACAAAATTCAAGTTGTTCAGTCCAGTTCTAAGCAAGTTATGGCGTTTTAAAAGTTGTCCGAATATTAATATAAATAAATATGGCCGCGACGCCATATATCCGCAAGAACCGATTGCCCACGTGGAAGACACGTGCTTCCAGTTTCGCAAGCTTTCTCGAGACGCCATATGCGTAACGCACGTGGCGTGTAATAATTCGCACTGGCGAATAATTAGCCCATCCGAGAGAAGGTGTCCGAGCCATTGAAATGTAAATGAAGAAATTCGTACTGATAATGAGACTTACCGAAAAACCGATCAGAAATTCCCAGTTACGAATGCGGCTTCTGGCCGGTCACTAGTCTTGACATATCTTTGGAACGGTCGCTGCCAGTTGTTGCCAGCACTGTCCTTTATTATTTCGCCTGCTGCCCTATGGTCTTTAGCGGCTATCTTCCTTCATTTCGTATGAATTAATCTCGGCTCGAATTGTCACAGTTACACTTATTTCTTCCAAACACCCAACGCTACGGTCTACGCGACAGTGATCCTCGTTCTCGGCAGATCGCTTCCTCAGCCAGAAACGAGGCATTCCCCACTCCCCAGACTCACGGCTCGGCACGACGCACAAACCCTACGCGCACTCGCCGTTGCTCAGGGCCGGCACCATTCGACTCAGCCCACGCTCCGAGCGTCCTAGATCTCGCGGCATAATTCAGTGACTGTAGAGAATACCGCAACATGTTACAATTTCAAGAAATTTCATTTTGTGCAAATACGATAAGCTCAATAAATGGAAAACCAAGAAAGGAATTGGTGGCCAGAACTTTAAAGGACAAACATCTCGAAAGTGAAAACATGTGACATTCAGTGTTTTTTCTTCCAGCCGCAGAATTTCCTTCTTTCCTGATTTTGTTAAAAGACTTACTAATCACTTTGCAAATAAAGATAAAAAAAATACAAAAATCATGCTTTCCACAAAACAAAAAAATAAATTATTATATTCAAAAAACTCTACCAAATTGCAGAAAAACAGTCTAGACTGAGCCCTCTTATAGCAAACTACGTGTTACATTTAAGATTACTTTTTTTGTCCGTGAAATGTGTATACGCTATACGTGATTGTACTGAACATGTGTAATAAATTATGATACCCAAAGCTCATATAATTTTCGAACTTTAGTATTTACCTAGCACTCTTTATAGTGATTAGATCAGTGCACAGAGATTGACATATAGTAATTAGATGAGTGTGCAGATGATAACTAGAAAAGGATCAGTAAATGAGCCGTTCAGTGCACACATCGCTTAACTCCATAAAAGAAGAAGTTGAGAAACGCGATGAAACGATGTACATTGTTTTCTAAAATTCCTGTTATAATATAGATTCACACATATAATGTAGAATGCATAAATACAGATATAGCTTTCATCTGACGCTGTATAAAATTAATAAGAAAGAATAGCCAAAAAATAATCGTCAGTAATGTTACAGCTTTTATGTGACTGGTGGAGTTAATCAATTTGGCAACTGAAAAAAAGTAGTAAAGTTAAATTCAGTCTTTAAATTTTTAAGTTTTTTATTACAGAAAAAGTTAGTTATTATATATTTTTATTACAGCTTTTGCATAAACATGAATGTTCACAGTTCTGTTATATTATATTATTTGTAATTAATTCATCAGAAATATTATAAATAATGTCTTCTTCATCAGCTGGATGTGAGGATTCGTCATTTCGATTTGTTGTCAAGTTTTTATAGTAATCATGTTCAACAGGAGGAATGTATTTTAGCAGGTCCATCATGTCTCTCCATTTTTCCCTTGTCACAGTTCTGCCTTTAGAATATAATAAAGGCTGATATATATTTTTCAAACTTTGCGGTCTACCTGATACAGATTTTCTTAAATTAATGGCTTTAAATTCTGTATCTTCATTATAATCACATTTGAATTGTATGAGATGGGGTTTGGACCTTTCTAATTTTATCCAGCGTATTTTAAGCCAATTTACTGGAAAGCCTGTGACGGTTACTTTTCTGTTAATGATTGATTGTTCTAAAGGTTTTGTTGAAAAAATATCTTGGTGGGTCATTTGGATTAGATGAAATGGAGCTTTCTTTTTACATGTTTTGATTATATTGTTCCAATCATCTGGTGAAAAAATGTTTTGATTTTTTTTCGCACGTGACTCAATAATGGCAAAATCTGAGTCATTAGGCAAATAGCTGTGCCCACTTACCAAAAATTTCATTTCAATTGACTCAGCTCTTATTTCCATACTCTGAACAAGTTTCAATAAACTTAAGACAGTTTTAATATTTCTGTTTTGCCCGGTACACGAATCCGAATATGTTATTATTTTTTCAAAGTTTGTAGCGTAAGTCTTTATGTACTTTATTAGACAAGATGAAATTTCTTGAGACCCACGAGATCCTTCAGTTTCTGGCCAAACAAACATGTGGCTTATATTTTTACTGAATTCATGACATCCGAAATTATAAACATATAAATTACGCTTATAATAAGCTACGGATGTGGTCAGCTTGGGAAAGGCCAAAGCTTCTTCCAAGTCGAAAGAAAATAAGAAAACTTTTTCTGATGTTGCCATTCGGTCGGCAGCCATTTGACTGCGAGCCCGTTCAGCCTCTTCTAAGTGAGTTTCCTTTTCAATTTGAATGTAAATTAAAATGTAAATTAAATTTTGTAGAGAACACATTATAGTAATACTTTTCTGTCACTGGTACTACATTTTCCTTTTCACATTCTGTGACGTATAGTTCATACATCTTCTTAATATTTAAGTCAGGATCTAAATATTGTCGTCTTGGATTATGAGCTCTAGTGTAGTGACTACGGTAGGCTGGAAATAACTTTATATGTTTTATAACACTTGTGTCATCTATTTTATTGCTTGCAACATGGCCTTTGCGCAGATCAACCAAAGATGTAACTTGTTCTTTAGGACAACATTTGTATATCCGCCCATCGCTCACCTGATAAGTGTCTCTAAAATATTTTTTGCAAACGGGAATATCACGTGTGTCTTTTCGAAAGTAATATGTAAAAGAATGTGATCTTCGTTCTTTAGTTTCATTCGTGGGGCGCCTTCTTTTTATTTCGTTGACTTTAATACAACCTCTTAAGAAAATATTTTGGTCGAGCTGACTATGTAAACTATAAAATGCCTTCATGGCAGTCTCTCTCTCATTTGAAAAAATTTTTTGGTTGCTCTTTTGGCGGCATCTGCATTTTATATCGACAAATGTTTTTGCAGGTATTAAATTTCCTCCCCTATTCCTATATGCCAAACCTTTTGTTCTGTTATGCTTTTGTAAATTTCGTGTCCATTTATCAGGATTACAACTTCTTTTCCTCCCAATCAACGTGTTTGTTGCGAAATTTGTACTGTTGCAATCAGATGAATCCGAGGAAAACGATAAACGTCTTCTTGAACCACACTTTCTGTTAATAAATCGTATTGAAGAACCATCACTGTTTTCGTCATCCACGTTGTTATTAGTCTCACTCATCTTGGTTATAACGGTATAATATTTATTTCTTTAAAAACAATCTGGGAGTAATGATGAAAAGACCAAGAAAATATGTAGGCCGTGCAATAATGGTGAAGTAGACAGTAACATTCAGCGTGCGAGATCACTGTTATACTAACTACCGTTTGCGTTGCGCTTTTTTTTAATCTGTTTGTCGATGCGATTTTATTACCAATATTATTGAGAGGGGGGAAAGCATCTTCGGCTGTTTAAAACAAAGCGTTGATGCATGACAATAAAGCAACGATTACATTAGGGTATGGAGTTAATCAAAATGACTTCTGAAATAAATTACTTATTTTTCAATGGCCAAAAAAATGTTGCCGTTTAATGGTGTTAATTTTTATTATTCAGGGAAGTTATTATAAATATAAAAAGTTATGACTATAGCAAGTGCTTTGACACATAAATTTAAGATTTTTCAAAAAGTGGAGTTAATCGATGTATGCACTGAACGGCTCAAATAGCACGCAGTAGTAAACTTTTCATTCTTACAAGGCACAGTAACTCGATCGAAAACTACTATTTATATTTTGTTAAATATTTTATGTTCCTTATATATTTCAATTATAATAAAATTAGTAGTTATGTAAAAGACATCAACATATATGACATCAACAACATAAAAGACATCAACATAGAAAATCATATAATTTATCGAAAACTTCAGACGCCACTTTAATGGGCACAGTAAGTGACATACTAATCCTATCTGGCTATCATACAGAACTGAAAATTAACAGTTATGGACCTATATACATAATATCGATTTTAAATGTCGGCATTCAACTATCGCATTTCTCCTTGGTGCTCGAAGACATCGTCGCTACTCGGCAGTTATTTTGTGTGCGTTGAGTTTTTTGTTTCAATTGATGGGTCAAACAGCGCGTTCTAGTCAGCCTGTCGCAGTTACATAAACGGATATAAAGGACATAAAATAGCACGTGTGCATACTTCATATAAAGATAAAGATAAAAGATGAAAATTATATTCAACGCCACGAATAAATACGCTTTGAATAAAAAATGTATGTATTGGAAATTGATGTAAAAAGAAATGTGCACTGATACTTTCTGGTAGAAAAATATCTTTACTTCGCGACATGTGAAGAAGCTCAAAGAAGAAGAAACTCAACGAGCTACAGTGCCGGGCGAATAGATAGCACACTTTAAAATTAACGTAATTTAGATTTATTTAAGGTAATAACCGAGATTCTAATACTATACAGATTTGTAAATTACTGTTGTGAACATACACAAATAAAATAAAATTACGTTACGCCAGTTTAAACAATTTTACTTAGAAAAAAAGAATTTTTATGGAAATACGGTGGAAAATAATGATGGCATATTTCACTAAGAATTATGTTGCGACTCCATGTAATTCCAAATAAAAAAAAACATGAAAAAAGTGTAAAATAATATTTTTTTGTTTAGGATTTAGTTTTCGAGAAAATCGAGATTGAAAATTTGCTAAGCGCTGTACATCGCTTATAGCCGGAAAAGCGTATGTACAAAGCAAGGTTTAAAACCTGGTTTTCTCAAAAACGAAATCCTAAAAAAAAAAGAAGTCACTCTATATCTTTTTCATTTCTTTTTTATGAAGAATAACCCGGTGACCGCTTGTATATAGTTTCAGGAATACCCTGTACATATTTTTCAACAGGGTGATGCCGCGAATTTTTTTCTCGAGGATTAATCAGCAAGATCATATCGTTGAAAATTGTTGCGAAAATCATAACCATGCATTATGCAAATGGCAGATAATTTCAAAAGATTGCCGAATGATAAAAATGTGTTTAAGATGATAAGAAACAATTAGAACAAAAAACTAATAAAGAAACTTCGTAGATAATGACGACTGTTAATAAGTGGAAAGATGAAGCCACAAAACATTAGGCATTCAATATTATTGCTTGATTTATTGACATACATAATTTTTAGTTAAGTGTGCTAACATTTTGTCCGACTGTATTTCCATAAAAATTCTCTTTTTTTAAATAAAATTGTTTACACTTGCGAAATGCAATTTTATTTCATTTGTGTATGTTTATAGTGGTATTTTGCAAATTTATATAGAAACAGTATTTTAGTTGTAATGTTACATAAATAAAAATTACATTAGTTTTAAAGTATGTTATCTTTTTGTTAGATACTGTATTACCCCGAAATGAAAACCAGAGAGCATAATCGGAAACTTGAGACCAAGCATCCACATATTCGACACTTTCCTATCTTTATTTGAAAAACGATTCTATGAATATTGATTTGTTTTTGTTCTGGAACAATGTAGTTACGTGTTGATAATTAAGTGGTATTTTTATTTGTCGGACAAATTCTCGACTAATAAAATTATTTATTTCAAACACATCGAATAAAGATACTTATTTTATTAGGACCCTCCACAATATTGCATAAAGATGAAGAAATATCTTTTCTTCGTAACGTTTCTATAATTTATTATCTAAATAATGTACAACTCTGCTAGGTTGTCATTTGTTTCGCAATTACAAGATGCAAATGAATTTCAGCATAAATTATACTGCAAAAATATCGTACAGTATTTATGATGAAATAGTTGAAAATGTTAAATGCTAGATGTTTTTTTTTTTTTTTTTTTTTTTTTAATCGAGGAGGCTGCCGAGCGGGGTCGCCGTGAGCGGGGGGTGCGGCCTGTGCGCCCACGCCTAGAGCCCCCCCCCCCCCGAGTAGCTGATACTAGGCGGGCGGCGGGTGTACCGGACCATGCCGGTTTAATTGCCCGCCGCCCGCCAACCGAGGATGCCCTATTTTAAAGTGGGGGCGACAAAACCGTCGCCCCCGACGGCCGCTGGTGCGGCCGTCGTGAAGAGGCGGTGTGGGGTGCGGTCCCCCGCACCGCCGAATCAAGATGATTCATGGGGGGGAGGATTAATCTCCCCCCGGGACGCGGCCGGCCACCGCTCCATCCTGGTGGCCGGCCAGGCGAGGGGGAGCTGCGGTCGTGTTCTTGAAGAGTTCCCGTGGCTCCCCCGTTAATCGCCAGCGCCCTAGGCCGCCGTGGGGGTTTTAGCGGGTCGAACCCCGCACTACCCCCCCTCCGCCCTTCGGGCGGAGCGGGGGTGTCTGCTGCAGATTTCCCCCACGTTAAAAAAAAAAAAAAAAAAGATGTTTTTAATCGAGTAGTACATATATTTAATCGATCCAAAAGTTTCAGTCATATTACTACGAGATCGATTAATATTGTATTAAAAAATAATGCACCGTCAGACATAATAAAATTCGTTTATTAGAAGTAAGTTAAAAAGATTAAATATTTAAATTATGGAAAAAATTATAACTTAAGTTACATTGCACACACACACACACACACAGCTACTGCAGTAACTCGAAATTTTATATTATTTTCACGATTCCCTTAGTTTCGTTAATATCATTTAGTCCAAGTAGACTAATAAATATACGATCAAACCCTACCAGAAAATCTGAAAAATTTAAAACACTGATTGCAATAGATTATGTATTGAGGAACAGTCTTTTCTCTATTCCTGCGAAAAAGAAACATATCAATTATTTTTCTTCCTCATTATTTTGAACCACAATTTTCAACAAAGAAGAAGCTGACAAAATTCTTTAATATATTAGGAAAGGTCTATGGTTTATTTAGAAATGGTTTCATAAAAAAGAAACGAAATACGTCGAGATACACCATATGCTGTGCAATGCTTCGAAATTCTCGTTTACGGTAAGCATAGTTTCAGGACAGTCCTGCCGTCCTTGACAGCAATTGCAGGGAATACTATTTTATGGCACCTTCAAGTGGCTTTCTCATTTAGGGTCTCCGACGAGAAGAATCAAGCCGTCAGAGGAATGACTTACAGACGACTCGAGACAATAGATACGAACATGTGTACGCTAGAGGCGAGCAGGACAAGGATGGCTCGCAACATCGAGATCCCATTGAATTAGGAAAGGACGAAAGAAATAGTATAAGCTTCTGATAGAATTGTTCGGTACCTACGAATGCGTAGAAACATACGCCGCTTAAGTTATATAATCACTTTTAATGAAAAACAGCGATGTATCATTGACTGTAGTTTTCATAACAGTCTAATAAGATGTTGGATAACCCTTGGATTTGAGGACTGCATTGCATCTGTGTGGCATAAATTCAATTAATCGAACACAAAACTCAGTCGGAATTTCTGACCATATTTTCGTGATTGTTTCCATTAATTTTGCTTTATTGTTAAAAGATCCCATTCCCTTGTGATAAATAACCAATTGTCGGATTTCAAAAGACGTATTTCTTCCTTTTCATCCCATTTTCACAAGTAAAGCGTCTGATATCACCAATAATTTCTGTGGTACCGAGTTCTTACAACGAATTTTTATTTATTTATATACAATATGTGTTAGCGGCGTCGTCAATGTAATACAATATTTTACTCTGGCATCTAAAATGTTGTGTCCGAATATTTTTGCGACGTTAAATTTTGTCACAATCTTGTTTATCGCTTATTATACAAAAGAACATGTGCAATAACTAAACAAAATTTATTTTTCTACTTACTTTAAGAAGTGCTTTATTATATGAGAAAACGATTCAATAATACTGCCATAAACAATAAAAGGGAGCAATAATTTTTCTAATAATATCGTGTCCGAATATTAATGGGAGTCACGTGTATCTATTTAATATAAAGAATGTGAAATAAAACTGTAATAAGAAGTATATACATTCGGGTAAAGGATGGAATAAAAAATGCTCAAAAATTACTTTTGCCTATATCTTTATCCGAAATATATTTAAAACATTAAGAACTTAATTTTGAAAAAAATCGAGAAAGAGCAATACTTATGAAAAAAAATTAGCCTCATCGGCGCTCGCACAACGTTCAAAAGACTCGTATCTCGCTCGCTCCATCAACCAACGACGTTGTAATCATAACGAAGATTTTGTATATCACGCATATCATAGTTTCATATCTTGAATTTCGTGTTCCTAGTTAAGTAATCGTTTCTTTAAATGTAAAACCGTTTAATACTGCATAATATACTTATTAAGTGGACAATATTATACTTAACCAAGTTAAGTATGGAGAAAATGTCGAAAGTTTGGTTTTTATTTTTTATAACATTGTTTCACCCCCACAAAAAATCTGGCAGAGATTGCTGACAACATCAGAGATTGCTGCTTTTGGCAATATCCTCCGATAGAATTAAAATGGCGAAGACAAGATGTGTCATTTCCGAAAAATTTGCAACTTTCCGTTTTGTTTTTACGTTCTCTATTTTTTGTGATCACATTTTACGATCGAAAAATCTGAAAAAATTCTCTAACATGTGGCCTGTTATACAAAATGGATCAAATCTTTTTAAAAATTTTAAAATGCCATTGTTCATCAGTTGGTAAATATGAACAAAACTTTGAAACTGTTTTAAGTAATTATATTTAATTACATATTTTGAGGTGAGCAATCTGTTGTTAAGAAGTTAAAAATTTTTAGGTTAAATCACTGCATACTACGTCGACGTATTTTTCGTTTGCTCTCTAATGCGGCTCGGTTTGCGCCGAATGACGTGTTTATGATTAATCTATTAATTTAATCATTTTCCAGTTATTTTACCTTATTATTAATAAAAATATTAATACAACTTCGACAAACACAAAAGTAGACAGCAAATAAAGGATGGATAGCATTATAATGCAATGCGACACTTTTTTATTTCTTATTTTTTCTTAACGGTAATTGTAAGATTTTTCTCACTGTAATTGTGAGGTTTTTGTGATTAAATTAAGATCAAATACAATATAATTTTTGTAAGATTATATCTTATAAAATTGCAAATTTTATAAAAAATATAAATATACTTTTCATATTAATACTTACTTGATTATAATTTATGGTAAAGAATTTGTTTGTTCTTATTTTATTCAGAAAAATCTTACAAACACATTTACGCAAATTTTATTTAAAAATAAACAAAAAGAAGGATGTTTCATCTTTGCATTATGTATTTTGTACCTGTTGTCCCATATTCAAACCCGGATTAGATTACGATCCATGTGACTCGTCCGACTTTGAATTTTTTCGGCATGTCAAGGGGAGCCCCCAACCCCCCTCAGTAGTAAGTGAAAAACTACCTAGAACTACCATGCACTTATACAAACAAAAATTACGTGTTCTAAGCAAAATGACCTATGCAAACGTAATAAGTGGTACCACTCAAGAAGGAATTGAACGAATTTTCAAGAAACCAATCACATTTCAAGATAGGCGTATACAATCCTGTATGAGTGGAGAGTGTTCACAGTCGCGATAACGTGGGAATGATTGGCCTCTCGAATGTATTTAGAATGTTGATTCAATTACGAATTATTTTAATCACGAGTGTAATTGAAATACAATATAATATATATGTATGTATAATTATTTGTTGTTTGAAAGTTTAAATGAAAGAGAAAAATTATTACTTATTATTTATATAGATTTAAACAAATTATTTGAAATAATAAAATTTGTTTATTAATTACGAATACGATTTCAATTGTTACTTATTAATTATCATTTAATTGTTAAGTATTTATTATTCATGCGGTATACCGTGTCCAATAAATAATAATTACGTCGTAGTTATTAATAATATTTTAATTTATTTATTAAGTACATTGTAATTCGTAATTAATGTAATTGAAATACTTAGTATTTTGTAATTATACTCCTATTGAATTACAAATCACCTTCTATTTTAATTAAATGGCGATCTCAATTTCGAATTACATTATAATTGAATTACTTTGTAATTATAATTCCTTGAGAAATTCAAATGTTCGCCAGATCCTTATCCTTAACCGATAAGGATTTGATGAATTGTCCGCAAAAGACCGCAATTTCTAAAGAGCATTCCATAAATCGCTCAAGTACTTTTCCAACTAAGGAAAATCCACTGTAGGTTGGTTCCTCAACTTTCTCAACTCAACTTCCAAAGCTATACAATTACGCTGTAAAGGTCGTGACGAAGAAAGAGAGTCCCGCACAGCGGTGTGGCGCGTCCACCGCGTGAACGTTATAATTTTGAACATTATAACTTTTTCACCCGCTAGACGCGCCACGTCGCTGTGCGGGACTCTCGCACATGCGTCGCTTGTCCTCACTCCTTGCGTAGCCTTTTTCGTGAACAGGTTGGTCGTAACATATAAATTCCTTACAAACAACAAATACATATATAGGAGTGTGGTGACATGAAACAAACGTCTGACTTGCAGAATGTCTTGTCGAGCACTGTCGTTCGAGTATGTTCAAGTAGACGCAAGTGTAGCGCGAGGCTACGTCTACTAACAATGCTGCATGCTCGATAATTTCAATCCCCGATTTACATGGATGGATCACTCGATAGGAGTCATATAGTATTACATAAAAGTCATTGACGTACCATATCAGCCGCAAGTTTCGAATCGTTATCCCATTAAAAATAGTATGTCATTCCCATTCCTAATTAACCCGCACTTTTTTGCTAATTTTCCTTTCATATGTCAAAATTCAAGTGTTTACCCATTATTTCGTCTATAAACACTAATTCTCCGACTCAGAGAGAGATTTGCTTCGCAAATTCCACTCTCTTTGTTTTATTCACTTCACTGATGTACGGTTGCTTCCTCACAATTTTGCTTTTAAATCCTGCCCAATGTAATCTGAATCGTTCTTGTATGCATTTGATTTTTATTTCGTTCCTGGACTTTTGATACAATCTCAGACGCACTTATATCTGGCTTCTTTTTAATAATCCTAAGAATTTCATGTTTTTGTACTGTTAATTTTTTTGGTCTGCCACTCGGTGCAATATTCTTTCTTTTCTATATTTATTTACTAGGGTAAGTGGGTTATTTACTGTGTTTGTTCCGGCCGAATCGCGGACCGCGGGTCAACGCACGTTCGACATTCGATGTACGCCGTCTCGCCGTTTTTGTCGAATAAACGGCGAGGCGGCAAGACAATAACACGATCGACGTGCGTTGGCCCGACCGTCAGACGCTCGCCTCGGCCATTGTAAACACGCGGCGTTTTGCCTTAGGAGGCAATGACCCGGCCTTCGACGCCTGACGATGCTTCTCCTTGAACATCGGCCAGGTGTCTATATATACTGCCGCAAATTTGATAACGGGGGATTTTTGGTAGACAACGTTATCGCTTATAGACCAGTATTATTCAGCGCCCATGCGCCCATACGAAGCCGTGCTTCCATTTCATAGTCTCAGTGAAGCCGTGCTTCACTTCGTAACAAATTCGTGCTCTAAGAATTGTAAACGAGGACTGCGGAGTCCAACAAATAAATCGTTGTCGTCTCCTCACGACTTCCGGCGGTTATTTCGTGCCGTGCGCAACAGTGTTCATTAAAGTGTCGTCCTAAGTTTTCGACAAATTAAATGGTTTTCTTAACCCTTATCGCAATTCTTAAAATATTTAAAATATATGTTGATTAGTGGTGTGCGTGAACTCGAGATTTCCCGAAACCCGATGCTTGGAACGGGATGAGAAGATGTGTATCGGGTCGGGACGAGATCGGGACGACAATATTCAAGATTCCTGAAAACATTCGATTTCCTATGCTACCAATTATTACAAAACGACACATCGCCGTACCTAGTACAAAATTGACTAGCGAAAAGATGTTTTCAACAATTGGAAATATCGTTGCAATCGAGAGAACCAAGCTATTACATACTGTCATACGTAGAGAATTTTAAATCAAACTATACATATCTTACTTTTCTGGTTTGTTAAAAAATATAAAATTTTGCAAAATAAACTGCAACAATGGAAATCAAAAATTTTTAACTAGGACCGTATTAAAAAAAAGATGTAATCTGAAGTATTTTAAGAAGTCCTAAACATTTTCGGAAAACTTGAAAGTTTCAAGATCCCGTCCTGATCCGTACTCGCACACCTCTAACATTGATGTCTATTATATAATATAAATACAAATTTTATGATAACCGAAATATATAAAGAACACAAAATAATTAACAAAATCTAATATAAAAATCAGTTTTCGATCGAATTACTGCGCTCTTAAAAAATGAAAAGTTAATTACTATGTGCCAGTAACTGAGCCTTTTCTAATTACCATGTGCCAATTTCTGATCACTCATCTAGTTACCGTGTGTCGATTTCTGTGCACTGATCTAATTAGATCTAATTTGATGTAATCAGTTCTAGGTAAATACTAAACTTCGAAAATTGTATGAGCTTTAGGTATCATAACTTATTATACATGTTTCAGTACTTGCAATATTATTTTAAAAAAGGAAAGAAAATTACGTGCAGTGTCCATACATTTCACAGACCAAGAAATTAACGTTAAATGCAATACGCAGTTTGTCATAAGAGGGCTCTGTAATCACAACGCACACATAAAAAAAGACATGAAAACTTAAAACAAGACGTAAATGTATCTAGGCAGTGGATTATTTATTATTTTTCTGTAATTTTGTCGAGTTTTATAGATATAATAGTTTATTCTTTTGTTTTGGAAAGCATGATTTTTGTATCTTTTTCGTCTTTATTTGCAACCTGATTCATAGGGCAAAATGACGTCAAACCATTATTAGAAATTTAAGAAGCTAGTTTCCGCATTTCATAAATCTTAGGATGTTAAACTTCTGATTCGGTTGTGAAAATTACAGGTGAATGGTTTTCGTTCTGTGACACTATGTTTCCTGAAGCATTCTGTTATATATCTTGAATATATTAGATCAATTGAGAATAAACATAAGAAATTATCGTAAGATCGGCAGTACCCCAAAGTAGCCATGTTGCAGTAACGAGGACAATCGTTTCCGACTTCAAAATGTCGCGGCATTGGCGTTTTTAGTCGACATTTCGAGCTCTACATTTAATTATTATACAATGCACTAAAACACTTGACTGAGCATTCATCGCAGGTAGCTGTTAGGATAGCTGTTAAAGTGATAAGGTACCCTGCGAGTTATTGACCTAAAAATATAAAAATAACTGTCTGTTAAATATGAGTTACCTAGAATCATATGATACAGCAACCATTAACTGCTATTGTAAAAAAATACTTAGTACCTAGAACTGTCGTAATGGGAACGTCAACTTCTGCCAATGAAATTCTTATTCAATGAAGAACGGCTCCATTCCATTCGTAAAGTAATACATTCAAAAATAGCATATCAGTCATCCCTTTCACAATACATACCTGGTTTGTGAGAAATAATATCCACAGCCTGTCTGTAATTTAAATGTCTACAAGCGAAAAATAGTTTATCAAGAAACTTATAAGAAACAGGAATGCCTTGCAGCGACACACGGTCGGCGATCAAATATCCATTCGAACTGTCCGCTTTCAGATGTGAGAAATATCTAATATTTAGGTGAGAAATATCTTCCCTGATGTTTATAAGCCTGGAAATGACTTTATTCTTTTACTATTTTCACGTGTACAGCAAACTTCGCTGATGAAAACGTCGCCAGCCGTGTACCGATACGGAATTATAGTCGTCGATTGTCAACAACTATAAAAACAAGTCGAGAGGATTAGCCTAGCTTCCGATGTAGCTGAGTAGAATCCATTCTTCTTTTAGTTTAATAGCGAGGTTAGGACCTCGTCATCCGGTCTGGTAACGAACAGATGTAGTTCAGAACAACACTTTTCCGTCAGCCCGGCCGTCTTACGGCGAGGCCATGTCTGTGGACCGTACTGATCTGTTGGTGTGAGTTTTACGATGTACCCGCGGTGACGTTTGTATAAATGGACCTCAAAGGTCGTTACGTTACCTTTCATTTGGCATCCTTACGGGCATTCTTACACTATTGTTTCAGATGCATCGTAATCGGCTGATATTGGCTAACGAGACCGGCGATACCGATGCTGCAACGAAGCATCCCGGAGGATCGAGAGCTTCGGAAATATTGAACCGAAAGAAACAGAACGTCGCGATCATTCTCCAGCATTCCAGGAACGTGTCCAGGAAGAAATAAAAGAAGATCGCGGAGACACCGCAGATATGTATCAGTTTCGATCGTGAATGTACACATGACCATTGTACCATTTTTATATCTTTACATTTTTACATTTTTATTAAATTATTTCGTCATTAAAGTTATACTTCGAATACGCCCATCCCAATCCTACAAATACTCTGGCGGACAAAATGATAAGGAACCTCAATATTTCTGAGGATGAACACCTATTTGTTCATATACATGGAAAATGAATACACGTCACAATATGGTAGTATTTTTGACGTAATACATGAAGAAATGAAATAAATCGTTCGATTCATTTGTTATTTATGCAAAAAAGTGAAATTTTGTGTGGACGAAATGATAAGGCACTTTAAATATGAAACAAAAATGCTTTGACGTTGTTCCCGTTTTGACCGGTGGTTAAGCTGGAAAATGAGGCCAACTCCGGGATTTTACAGGCTCCTAGGCAGACCACCCGACATAATGCATGATATTCGGGAATTCGATTCATGACGCAGGAAAATTCGTTCGGGTAGAGTGCCAGGCGAGACCACCTGAGACGCATTCGATCAGCCTATCTTTCGGACATCCGATCCCTTTTACCTGCGCTATCATGTACGCCGTTATAATTGTACATGCATTCGATCACGTACGCCACAATGACAAAAGGTATAAAAGAGTAATAAAACAGTCGTTCATTGGTAATCAAGCATAATAAATTTCTTACCTTACTTATTAGCTCTGTATTATTACGCCACGGCTAATATACGTAAATTACTGAATAAAACCGCGCAAGTAACATGCAAATACGAGGCATAATTCGCTGATCACAGCACAATACACGTGTGCCAATAATTAGGCCAGTATCCTCCCCCTCCCCTATATGTACTTCGTTTATGCTAAAGTAGCGACTACCATTTGGGACCAATTGTTTTTTTAGTTTAGAAAATAATATTATTAGGCTAATGACAATTATATAAATATATATAAATATATATAAATTAAATAATATATAAGTATATATAAATTATTAGGCTCATGACAATTTGGGGCATGTAGGTATTGACAAAGTCATCGATGACATAAGACAAATATACTGGTTTCCGGAAATGCGACAAAAGATTAAACAATATATTAACAATTGTTTGAAATGTATTGAATTTTAGCTAATTAGTGGTAGACAGGAGAGGTTTTTGCATAGTTTACCTAAAGGTGACCTACCATTTCAGACAATTCATGTGGATCATTACGGAGAAGTGTGGAAAAGGTTTTATATATGTTTTGGCAGTAGTGGATGGGTTTATACCAAATTCGTTAGACTGTTTGCTTGTAGATCGACAAGATCTAAAGAAGTGATTCGAAATTTGACAGAGTTTGAAATGAAGCATTGTGTCAGATTGTTCGAAAACTAAAACGATACCGCATTGTGAATAAGTTTAAGTTTGTGTGTGTTTGTATGCGTATTTGTTGCATTCCGTAAGACTTATTTTTATTATTTCTTATTTACGTTTTGTGTAATATGAATTGTATATTTTTTAAGATCTAACTCTTGGAAATAAAGTTGTGATTCTTTGGTGACCATGGATGGTCATTCTACAGTTCAGGATTGGCCGAACTGTAGAATGAATCGTGTTAGCTGTGAGATGCGATCGATAAGAAGATTGTTTAATACATTACGATGTTTATTCGAGCCGAGCCTTTGTGAAATAAACAATTTAAAACTTCGACTCAGAATAATAAATTTGCCGATTCATTTCCTACAGTATCATGATACAAATGTAGAGCGACCAGATCTGGGATGAGATCCTGACTACAGGAATCCTTCCCAACTCCCCAATAGTTCAAGAAACCGAGCCAACAACAAAACTATATCAGTCACCTCCTACGAAAATGCCAAACGAGAATACGCCTCAACCAAGGACCAAGCCATAATACTGCATGCTGTAGATGGTATTACCGTCAGGGACTATGCATTAGCCATAGGAAAGATAATAGGCCCCAGATCTATCAAATACATATCGAGAATTTCAAACGGTAGGGTATGCACATACCTAGATAACAAAGAAACTGTCAGCAACATAACAGCAATATTTAAATCAATTACCATCAGCAACACAAATATTGAAATCCGTCCTATGATTTCGCCGACCCAACGTATCGAGCTGTCAAATGTAGCATCGATCATCCCAAATTCAGTAATTGAAGATGCATTTAGAACCAATAACATCAAACTCTGCTCAAGAATAACCGACCAGAGCAGAGATATCTGACCCTGAATTTGTGCAGCTTCAGACGTCAAGTATACGTCGATATCGACGTCCTGAACAAATTTCCAAGCACATTCTTAATTAATTTTGACGATACCCTACACAGAATTTGTGCCTCTACTGACAAACAGATTTGCTTATTATACAAAAGAATATGCGCAATAAATAAACAAAAAATTTATGTTTCTACTAACTATAAGAAGTGCTTTATTATATGAGAAAACTATTGATTCAATAATACTATCATAAATAATAAAAGGGAGTAATAATTTTTATAATAATATCGTGTCCGAATATTAATGCGAGTCACTGTACTTGAAAGCAGTAATCACAGACCCAGATTTTGCAAACATATTAAGTTTCAGAAGAATACAAGTCTACAAACTTGTTTATAACAAGTCTCTGAATATTCACCACTTCAGAGAAACAGATCTGCTTCATTTGTAATCAATCAAGCTATAAGCAATGTCCTAACAATACAAACACGAACGAAAACGGCTCCCAAACCGATCCGAATATAAATCCCCTCCCCCCGCATTAACGTATCAATCATCAATGATATATTCATATCGGTCTACATATTGTCGAATATCAAGAAGGCAGGACAAATACAATGGAAATAGAGACAGAAGAATCCAACACAAACAAAACGGAGAATAAGAGACCGCTATCTATAACATCAGAAGAAAGTCATATCAACCCAATAAAATTAGCGACTTGAATTTCAAGATCTCTGCTCCAATAACATTAAAAAAAGATTAATCAAACGAACAGAACCACCCTTTTGCAACACGTGCAACCAAACTATGTCGACCAACCACGTCCTTTTCGAATGCAGAAAATACGAAATATCAAGACAAAAATACAAGATACTACCCGTCGTAAAATTCCTAAAGGAAACCAACATCTACCAAGAAATAAAAACAAGAAACAGGACAATAAACCGTCGCTAATGACATGAAGGTCGATGCGACGTTAAACCTGAAAAAAAGATTCTTGGTCTTTTCCACAACAGTTTTCTTGTACAAATTCGTTGTATATTACCATCGCTTATCAAAAATGAATATCACGAGCCAGGCTCGCGAACGAGAGTTAGTCGCGATTCTTATAATTGTTGTTACAAAGCAGTTTAGTTATTAAAATTTAAGAAATCCCTACAAAATGCAAAATACAAAAGTGTTAGATAAAAGCAATGATAACGAATCCAGTGATAGTAACGTGTTTGCGCCAATCACAAAGCTTGTAAGGCGTATGATTATAGTTGGGAGTAGTGAAGAGAAAGGTACGGCAATCATGGATTTGCCAGAAAGTAAAAAACACACCAATAGTTTGGAAGTATTCTGAACATCATGGAATAAAAGCGTCTATTTTAAATAATTTAAGCGAGAATCCAACAATGTTAGACCTATTTTTTATTACATTTGATAACAAGTTTCGGGAAATGCTGATCATGAAAACAAATCGCTTCGCACATCAGACAATTCACGACGAGCGAAAAGACGGCATGTGGACGACACTTGGTATTCTGTTATCTTAGATGAAATAAAGGCCCATTATGCACTGTGAATTTTGATAGGTCAAGTGAAAAAAATCAAATATTTAACTGTATTGAACTAGAAGAGCTGTAGTAGAAACGCCAATATTTAGACAAACGTTGCCTTTTAAGAGATTTCGGCAAATTTCGAGATTTTTACATTTCTCTTATAATGAAACTGCTGATAGTAATCACCGACTTCTAAAGATAAAAGCTATCATCAACCTTTGGAATGAAAAATTTAAAGAAATTTACACACCCAATGAATATGTCAGTATAGACGAATCCTTAATGAAATATAAAGAGCGTTTAGCGTACAAACAATTCAATCCATCCAAAAGAGCCTGATTTGTATTAAAAATTTACAAATTGTACGAGGCAAGTACCGGTTTCTGTCACGGATTTAAAATATATACTGGCCAGTACAAAATTGATCGAAATGATAGTGCGTTAGAGAACGTTGTGATAGAGCTGTCAAAATTTATAATAAACAAGGAATATACTTTGTCTCTGGATAACTGGTACTCTTCGCCAAATCTTTTTTTAAAAATTACACCAGAAAAAGACAAACGTAACCGGGACAGTACGCAAGAACAGGAAAAATATGCCAAACGCCAATCAAAAGCATATTTTGAAGAAAGGAGAATGTATATGGAGATGTTGCAATAACTTGATAGCTGTGAGATGGAAGGACAAGCGCGACGTGTATATGATATCAATGAAACACGAAACTGCAGAGATGGTCCAGCAATCAAACAAAGAATTACAGAAACTAATGAAGCCTAAATGTATCCTGGAATATAACAAGGTTATGGGTGCAGTTGATCATCAAGATCAGATGTTTCCGAATCATGAAAAAAGTCATCGAAGGATACCGAAAACTTTTCTTCCACATGTCAGATATGGCTCTGTTCAATACCTACATTATGCATAAAGGTATTCACAGTTGAAAGAGGGAAACTTATGTTGATTGCGATATAAATATAGCAGAAGCAATTTTACAAATTGTCGAATTACCGGATTACAAAATGCGTGGAAAATCTAGATCAGTTGAAACACCTCTTCGACACCAAGCTCAATATTGGGCTCATTTCACAAAAAATATCGATCCGACGCCTCGGAATAAGCATCCGACAAGGACGTGTAAAGTTTGTTATAAACATAAAATACGAAGCGAAACGAAGTGAGAATGCGCGAAAGGTAAAATAGCTTCTGCCGGAATGTTTTAAGAAATATCACACCATGGAGGATTTTTAGAGTTGTACGTATTTTCTTATTAGATATTCATTGAAGGTAAACATTTTTTATGATTGATTTTTTTTTGTTTATAATATGCTATTCATTTTTAGGCGTAGTATTATCACATTCCTCAGGACGAAATTACATTTAAAGACGCTTGAATTTCCATTGAAGTATTGTTTATTTATGCAATATAATTTTGAAACTGCTATCTATTACAAAATATGATGAAATTATGATATCTATAAAAGTAAAAGGATTAGAGTTTACTTCTAGTATTTACATCAATACTACTACTAGTATTTACATTTCGGCTCGTATTGCGACCGTCCTCGAGCATCAGTCTGGTCTGGTCTGTTTAGCGCGCTTTAACGTCTACCGCTTGGGTAGTCGAGTTTTGTCGAGCTAAATGGCACGGGAAGGGATTAATGTTTGCAAGTCCGGAAATGATTTTATTCTTTTACTACTTTCACGTACACGGCAGATTTCGCTGATGAAAACATCGCCAACCGCGTACCGCTACGGGGCTGCCCGGCCGCACGGTCAGCGCGGCCTCGTAAAATCCCAAAAATTAGCATTAGAAAAATATGGTAAAGCGATGGCCATTTCCCCCGCCAAACAGGGCAGAGGTGCAAGAAAAAGTAACCACAAGGGTGGTCCTTAGTTACAGGTGTAAAAAATGATTTCTGAGGGTGATAAAATAATGTGCGCAAAATTTCAAAGGGACTGAACAACGGTAACCCGTGTCGCATCGGGATCAAAGATTCCAAATTTCTATTATTTACGTTAATTTTAATATAAATGTGTACCACTGTTTTAGAGGCAGTACTAAATATTTTTTATAATGAAAATATAATCTTACATGTATATAATATTATCGAGACTTAATTTAAAATTATACGTTATAATAAAATTAATTGAAATATCTTATAAAATGTTACAAATACTGGTCAATATACGGCTTTTATTCAGATTGATTTGCTGGCATCTGGATGACGTCACCGGTAATCTTCTAATACTTGTAAAATAAATTGTTTATTATATTCATTTTTCGTTAATAAGTTATTACATTCCGTGATAAACTTCAAGCCTCGTCTTACACTGTCATTAACTAATTTTAAATTCCTTACTATTTCTAAGGCTCTTTTATACGTTTCATCGCTTTTCGGAATGGAAGGATCATTATATAAAAATGCTCATCCCATTCAATCAGACACGAGAAAGCTTGAACATGATTAACTAGACATTATAAGTACGATTACAGGAGAACGATGCACCCCGACACATGTCACACAATTTTTATTAGGCTCTCAGGAGGAAGAAAGAAGAAACGTAAATGAAGAAACGAAAGAACTTCAAGAAGAACCGCAAGAAATGATCTTTCACAGTAACGAAATTGTGAACAGAAATTACGTATTCTAATCGAGAGAATAACATTTGAAACTGCAGCAACACCATCTTACATAAAATATCTCGCGTGCAGGCATTAAAATCATATCTCTTCAGCAAGGAGCATCAAATAAGTAAGTACATACGTATTCATACAATGGTAAAAATTCGCAGCCAATTTGAATATGAATTATTTACAAATTAATTTTCTGTTACATTATGTGTTATTAAAGAATAGAGGGAAACCATCACCTTTGGCCACGATACTTGACAATTTCAAGGACGATATGCAACAAAACAATTTAACGTAGAATATAATTTTGCACTCATCTAATTATGCATGATATCAATGCAACTTTTCAAGTACAGTTTTTAAAAATAAGTATAACAATGCATTTTACTTAGATAACTACAACGATAATAAAATAAAATGAATTACACATTAAGTATTTGATAAATAAATGTGATCGAAATTATGTCGTCTTTGATTTTATTGTAAACAGAAATATTTGTCCAAACTATATCATGGTTGGTGTCATTTTAATCAGATAAGTATCAGGAATATGTTTAAAAAATAAGTATTAAAATGTTAAAATTAAAAAGAAGTTATGTCATTGTATTATGAGTTGTCTTCCGGGAATTCGAGTCAAAGGAGGCGCAGCGCGTGCCGCAACACACGTATTCACAGACTCCGTCGAACCTTAGTATTCCCGTAGCGAGAAAATTGATAAATTACAAGGACATAGCAATAGCACGGCGTCAGTGATGACACACTAAAATTATGCCAGGACGAGAGAAACTACTACAACTTCTTTAAAACTGGATCAAACGGTTTGAATTTTTTCTAGATGATAGAAAGACTACTATACTAGACAATAACTAAATTACTTTGATACAATTTTGCTATTACAGTAGACCTCCGTTTATCGGGACTCTGTTTATCCGACATAGTAACATGTTTACCGACAAGTGGATGTCAGGAACGATGCCCCTCTTATCCGACTCTAGTCTACGCGACATATCGATTATACGACGCACTGTTTTTGCTTCTTACTTAAAAATTCTAGCATAGTCTTCCTGCGAAGAATGTGAGATAAGTAACGATTTAATTAAGTTATTCGTATCTGTTTGATTCATCCAGAAACTATATTCTCAGTATGACTTCTCACAAATCAAACGAAAAAGAAAAAGTAAGTGCTTTGTATTGACGAAAAATTTGTAATTAATAGACGCTTGAAAAGAAATTAATTGAACAATTAATTCCTTGTCTCGTAAATATGACATTGGTATATATATATATGTGTGTGTATATGTATCTACTATACATTTATGTATACAGGGTGTTCCACAATTATTTTAACAGCCGAAAATGAGGGGTAGATGAGGTCATTTGAAGTAACTTTTCCTTTGCGAAAATGCAATCTGCGGCTTTGTTTACGAGTTATTAACGGAAAACACTGACCAATGAGAGGTGACGGTGCGAAGTTCGAGAGCCCAGAGCACGAGGCTTTGATAGATGGTCGGGACGGACTCGAGCCGCGTTCGAAGTATTGAACAAATCACGAAGCGAGAACATTCCGGATTTTCTCTTACTACGTAACAGTGATATTTTTTTTAAGAAAAACGCTGTTCACCTTTACTTTAGAACGTCTGGCCGTTTTAATTTTCTAGTGTGCATGACACCTTGTGTGTAACCTTGACATATTAAGGTTACGTTAAGGACATATCAAGGTTATGTCAAGGTTATCTCAAGGTTATTTCGGCCGGATAAGGGACTGTCATGCGCAACTAAGGCCTTTTTTGGCCATAGCCTCTGCAGTTCAAGTCTTCCCCACCTTCACGTGGTACCGGCTGTTTTCGCCGAAGGGGTTCAGGCTCTCGAATGACGCAGCTATAGTGGTAGCTGTCGACGGGCACAACCACTCATACTCACCTTACACACACTTCTCTACGCGTGCTTCCGGGCGCCCTTTGTCTCGGGGTGTATGTATGGGAGGCTTTCCCCTTTTTCCGGGGAGCCAGTGGGTGAATTGAGGAACTCTATAAACGGGTTTACTCTTGAGTGAAGGGGGCCTACCTATAAACGGGAATGCCCCGGCGGGTTATGAATGGGCCGGGTACCTGGTCAATAGGTACACTGGAATATGTATGTGTCTCCGAGTTCGAAGGGTTGCTGTCTGGGAGTGCGGTGCAGTGATCGTCGGGGGAGGGAATGACCGGGAGTCTTGAGGGGACTCCCTCGTGTCCGCGTGCGCCCCCTATCTGGAGGGTACAGCGGTTAACACCGGTGGGCACTGCCGGGCCGCCATTAGTAGGGGGGCCCGAACCCAGCCCAGCCAGTTGGGAGGCAGCCCTGCACAGTGGTAGGGCGTTTACGCTAAATCCCGCTCCCCGTAGTAGTGCCGAGTGGCGTCCGGACGGGTACCCTGCTGCGGGGGGCGGGGGGGGGCCGACGAGGCCACCGGATCGTAGGGACGCTCGGACATCGGGGGGGTCCAGGACGGGCTGTCGGTGCCCCTTCTCTCGGCGATCCTCCTGACCACTCTATACATTTACACTCTTTTTACACTTTTGTCGCTGTCCGTTTGTGTAAAATTTATACTTTTCATTATGAACATAGACAAAAAAGAGCAGGTTATTTCAGTGCCGCCTGCACCTCTCGGCTCTGTCGAGCCAAGGGTGATTCCCGTCACCCGCGCAGCATCCAAGTCGGTAGGCAACCTGGCCGGCGTGGACGAGTTGGCTACAGGAAGTTAACGCCTCGATCTCGTGCAGGAGGATTCGCCCTTCCTGCCGAGAAAGAGTTTGGCACGGTCTCCGCCGTCGGGATCCCGTGATCCCGTACGTGACGCCGACGACGACGAGAGTTCTCGGACGGTGGCCGTTACGGCCTCCTCTCCAGTGCCTAATCCCCCCTCCCCTCCCTTCTTCTCTCCTCTCCCCCTTTCCTCTCTCTTTACCTTTCCCCCTTCACCCACCCTCGGCACTGGTAAGGGCGCCGTGGGGAAGAAGAAGACCAAGCGGAAGAGGACCGCGGTTTCGTCGCCCGAGGAGGCGATCGACTGCACATCGGACGAGTCGTCGACGATGAGTGGCTGCGTGAGCCCCCTGCCCGGCCTGGAGACCCAGGTTAAAAAGGCGGTCGCAGGCACGCGAGCTCTCGGCAAGAGGCTGGGCGCCTCCACAGAGCAGGAGGAGGGCACGCGCAAACTATTCAACTCCGTAATCAGGAGTCTGAACGAAGTGCAGCACGCAGTAAAGGCGATGAGGAGGAGTGACCGCGCCTCCTCAACCTCAACCTCAGCCTCTCGGCTCGCAGCACGGAGCTCTCCAGCTCCGGCCACGAATCCTGGAGGTCGTGGGGTTACGACCGGCACGCAGACGGAGGTGACTGAGAATATGGACACCGATTGTACCGCTGTGCCGAAGCACAGGTCATGCGGCACCCAGACTTGCGATCCGCAGGAAGTCGATGATCATGACGTCGTGGAGTGGACGCGCGGGTCCAGAGATTGGCCATCGTTGCGCGCTCTGGTCGACAGGAGGTGGACAGAAGCGGCCTTCGTGACGACCACCATTGTCGAGGGCAACCCCCTCATTAGCTGCCCAGACGACGACCTGGCGTGCTTCGCCCCGGCGGATTTTGAGGTGGGAGCGGGTCCTGCTCACTTCCTCATCGACCGTATCCCGGGGGTTGCTGACCTGAGGGCGGACCCTCCATCGGTGGGTGAGTCCACTTTCCTCACCCTTAGGACATCCATACCGCGCCGCGATGCCCCTCCCCCCCCCCCCAGAATCCGCGAGAGGAGAATATTCTTTGCGGCCGACAGGGTTTCTGGGGCAAGTGTCTTTGTCGCGGAGAACGCGTTTAGGGCCCTCGCGTACCTTAGGGAGTTGGGAGTCAAGATGGCATGTAAGTGCATAGCCATTGCCTCCCACCCCGACATTCCTCCCGAGCCGTTTCGTAAGATGCTCGAGGCGGTGTTTACGGGAACGGGGGTCGCGATCAAGATCTGGGGGATTCCGGCCGGCCAAGTGCGTCGCCCCCCCCCGAGCCGCCCTCCGACACGGTCCTGGTGAGGGGCGAGAACCTCACGTACGCACAAATGCTCCGGGCCGTTAAGGACAAGGTCGACATTGACGGTGCGGGGATTCTCGTCTCCGACGTCAGGACCAGCCGGGAGGGGCATATGCTCATCCAAGTGAGGGGCGACGGGGCTAAGGCCAGGGCGCTCAGCTCCCTTGTTAACGAAAAGGTACAGGGGCTTAGGGCGTCGGTCGGTGTGGGGAGGGGCCCTCTCCGCACCTTGCACCTTCGCCGTGTCGAAGGCGATGCGACCGCCGACGACATTAAGGCGGCCATCCACCGGAGGCTGCCCGATTTTCCGCCCGACAGCTATAAGATACGCGCCCTCCGTCCGGCATTCGCCGGGAGGCAGAATGCATCCATTCTGGCTCCCGCGACGGTGGCGGCGCGTATCCTTGCTCTCAGCCCACTGCGCGTGGGCTGGAGCTGCTGTTCGGTATCTGAGCGCGAGGAAATACTCCAGTGCTTCAGGTGCCGGGGTTACGGGCATCGGGCCGCCGAATGTGAAGGGCCAGACCGTTCCAAGGTCTGCCGCAAATGCGGTGCCGATGACCACCGGGCTGGCGAGTACAAGGGGCGGGAGAGATGCGTCGTATGCAATCAGGACGGGCACCGGGACGGGGGTCTCCGGTGCCCTGCCTATCGCAAGGCCCTTGAGGAGGCGAGGAACAAAGGGGGGAAGCCCCCCCCCGAACGAGCGGCGCCCTAAGACAACTCCGTGTGCGCGGCCTTCTCCCCCTTCGGTCGCGAAGGGGGTTCTCTCGCCTGCGGGGCTCAATGCACCAACCGAGTCGGTTTCTCGCCAGGGGCAGGCTGAACGTAGTACCGGGTGTGGCATCGCTCGTGCGGGTGGCTGTCCGCAGCCTGCACCGCTGGGGGGGGGGGGGTGTCCTCCGCGCCAGCGAACGCGCCGCCAACGCGCAGCGATGACTGCGCAGGTCAAGGCGCAGACTCGGCCGCCCGTCGCGACACGAGGCGAAAAGAGCCGAAGCTCAGTCTGAAGAGAGCGCCGGCTCAGGGACGCGCGGGGGGAGACGGGCCGATGTGTCACGATGACGTCGCCCCGCGGCCGCGCAGCACGGGCCGCGCAGGCGGCTGCGCAGACTCGGCCGAGCGAAACGATAATACACGACCGGAGCCGACTGGCTCTACGAGTACCTTGGCGCAGGGACGTGCGGAGGGGGACGGCCCTCTCCGTCAAAATACGAGTGACGTCACGTAGCGTCTGCGATAACTCTTCGCGACCGACTCGTGACAGTTTTTGTGTATACGTTTTTCTGAGGGTACAGTTTTTGCCACTTACTTCTAGTACCTTTTTCACTACACACTTACCGTTAGTTTTATCGTCCGCTAATCGACAAATTTTAAATTTTAAATTTTCGGTTAAGTGCAGTTTGCTGTGCAACGAGTTTGCTGGATTTACATGTGCTTACTTCATACTTCCAGTCTACCACCGACGTTTTACTTACGGTAATACTCTTATTTTCAGGGTTTACTCCTATTTTATTCTTATTTTTAGGTTACTTTTAGTGCAACACTACTCAGTTATTTTTTTCACTGTAATGGCCAATATGGCAAATTCTCAGAGAATCCGGTTGGGGGGTCTTAACGTTCTCCAGATCAACTTGCATAGGTGTCGTCTGGCCCACGACTTGCTCCAGCAGGCCGTGCGTGAGTTCGAGGTCGACGTTGTCCTCGTGTCGGAGCCCTGGACCGTTCCAGGTGACTGGCACATGGAGGAATCCGGAAAGGCGGCCATCTGGGTCACGGGGAGGGGCGCTGCGGGGGCGGGAGTTAGGCCTGTTGGTGCCGTTCGGGGGGCGGTGGCAGTCAGCGTGGGTGATCTCACCCTCGTTGGCTGCTATTACTCCCTGAATATCTCGCTCACCGAATTCGGCGCCCTTCTCTATGATCTCGAGGCCCTAATTGGCAAAGTTCCTCTGGGCCAGATTGCAGTGGGCGGGGAATTCAATGCGAAGTCCCCGGCCTGGGGATCGGTCTGCTCCGATGCAAGGGGGCACGCCGTCCTCGAGCTCATTAATAGGGTTGGTCTCGTCCCGGTCAGAAGTGCCGGGGCCTTTACATTCGAGCGGGGGAGCCAGCGCTCCCTCATTGACTTTATGTTCTGCGGCGGGGGCGCCTATGCTAGGTTGAGGGAGAGCAGCATCCTCGACGTTGAGACTGCCTCCGATCATCGGTACATTTTACACAAGTTTGTAGAGTGCACTGCCGGGCGGGGACCGTATTGTGGTCCACCGCGCCGGAGTGTAGATACCAAGCGTTTTTTAAATTTATATTCTAGATATGAGCATGAAGCTAACCCTCTCAGTATTGTTACTGTTGAGGACGTGGACGCGTACATAGACATGGTTGTCGACCTGGCCGGACGGGCATCTCGCATCCTCCACCCCGGGTTGCGCGATAAGCGTCCCGTGTGGTGGTGGAGTAATGAGATCTCGACGGCCAGGAAACTTGTCTGCAAGGCTAGAAGAAGTATGCAGAGGGCCAGGCGCGGCCATGACGCCAGCGTCCTTGAAGTAAGGATCGCGGCCTACAAAACTCTCAAGAAGGACCTGGCTCGCACTATTGCGATAGCCAAGTCCTCTGCGTGGAGGTCCTTCACTGATAACGTAGAGGCGGATGTGTGGGGCCGGCCGTAACTCTGGGTCAGCGGCAGGGTCAAGGGACGCTCTCCGCCAGCATCCCTTAGCGCCGACGAGGTTGCGGGCGTCGTCCGCAAACTATTTGTAACGGAGCCTCCTAGTGGGGCTCCTTTCCCTCGAATTGAGGATTTTGTGGTAGAGTGCCCTGCCTCTTCAGGGCAGCTATTTACAGAGGGTGAGGTCGAGGCGGTCATCAAAAAGGTCAAGAGGAAGGCGGCCGGCGTCGACGGTATCGCGTCCTGCGTGGTCTGGGCTCTTGGGAGAGAGGCACTTAGCCACATCGCCCACCTTTTCAACACATGCCTCATATTGGGATATTTCCCTGAGGCATGGAAGGTGGGCCGGCTTGTGCTGATCCCCAAGAAGCCTGGACCCGGGGGCGGGGTGTCGTGGCGCCCGCTTTGCCTCCTCTCAAACTTCTCCAAGGCGTTCGAGTACTGTCTCAAGGAGCGCCTGGCGTCCGGGGTTCCCTTCGCAAGCAACCAATTTGGCTTTATCAAGCGCAAAAGCACGGTTGATGCCATGTGTCGTCTCATCGACACATGGGACGCTGCAAAGCGTACAGGGTTGCATTGCGTGATGGTGGCTTTGGACGTCAGGAATGCCTTTAACACCGTACGGTGGGAGGGTATTCTGGGCGCCTTGGCGGGGAAAGGGGTCCCGGCTCCGCTGCTGCGCGTGCTGAGCAGTTATCTCGGCGGGCGCGTCGTGGAGGCGACGACCCCGACCGGACCTGAGCGTTTTTCAGTGCATGCCGGGGTGCCTCAGGGCTCCGTTCTCGGCCCCTGGCTCTGGAACGCCCAATATGATGGTCTCCTCGAGATGCCTCTTCCCAGGCACTGTAGTGTTTTAGGGTTCGCGGACGACGTCGCCCTTCTCGTCGGCGCGCGTAGCGCCGAACGCGTGGTTGCGCTGGCCGAGCAAACGCTAGCCCACATCCACGCGTGGTTTCGGGATAATTATCTGGAGCTGGCGGAGGAGAAAACCGAGGTCCTGCACCTGACCAGCAGGAAGGCTCCTGAAGCCCTTCATTTGGCCCTCGGTTGGGCGTCCCTCCGAAGCAGCGGATGTGTGCGTTACCTCGGACTGTTGATCGAGGGAAATCAGTGTTTTCGCGCGCATGTCAGGCGGAGCTGCGAGAAAGCAGCTAAGTACGCGGGCCTGCTAGCCCGAATCCTCCCCAATATCCGGGGCGGGGGCTACTGGGCTCGGCTGCTCTACTATAGGGTGGTCGAGTCGGTGGTCCTCTACGCGGAGTCTTATCGTCCACCGATAAGTTAAGATAGAGTTTGAATAAAGTTTATATATTGGGAAAAATAACTCTTTTTTTCCACCTTCACCGACGCGAGCCCTAGTGTTATATTTTTCTAAACTGCAGAGGAAAGACGCAACTAGCAAGCAATTCGTAAAATTGTAGATATGAAATTCGGCAGGGAGCGAACAGCTCGCTTTGCCAGTCCAGTTCTCTATAAGCGCATTTCCTCTCTGTCCGACTACCTTGCGCTCTATAGTGTATTTTCGATTGGTCTGGTTCCCTAGCGTCTAATACGTCCATTTTAAGTCTGAACGTCTTACGAGCTCAAATAGACTTCTTTAAGACATCTTATTCCAGACGTTGAAACGACGCCCGAAACAAGATTATTTAAAGGCGTCTGTTTCGAAACATCTTTAAGACACTTGAAATATGTTTTTGTAGGTGTCGGTACATTTCTGACGTGTTGTGTTTACAAGGCCTAGATGAGAATGCGTTGTCGGGCAGCAGGGATAGCAAGATTCTGCAGAAAAGGCACATATTACAACAAACATTTGATAAATTAATCAAGTTTTTTGTTTTTATTACCCATACATATATACTATTGCTAATTTAATAATTGACATAACTTTGACATAACCCTACATGTAATCCCTATTTCTACATTTCCTACAAATGGTCTGCAAACGACCTCTAATAATGAATAAACGTGCAGACGATTTTTATTATTGTCATTAAAATTACTGATTTCACCCTTGACTCATTCCCGACCTCTGTCCTTGCCGCATCATATTTGAACTTTTGCCTCGTCGCATAATCTTCAAAACAAAATGTTAGATATATTAAGGGACCTGAACACTTTGAAATTTAAAAAAAAATCGAAAATTTCTTGTCTAACATAGCAGTTTGAAATGTTAAAAATAAATTACAAAATATTCCAGCCTTTTAAAAAAATTGCTTTTATACATAAGAAGCCTATAGCTGAAGCGCAGAGAAGAGCAGAGCAGAGCAGTGAAGAGCAGAGCAGAGCAGAGCAGTGCAGAGCGGACAAGAACAGAGCAGAGCAGAGCAGAGAAAACCAGAGCAGAGCAGAGCAGGGAAGAGCAGAGCAGAGCAGAGAAGAGCAGTGCAGAGCACAGCAGAGCAGAGCAGGGCAGAGAAGAACAGAGCAGAGCAGAGCAGTGCAGGGAAGAGCAGAGCAGAGCAGAGAAGAGCAGAGAAGAGTAGAGCAGAGCAGAGAAGAGCAGAGCAGAGCAGAGCGGAGAAGAGCAGAGAAGAGCAGAGCAGAGAAGAGCAGAGCAGAGCAGAGCAGTGCAGGGAAGAGCAGACTAGAGCAGAGAAGAGCAGAGAAGAGCAGACAGATCAGAGCAGAGCAGCGTAGAGCAGAACAGAGCAGAGAAGTGCAGAGAAGAGTGGACAGATCAGAGCAGAGCAGAGTAGAGCAGAACGGAGCAGAGCAGAGCAGAGAAGTGCAGAGCGGACAAGAACAGAGCAGAGCAGAGCAGAGAAGAGCAGAGTAGAGCAGAGCAAAGCAGGGAAGAGCAGAGCAGAGAAGAGCAGTGCAGAGCAGAGCAGAGCAGAGCAGAGCAGAGCAGAGCAGAGCAGTGCAGAGAAGAACAGAGCAGAGCAGAGCAGTGCAGGGAAGAGCAGAGCAGAGCAGAGAAGAGCAGAGAAGAGTAGAGCAGAGCAGAGAAGAGCAGAGCAGAGCAGAGCGGAGAAGAGCAGAGAAGAGCAGAGCAGAGAAGAGCAGAGCAGAGTAGAGCAGAGCAAAGCAGGGAAGAGCAGAGAAGAGTAGAGGAGAGCAGAGAAGAGCAGAGCAGAGCAGAGCGGAGAAGAGCAGAGAAGAGCAGAGCAGAGAAGAGCAGAGCAGAGCAGAGCAGTGCAGGGAAGAGCAGACTAGAGCAGAGAAGAGCAGAGAAGAGGAGAGCAGATCAGGGCGGAGAAGAGTAGAGGAAAGCAGAGAAGAGCAGAGAAGAGCAGAGAAGAGCAGAGAGATCAGAGCAGAGCAGAGTAGAGCAGAACAGAGCAGAGCAGAGAAGAGAAGAGCAGAGCAGAGCAGAGAAGTGCAGACCACAGCAGAGCAGAGCACTGAAGAGCAGAGCAGAGAAGAGCAGAGCAGAGAAGAGAAGAGCAGACCAGAGCAGAGAAGAGAAGAGAAGAGCAGAGCAGAGGAGAGCAGAGTAGAGCAGAGAAGAGCAGAGAAGAGCAGACAGATCAGAGCAGAGCAGAGTAGAGCAGAGCAGAGCAGAGCAGAGCAGAGCAGATCGGAGCGGAGAAGAGCAGAGGAAAGCACAGAAGAGCAGAGAAGTGCAGAGAAGAGTGGACAGATCAGAGCAGAGCAGAGTAGAGCAGAACAGAGCAGAGCAGAGCAGAGAAGTGCAGAGCGGACAAGAACAGAGTAGAGCAGAGCAGAGAAGAGCAGAGCAGAGCAGAGCAAAGCAGGGAAGAGCAGAGCAGAGCAGAGAAGAGCAGAGGAAAGCAGAGAAGAGCAGAGAAGAGCAGAGAAGAGCAGAGAAGGGCAGAGAAGAGCAGAACAGAGCAGAGCAGAGCAGAGAAGTGCAGACCAGAGCAGAGCAGAGCACTGAAGAGCAGAGCAGAGAAGAGCAGAGCAGTGCAGAGCAGAGCTGAGGAGAGCAGAGAAGAGCAGAGCAGTCCAGTGAAGAGCAGAGAAGAGCAGAGGAGAGCAGAGCAGACCAGTGAAGAGCAGAGAAAAGCAGAACAGAGCAGAGGAGAGCAGAGCGGAGAAGAGCAGAGCAGAGCAGAGAAGAGCAGAGCAGAGAAGAGAAGAGCAGACCAGAGCAGAGCAGAGAAGAGCAGAGCAGAGCAGAGGAGAGCAGAGTAGAGCAGAGAAAAGCAGGGAAGAGCAGACAGATCAGAGCAGAGCAGAGTAGAGCAGAACAGAGCGGAGAAGAGCAGTGCAGAGCAGAGCAGAGCAGAGCAGTGCAGAGAAGAACAGAGCAGAGCAGAGCAGAGAAGAGAAGAGCTGAGAAGAGCAGAGGAGAGCAGACTAGAGCAGAGAAGAGCAGAGAAGAGCAGAGCAGTTCAGAGCGGAGAAGAGCAGAGGAAAGCAGAGAAGAGCAGAGAAGAGCAGAGAAGAGCAGAGAAGAGCAGAGCAGTGCACAGCAGAGCAGAGAAGACCAGAGCAGAGCAGAGAAGAGCAGAGCAGAGCAGAGCGGAGAAGAGCAGAGAAGAGCAGAGCAGAGAAGAGCAGAGCAGAGTAGAGCAGAGCAGAGCAGGGAAGTGCAGAGCAGAGGAGAGAAGAGCAGTGCAGAGCAGAGCAGAGCAGAGCAGTGCAGAGAAGAACAGAGCAGAGCAGTGCAGGGAAGAGAAGAGCAGAGAAGAGCAGAGCAGAGAAGAGCAGAGCAGAGCAGTGGAGAGCAGAGTAGAGCAGAGAATAGCAGAGAAGAGCAGACAGATCAGAGCAGAGCAGAGTAGAGCAGAACAGAGCAGAGTAGAGCAGAGTAGAGCAGAACAGAGCAGAGCAGAGCAGAGAAGAGCAGATGAGATCAGGGCGGAGAAGAGCAGAGGAAAGCAGAGAAGAGCAGAGAAGAGCAGAGCAGAGCAGAGCAGAGAAGAGAAGAGCAGAGAAGAGCAGAGGAGAGCAAAGCAGACCAGTGAAGAGCAGAGAAAAGCAGAACATAGCAGAGGAGAGCAGAGCGGAGAAGAGCCGAGCAGAGCAGAGCAGAGAATAGCAGAGCAGAGAAGAGAAGAGCAGACCAGAGCAGAGCAGAGGAGAGCAGAGTAGAGCAGAGAATAGCAGAGAAGAGCAGACAGATCAGAGCAGAGCAGAGTAGAGCAGAACAGAGCAGAGCAGAGCAGAGCAGATCGGAGCGGAGAAGAGCAGAGGAAAGCACAGAAGAGCAGAGAAGTGCAGCGAAGAGCCGAGAAAAGCAGAACAGAGCAGAGAAGAGCAGAGCAGAGCAGAGAAGAACCGAGCAGAGCAGAGAAGAGCAGAACCGAGCAGAGCAGGGCAGAGAAGAGAAGAGCAGAGCAGAGCAGAGAAGTGCAGACCACAGCAGAGCAGAGCACTGAAGAGCAGAGCAGAGAAGAGCAGAGCAGAGAAGAGAAGAGCAGACCAGAGCAGAGAAGAGAAGAGCAGAGCAGAGCAGAGGAGAGCAGAGTAGAGCAGAGAAGAGCAGAGAAGAGCAGACAGATCAGAGCAGAGCAGAGTAGAGCAGAGCAGAGCAGAGCAGAGCAGAGCAGATCGGAGCGGAGAAGAGCAGAGGAAAGCACAGAAGAGCAGAGAAGTGCAGAGAAGAGTGGACAGATCAGAGCAGAGCAGAGTAGAGCAGAACAGAGCAGAGCAGAGCAGAGAAGTGCAGAGCGGACAAGAACAGAGTAGAGCAGAGCAGAGAAGAGCAGAGCAGAGCAGAGCAAAGCAGGGAAGAGCAGAGCAGAGCAGAGAAGAACAGAGGAAAGCAGAGAAGAGCAGAGAAGAGCAGAGAAGAGCAGAGAAGGGCAGAGAAGAGCAGAG
This sequence comes from Megalopta genalis, assembly GCF_051020955.1. NCBI lineage: Eukaryota > Metazoa > Arthropoda > Insecta > Hymenoptera > Halictidae > Megalopta > Megalopta genalis. The sequence continues at coordinate 6,520,098 of NC_135022.1, forward strand.
AGATCAGAGCAGAGCAGAGTAGAGCAGAACAGAGCAGAGCAGAGCAGAGAAGTGCAGACCAGAGCAGAGCAGAGCACTGAAGAGCAGAGCAGAGAAGAGCAGAGCAGTGCAGAGCAGAGCTGAGGAGAGCAGAGAAGAGCAGAGCAGTCCAGTGAAGAGCAGAGAAGAGCAGAGGAGAGCAGAGCAGACCAGTGAAGAGCAGAGAAAAGCAGAACAGAGCAGAGGAGAGCAGAGCGGAGAAGAGCAGAGCAGAGCAGAGCAGAGAAGAGCAGAGCAGAGAAGAGAAGAGCAGACCAGAGCAGAGCAGAGAAGAGCAGAGCAGAGCAGAGGAGAGCAGAGTAGAGCAGAGAATAGCAGGGAAGAGCAGACAGATCAGAGCAGAGCAGAGTAGAGCAGAACAGAGCAGAGAAGAGCAGTGCAGAGCAGAGCAGAGCAGAGCAGTGCAGAGAAGAACAGAGCAGAGCAGAGCAGAGAAGAGAAGAGCTGAGAAGAGCAGAGGAGAGCAAAGCAGACCAGTGAAGAGCAGAGAAAAGCAGAACATAGCAGAGAAGAGCAGAGCGGAGAAGAGCCGAGCAGAGCAGAGCAGAGAATAGCAGAGCAGAGAAGAGAAGAGCAGACCAGAGCAGAGCAGAGGAGAGCAGAGTAGAGCAGAGAATAGCAGAGAAGAGCAGACAGATCAGAGCAGAGCAGAGTAGAGCAGAACAGAGCAGAGCAGAGCAGAGCAGATCGGAGCGGAGAAGAGCAGAGGAAAGCACAGAAGAGCAGAGAAGTGCAGCGAAGAGCCGAGAAAAGCAGAACAGAGCAGAGAAGAGCAGAGCAGAGCAGAGAAGAGCAGAACCGAGCAGAGCAGGGCAGAGAAGAGAAGAGCAGAGCAGAGCAGAGCGGAGAAGAGCAGAGCAGAGCAGAGAAGGACAGAGCAGAGCAGAGCAGATCAGAACAGAGCAGAGCAGTAAAGAGAAGAGCAGACCAGAGCAGAGCAGAGGAGAGCAGAGTAGAGCAGAACAGAGCAGAGCAGAGCAGAGAAGAGCAGGCCAGAGCAGAGCAGAGCACTAAAGAGCAGAGCAGAGAAGAGCAGAGCAGAGCAGTGCACAGCAGAGCAGAGAAGAGCAGAGCAGAGCAGAGAAGAGCAGAGTAGAGCAGAACAGAGCAGAGCAGAGCAGAGTAGATCGGAGCGGAGAAGAGCATAGGAAAGCACAGAGGAGCAGAGCAGCGCAGAGAAGAGCCGAGAAAAGCAGAACAGAGCAGAGAAGAGCAGAGCAGAGCAGAGAAGAGCAGAACCGAGCAGAGCAGGGCAGAGAAGAGAAGAGCAGAGCAGTGCAGAGCAGTGCAGGGAAGAGCAGACTAGAGCAGAGAAGAGCAGAGAAGAGCAGAGCAGATCAGAGCGGAGAAGAGCAGAGGAAAGCAGAGAAGTGCAGAGAAGAGCTGAGAAGAGCAGAGAAGAGCAGAGCAGAGCAGAGCAGTGCACAGCAGAGCAGAGAAGACCAGAGCAGAGCAGAGAAGAGCAGAGCAGAGCAGAGCGGAGAAGAGCAGAGAAGAGCAGAGCAGAGAAGAGCAGAGCAGAGTAGAGCAGAGCAAAGCAGGGAAGAGCAGAGCAGAGGAGAGAAGAGCAGTGCAGAGCAGAGCAGAGCAGAGCAGTGCAGAGAAGAACAGAGCAGAGCAGAGCAGTGCAGGGAGAGAAGAGCAGAGAAGAGCAGAGCAGAGAAGAGCAGAGCAGAGCAGAGGAGAGCAGAGTAGAGCAGAGAATAGCAGAGAAGAGCAGACAGATCAGAGCAGAGCAGAGTAGAGCAGAACAGAGCAGAGCAGAGCAGAGTAGAGCAGTACAGAGCAGAGCAGAGCAGAGAAGAGCAGATGAGATCAGGGCGGAGAAGAGCAGAGGAAAGCAGAGAAGAGCAGTGCAGAGCAGAGCAGAGCAGAGCAGTGCAGAGAAGAACAGAGCAGAGCAGAGGAGTGCAGGGAAGAGCAGAGCAGAGCAGAGAAGAGCAGAGAAGAGTAGAGCAGAGCAGAGAAGTGCAGAGCAGAGCAGAGCGGAGAAGAGCAGAGAAGAGCAGAGCAGAGAAGCGCAGAGAAGAGCAGAGAAGAGCAGAGAAGAGCAGAGAAGAGTAGAGAAGAGGACAGAGGAGCAGATAAGAGCAGAGAAGAGCAGAGAAGAGCACAGAAGAGCAGAGAATAGCAGAGAAGAGCAGTGAAGAGCACAGAAGAGCAGAGCAGAGCAGTGCAGAGAAGAGCAGAGAAGAGCAGACCAGAGCAGAGCAGAGCACAGAAGAGCAGACCAGAGAAGAGCAGAGCAGAGCAGAGACGATCAGAGCGGAGAAGAGCAGAGCAGAGCAGAGAACAGCATAGCAGAGCAGAGAAGAATAGAGATGAGCAGAGCAGAGCACAGAAGAGTTGAGCGGAGAAGTGCAGAGCAGAGCAGAGCAGAGCAGAGAAGTGCAGAGAAGAGAAGAGCAGAGCAGAGAAGATTTGAGCGGAGAAGAGCAGAGCAGAGCAGAGAAGAGCAGAGAAGAGCAGAGAAGAGTAGAGCAGAGCAGATCAGAGCAGAGCAGAGTAGAGCAGAGCAGAGAAGAGCACAGCAGAGCAGAGAAGAGCAGAGCATAGCAGAGCAGAGGAGATCAGAGCTTTTGGATCTTCCATACCAAACTTTCCTGAATTTGGTTAACAGTCTGAAATATTTACTTCTCGGGGTGAACAGGACCGGAAGTGTTTCTGCGAAGCCGTGTACATTATCTATGAATCAAATTGTGCAGTAATGGTACCAAGAGTCATTGAAATCTGGATCGGTAATTTTTATTTACTCGTCTTTATATGCTGTTGCCTTCCATTAATTAAAAACTTGCATCCATATTTGGATAACAAGCAATACAGCTTCAGAGGATTGATTTCTACATTGAAATCCTACTGCCACTAGAGATAATGCTTTCTTGAGTTCGTTGATCAATTTACTGGCTGCTACCTATTCTGACACGATTAAATCAAATACTCTAGATTTATAAAAATCCATGTTTAAAATGATCAAGTTGGAACATTCATTCGATGAAATTGATAATGCAGATTGTCTAGTTGTAGCAACCTTTGTGAGGGCAAAACCTTGTTGTCTATTAAGTAAGCTGCAAAGTTAAAAAGTAGGTGCGTCGAATCTTTTCGAGCAAACTCAAGCATTTATAGCATTGCAGAGTTAATGCAATTAATAAACTTCTTTCTGAGGTTTTTCATAGTAGCGTTATTGGTTTAAATAGGTCTATGATTTATATTGGACAGTATTTATCGCAGTTCTTCTTGTGAAATTGAATCGCATTGTATATTATGTGCTTGAGTACGAACGCTGTGTATTTCGAACCTACACTGATTGTGATACACTGCATTGGTTTAGGTTGAAGTACAGAAAAGACTCGGTCAGGAAAGAAATTTTTCATTCTTATTGGAGGTTTTGTAAACGTTTTTAAAAAAGGCAGAAATGGTAAATGTTTATATTGTTTATATAACAGTGCAATACATTCCTCGCAATATTTTGGGTCGTAACATTCCAATTTCAAAAAATCCTTCTCGGTAACATTGTTTTTATGTGAAATGAAGTCATTTGCATAATTTGGGCTTGATCGAGTTTCGGAGATGCGTTCGAGACTAGTTTCGGTAATATCTTTTTCAGTAAACTTGACAATTTCGAATTTGACAAACGTCATCAATTAAGTTGTTAGAATATTCAAAAAAATCTTATTTCTCTATAATCATAAATAAATTGTTTTTGATGATATAATTAAATAAGTCAATGCGGGTGAACTCCTGGGGCGAATTTTACTTCTGTATTCTATCGTATTCTGTAGAGGCTATTTTTATCGCTGCTATACAGGGTTTCTCAAAATAATGTTACTTGAATTGACTTCAGGAACCCTCCATTTCCGCAAGTAACATAATTTTGGAACACCCTCTATATGGTGTCAGAATGTTCACTTTACTGTACACTAGAGGTAAGCAGGGATCTGAGATTTCAGGTTAGAGTCGGGTCGAAAATTTTCTTTGAGTTTGGGTCAGAACCCGAAACTTTGGGTCCCGAAATGTTCAGAAATATAGTGTATATTACATATTACATGTTACTCGTGAACTCGCCACGAAATCTATATAGCGGGGCGGTGTCCTTCGGGAGCTGGTTTTGCAAGTAGCACCTTGCTTCTGGCTCCTGGTGAAACGCTGACGAGTGTTTTTTGTTTGTTTATGCTGTGATGTTGGATCCGTTGCAGCCTGTATTCCAGACTTATCAAGTGAATTACGTGATTGTGGTTACCTGCAGGATGTAAAAAATTCATTTTAATGAGTGACTGAAGGAGAAAAATTTGCAAAAAAATTCCGGCTTGAGAGGATGCCGTTGAATAATATGGTAAATAATATGATTATATTGTTACGGTGACTTGTCCAAAACAAGTCGCTGTAATGTGAAACTGCCTTGTTGTGAACAACTCCTTAAAAAATAATAGAAGATAGGGGTTGCCACGGAAGAGTGTTACCAACGGACAATCGGAGAGTCGAAATCGGTCCGTCGAACGAGCAACATTTCAAATTGAAAGATCTGAAATATAATCGTATTGAGTTGTATTATAGTTTATATTCTTTATTGTAAATAAAATGCCGCGACGCGAGAGAAACGGAGTTATTCGCAACAATATGATAAGTAGAGGATAGGTGTGGAGAGGAAAGGAGGGTAGGGTGAGTCAGTGATGAGGAAGTGGGGGTGTTGGATTGAGTGAGTAGTGGTGTATTGCCATTTATTGCTTTGGGTGTGATGGGGTCAAGTCATGTTGAATTAGGATTGTACGTGGAAAAGTGCTGAGAGTCGGAGTTAACTATTTGTTAAGGCTCGAGAATTAGTAGGTTTCAAGATTATTGGAGTTGGGTGGAAGGGAGGGAAAGAGGAGTTCGTTGTTATGATTGTTGTACTTTGTTGAGCTTGTAGCTCCTGTAGTGGTTGTTGCTCTAGATGACGTGAAGAACTTCAACGTTGAGTGTTCTGTTGAGCAGAGGGAGTGTACAAGATCTGCAGTTTGTTGGTTAAAGTTGCTTGAGATGCGTCAGGAACGGGGGTAAGTGAAATGTAATTATTGGACGTGCGAATTGTAAAAAGAGATAATAGGAGTGCAATGCATGCAACCGCGCAGGAACATTTACTATGTTACGAGTCGAGGGTCAGGCAGCTTTGCGTGGTCAGAGGTTCGATGCGATTGGAATTTTTTATAAGGAAGATTGCGTGGACCAGCCGATACTTCTTTCAGCACGGATGGCTACCTAGTAATCAGGATTGGATTTGGATAAATTGGATAGGATGAATAGAATAGATGATAGAATAGAATAGAATAGAATAGAATAGGATGCCTCGTAACTTTTGCAAGAAAAAATGAAGATATACCTCGAGTAGTTGTTTATTGGTTAAATATTTGTATGTTATTAAATAATTAATAGTATATCATAAGTTAATTATATTTAAGAATAATGTTAAGATGTAAAGATTTATAAATTTAGATTACTTCTTTTGAAGTAGAATTGTTAATTAATCTATGAATATATAAAGATATTTATTAAATATTAATTATTTGTTTAATGGATCCATTTAAATATATCTATGAGGACAGATAATATTTCTAAATTTATAGTTGATCTATTAAAAATATATATTAATAAATTTAATAATCCTGCGATTTATATTCTATAAATTTATAATATATATTTTATAATTCTCTAATTATAGTTAATGAATGAAATATTTGAATAAAATATAGATATTAATATATATTATAATAAAACGTAAATATATATTTAAAAATGTATTTATTATACAGGGTGTCCCAAAAATGTCTCGCAATACGGAAATGTGAGGTTGCTGAGGTCATTCTAAGTAACTTTTTCCTTTGCGAAAATGCAATCTGCAGCTTTGTTTACGAGTTATTAACGAAAAACACTGACCAATGGAAGGTGACGACGCGAAGTTCGAGAGCCCGCAGCACGAGCCTTTGACAGAAGGTCCGTTCGGACTCGAGCCGCGTTCGAAGTACTGAACAAGTCACGAAGCGTGAACTTTCCGGATTTTTTTTACTATGTAAAAGTGATATTTTAAAAAAAAGAGCTGTTCATCTTTATTTTAGACCGTCTGTAGACTATTTACTAATTTTTCGGACCCGAAATAATATGTAGTTTAACCGTGACAGCCGTTTTAATTTTCTGGTGTGCATGATACCTCATGTGTACCATATGAAATTTTTATGCAAGGTGTACAGTGAAGATTAACAAAGTTCGTAAATGATATTTTAATTTAAATAATTCCGTGTCCGAACAGAATTCAACGAATGATTTGCAAAGCTGATTTAATAATAAATAATCGCATTAAGAGACGTAAAGGATTTGTTTATTAGATCGATTTATTATCGATTATCGTGAGAATGTATCGATGTCCTCTATTATCTCTAGCATATCGTTGAACCTCGACGATGTCGGCTTGCCAGAGATTGTTACGTAAAACGATACCAAGAAGTATAAAAAAAAGGAGTTGAGCCGTCGCCCAACTCTCTAACTCTTTATTAAAAATAATACAAGTTTTATACGATTTACAATAGTTTATACCGAGTACAATAGTTCCGTAGCTGGTGGAGGATTCGTCAAGACTGAGGTGTGGGGCGTTGGAGACTGGTATTTATATCGGTCTTTGTCAGGGGTTGGTGCTTCCAGAACATTCGGCGATGGGGCCATGTGCAGGATCTTGGGTGGGTTATCTTCCGGATGACGTAGTGTCTGTGTGTAACATGAGAATGTATTGAGGCCCTTACAAGATCGTCGAGTCCTCGCACGATCACTCGCCTGCGCGGAAAGAAACGCCTCGCCGGAGCATGCAGTTCGTTCACCAACTTTACTTTCTCATCGCTCATGATGATCACTGACACCTCTCTCTCTTGCTTTATCGGGTTCGCGGTCGCTTCAAAACGAAAGATGAACGAATTCTTCGTTTAACTTTATGCTACCGAGGTTTCTTCGGTTGCTGCTGCTGCCACTGCCGCAACATTTTTCTCGTTTCTCGGTTCAATCATTATCTTCTTCATCTATGTTTCGAGCAGCTCTTGTTGTTGTTGTTGTTTAATCTGATGTATTTGTTGACAAATGTGGTCGAGTCTCAACTCAATATTTGTAAATCTATCGTTCCAATTTTCGTCCACAGATATCGTTTGATAGGTTTCGCAGAAATTCCAACAAATGCTCGTTCTATCGAACCACCTGTTAAATTTATCAACAGGCATTTCATTCATTACTGCAGTAACGAGTATCGAACGATTTAATTTATAATCAATCCGACTTTTTCGAAGTTCTTCGATTGCAGATATTATTTCGTTGTCGTGACCAGTGGGCCCGGCATTATTCGATGCCATCAGCAATTTCAAACGATCCACCAGCTCGTTCGGATCGTCCCAATGCACGTAATCGATCGGATTGTTGGTTACACGCATCATCGTTGGAATTTGTATACCCTTTCCGCGCAACGTCGAAAACATTGGTCCTATGATAGTTTTGTACTTGTAACCCTTATTCCCCATTATCTGGTTACCTCGCCGATGCGCGCGCATAGCGATGAGAATGTTACTGTAAATATCCTTATCGACCTCGATGTACAGATTTTCGTCGGGTATTCTTTTAAATATCAATTCGTAGAGACCTGGAGTTCCCTCGTACCTAATTTTATTGATAACGATATCGTCGTTGCTTTCAACATCAAACGTGGTGTTTCCAAGTATCAGTTTGTCATTGTGAAAATACACTCCGTATACGTTGTCCAAATTTTTCGGTGGTCCACTAAAGAAATTGCGCAAGTATTTGCTTGCTAAAGGTCCAAGATTGTTGAACAAATGTTCGTATTCGTCGCGGTGCGTTTCAGGACTTTTCAAAATGTTTCGCACCGATAATTCCAACGATGCTGTGGCCATTGGAGACGATTCGAAAGCTTTCTCCTGTTGCGCCGAAAGTATCGTAGGTATCGGTTCGAGCGCCTTATTGCCACCCGCGTCGTTATCGTCACTGTTGCCACTGTCGTTGTCGCCGTCGTCGTCGTCACCGTCGTCGTCGTACAACACACAGTCGATGTCATCGTTGATAGGAACAGAGGAATATATTTTCTTTTTCTTCTTCAAATGCATCCTTGGCGTTAAAGCTGCTTCGTCATGCTTCCTCTTCTTCTTCTTCTTGTTCCATTCTCTTTTCACCTTCTTGGTAGAGAACAGCGACTGCGTTTGTGGATCCGACGGCCGATCCACAATCGGCGTATTATCGTTCGCTTCCGTAGCTGTATTTTGAACCAGCTGTTTCAACGGCTCCACGATCGGACATAAATTCATCTCAATGTTCAACTCCGTATCCATTTTCCCAACCTTCAGGGCTAAACTCTTTTTACGTATGACGTCACTGGTGTTGGCTATTTCTTTGGTTATCGCGGCTTGCCGGTTTTCCTTAGACCGACGCATATCGAGCGGTACGATGCGACTCCGACGACTCTTGCGGTCCAAATGAGCCCCCGATCACAGCACGACGAATTCGTTAAATCCGCGCCAGTAACGACCACGATTCGCAGGACTGTCGTTGTCGATTACAAGGAATCCATACTTGTTTCGCTAACACCTCGTACAAAGTGCGTTGAAAGTTTCGAACGACATATCTGTATTCACATGATCCTGATGAACGTGTCGCAGATTCGTGACATCTTGATTGAATAGAATCACTAGATTCGCATTGTTGCGAATCAAATGTTTGGGTATTCTCGCGTACGATTGCGACAGATAGAAAAAATCGACGTGCGAATGTCTGCCTATCGCGAAATATTCTCTCATGACAACGCGTTGTCCGAGTAGGCAAAATAACCTATTTCCCCCACGGACGAGAGCAAGTTGCTCAAGTATTGATACTGTGGTTAACGCAGCGATTTCGAATACACGTACACGTTTGCGAATCGCAGCCAATTCGGACTCTCCAACAGACTAATCATAACATTCGTTTTACCACATCCTCACGGGCCGCTTATTACGCACCTTACAGTACTATGTAGCAACGATTCGTGTTTCCGAATTATCTCATCGTGGTCGTCGAACGTGCGGCAGATCGGAACCTGGATATTCAAGGACTGTCGTACGAAACTGTAGATATCAGTCTCCCCGTATTCCAATGATAGAGCGCATCTCCATGTAAATTGACGTACGTACATTTTTTTCTTTTTTCATAATCAACAGAAAAATAAAACAAACCTTGGCATAACAGCTCCATACACCATTTACAGACTTGTAAAAACAGCTCTGTATACCGTTACACACTGGTAAAAACAGCTCTGTATACCGTTACAGACTGGTAAAAACAGCTCGGATGAGATTAGGTATGGGTCTGAAGAAAAAGGGGAAGAAGGAGGAAGACCGACGAACGGTCAAAGGAAAGAGAAAGAAGGTAGAAACAGTATCGAAAGAATTCTACCGATCGCCAAACGAGGCGGTTTTCTACCGCTGTTGTTACCCGCTTTGGGAGCTTTGGAAGCGTTGACAGATGGCGTTGTTGGGGTGATCAAAACAATAAACGATGCGAAAACTCCGAAGAAACAAATGGAAGAAGCGCGACGACACAATCGCGCTATGGAGGGTCGCGGAGTGTATCTCGCGCCGTACAAACGTGGAAAAGGAATGAAGAAGAAAAAGAAGTCAAAAGAAAGGAAAAAAGATAACTCGACGACGGACGTGGAATTGAAAATCGTCTGTAAAAAATTACCGCATTTTCGCGGAGTTTTCATGCGCGATGAATTGCCGAAACAAATATGGGTAAACGAACGAGGAATAGTGAATCTCGATAGCGGTCATGGTTCAGGAACGCACTGGGTCGCGTATATAAAACATGATTCGCGAGTCAGTTACTTCGATAGTTTTGGAGATTTTCGACCACCGATCGAATTGATTCGTTATTTCCGACAATCACGTACAATCACAAGATTTATCAAAGTTACAACGAAAGCGTGTGCGGACAATTGTGTGTGAAATTTCTGCGAGGAACTCTGATATAGTTCGTCGCAAGGATTTCATACACGTTCACGTTATCGGGAAGAAGTAGCGTGTTAGCATCCAAGTACTTCCCGCCTATAGATCTCAACAATACCGATTACGAACTGGGCCTGCTCGATTTGCAACCTTATTACACGATACCAAACATCAGTTTAAATATCGGTATTGGGATTATGGCTTGGATTATTTTTCAAATAAATCTGATATTAATTCTTTTCCTTAAAAAGCTTTATTTTTACTTTTATTTGAGAGAAGGTATATGTACGAACTGACTGAGCGACCAAAATCAACTGAGAGACCGACAACTGAAAATCGCCTGCTTATATACCTTTTTTGATATGGTCTTCTCCACCAATCAGAGACGGTCATTCATCGCGTTTTACATTGTATACGCGGTACTGGGATCACCAACGGTCAAAGCACGGTGTGTTCTAACGACACCGGCGATGGTATATGGCGGTATCTTTGATGTACAGTTTACATCACCGTCGGTGCGTGTTGACGGAACCGGCGGAAACGTAATCTGATATTTTCGAATCTCAGTCCTAAGTAAACTATAGATTAATTTTTGTCCGAGGCTAAAATTTCTTTCTAAACAATCGGAAACAATAAATTCTATTTCGGCGACGAGGGTAAGGACATAATCATCCCGGACGGCTCGTACGAACTGGAGGCGATCAACGCTTACTTGAGGCGTGAGATGAGCGCGCGGTATCCTTCTCCAGCCAAAGATAACAACAATGTAGAATATCCGCTGATCCTACGAGCGATCAACAACACTATGAAAAGCGAAATTAAAAGCGCATATAAGATAGATTTTACGAAACCTTACACCGTGGGTCCAAACCTAGGATTCTCTAGGAATCGCATTCTATCACCGAACACGTGGCATGTATCGCACACTTCCGTGAATATCATTAACACGAATATTATTCGAATAGAATGCAACGTAACCACCGGTTCGTACGGTAACGGTAAACTGATTCACACGATACATGAATTCACGCCTAACATGTCGCCGGGGTATAAAATATCGGAAACACCGGCACGAGTCATTTACCTTCCGATCGTTACACGATCAATGGACGATTTAACGATTTGCATCGTGGACCAGTCTGGATGTTTGATTGATTTTCGAAACGAAGAAATCACGGTACGGCTGCACGTTCGTCGCACCGTCTCATAACCTTGATATAGCCGTTATGTTAATTCATAATAATAATAATACGATATCGAATACGTCAAACATAAAAAACGGCGCGCCGTTTTGAAATAACAGCAACAATAAGGAGAAGAAGAAGACGAGGAAACTAACAGAAAGGTGGAATATCTGCGATCTTTGGGACTCATCGTTACCAAGTAATCGAACTCGCTTCACCGCCATGTTCGACGACATTTTGAACATCTCTGAGGCACCAATCTTCGACAATCGAATAACTACGATCGACCTGCACACCTACAATCCGTACGCCAACACAACGTTTGGAAACAGTGATGAGATAAGAATACCCATTCAACATCAAGACTTGTACACTCTTCCGTGTAAAAGCTTCCTATACGTGGAGGGAGGACTCAGCCTACCGGGAAGATCGACCAACGACACCGTGGCTCTAGAGAACAATGCGGTAGCGTTTATGTTCGACGAGATACGTTACGAACTGAACGGAGTGGAAATCGATCGGTCCAGAAATCCCGGTACAACGACGACCTTGAAGAATTACATCAGTCTGAACATTACGAAGAACGCGCTGTCCAACGCTGGCTGGATATACAGAAACGACGATCAACGGAGGGAAACTCTCACCGCAACGCCTACGAATTTGCTAAATTTCAACTTTTGCGTGCCTATGAATACATTGCTAGGCTTCTGCGAAGATTATAAACGCGTTGTAATAAATACTCGGCACGGATTGATTTTGATTCGCGCGCGCAACGACGCTAACGCGTTACGAAGCAGGTCCGACAATGCGAAACCTGTCCTGGATTTGTATAAAATTCAATGGAGAATGCCGCACGTCGCTTTGGATGAAATACACAAGTTGTCGATGCTGCGTATTCTTGAGAGCGAAAGAACGATCAGCATGAGTTTCCGTTCGTGGTAACTGTACAAGTATCCGATGCTGCAAACAACCACGAAGCACACGTGGGCGATAAAAACAGCTCCGCAAATGAAAAAACCGCGGTACGTGACAATCGCGTTACAAACCGAAAGGAAAAACGATTTAAAGAGAAACTCAACCCAATTCGATTCGTGCTTATTATCCAATATTCGACTTTACCTGAACTCGGAGATGTATCCCTATTTTCGATTGATGCGTATGCTTTTACACAGCAAATTTACAAATTAAAAAATATTTTAAACTTTGTATTACATTTTTTTTATTCATCGTTGACGCCACCACCCTCGTTGTCGTCGTCATCGTTGATGGACAAAACGGACATTGCGCGCTAAACATATACATAACGTTGTTCGAGGATCGTACGGACAATTCCTGGACCAAAAGCGATGCTCCAACATGGGTTTGTCCCCGGCTTTCCACCAATAGAGTCCTATGCAGCACGCGAAGCATTCCACGAAATCATCCTCCCTCAGATAATAAAATCCAGCGATCGCGAGTTCCTCCGGCTTAATAAACGGGATCGGCCAATTTTCAAAGCTGCTAAGCCTGTCCTCTTCGCACCGATAATCCATACGTTCCTACGTTCTCTCTCTCTCTCTCTCTCTCTCTCTACAAAAAGGCGCCATAGAAATAAAAATTAATTCTAACTAAAAAAAAAAGAAAAAAAAATGTGTTACCTTTCGATTTCATTAGCCACATCTAAAATACACGAACTTCGCTCAAACAACAATGATATTGAATCTTTTCTTTCAAAGTTCGCGTCCAGCAATGAAGCCTGCATGGTACGTGGTATTCTTGATACATCGGTTCCGCGATCAATGAATTGAATTTCGGACAGCCGAGATATTCCAAATTGAAACTGCCAACTCCTATTTTATTTAAAATATCCTTTTCAATATGCCCCCCTTTGTACGCGACGACGGGATCTTTGTAGTCTCGAACGAAAATTTTTATAATAATACCAATGTCCTCTTGTTGATAATTCTTTTTCCCCTGGAAATTTTTAAATGAAATCCCGTGCACGAAATTCGAGACATGCCATGCAGACTTCTGATCGCTTCTGGATAAATCCATGTAGCGAACGTACAATTCGAATTCAAATAATTCATATTCGGCGGTATGAGCATCTACGATGGCTAATTCTTTACAATTAAATTTGTTGGCTACGAAGAAACCGTCCATATCGACAATAAAATCTATTGCGGGCATCTTAAACGTAAACTTACTTTTTGCAAAATATATGTCTATAGCAACACGCACCTTTCCACTGTACGACAACGATTTAATTTGCTCCGCGTTATGCTTCATCTATTTATTAACATGCACGCACGCGCACTTCACTCTCCACAACGTCGTAAAAATGCAAGCGCTCCCTCTCTAATCTACCTCTCTCTCTCTCTCGCTCTCTCACTCTAAAACATTTCCTACAATGTAAAAATGCAAGCGCGATAAAATAACGCCACATGATATTAAATTCAATAAGACAAGAAGACTGCATAGAAATCATCTCCAGACTCGTTACAAATGCGATGCATTCGTCGTGTGCGACGGAAACCGTTGCGAAAAAATGGTTAAACATTATAATTAAAGACATTATTTTATGTCGAATAATATCACTTTAATTAGTATATACTTTCATATATTTTATCATTAAATTAAGAATATATGGTTACTTTTGTTTAAATCAAAACAACTACCGTGAGAACTGTTTCTAGATCAAGATTTAGAAAGGTTTTAACTATTTGTATTGTTCTGCCTCTGTTGCTCTCTCTTTCGGTGATTAGAGGAGCTTGCCAGACAAATATTATCTGAAGCAGAACTACATACTAAAGGAGATGATAAAGATTATTCCAACGGCGAGAGAGAAAGAGCACTGAGAAATTTCTTTGAAATTCTTTTTAACCTCTTTGAAGTAGGTTTGCAACTGAAAGTCTACCAAATGCTCAAAGAGAAGAACGAAACAAACCTGATTGCTGTAACAATGAAGTTTTTGCATGATAAGCTTAAGAAATTAATCAAAAAGATTTCCAAATATGATAATTTGTGTTGGGACGAAAGGCTGGATAGAAGAGGAGCTTGCAAGACCGAGATTGCAGAATCTATAGCCTACGTATTAGCTGCTGTGGGTAAAGTAGATTATTTTTTTTTTTTTTGAGGACCTGATTACAGGTAGTAGAGGATTCAGTATAAAGTCTTTACAGGAAAGTTGCAAGCAATATACGCAACAAGTTAATCAGTCAAAGGAAGGCTCATGTTTGGGTAATGCTTTAAAAGGAGAATATGAAAGCTTTGTGAATATATTCCACACATTGAATTTACTGCAGAAGACATTGAAAATATGGGTTCCGGTTCAGAAATAAGAAATCTAAAGTTGAAAAATGTTCTATGCGGAAGTCCTGAAATTGAAGGAAAATTGATATATGAAAAGTATGGCGCAAAAATTAGGTAAGGTGGATCCAGGTGATAATATTATTTATATGATGAATTACAGGAACCATTTTGTACCACTTCTTAGTAATATTGAAAAAGATATAAAGAGAAGCATGAAAGTTTCTAGAGAGGAAGCTCGTGGTAATGTGATATAGATTCAAACTCGAACAATATTTCCAAATCTTACATTTCTATGTAACTACGAGATATTAAAAATAACTCACACATACAAAGTGGTCATTCAAGGAGTACAAGTAAGGAAAATCGTGAAATTGGTGCAAGCTCTAGAAAACGTAAACATACTGTTACGAATTACAACACTTCTCCCGCGTCGCGGCATTTTATTTACAATAGAGAACACGAACTATAATACAACTGAATTAGAATATGTTAGAGATCTTTCAATTAGATGGTGTTGATCGCTCGACGGTCCGATCCCGACTCTCCGATTGTCCGTTGATAAAACACCTCCGTGGCAACCCCTCTCTTCTATTTTTCTTTAAGGAGTTGCTCACAACAGGGCAGTTTCACATTACAGCGACTTGATTTGGACAAGTCGCCGTAACAATACTGTTACGGACAAAGATAGTAAGGTACCAAAAAGTGGGCACATTGATATAAATGATACTAGCAATGAGGATTCGGAATTTCTTAATGATTTACAAGATGGATCTAGACGGGATGGATTGAGTAATGCTTATCAACGTATTCCCCATCAATTGATTGGACTTATGTATCAATTAGACTTGTCGATTCTCTGCTTACTAAGGAAGTCCATATATAAACATAAATATCCTTCATTATCGTTAGCGTTTGAAAAGTCTGATATTGATAAGTTTAGTAACATTGTTCTTTGCTACGAGAAGAGGTCTATTAATCTACAAATTGACGGTCTATTAATCACAAATATTATACAGATAATAATATTAGTTATGCTAGATTATTTACTAAAGAAAATCGAAGTTTTTCCATGAATAATTACCTTAATAGTTTTGTTAAACATATAATCTCTAAGACAGATGATTTATCAAATGATATAGAATACCTTGTTATCTACAGGGTGTTCTACAATTATTTTAACAGCCGAAAAAGAGGGGTAGCTGAGGTCATTTGAAGTAACTTTTTCCTTTGCGAAAATGCAATCTGCGGCTTTGTTTACGAGTTATTAACGAAAAACACTGGCCAATGAGAGGTGACGGTGCGAAAGAGAGGGAGTCCGCAGCACGAGGCTTTGACAGAAGGTCGGGACGGACTCGAGCCGCGTTCGAAGTATTGAACAATTCACGTAGCGTGAACTTCCCGGATTTTTTTTATTACGTAAAAGTGATATTTTTAAGAAAAACGCTGTTCATCTCTACTTTAGAACGTCTGAAGAATATTTACTAATTTTTCAGACTCGAAATTATACGTAGTTTAATCGTGACAGCCGTTTCAATTTTCTGGTGTGCATGACACCTCGTGTGTACCATATGAAATTTTTATGCAAGATGTACAGTGAAGATTAACGAATGATTTGCAAAGCTGATTTAATAATAAATAACCGCGTTAAGGGACGTAAAGGATTAGTTTATTAGAGAAATATGAAAAATATTATCAGTAAGAAACTCACCCATTTAGTTGAGAATGCATTTGCTGACTCGTATGTACTGACCTCGTACAACTAACAGCTGATCCCAGGTCGGTGGCCGCAATATTCGAGGGATACTGTCGGAGGAACCTCTGGTATGGTTATCAAACATTGATCAGTTAATTAATCACTAATAATCCAAATCACTTGTGGATATTAAGAAAGATCACTGAGACTTGTTCGCGTATAATCGTTTATTCGACGCGTTCGTTCGGAAGTCCACGTTTCACTGCCGAAAAATTCAGGCCTTGACTGTGGGCCCTTGTTGTTCGTCATTCGGCCGTCCGAGGAAATGACACCCGATACCGTTTTCTTCGAAGCGCAGGGTACCACCATATGAAATAAACAAGATATGCAGAGACGCGACGCCAGTACGCCCGCGCCCGTCGATGACGACGTTCCGACGTGGAGCTGGCTATCCAGCTGTGTGGGCGATACAGGGAGAAGGTGGTCGCCCTGCAGCTGGCCATCAGGCAGGCGAAGAGCCAGGCCTGGCGCGACCTTCTCGGTACCTTAAACCGAGACCCATGGGGGCGCCCATACAAAATGGCGATGGGACGATTACGTCCCTGGGCGCCCCCTGTGACGGAGAGCCTGGATCCGGGGATGCTCGGACGGGTCGTGGACGAGCTATTCCCCGTCAGCGGGGAGGCGTCCCGGCCCGTCCCTCAGCTAGAGGGACATGAGTGGTCCCCGGATCTGGAGGTCGCGCCGGAGGAAATGGCCGGGGTAGTCAAATGGCTCCGGGGCAAGAATACTGCCCCGGGGCCGGACGGTATCCCCGGCCGGGTCTGGTTGCTTGCCATGAGCGTCCTGGGCGAGAGGCTAAGAAGCCTCTACTCCGGGCTTCTGAGGTCCGGGGTGTTCCCGGACCTCTGGAGGAGAAGTCGGATGGTCCTCTTAAGGAAGGATGGGAGGCCTGCGGATTCTCCCTCCGCGTACCGGCCCATTTGTCTCCTAGACGAGGTGGGCAAGATCTTTGAGAAGATCATTGCCGCCCGCCTCGCCAGGCACCTGTCCAGCAATGGCCCCGATCTGGCGGACTGCCAGTTCGGCTTCCGGGAGGGGCGGTCGACGATCGACGCAATCGATCGTCTTAAGTCCCTCTCGGACAATGCCGTGGCACGGGGCGGGCGGCGGGTGTACCAGATTATGCTGGTTTAATTACCCGCCGCCCGCCAACCGAAGATGTCCTCCCTATACCGGGAGTGGGGCGACGAACATCGTCGCCCCCGACGGCCGCCGTGCCCAGGGCGGGGGGGGGGGCCTGGGCACCCTCATTGAAAAGCGGCCGTCGTGACGAGGCGGTGCGGGGGACCGCTCCCCGCACGGCCGAACCAAGATTATTCATGGGGGAGGATAAATCTCCCCCCGGGACGCGGCCGGCCACCGCCATTCCATCCTGGTGGCCGGCCAGGCGAGGGGGAGCCGCGGTTGTGTTCGTTAAGAGTTCCCGTGGCTCCCCCAGTAATCGCCAGCGCCCTAGGCCGCCGTGGGGGTTTTAGCGGGTCAAACCTCGCACTACCCCCGTCCCGCTCCCCCGGGCGGGGCGGGGGTGTCTGGCCAGCAGAGAACAAATCTTAGTTGCTGCTCCATGCAATATTTTAGATAAATTTCTTGGTGTACAACCTTTCTTCTCAATTATGAAACGATTCAAATACTTTTTTTTTCGTTTATAAAACAAAAATCATGAAATTCTTTTAAACTATTCGCTGCTGCACTCAATATACCACATAAATCGCACGGCCTAAAACCCACATTGTAAAAATCCTTTAAAAGCTGTGTTTTCTTTCTTTTCTTATTAAAAGAAATATTATGCAGTTGTTTCAAAGTAAAAGATGCATGAGCTCCTGTTCCACATAGTATAGAGGATAAGTTACTTGGTCTAAAACCTGCGTTGTAGAAGTCCTCTAAAAGCTCTGTTCTTTGTCCTTTGCTATTAAAACAAACGCTGTGCAACTCTTGAAAAGCACCTTTAGCCTTGCCTCCTGCTCTACTTAATATGCTAAACAAGTTATGCAACGTAAAGTTACTTCCCTCAACTTCGAATTCAATAAAATGTTTTAAACGCTGTGTTTGATTTCCTCTTGCATCAAACCAAGAGTCATATAAATCTTTAAAAGCTTTTGCAGCATTAGCTCCTGCTACATTCAAAATACTGGAAATATTAGTTAGATTTGTCTGGGTAGAATGCATCCGCAGCCCTTTGGTTTGTCGAGCGGTGCCAAATTACTTTTATGACACGAGCTGGCTGTGTTGGGTTCAGCAGTCAGCTCTATAAATTATACAGAAGAAAATACGTAAATAGCCACCCGCTGGCCTAGCACGCTGTACTATTACTGTCGTGTGGCACTTTGGGGGTGGCAACACGGCAAGAAAGCCGTTGTAGCGGTTGGCGTGCGGTGCCGAGCACCCGCCACCGCGGTCGCCTAGCAGATCGACCATTCACTACTTTCATATTATTATCGCCGGCGAAATACTTAAAGCAGACATACAACTCCTTGCAGCCGACAGAGAGTTAAGACCGGGTCTTCTGACTCCCCGGTCCAATGAACTTAAACAGCGAGGGCGCGATGGATCTAAGTCCCGGTTCCTTCGCAGCTGTTCACCGCTGATTTTCCATCGACGGTCATAAGTGATATCACACTTCGTACCGTCAGAGCAGGCTACGGCCTCATGAATGCTCTCATTAATAGACACTAGCTGTCCCTATCTACTAGCCTCCCCAGGCCGGAGGCCAGCTCAGGAACCGCCACCCCGCCCCACCACCGCTCACCATCGTCCAACAGCATGATGGACACAGAGGCGTCGGACTCCGAGGGATACCGGAAGGTGATCAGCCGGAACCGGAAAAGTAAGCGCCGCATACAGTCGGACAATGACTCCGATACCCCCCTCGCAGCAGTCATCCCCCGCAAACCCAACAAGGCCGCGAAAAGATCCGTTGCTCCCTCCCCACCCCCGGTCTTCCCGCCCCAAATCCTGCCCCGTGCAGCGACAACCCGACCAAAGCCGCCCCCGTACCCGACCCCACCGCTAACGACCCACGGCTTAAGTCCGAAAAGGTCACTATGGCCCTTATGCGGTTCCTTATGGACCAGGATAACGGCCTATACCCAGACGCGTCCCAGTTCATTGCCTCCAAGGTTGCTAAGTTGCAGAGCATACTCGGCGAGTCCCTGCTCCGCTGCAGCAACCTGGAAGGCCAAATAAAAGCCATCAGGTCCGAGAACAGACAGCAGAGAAAAACCCTCGAGTCTGTCACAGAGAACTGTCAAGCCCCGAAAGAACCCTCTCGGCCCACTACTTACGCCGAGAGAGTCGGGGTCCTATCAAAGACGGCCGCTCTCTCGAACCTGAGGCAGAACCCCCCCCCCCCCCCCAGCGCCATCACCATCCTCCCGCAGGACCCTAAGTCCTTTGAGTCTAGCGACAAGACAAAAGAAACGGTCCTCAAGCTGGTCTCCACCGCGGATTGTAAGCTCCAGATTAAGAGCATCAGAAAAATCCAGGGGAACGGCATCCTGGTCGAGTCCCCCAAAGACTCTGACCTCAACACCCTCCGCAACAACGCCCAGCTGAAAGCTGCAGGCTGGAAAGTGACGAGGCCACCCTTCGAGCCATAGTCAGCCAGAATTTAGACGTCCCGGAAAAAGCTCTCTCCCAGCAGATCAAGCTCGCGTTCAAGTCCGGAGACAGGACTAAAGATAAGAGCAACTGGATACTCGAGGTATCCAAGCAGACCCGCGACTTCCTTATCAAAAAAGAACGCGTATATGTCGGATGGAGTTGTTGCCGGGTCAACGACTACATCGCGGCCACCCGGTGTTATAAGTGCCACAGTTTCGGCCACACCACCAAATTCTATCGCGCCGAGAAAGACATCTGTGGCCACTGCGCCGAGCAGGGCCACTCATTTAAGACCTGCCCCAACAAGCCCAAACCAGCCCGCTGTCACAATTGCCACAAAACCGGCAAACCCTCCACCCACTCGGTCACCGACAGGCAATGCCCAGCCTACGTTGCGGCCATAAATCAGGTACTCTCACGTACGGATTATGGTTTGTAAAGCTTACCCCCCCCCCAATCTAAGCCCGTAATTAGGATAGGCCAGGTCAACGCGCAGAACTCCAGATTGGCTCTCGAGGAGTTAAAAGTCTGCGCCTTCGAGGAAGGAATCGACATTCTCGCGATCCAGGAGCCCTACTCCTTCAATAACGCCCTCAGTAGCTTCGGACCGAACTCCCGGATAATCACCGACCGCAAAAGGTTCTCCAGCCTCTCGGTTCCCGACCTTCCCAAGGCGGCGCTTGTAGTCAGAAACCCCTTCCTAACCGTTCTCAAAATAGAAGCGCTGTGCAACACACATTGCATTTGCGCAGAAATCACATTTCACGATCTGAAACTCATCGTCGTCAACATGTACTTCCAGTACAGTGACGACATCCAGCCCTTCCTTCACCACCTCGAAACCATCCTACATACCATCCAAAACCGTAACGTCCTGATCCTCGCTGACTGCAACGCCAAATCGCCACTCTGGCATAACCCATCCTCTGACGAGAGAGGCGAAATCATGGAGGACTTCATTGCCCAATCCCGACTAGGGATAGTCAACGAACCCGCCAACACCCCCACTTTCGATAACGCCCACAGTCGATCCAATATCGACCTCACGCTCGCCACACACAGCCTCTTCAGCCACGTCTCTTCGTGGACTGTCCACCCAGACAGGTCAACAAGCGATCACAATCTGATCACTTTCCTGATCTGTGCCCCCAAGCCCACTGCCACCCCCCCCCAAATCCCGCTACAACACCAAGAGAGCCAACTGGGAGGAATTCGCTAGAATTATCCCAGCTCTCACGGCGGAATACCCCCCCCCCCCCTCCCAGACGACCACTATGCAGTTGACCCCGATATCCTTAGCGCGGACGTCCATCAAATAATCTCTTCAGCCTCCAATTCCGCGATCCCAAAGAAGACCAGATTCCCGAGATCAGTCCCGTGGTGGACTCCCCAGTTCACAACCCTCAGATCCGAGGTCCGCCACACGAAAAGAATCTACCAAACAGAACCCAACTCCGCTCGTAAAGAAATCCTGAAGGCCCAGTACAGGCAACTCAGGAACAGGTACACCGCCACCATCCGCAAATCCAAACTCCAAAGCTGGAGAGATTTCGTAACGGAACAGGGCAATGCCAACCCTTGGGGCATCCCATATAAAACGGTCACGGGCAAAGTCCGCGCCGAGGACTTCCCGGTCTCCATCTCCACCGAAAACGGCCAAACCACCTCCTGGGAGGAATCGAGTAGGGCTCTCCTCCATGCTCTGATGCCCGATGACACCCCTCAGACGGACTCCGCCTTTCACGCGGAAGTCCGCCAACTCGCGAACACCGCCCCCGACACCCCCAACGCCCCCTTCTTCGAGATGGAGGAGGTCTCAAGCGCTATCAAACGCATCAAAAATAATAAAGCCCCCGGCCAGGACCCGATGGAGGCAATCACCCTCAAGCGTGCCTAGCGCCACCTCCATCGGGAAATCACTCTCTTGTTCAACAGCTGTCTCGGCCATGGCAAATTCCCCAGCATCTAGAAGACAGGAGTCGTAAAGGACCTTCTAAAGAGCACCGAGAAGCCCAGAACTGACCCAAAATCGTACGGGCCTATCTGCCTCCTACCTATCATTAGCAAAACCCTTGAAAGGCTCATCGCCGACAGACTGTCGAACCTCTTCAACAGTCATCCCCTAGCTTCCACCTCTCAGTTCGGGTTCAAAACTGGGCTCTCCACCGAGCACGCCATCATCCAACTACGCGAGTCCAATCAGAACAGCAACGAAAAATACGCGGTCGCCCTCCTATTCGACATCAGCGGCGCTTTTGACAACGTCTGGTGGCCCGCCATCCTCCAGCAGCTCAAAGCGAGAAGCTGCCCTAGCAACCTCTACAGGTTAATACAAGACTACCTGTCTAACAG
Organism: Megalopta genalis; assembly: GCF_051020955.1. Lineage (NCBI taxonomy): Eukaryota > Metazoa > Arthropoda > Insecta > Hymenoptera > Halictidae > Megalopta > Megalopta genalis. The sequence continues at coordinate 6,542,309 of NC_135022.1, forward strand.
ATCAGCCATTATCTCCTCAAACAGCTCCGTAGTCTCCAAGAGGGTCGCCAAGGGCTGCCCGCAAGGCTCAGTCCTCGGTCCCTATCTATGGAATGTCGTTTTCGACGACCTCCTCACCGCCATCCACCGTTGCAGCTACGACGCAACGGCCTACGCCGACGACCTTGCAGTCACCGTCTCCGGCAACAGTAGAAAAGAAATAGAGTCCAGATCCGCCGTTATCACAGACATCATATCCGCATGGTATCGACGGAACAAACTTGAGCTGTCAAAAGCCAAGTCCGTAATCTTCCTCGCGAAAGGCTTCCTTGACACCCGCCAAGGAGTGTGAGAGACCTCCTACCGCCAAGTGAGAGACCCCCTACCATTCGAATAGATAACTGCTCACTCAAGATGCCGGCTTCAATCCGGTATCTGGGTGTACATTTCGGCCCCCGCTTCAACCTCACCCCGCACGTTAACTACGTGGCGGGCAGAAGCAAGACCATATTTAACCAGCTCTCCCGCATAGCCAAGACCCACTGGGGTCTTAACCAGAATAGCATGAGGACCCTCTACAAAGGCCTCTACGTCCCCATCGTATCTTACGCAGCCGCCAGTTGGGCCGATAGGCTCAACAAATGGCATGACAGGAAGCTGAGACAATCACAGAGATTCGTCCTTATCCGTACCACCCGCGCCTATCGCACCACCTCACTCGACGCCCTGTCCATCGTTGCCGGAGCCCCCCCCCCCCCTAGACCTAATTCTCAGGGAGCGCAAAGCCCTCTTCCATCTCAGGAATAACCAACCCTTCACCATTGGCGAGCTACACCATACCCCCCACCAACCGAATACATCCCCCACAATAATCTCAGAAATAGCCAGTTCTATCAAAGAACAAACCCTGGCTACTTGGCAGAAGGAGTGGGATGAGTCGACCAACGGTCGTATCACCCACGACTTCTTCAGCAGCACGCACGAAAGAGTGCACCTTAAAGCCATCCCGCTCAACTTCTATGTGATCCAGCTCCTCACGGGGCATGGACGCATTAAAAAGAAGCTACACTCCCTCAGGATATCGTCAGACGACGCGTGCGCCTGCGGTGCCACCGTCACTGTCAGGCACATTATCTTCGAATGCTCCTCCGTCCACGACCACAGGGTGGAGCTCGCACTTCAATTGCGAGCAAACAACACCCCCTGGCCATGTCATCTCTATGAGCTAGCCAGCAAAAGTAACTTTCCACACTTTGCCAGTTTCGCGGTCAAAGTGATGACGCTCAGAGATGACCTCATTATCGACGCCAGACCCCCCCCCCACCCGGTCCCAGCACCCGCAGTGGTAGGCAGCCATCAAGCTGCCCGCCCCCGGACCCCGCGCAGACAACCTCAAGAGCCAGAAGGAGTTATGTGTGGAGGACCAGAGCAAAAACCTCACGGGTAAAAGGGCTAGACCGCCCCAGCCACCCACCTAAGACTAGCCCCCCCCCCCCGCAAACACCCACCAGGCTACCGCCGGAATCGCAGGCACCAACTGTCCTAGACAACGGTGTTCCGGGGTAACCCGCGGAGAATGTCCTCGCGAGCCGCTCCCCAGCGAGTCGCGACGACGGCCGCCGCAAATCTCTCAAATGGAGAACCTGTAAGAGATCGAGCGCTACGCTGGTGACTCCGCCTCCCCGTGGCCCCCGCTGGAAACATTATCCCGGCGGCTCGCCCCCCCCAGGGGCCGACTCGCCGGGGGAGTGGCTAAGTGAGTCACCTCCCTCGCGGGACGATCTTCCCTTCCGATGAACCGGTAAACGGTGAGGAGGGGGTTTCTCCAAGCACAACGTCCGCAGTTTCCGGATGCGGACCTTTCTCTTCGCAGTGGTTTCAGCTGCTTTAACATCGACCGGCATAAGCAAGCACTGCTTCGCCCGGCCAGAGCCGGCCTCGGCCCTGTTGCTCAATTATTGTAGACATTAGATGTCCCTATCTACTTAGCTGTGTATGCCCGTAAGGGCGAGGTAACATATCTGCGTCACCCTCGCGGTGACCGGATTCACACTAGATGTCCCTATCTACTGGCGGGAGTTGCTAATGTATCCCTTTTCTCGTGGAAGCGGACCGCTCATACGGCCAGTACGTTGAAGCCAGACAAAGGGGTGCATGGCTAGCAAGCAGCGACCTCCCCGTGGTTCCTGCTATGAGTACCCCGAAGGACGTAGCAAACAAAAAAAAAGGAATATTCCACCTTCTAGCTACTACTTCGGTGGAAACCAATGCTGCCGCTGCGAAAGGACTGGGGCCTGACTGTGTGTCTACGCTTGAGGGTCGGCAACCTCACCTTCCAGAGCCAAAAGTGTTTGTAGGGCCTAGGGATATCGGGCCTGAGGGAGCCCATGGGCAGGGTGGAGCCCATAAAAGAAAAAAAGGGAAGTAACGCCCAAACAAAAGGGGAGTAGTGCCCCGACTGGGTAATAACACCCAGAAGAAAACATAGGGTTCGAGAGGTCGGAAGAGCCCAAGGAGCGAAAGACAAAAGACAAAAGAGGAAGAGCAAAGTAACGGGAAGGGTCTGACAAGGAGCCCAAAACAACGAGAAAAAATCGCCAGCCGAAAGCCGTACATTCACATACGACCAATGCTATTCAGACGGACATGAGAACGGAAAACGAACGAGAAATGACGAAGGCGGGAAGTTATTTTTCAAAAAACCATTAATGCCAGACACAAAATACAAAGCTAGGGCCTCGGACACAGGGACTCCCGTCCCTGGGGTCCCTGTGGCGGAATTAACCGCTAGGATTAGGAGGGACATCGGTAACGACCTAGGCAATGCAACAGGAGTAGATTCGGATAAACAATTGGACGGGATCGGTCTTCGCGCCGTCCACGTCCACCTCGTAAGGTGCGACGCTGCGAATATAGGGAATATTAGGAAAACCAACCCCCGCGTCCCCCCAACCCCAACGCGAAACCGCGGCCCCGCGATCGCGAATGTAACCACGGGTGTTAGGATCCTACAGCTGAACATGCGACGTTCAGCTGTAGTAACGGGCGAAGTTAGGGAACTTATAGCGCAAAAGCGGCTGGACGTCCTGCTCCTGCAGGAACTACACGTCAGCAAACAAGGCGCAGAATGTAGGGTAAACGGATTAGGGGCCGGAGTGAGGGTGGCGACGGTGAAAACCAACTCCCCATGGGCCGCTGTCGCCATCCCCAACCCTCACTTTGAGGTCACTTTTATCTCGCAGCTCAGTAATCCGCACTGCGCATGTGCGGAAGTGCTGGCCCCCCGGCTTCTCCTTCTACGCGGTGTCTTATTATTTCCAACAACAAGATGAGATAGAGAAGCACCTCAAGCATTTGGAGACGGTACTCCTGGCATTGAGGGGGAAGAGAATAATAATTTCAGTCGATGCGAACGCGCAATCCTCGCTCTGGAGCCCGCACAGCACAGACGAGAGGGGAGCGCAGTTAGAAAGATTAGTCTCCGCGTTTAGATTAACTGTAGCTAGCGATGCTAGTCAACCACCAACCTTCTGGACGCCAAAAGGATCGTCATACATCGACGTTACCTTGGCATCCCCCTCCATGGCCCCATATATCAGAGAATGGAGAATAAGAAGCGAATGGGCGACTAGCGATCATAACGCCATCGACATCCGGCTGCGGGCACCTAGGGCCGCGACGGGAAATCAGGGAGCAGCGAACTCTCGGTTCGACACTCGTCGAGCGGATTGGGAGCGGTTCTCGGTGGCCCTGTCCGATCACTCACGGTCGAGGCTCGAAGTCCTGAGTTTGGGGTCGGTGGAAGATATAGGTAGAATGGCAGAGACGCTCACAGCCGTCATCACTGACGCCTGCACCGCGTCAATGCCTAGAAAAAGGAAATTTAGGAAGTCCAACCCGTGGTGGACAAAAGAGCTAACTAAGCTCAAAAAGGCCGTGTACAGGCAGAGGCGTGGCTTCCAGAAGACAATAGACGAACCCTCCTGCCTCCAAAAACTGCAGGAGTACCGTACTTCGTTGCGGAACTACAGCAGGGAGGTGAAGAGGGCGAAACAGGAAAGCTGGCAAAATTTCGTGACGTCGAACGGGAACACGGAACCCTGGGGCATCGTATACAAGCTCCAGGCGAATAAACTCCGTGTAGAGAAAGTAATAAGCACACTCCGGCGCAACAATAAAAGTACCACCGGTGCTTTAGAAACCGCCAGCGAGCTTCTGGAAGCCCATGTCCCTGATGACCGACCTGAACTCGACTCGCCGACACAAAGGTTCTCCGGGAAGAGGCGCGAATCGCCCCGAATACCGCCGACGCCCCGCCCTTCTCCTTGGCGGAGGTAGCCGGAGCGATTCGTTCCTTCGGTAACAAAAAGGCGCCAGGACCGGACCTCATTGAGGTACAAGTCTTGAAGGTCACCGCGAAAACAATCCTCGGGGAACTCGCGCGATTATTCAATGGGTGCCTTCGATGGGGCGCCTTCCCCTCCGCCTGGAAGGTGGGCTTTCTGAGAATCCTCCTGAAAGGCGAAGGAAAGGACGAGAAGGACCCAAAGTCCTACCGACCGATATGCCTCCTCTCCGTGATCGGGAAAACATTTGAAAAGCTCCTTAAGAGCAGACTAGAGCAGACGGCGATGGCGACGGGACGCATCTCCAGCAGACAGTACGGGTTTACGCGCGGAAAGTCGACTGAAGCTGCAATTGTCGAGTTGCGCCGCATGGTCGATGACACCGAACATCGGCATGTGATCGCACTACTCTTCGACATTTCCGGAGCCTTCGACAATGTCTGGTGGCCCCTAGTGTTAGGTAGTTTTAGGGATCGAGACTGTCCGCGCAACGTCTTCGAGGTAATCTCCAATTACTTCGAGGACCCTAAGGTCAGTCTCACGGTAGGAACAGAAAGGATCTCCAAGCGCGCGACAAGAGGATGCCCGCAAGGTTCCGTCCTCGGCCCCGCGTGCTGGAACCTTATGTTCGACGGTCTCCTGAGGTTACTCGAAACCTCAGTTGAGAATAGATTCGTAGCGTTCGCGGTGTCGCGAACTCTCGGTTCGACACTCGTCGGGCCGACTGGGAACGATTCTCCGAGACCCTGTCCGATCTTTCACGATCGAGGCTCGAAGTCCTGAGCCTGGAGTCAGCGGAGGAAACAATAGGAATGGCAGAAACGCTCACAGACATCATTAAAGATGCCTGCACCGCGTCAATGCCGCGAAAGCGTAGGTTCAGGAAGTCCAATCCGTGGTGGACGAAAGGGCTTACGGTCATGAAGAAGGCTGTCTACCGACAGAGACGTGCCTTCCAGAAGGAAAGAGATGAGTCCTCATGCCTCCAAAAACTGCTGGAGTACCGCACTTCGTTGCGGAACTACAGCAGAGAGGTGAAGAGGGCGAAACTCGAGAGTTGGCGAAACTTTGTATCGTCGTACGGGAACACGGAGCCTTGGGGCTTCGTGTACAAGCTGCAAGCGAACAAGCTCCGTGTCGAGAGGGTGCTCAGCACCCTCCGGCGAGTCAACGACAATACCACGAGCGCGATAGAGACAGCCAACAAACTTCTGGAAGCACACGTCCCGGACGACCGGCCGGAAGACGACACGCCCGCGCAGCGAGAGATTAGGGAGAACGTGCGAATCGCGCCAAACACCGCGGACGCCTCTCCGTTTTCACCGGACGAGGTCGTGGATGCGATCCATACATTCGGAAATGACAAGGCACCAGGACCGGACCTCATCGAGGTCCGAGCGCTGAAGGCCGCCGCGAAAGTAATGTTAGGACAGCTAGTTCGTCTATTCAACGGGTGCCTTCGTTGGGGCGTCTTTCCCCCCACCAGGAAGGTGGGCTCCCTCAGAATGCTCCTGAAGGGAGAGGGCAAGGACGTGAAGGCCCCGAAGTCCTACCGACCGATCTGTCTCCTCTCCGTTGTGACAACTGAGGGGAATAAAGACCCCTGGGGAGTAGTCTATAGACTACAAACCAGGAAAGTCCACGCCGCTAAAGCTTGCAACAACCTCACAGACAACAGCACACACACACACAATGACATGGCAAGACACTGCTGCACTGCTTCTGAGCAGCCTCGTACCTGATGATGAAACGAGCACTGAGTCGCAACAGCACAGGCGACTTCGGTCCACCGTTTTCGAATCGCCCAACACTACTGACACCACTCCATTCACCATTTCAGAGATCGACACGGCCATCCGGAAACTGAAAAGGGGGAAGGCCCCAGGCATTGACGCAATGGAACCGGAAGTAGTACAAAGGGCCTTGCCCATCCTACACGCGAAAATCACACATATGTACAACACGTGTCTCTCATCGGCGACATTTCCGGTAAGGTGGAAGCGGAGGGACGTCAAAGTTCTTCTGAAGAACGAAGAAAAGGACCCCGCCAACCCCAAATCCTACAGGTCTGTATGCCTCCTCCCGGTCCTTAGCAAGGTTCTGGAGAGGCTAATAGCAGGAAGACTAAAAGGCATCTTTGAGAATCACCCACATACCTCTGACCAGCAATTCGGCTTCCGTCCAGCCAGATCCACGGAGGAAGCAATTGTGAGAGTCAGGCGGATCACTTCATAAAGCCGAGAGAGATACGTGATTGGAATACTATTCGACAAAGCTGGCGCATTCGACAATGTCTGGTGGCCCTCAACCCTGGACAACCTGAAGAAGCGCAACTGTCCGGCGAATCTGTACAGGCTTATCCAGAGTTATCTCTCGGGGAGGTCTGTGCAGATCAAGAACAATAATAACATTGCAGAAAAAGGGGTGACAAAGGGTTGCCCGCATGGCTCAGTCCTGGGACCGAGGTTTTGGAACCTGGTGCTTGACGGTTTTCTAAACACTCTGGCTCGCTGCAACATAATTACCATAGTATATGCCGACGACCTCCTGGTCCTGATCCCTGGCGACTCCAGGAGGGAACTCGAGGTCAGAGGCAATGCTACCACGAAGACCATAGCCGACTGGTGCAAGCAACACAAGCTGCATCTGTCGGACTCTAAAACGGAAATGATCCTTCTCAAGGGACTCCTTGACATCAGGCGCCCTCCCACGATCAAGATCGGGAATGGATCAATAGCAATGGAGAAGACCGTCAGATACCTAGGCGTCAACTTCGGCCCCAGATTTAACCCTTTCGCGGCGAACAGCGCCTTTAGGCGCTCATCTATAGATGCTCACTCTCAGCGAACAGCGCCTGATGGCGCTCAGGCAAATTTACCCGCTGCGAACGAACAGCGCCAGATGGTGCCCATCCGGAGCCGCTCTCTTCGAAAGAAAGCACCGTTCGTTTGTTATCAACAACTGCCCAATAATGTCCATTAAGTCGTTTGTTTTTGACGTGCTAGCAGCATACGCTTCTTGTGCAAAGATTTTTTTTACATAATCAAATATAATTATCCACAAATTTTGCCCTAATCATGGATAAATGGACGACGAATATGAGCTACGATGATATGGAATTTTCATCGGATTCTGACCTGTCTGAAATGTTTAGAGAAATTGGATAGAAAGGTAGAATTCCAAATGCATATAATAAAAAGCGCCTAATGCCAAGTAGTTCGGAATCTGATTCTGAGAACATTGAGGAATTACCAGACATCGATCCGCGGCAATTTCTTTGGAGCGCACAAAATTTGGCTTTCCGAAAATATGGTTGAACATATTGTAAGAGAAAGCAATGCTTATTATACTACGAAAACTGTACGCAGTAGGCACTCACGATTGTTGGCATGGAAAAATACAACAGTTACCGAAATATATCGATTTTTTGCTCTGTCGATGTTAATGTCAAGAGTAAGAAAAGTATCAATAGAAGAATATTGTTCAACCGACGAGTTATTACGAACGGAAAATTTTCCAAGAATAATGACAAAAGACAGGTATAAATCTCTATTACAAATGCTGCACTTTCATGATAACAATAAAACAACAAATCAAGACGTGCTAATAAAAATTCGGAGCATCATCGACAGACTGCGAAATTCCTTTTCACGAGCATTTTAGCCGTACAAGTATTTATGCATCGACGAAAGCTTGCTGCTTTTCAAAGGACGATGTTTCTTCAAGCAGTATATACCTTCGAAACGAAACAGATTTGGCATCAAGTCGTATGTTATTTGTGACTGTTATACTGGATATATCCAAGATTTTATTGTCTATTGTGGAGCGCGCACGGATATAACAAACAATAATTTAGCAGAAATTTGAAAATCAGGAAATATTGTCATGACGTTGATGGAACCGTATCTAAATAAGGGTCATGTTTTGGTCACCGATAACTGGTATTCAAGCCCGGCATTATTTTCTCTCTTACATCACAATAGGACACATGCATTTGGAACCGTGAAGAAAACCAGACGTGGAATGCCTAATATATCCAATAAATTATGCAAAGGCGAAGTTGCATTTCAATCTACGGATAAATTATTAGCACTAAAATGGATGGACAAAAGAAAAGTGCTAATGTTATCAAGTTATCATTCTGCTGAGTATACAGAAACAAAAAGAAATGATATTAAAACGGGAAGACCAATTCTAAAACCAACTGTCGTAGTAGACTATAATCGCGTTATGGGAGCAGTTGATAAAACGGATATGATTTTAAATTCCATTAATACTATTCGTAAAACTCTAAAATGGTATAAGAAATTATTTTCCCATATGGTGGACCTTTCGATTTACAATACTTACATACTTTACAAAATTACGTCAAAACAGAATATAACATTTGCGAAATTTCATTTACGTCTCATTAGAGAAATTCTACTCAAATATTCAAATAAAAATATATGTTGTTACGTCCCGCGGTAGACGTTCCGAAAAATATATGTTACCCTTCTACGGACCGCGGAAACAGACGTATTTCGAACCACCGTTTTGCACACGCGACGCATACCGTTCGCGTATTACAGGGTCTCACGACCCGTCAGCTCGGCTCTATTTGGGATGATTGCACTGCACTTACCTCGTTGCCTCCGCTCATCCCCTGGATCGGTGTTCGGCCTGATTTTGTGTAGGGGAGGTTATTGGCAGGCCCCGGCGTCGTCGAGACTTTCCTGGGCGTTGGCGGTTGGTAGCTCGATCGGGGTTTCGGTGGAGTGATCTCCGGATGCAGGACGTTGGGGAAATGAATTGAATTGAGTCTAACTAAATAGTATATTCTATTATAATATAAACTACAAAGCGCGTTCTTACTTCCTACGAATAGAATTCCTAACGTTATAATCGCGGAGAGTTTGACTGGATATGGAACCGAAAGGTCTCCCCGGTTGGGAGCTCAGAAATCGAGTCGTAGAGGTTGGATGCGGAACTGCTCTGCTCGGCTCCGCATGGGTCCTCCTCGGCTGCGATCCCGCCGCCATCTTGGTAGGCTCGGTCGTCGTGGAGGGAGGTCTCCATGGCAACGGAGCGCTCGGAGCGGGGATGCCACGTTCAGCGGACTGACGTAACACCAGTCCGCGCGCAATTGTGGCTACTTAGAATATGTCTAACGCCACGAGTTATGTTCTAATGTTACTTAAGTATTAGTGTTCATGCGGTTTAGTGTTATCGGTGCGGTGGAGTTCGGTGGGTTCTGTGTGGTTGGTAAAGACGTGTAGTTAACGTAGAGTTCTGTAGTGTCTTATGAAGGTGGGTATGTAACTGAGTGTGCATCTTATTCTTACGATGATAAGGTGAATACATATTTACTTATTTTATATTTATTCGAGTAATTATATGGTAATTGTCCTTAATCAAACGTCGGGAGACGTAACACCTCCCCCCTTTCGCAGGAAGAATAATGCCGCAGGGAGTGTCACGCACTCAAGGGGAACTTTGTTCTGGGTCACTTCACTACCACTTCCACGGTCCTGGTCCTTTAAATAGAGGCAGAAGTGAGCCAAGGCACTCCAACATGCTGCGAGTAGCTGCAAGCTCCGTCCGTATGCAGCGTGGAGGGCAATTCCATTGAGAATCGTACTGACTATTAATTGTACGATTCTCAGGGCTATATAGATGCCTATTATCCCTGCCATGGCCGATCCGAACTGCACGAATCCGCTCCAAATTTTCTCTCCGGTTGACTCCGCTATTTGCTGCAGTGTCTTTTCGTCCATCAGGTTGTACATCCTGATAGAATCGCTGGCGTATTGTCTTCCAGATGCCTCCTGCGCCAGTGCGTTCACGACGGCCGTCCTTTCTATCGGGAACATTATATGTTCGTTGAGTTTTTGGAGGTCCTCTTCTGTGTAGATACCTCCGCTTGCGAGATTGGATGGATCCGTATACTTCCATGTCGAGGTGGTCAGCGGCTGTAGTGGTGGTGGTGGGGCGCTTTCCACCGGCCTCGGTGTGAATTTGTACCAAGTGCCATGGATGCGGTAGGTAGGTGGAATTAGTTCGTTGCACGTCCTTCGTGTTCCCGTTCTCACGAGGATTCGTGTTTTGGGAGTCAGGAAGAAGGAACCGTTCCTATATGATACTGGGAGTTCGTCGAAGCAGTCGTCCGTTTTCCTGAGCGTGCACTGGACCGGCACGCACTTGACGATGTATATAACCTCGCCGGCGGGGAGGGCCATGTATCCCGGCTCCCTGGTTATTGTGGCAGCCACTTCCGCAGGTGATGTGTGTACCAAGGAAATTATATTTTTAAGTATTTGTTGTTCCGTTTGGCATTTCTGCTTCATCATATCCTTGTAGAGGGCTACGATTTGCGATTTCAGGTGTTTTTCCACATAGACGAATTTGGTGTTCACATATGTAAAAATGTCCAAATTATTTTCTTGGGGTTTTGCTATGTTTTTGAACTTTCCTTCCTTTGATGTTTCGAGAATTAGGAGTTTGGGGTGCTCCGTCTTGATCAGCGTATATCCGCACGTTTGTGTTCGGCCGGTGCTCGTCAGGGCGAACGCTGTATCGCCAGAAGTCACCGTGTAGATGGAGGCGAAGTTGTTATCTTTTGTGGTGGCTTTGATTGCCCTACCCTCGTAAAGGACATTGTAATTATTCGTGCGGCATGGATCCTCGGGAAGGCCTGTCCAGTAAGTGTATCCATCCTCGGAGTCCATACAATATTCCTCGCTCAGGGCGCAGCGTTGTCCGTTGGGCAGGTAGAGCTGGTTGCTGTTAAGTTTGACGGGCGCTCTAAATGTCTTCAGAGTGATTTTAACAATTGCTTGGACCACCACGTTGTCCCACGTGCCGTATGGGTCACTATAGGTGGTTCCGCCGCAGGTACCGTCCTGTTTGATCGATCCTGCTAGTGTGAAACTCCGGGTTGTGGTGCTGTTTCGTTCCAAACCAATTACTTGTCCCGCGGGAGGCAGAGTCAAAATTCCAGCGTCGTGCATCGTTCTACAAATGTCCCTCGGGGTGTTTAGGATGTATTCCTGTCTTCCGTTGCTAACCACGGACGTGTGCGAGTACATCCCGCAGTGGTATATTGTTCGGTCGATTTCGACTTTGCATTGGAATGCTGGGATATCTTTGAAATTCACGAGTTGGAGCAGCTGGATCGGGACGCTTGAAGTGTTGAGTTTAGTGTCTGTATACTCACACTTGGGTTTGTCGATCGTAGAAATTGTCGAGGTGTTTAGCGTGGGGCTGTTGCAGTCGCAGCCTATTAAGGCCGCGGCTGATTCCACTATTGCGACAATGATGCAGATGGTTGAGGTCTTCATGATCGCGTTGCACGTAGTAAACTGGTGTCGGTTTTGTAGTTCTCCTGCGGTCATATATTGCTGCTGCTGTGGGGCTCTTCCGGTGGTGGTGGTGGTTGAGTGTGTTATGGTTTGTACATGGTGTGTTTGTGTGGGGGCGCGCTTAATCTTATCGGTATGTACTACTCGAGAACCATTCCTTATCTTAAGTCGCACGTTACAATTACTCATGCATTCCAAGACGGTATAGGGGCCGACGTATTCGTCGTCGAATTTCCCACGTTTGGGCTCCTTGAGGAGGTAGACTCTATCTCCGACGGAAAAGGACTGCGTGTTCGTCCTCCTGTCGTAATACGCCTTCGATCTCCTTTTCGCTACGGTTAGATTGTTCCTGGCGTCTGTCAGGGTTTCTGTTATTTTAATTTGTAAATTTTCTAAGTATCTCGCGTAGGACTCGTTGGATGAGTCGTGAGCCAGGGAGTTGGCTGACGGAGTTCTTGCCAAAGATCCGAACACTAGTTCGTGTGGGGTATAGAGGGTACCTTCGTGTACGCTTGTATTATACGAAAACATTGCGAGCGGGAGCCACTCGTCCCAGTCGCCCTTGGACATGTATTGTTTGAGGTATTCGATTAATACATGGTGCGACCTTTCGATTGAGCCATTACCTTGGGGTCTGAACGCGGTTGTTTTAAATTGATCAATTTTGAATCTTTTAGCAATATTCTTCATTAGGGAACTCAGAAAATTGGCACCTTGGTCGGTTAGGATACCTTTCGGTGCGCCGAATCGACAAATGAAATTTTTTATGAAGGTGTCTGCGATCTCGATTGCTGTTGCTGTCCGTAATGGGAGGGCCATGGAGTATTTGGTCAGGAGATCTTGGATTGTAAGGATGTAAGCATAATTTTTCGGTGATGTGGGGAGGGGGCCGACTATGTCCATAGATATTTTCTCGAAGGATTTACCCGGTGTGTCCGTAATAGTCATGGGTTGTCGTGTTTTGTTCCTTACTAATTTTTTCTTTTGGCATGATTCGCATGCGTTAACGAATTCCTGTACCTCTTTTTTCAATGTGGGCCAATAATATTTTTCCCGTATTCTCCTGTAGGTTTTGGTAATTCCCTTGTGTCCGGCGAAAGCGGACAGATGGTTTTCCTTCACGATAGTCAGGCGCTCACTCTCTTTGGGTATAATGACTTCGTTGCCACATGCAAAGATTTTTGTGTTGGTAGTTGCGAAAGTGTTAACTAATAATTTATAAATAGTGTGCCATGGTATATCGTCCAGTTGTGTTTTTGAGATACTAATGGAATCTAACTGCAGTTCTGTTGCTACATCTAGTATTGATTGGGACAGTTCGAGTAGGTCTTCGTAGGTTGCCAAGTGGTGTTGCGAATTTTTAATTGGGAGTAGGATTAGTCTTTTGTTACCCAGTTTTAATACTCTTGCGCGGGACAAGGTGAGGTCTGAGATTTTGGGAATTTTTCCGGCCTTAAAGAGGTCGATGGCGCCCACATCCAGCGGGTGGCCACTGGTGGTCACGAATGCCGCGATGTTATCGTTTCTCATGATTAATCTGTCTCGTGTGTGCGTTATAGTTCTCTTTTGGGGTGACGCTGGGGGGTTGTAATCTTTGAAGATAACTTCGTCTTCGTCCGTATCAGTTTCGTCGTCGTTACTCGGGCTCGGAGTTTGTCGTCTCTCCTGAGGAGGGGAGATGGCTGGGCTGCTTACGTGGGGAGAGGTTTCTCGCGAAGTCGACGAGTGTGGGGAGGGTGGAGAATATGGTGATGATAAGGGGGAGTCAGAGGTGGAGGGAGAGGTTGGTGATGGAGTCGGAGAATAAGTTTGTTTATTAAGATTTCGGGGTTTCCTTACGGCGTCGGAAGGATCTGACGAATTTGATGTTGTTGACAGTGGGAGTACGGAAGCTGGGTTTCGAGAAAGCGCGTCTGCATTTACGTTAGCTTTGCCTGATTTGTAGGAGATTGTGTAGTCAAATTCTGCCAATTTTAATCTCCATCTCAGTAATCGGGATGTGGGATCCTTAACTGAGTTCATCCACACGAGTGGGCGGTGGTCGGTAACAAGTTTGAATTTGTGGCCGTAAATGTATGGCCTGAAATATTGAGTGCAATATATGATGGCTAAACACTCCTTTTCTATAGTCGAGTAATTTAGTTCGGCACCATGTAGCAATCGTGACGCGTAAGCTATTGGACGGTCCCTTCCGATTTCCCCCTGGCTCAATATTCCGCCGATGGCAAATCCAGAAGCGTCCGTCGTTATGTTGAATTCTTTAGCGAAATCCGGGTATTGGAGGAGTGGCTCTGTTATTAGGATTTCGCGGAGGGTGTTAAAGGCATTTTCCTGTTCTAGGTTCCACACGAATTTCGCGTTCTTTTTTAACAAAACCGTCAGGGGTTTTGAGATTTGTGAGAATTTGGGGATGAATCTCCTGTAGTAACCTGACAGACCCAAGAATTCGCGCAAGTTTTTCGTGGATTTTGGTCGGGGAAAATTCTGTACGGCTTCTACCTTCTTCGGGCAAGGTTTTACGCCGTCTTCGCCTATAACATGGCCCAAATATGCCACTTCACGGTGGAGGAACGAACACTTAGACGGTTGTAGTTTCAGATTGGCCTCTCGCAATCTGTCGGCCAGTTTGTAAAATTTCGCACGATGCTCCGACAGGCTGCGAGCGTAAATGACGATGTCGTCCAAATACACGAACAATTCATTGCCCTGGAGGCCGGTGAGAATGCTGTCCATTAGGCGCTGAAACGTCGCGGGCGCGTTTCGGAGACCGAAAGGCATACGCTTGAATTCGTAGTGACCGTAAGGCGTCGAAAAAGCGGTCTTCTCGGCATCGTCGGGGTGCATCCCTATTTGATGGAAGCCACTCGCCAAGTCAAATACGCTAAAATACTTTGCGCTCCCCAACTGGTCGAGGATTTCCAGTATACTAGGTAGGGGGTACGCATCGGGAATAGACTTTTCGTTGATGGCGCGAAAGTCGATCACCATCCTCCATCTTTTGTTCCCATCTGCGTCGGCTTTTTTCGGCACGACCCAGAGTGGACTATTGTATGGTGATTTTGAGGGAGCGACTATATCTTGATCCAGGAGCTCCCTCATTTGGTTGTTTATTTCTTCGCGATGGACAGGCGGGTATCGATATTGTTTAACGTGAATCGGTATTTGATCTGTAGTGACTATTTTATGTTGTACGGCATTGGTTTTCCCGAGGCGTTCCCCCGGGAGATGGAAGAGATCGTGGTTGTCTTTGAGTAATTGTTTGACGTGTTCCCGCTCCTCCTCGCCGAGATGGTCCGTACTGATTATGTCGGTGACCTTTTCATAGCGGGAGGTTGTGGAATTTAGATTATATATCGAGCTTGACTTAGTGCGTTGCAATTTAGAGGTTGGAAAATACTTCTGCGCTTCGTTGGCATCTAAGATCTCCTCCAACTCCACCAGTTCCATGGTCGGCATGGTGAAATCTATCGGGTCGTTAGTGGTATTGACGCAACGCACGGTCGCTTGTCCGCCGGAGTTTCTAACGCAGCAGTGAGGAATGAAAACCCCCTTCGCTACTTCGCGACGGCTCAGGTAACCATATTCTGGTCCGGTCACCTTTATTTTGATACACGCCGCGGTACGTGACTCTATTTTGCATCTTTTTTGGGTGGTAAATGGAAACTCGTTTCCCTGCCATGTTAAGGATTCGGTTCTGTATGAAATCTCCGCTCCCTGTGATAGAAATGTGGAGCCTAATATTCCGTCCGCGGAGATAGGAAATGAGTCGGCTACCACATGGAATTCGACTTTCGCGTCCGCGATCGAGATTAGCGTCGTACCGATAGTTGTGACCGCCCCGTCCGTAATCCCGGTTATATTGATAGTATCTGAAACGTTGACGACCACGTCCGGTTTGAGGCGCGAGGTTTTAATAATGTTTGGTTCCGCCCCGGTGTCTATCATCAACTGCGCAGTGTTTATCAATTCGGGTGGAGAAACGGATACGTGCGGTACGGCTGCAGCGGGTCGAAGAGTTATTCGCGCGATCCTACTTCCGTCTTTGATTCCGCGTCGTCCGCGATCATCCGGACTATTTGATTGTTCCTGTTTTCCTCCCGACGGTTGTTTTGGCGGGTCGGGAGGTCGCGCTCGTTTCCCGAATGTTGTTCACGCATGCGGTTATTGTATTCTCGCTTCCTGCATTCGTGGATGTCGTGCCCCGGGAATTTACAGTAATTACAGAATTTTTGGGTGTAATCGTTGTTTTGACTCTGTCCGCGCGGGGCATAGCGATAATTGTCGCGCGACGGTGTCTCGTACCTACTCGCGGTGTCGTATTGTCGTGACGATGTGTCGTAATCGGTCGGAGATCTGGATGCATCCCCTCGGCGACGCTGTGTCGTGTCATACTGGCGCGGTGGCGCGTCATAATGGCGTGGTGGCGCGTCGCGATGGCGCGGCGGCGCGTCGTAATGGCGCGGCGGCGCGTCGTAATGGCGCGGCGGCGCGTCGTAATGGCCTGCATGCGGGCGGGCCGTATTATCGTTACGGGGTTGGTCTGCATAAGCGCCTCTTTGTTCGGAGCGACGGTACGGCGACGGTGCCCTAAACCGATGCGTGTCGGATCCAGTTTCTTCCCGACGGTTGTATATACTTCCCGCGAACCGTACTTCTCGAGTGTTTATGTTACCGTATCTTAGTTTATCCGTCTCGAGGCGCCTAAATATCTTGACGGATTCGTCGAACACCGTATCCATGTGTTTCTTCCGCTCGGTGAGTAATTCCGATCTAATACCGGGAATTGTGCCATCGATAAAGCAATCCCTAGCGAAGTCGTCGATTTCCGTTACGTCTGCGTGGTCTCCCATACAATTTAATATAGCGGCGTGCAAATCTCTTACGCGGTTAATGTAGTCGAAGATGTTTTCTTTTTCGTACATGTACAAGTTTGCCAATTGTCCCCGATAATGATCGACCTTGTGGCTGGCACCGAATAGTGTTTTCAATCGCTCGCATATTTCTGAGACCGTGCTTATCGGCTTGAACTCTACCGCCGAGAGGGCATGTCCTCGTAACTTGCCCACAATTAATCGCGCGAGGCTTCGTTCGGAATGCACAGGGATTAAGGACTTCGCATGAAGGCATGCGCGTGTGAACTGTAATACGGGAGGTCGAGTGCCGTCGAAGGTCGGAATCAAATCTACCGCCGATTTCAGGGTTAAATTAGAATCTTCCGCGTCGTGTCCGCGGTAATACGGAACATGCGCCAGCGGATCGGGGACGGTGTCGACTACTTCGGCGGGGCGAGAATTTTCAAGCAACAATTTCTCCATTTGTTCGCGGAGCTGTGTATTTTCAGCGGCTATCGCGTCGTGATCCTTGTTAAGGTCCTCTTGGGCTTGGGACATTTGCGAGTCGAGTAAATTACGCTTACGTTCGAGACTACGAGCTTGTTCCTGGAGGCGGTTTTCCCTGGTCGCGAGCGATTTCTGGATCGCGGAGAGTTCGTCTTGAGTCAGCGGTTTACTTTCGAGATCGTAGGATTTTGAACGCGTGCAATCAGCCGGGTTAACGGGCATGGTGAGAGGTGGTTTAGTATCCCACCGCTGCCACCAATTGTTACGTCCCGCGGTAGACGTTCCGAAAAATATATGTTACCCTTCTACGGACCGCGGAAACAGACGTATTTCGAACCACCGTTTTGCACACGCGACGCGTACCGTTCGCGTATTACAGGGTCTCACGACCCGTCAGCTCGGCTCTATTTGGGATGATTGCACTGCACTTACCTCGTTGCCTCCGCTCATCCCCTGGATCGGTGTTCGGCCTGATTTTGTGTAGGGGAGGTTATTGGCAGGCCCCGGCGTCGTCGAGACTTTCCTGGGCGTTGGCGGTTGGTAGCTCGATCGGGGTTTCGGTGGAGTGATCTCCGGATGCAGGACGTTGGGGAAATGAATTGAATTGAGTCTAACTAAATAGTATATTCTATTATAATATAAACTACAAAGCGCGTTCTTACTTCCTACGAATAGAATTCCTAACGTTATAATCGCGGAGAGTTTGACTGGATATGGAACCGAAAGGTCTCCCCGGTTGGGAGCTCAGAAATCGAGTCGTAGAGGTTGGATGCGGAACTGCTCTGCTCGGCTCCGCATGGGTCCTCCTCGGCTGCGATCCCGCCGCCATCTTGGTAGGCTCGGTCGTCGTGGAGGGAGGTCTCCATGGCAACGGAGCGCTCGGAGCGGGGATGCCACGTTCAGCGGACTGACGTAACACCAGTCCGCGCGCAATTGTGGCTACTTAGAATATGTCTAACGCCACGAGTTATGTTCTAATGTTACTTAAGTATTAGTGTTCATGCGGTTTAGTGTTATCGGTGCGGTGGAGTTCGGTGGGTTCTGTGTGGTTGGTAAAGACGTGTAGTTAACGTAGAGTTCTGTAGTGTCTTATGAAGGTGGGTATGTAACTGAGTGTGCATCTTATTCTTACGATGATAAGGTGAATACATATTTACTTATTTTATATTTATTCGAGTAATTATATGGTAATTGTCCTTAATCAAACGTCGGGAGACGTAACAATGTAACAATAAGTCTGGAGGCCAAACTGCATCCAAAGATAATCTGTTACGTTTGGTTCAAACACATTTTCCATCCAAATATATCAATCCCACAGGAAAGCGGCAGAACGGTCGGCGGAAATGTGTGGTTTGCAGCAAACACAAAAAGCGAACCGAAACACGATTTGAATGTAAAGACTGTAAAGTTGGTTTATGTATTGAACCCTGCTTTAGATTGTACCATACAAAGAAATATTATTAAAAATTATCTAAGATTATTAAAGATTGTTAAACATTACTAAAATTGTTATTATTATTAATATTATTGTTTGATCGGCGTGCCGGCCAGCCGCGTTAGAGAAATGACCAGCAAAATCAGCTCCGCACACCGCGTTCGGAACGACTCGCGTATTTTGTCCGCGCGGTCGATCTGGCATCGGCTGCTTAGAGCGCAACTCATTTCAGAGCGCTCCGCCGCGAAAGGGTTAAACAGTCTGGCCGTCCTTCAACAAGCCGTTCAACACAAAACATTGAAGCAGTTCGAGAGAGTGTTGCTGAGAGTCCAGGAACATCAATTCGGCGCCGTGGTCAAGAATTGCATCTTCATGCTTACAAAGTTCAATTGACTCAAGAACTGAAGCCTACTGACCACGCACAGCGAAGAGAGTTCGTTGAATGGATTATGGAACAACAAAAAGTGGATGCTGATTTTTCGAACAAAATCATCTTCAGCGATGAGGCTCATTTTCATCTGGATGGCTTTGTTAATCGACAATATTGTCGCATTTGGGGTTCAGAAAATCCACAAGTGATTGTTGAGAAACAAATGCATCCACAACGTGTCACTGTTTGGTGCGGATTTTGGGTTGGAGGCATCATCGGACCATTCTTCTTCGAAAATGCAGCTGGTCAGACAATAACGGTTAATGGTGCTCGCTATCGCGACATGATAATGCAGTTTCTTGTGCAAAAATTGCAAGACATGGATGTGGACGGCATGTGGTTTCAACAAGACGGTGCAACATGCCATACAGCCCGAGAAACAATTCAATTACTGCATGAGTCATTTCCTGGTCGTGTAATTTCCCGTTTTGGTGATCAGAATTGGCCGCCCAGATCATGCGATTTAACGCCGTTGGATCTTTTTCTTTGGGGTTTTTTGAAGTCTAAGGTTTATGTCAACAAGCCCACGACCACCCACGCCTTGAAGGAGGAAATTGAGCGCTGTATCAACGAAATTCAGCCACATTTATGCAAAACAATCATGGAAAATTTCAACAAAAGAGTGCGTATGTGCCAGCAAAGTCGTGGAGGCCATTTACCCGATATGCTATTCCATACATAACCCTGTATACTATATAAATCAATAAAAAATTTACAATTTTTAATTATAAACCTGTGTTTTCTATCAAAATTATTTCTTGCGTGAATTTTGGGACACCCTTTACAATCTCCTCGCGGCAGAGTGCGCTGAGAACAAAGAAACGCAGGGGACTCCCGAAAATGTCACCACACCAAAAGGGAAGGGCAGAATGCCACCAATATATATAACAAAATCAAAGATAAAAGCTATAATAGCATTGATTTCAGAAAATAAACTTAACACAGAGTCATTTATGGTAAAACAACTAGACGAAGATACTGTGAGGCTCAACGCCAGTGATGAGTCTGCTCACTTTAACCACTTGTGGTGGAAAGACGTGCCACGCACGTCAACATGCTTTTGTTACCGGAACGCCAGCGACGTGTTACGCACGTCGTTGGGCTATTGTTACAGAAAGATAAATGACGTGCGTGGCATGTCCACTGTTCAATAAAATTCTTTACCGAGGCACAGTTTCTGCTTGCTCTTCATCGTGTAAAGTTATTAATATTGACCCCAGACTGTAAAATGGAAAGTGATAGCGAAGCCAGTGATGTTATTTCTATAAATAAACGGAGAAGACAAGACAATGTAGAATCTGACAGTGATTTAGAACAAATTGTTTTTCCACGTCGGAATCGGCGTAGAATTATATCTGACGACGAGGAAGATGTTCAGAATGAGAATAGAGAAAGGAATGTTTCATCCCAGGAATGGATTTGGAAAGACGCGGAAAATATAACGCAAGTATGGGAATATTCAAGAATATCTAGAATACATATTCTTGTTGGGCAAAATGTCACAGCTTTACAAATGACAAGAGAAGTATTAGCAGAAGACTTTTGGAAAATTATTGTGACAGAAATTAATCGTTACGCCAGTCAAACACTACAAAATGAAAACCGCAAATTACGAAAATTTGAAGACATTTGGTGGGACACCAATATAGATGAAGTACATGCGTATTTTGCTTTGTGCATTTTGATGTCCCAAGTCAAAAAATCTACTGTGCAGTCATATTGGTCTAAAAGAAGCGTAATCGAGACACCAATATTTCGAAAAACAATGCCCTATTGGAGATTTGCACAAATTTCACGCTTTTTGCACTTTACTGATAACGAAGTTGTAAACGATAATGACGATCGTTTATGTAAAGTGCGGAGTGTAATCGATTATTTTAATGAGAAATTTCAAAATATTTGCACTCCCGCGGAATACATTTCGTTAGATGAGTCGCTAATGAAGTACACGGGTCGGATCTCGTACAAACAGTATAATCCGTCCAAAAGAGCACGTTTTGGAGTGAAATTTTATAAGTTATGTGAATCCAAGTCGGGTTATTGCATTAAATTCAAAATCTACACTGGTCAAGATTTAGACAGAAATGCGAATGTAGGTGTCTCCGAAAGCGTCACAATGCTTATGTCCACAGTACTAACTGGTTACGGGCATACTCTATTTTTGGACAATTGGTATTCTTCGCCAAGCCTATTTCAAAAGTTACAGTCTAGAAAAATTAATGCCACAGGAACAGTGAGATGCAATAGGAAGAATATGCCTAAAGAACTCGCAGGTGCAAAACTAAAACGTTCTGACGTGATATCGCGCTCCTGTAATGGAATTTTGGTTGCAAAATGGAAAGACAAAAAAGACATATATGTAATGTCCACGAAACATACAAAAATTGAGATGGTCGAAGTGGAAAAAAAGAGGTGGAAAAATAATAATAGCCTTACAACAAAGCCTAACATCGTTTTGGAATACAATGAGGGTATGGGTGGAGTGGATCTGCAAGATAGTTATTTATCATCTTTTAAATTAATGAGAAAATACGTTAAAACTTATAAAAAAATATTTTTTTACATAGCAGATATGGCACTGCTCAATTCATATATTTTATATTGCAAAAAAATGGAAATACCAAAATGTAAAAAGTATTCTTTTTCGAAGTTTCGAATCGATATAGCCGAACAGATTTTAGAAACAGTATGTCTTCCTGATTACCAAAGACGTGGAAGGATGTCTGCTGGAAATGCTCCGAGTCGCTTACAAGCGAAGCAATGGGGACATTTCCCAAGAAATATACCACCTACAAACGCCAAAAAAAAATCCACAACGGAGGTGCGTAGTATGCGCTAAACATAAAAAACGGAGTGAAACTACATGGGAGTGTAAAACATGTCTTGTAGCGTTACACATTCCAAGTTGTTTTGAAAAGTATCACACCCTACAAGATTATTAATAAATAAATTTAGTATTGATACAGATGTAATTTTATCCTTCTGCCTCTTTATACTCTCTTCTGGAACTCACCCGCTGAACGCGCCGCGAAGTGATTCCCGCTCGATTGTTCTGGCACGCGCAACCGAGAATTTCTTTGCACCGCAAGTGGTTAAAAGCATGGAAATCCTGAAGGAAAATAACCTCCAATTCCACTCCTTCACCCCAAGCCATCTTAAAAACAAATCATTCGTCCTTAAGGGCATTCGAGGGGGCTTCAATGAAGCTGAGGTAATGGCTGCATTAGAACTCAAAATCAATAACATAAGCATAACCAAAATTAACAAACTACAATTTGACCGCACAAATAGCAATAAATACCATTTTATAGTGCAAATAGACAAAAATAGCAATCATCCGGAGCTACTCAAAATCAAAAAACTGCTAAGCCAATCAATAAGATGGGAAAGGCTTAGAAAGCCTAAAATTTTCCAATGCAAAAACTGCCAAAGAGTAGGTCACGCCAGGTCTAACTGCAACATGGAGTACAGGTGCGTCAAATGCGCACAAAGCCATAAACCGGGAAAATGCAAAATCGAGAAATCAGGTAATAAAAACGTGCTAAAATGTGCTAACTGCGGGGAAAATGGGCACCCGGCCTCTTACCTGGGCTGCCCATATATGTTTATGATAATGAACATGAAGAAGCAAGAACACGAAAACAAAAACAGAAAAGCTTTCGAAAAAACACAAAAAATTCACAGACAAATTGACCCGAGTATTTCATACGCAAACATCACAAAAAACAATAGAATTCCATACACACAACATATGGCACAACCCGAAACACACACGAGAAGTAGCGAAAACTTTACCAGACAGGACCGTCAACAACGAACTTTACATTACAGATCCGATTACTAAACTCGAGATAATAGGAAAGTATCTGGAAAGAATAAATTCACCAAGATACGACGAAACAACAGACAAATACAGCAAAATAGCAAAAAGAATGACAGATACAAAGGCAACTTTTACAACATTCACAGACGCTAACCCAGCATACAGGCCAGTACACCTGGATAAAGAAACCAATCATTTCATTTCTTGCAGTGAAGTAAGCGAAATTATCAAAAAGCTAAATAATAAGACTTCGTCAGGGCTGGACAACATCCCATCAATTGCCATCAAAAATCTACCGACAACCATCATAATAGAATACACGATACTCTTTAATAATGCAATTGACCACGCCTATTACCCAAACAGATGGAAACAAGCTAAAATCCTACCGATACTAAAAAAAGGTAAAAACCCAGAAGAGCCACAAAGCTACAGACCCATTAGTCTCACTACGAACATTTGAACACAATATTATACCAGATAACCAATTCGGATTTAAGAATAAACTTTCTACCACACACGCAATTCACAAATTAACTTCTGACCTCAACAATTACCTACACAACGGACTGACAGTGGGGGCAATATTGCTAGACCTTGAAAAAGCATTCTATTCAGTTTGGCATAATGGGCTAATTCATAAACTAGACAAATACCAATTTCCAGCAGGACTAATCCTACTAATAGCAAATATGACCAAAGGAAAAACGTTCCGCATATGGGACGGAACGAAAATGTCTACCACCACATTCAAAATCTCAGAAGGCCTACAACAAGGAACAGTAACATCACCAATACTCTTCAACATTTATAATAGCGAAGTTATAAACGAATTCGGACTCAACACCGTAGACAGACTACACTCGATTGCCTACGCGGACGACTTAATAATCTACAAAGCTGACACGGACGTAGGACAAATCAAAAACTCACTACAAATGACATTAAACCACATCACTGACTACTATAAAAACTGGAACTTGAAAATTAATCCCACCAAAAGTGAGCTAATATTCTTCCGCAGACCGGTAAAACAAATCAAATACTCAAACGTAGTAAAGATAGAAAAAGCAACAATCACAGCTAAAAACATTCACACTAACGAAACTGTTGAAATCCCCCCCAAAAAGCTAGTAAAATATCTAGGAGTACAACTGGATCATCTACTAAGACTGAACAAACACCACATTACGCAACTGGACAAAGCCAGAAGAACCTTCAAAGCTAACTCTAGACTTTTCTACAACAAAAATCTTTCCACCAAAGCCAAACTTATTTGCTACCAGCTATTAGTTAGACCCATATTAACGTATGCCGCACCCATATTCTGGAACACCGGGCCAACAATTATAGAAAAAATAAGAAGATTTGAAAGATCATGCTTAAGAACATGCCTCGGCCGATATAGAACAGCTGAATCAAATTACACCAAAAGAATCAGTAACATTAAAATATACACAAAAGCTGATATACCAAGAATAGACTGCTTCAACTTAAAACTCATCCGAAATTACTTCAGCAGGATTGGCCACACCAAAAATCAAATAATAATAGACACAATGAAAACGGAAGAAGAGACGACCCCCAACAAGTTAAGCTCAGGTTACATACCCCAGAGCTGTTCCTCTTCTGTGACCATAATGGAATAATCCAAGATCAACATAACTTACCCATAATCTACCATAGGAATAGACACTCCGCTAATAAGAAAATCAATCCAGACGACAACAAATACATACGATAACAATCCAACTACTCAACAGCACTCTCTATCAAGGACAAAATGGACAGGGATAGACTAAACAAAGATTACTCCTAGCTAGCTAACGACGCCAGGCACATTGACGAACTCCGCAGAAGAACCCGTAAAAAGTGAAAAAATAGTCTAAGTTCCGGAAAAACAAAGGTCATTAGTTATTATCAGTGATTGTCTTAAGACCTGTATACAATCCTTAAATAGCGCAAAATGCTTAACAGCAACATTAGTTTTAAGTTCCCTTGTAAATAGATCCTCCGAACCCTAACCCACCCATCCCAACTCCTCACCCCACACCTACTGTCTTATTTATTTATGTTTTAATTAGCCTAAGTCATATTTAAGATAGATGGTAAAAGTTTTTTTAAGACTCTTCCTTTTCTTTTACTAACAACTAACGATACAAGACTGATAGCATATAAATCTCTCGCCCTAATAACGTGCCTAAAACATATCATATTACCATAGCTAGCTATAGAGTTTATCCAAATTGATAACTAATGGCTATCAAAATTTTTATTATTAATGTTAAAAGTATTTTTGAGTAGGATTATTTTCTGTATATTATGACTGAAATGAGAAAAATAAACTTACTTTAAAAAAAAAAAAAAAAAGACAAAATCTGATATAATACTGTCGATCAATCCGTCGGAATTAAAACAAATAAAGGATTGTAGAACATCGAACGAGGTATGGCGGAAACTCGAGCAGATCTATCAATCACGGGGGCCTGCGCGTAAAGCTACGCGCATGAACGAGGGCGAAGATGTTCGCGAACACCTCAGGAAATTCTTTGATACTGTCGACAAACTACACGAAATGGACGTGGATATCAACGCAGATTTGCTGGCAATTTTGTTGCTGTATAGTTTGCCACAGAGTTTCGAAATTTTACGCTGTGCAATTGAGTCGCGTGATGAGTTGCCACCTCCCGATACTCTTCGAATTAAGATCATCGAAGAAAGCGACGCACGCAAAAATGAATCGTGTGACACAGTGCCTAACGCTATGGTTGCCGGAAGACGTGTAAGACCAAATTATGGGAAAAATAATTATAACAGAGCTGCGGATAATATACCGATGACGACCGCTCAAAACCGAAATGTTTTCGATGTCGGAAATTCGGCCATATAGCATCCGAGTGCCGCAAGGGTAGAAACACGAGACACTCGGCTAAAGGTGCTAGCAGCGATATCTCCTTCTACACAACGTCGGAATTCGGGCAAAAATGCGAAATAACACGAGTGAATAACGGGGTGAGCGACGGACAGTGGCAGCACGCCTCACCTGTGCAAGGATCTAAATAGCTTCGAATATATCGACAAAAGGCTGCATGGAAAATTAAATCTTGCAAACAATGCGTCGACAAACAGTAACGCGAGTGGAACTTTGCGCGTAGTTATCGATGAAAGGGGTTCAGAAAAGAACTTGACGCTAGAAGACGCTCTGCAAGTACCGGACCTAAGAACAAACCTGTTATCGGTCGGGAAAATAACGGATCGTGGATACAGAGTGCTTTTCACAAAAGATCAAGCCAAAGTCATCGATGGTAAAGGCAATAACAATTTGACCGCCATTCGTAAAAATGGCCTATATTACGTGACGAAAAAAGGTCCACACACAGGGCCATGGCAGCAGACGAGGACGCAGCGAAGTCGCAACGGAACAACGAGCTCGAGATATGGCACAGGCGGCTTGGACATTTAAATCAACAGGATCTACTGGAAGCGAGGCGGAAGTGCATCATACCGAGTGGCAACGTTGAAGATTTTAAACGGACATTGTGTTGCGAAATTTGTATCGAAAATAAGATGACGCAAACGCCGTTTCCGGAACAATCGAAGCGTGCGACGGAAGTCTTAGAAATAATTCACAGCGATGTCTGCGGCCCCATGCGAACGCACTCACACGCAGGTAACAGATATTTCGTCACGTTCATTGACGATTATTCTAGGTGGTGCGAAGTTCGGTTTATAAGGTCAAAGGACCAAGTATTTGATGCGTTCCGAGAATTCAAGAACTATATATAAAATCAGACCGGTCGCAAGATGAAATTCCTACAATCGGATAATGGGAAGGAGTATATAAATTCGCGGTTTGATAAGTTCTTAAGCGATAACGTGATTAAACGTAGGTTATCGGTCGCATACAATCCACAGCAAAACGGGGTAGCCGAGTGGAAGAATCGGACGATAGTAGAAACGGCGAGATGTCTAATCGCGCAATCCGGTCTACCGCGATCTTATTGGGCAGAAGCCGTATCGACGGCGAATCATATTCGTAATCGATGTCCGTCAAGAGCTACAGCCAGAAAATCTCCTTTTGAGAGGCTTTACGGGAAGCTGCCCGTCGTTAAACACTTTCGCGATTTCAGATGCGACGTCTATTTTCTAAATAACGATCCGAATAAAGGGAAGTTTGAACCACCTTCGCGAAAGGGGACTTTCGTCGGGTATTCCGAATGTTCGAAGGGATATCGAATATGAAATAAGGATGCAAAACGGGTAGAAATCGCGCGCGATGTAAAGTTCCTCGAAAATTTCAGCGCGAACGACATTCAAAAGTCTGCCGTAAAGAACGTTCCCTCCGAAAATATCCCGCAAAATGATTTAGGCCGCGACGAACACAATAGCGAACCATTAACTTTCGATGTCGATCTGTCTTCTCAAGATTATCAAAACGATAATATTGATTATCTTCAAAGAGAAGATAATCTACGCATCCCAACTCCCGAAGCTCAAGAAGCACCGTCACAACCTGAAATCCCTGTCGAACAATTATCGACGAACGATATAATAAATTCTAGTCCTAAAAATCATGATGAAATGTTAAATAGAAAACGACGACAAAATTCAAATTTGCAAATTAAAGAAGTTTATGAACCATTAGATTTAATTTAACTTATGAAAGAGTCTAAAATAGGAAAATTTTGTAACCAATATAGTAGTCCACACAAAGTTGTAGAAATCTTGCCGAATAGAAATACTAATTGGAGGTAATCTACGTATAGTACACACTAACAAATTGAAAATTGCACATGTAAGATCTAAATTTAATTAACAAATAACGGTACAATTAACAATAATGCCACATATGTATTACGTATCAACGAATGTTCATTAGACTTTAAAATTCCAGTACCAAGACAAGGTAAATTCTCAGAAATTTCTTGGAATTCAACGAACCAATGGATGATGTCATTCTACCAAATCACGACGAACCTCGCTGAAGCCTACCACAATCAAAGCCGTTATCTGTATCCGATGAGACGACTCGACAACTTCCGTGATGGTAGCAGATAGTTGTTGAGTGTCATGAAAACATCAGAACCACATTTCGAAACGTACCAGTAGAAAAGAGCATCCTATATAGCAACGATAAAAATAGCATCTATAGAATACGATATAATAGAGAAGTAAAATTCGCCCCAGGAGTTCATTCGCATTAACTTGATTAATTATATCAAAGATAATTTATTATTTTTGATTATAGAGAAATAAGATTTTTGAATATTCTAACAATTTAAATTACTGTCCTAAATAAAATATAATGTTTTAAATAATCTATGAGGTTCACAAAATTCGAAAATGTCAAAATTACTTAAAAAATATTGTCATTCCGAAACTAGTCTCGAACGCATTTCCGAAACTCGATCAAACCCAAATTATGCAAATAACTTCATTTCACATAGAAACAATGTTAGCGAGAAGGATTTTTTGAAATTGGAATGTTACGACCCAAAATATTGCGAGAAATCTATTGCACTGTTATGTAAACAATAAACATTTACCATTTCTGTCTTTTTTAAAAACGTTTACAAAACCTCCAATAAGAATGAAAAATTACTTTCCTGACCGAGTCTTTTCCGTACTTCAACCTAAACCAATGCAGTGTCTCACAATCAGTGATAGTACCAAATTGCAGGTTCGAAATACACAGCGTTCGTACTCAAACACATAATATACAACGCGATTCCATTTCACAAGAATAACTGCGATAAATACTGTTCGATATAAATCATAGACCTATTTAAACCAATAACACTACTATGAAAAACCTCAGGAATAAGTTTATTAATTGCATTAACTCTGTAATACTATAAATGCTTGAGTTTGCTCGAAAAGATTCGACATACCTACTCTAGCTTACTTAATAGACAACAAGGTTATATCCTCGCAAAATTTGCTACAACTAGAAAATCTGCATTATCAATTTCATCGAATGAATGTTCCAAATTGATCATATAAACATGGATTTTTATAAATCTAGAGTATTTGATTTAATCGTGTCAGAATCGGAAGCAGACGGTAAATTGATCAACGTACTCAAGAAAGCAATATCTCTAGTGACAGTAGGATTTGAATGTAGAAATAAGTAGCAAGGCAATCAATCCTCTGAAGCTGTATTGCTTGTTATCCAAACATGGTTGCAAGTTTTTAACTAATGGAAAGCAACAGCAAATAATGACGTGTAAATAAAAATTACCGATTCAGATTTCAAGTTTGCTTCTACATGACGTTTAGTGCCATTACTGCACAATTTGATTCATAGATAATATACACGACTTCGCACAATCACTTCCGATCCTGTTCACCCCGAGAAGTAAATGTTTCAGACTGTTAACCAAATTCAGGAAAGTTCGGTATGAAAGATCCAACATCAAATCTCAAATCCTTGCTCCAAAAGTACATCGAAATTCAGATCAATGTAGTCTTCCTTTTCTTGTTGATTACTTCCGCAATCGCGCCATACAAAGTCTCAAGCAGAAGAACCAGTCTTCTAGATATCTGCTGAACACTGACGTGAATCTTGACATGAAAACTGCATCACTCAATCTCCATATTGATCCAATCGGTTTTTGGTGACGATTAAAGCCGTAAATCTTCAAGCAAACAAATTCCTGCTTTCTAAATTTCCACTTGAATGTTTAGTAGGAATCGTGCAATCTTGGTATTTTTCATTATGTGATTAATATTTGTTGCCCGTTTATTGAGAATGTATCCACTGCAAGTTACATTTCTGGTTATGTATATCACACTATTTGAAATTATGGAACCAAATTTCCAAATACTTTGGAAATTGAGATTGATAGTTGTGAACATGCTTTGAAAATGGCTATATTTACCTATAATTAATACTTAGGGAAGCATCGCTCCAATATCGAAAGATATGAGATAATTAATAGCCCAGCCATAGTTTTCTTCGACTACTGAAACCAAGCTGCAGTAGTATCATTAATGCATTTCGAATAATTTGGTTTCGATGAATAACATAAGAGTGGGTGTTGCACTGCTTTTCTTCCTCTATATCATAACCACTACAGAAACTCATTTAGTTATTTCGGGCGCGTAGAGTACAAGAAATGACCTGCAAACTACCAAGAATGCACAGCTCTGCAGTAATAAAAAATGGAGTATTCTCAATCTGAATGTTCCATTTAATGCAACTCTTCATTTGTGGTGAAATTAGATGTTGGCGATTCCGTTGCTGATTCCGAATATTGGAAATTTGTCAAGCAACAACCCGACCCAACTATAAATTTTCCAATACAGATCCAGTACGCTGAAGAAAATAGTCTCGTGTGTCTAAAATCAAATCGATCAATTTTAAATCGCCAGCCGATTACCTCCTCTTTACTGGTATCACTTGGATCGATGCATAAGAATTCTAGCGCGACCAATATTTATTTTCCGTCATTTCCCATGCAACGTTGTTCGTTAGGGCATTGCCATCGTACACTGTAACGAACATTCAGTTCTGCTTAGTTTTCAATATTCACAACGAAATAAATAGGCCCTCACACCGCGACCGTGGTTAGTTTTCATTTGTCATGAGTTAGCAGCTACTGTTACGTAGATACATATAGTTACGCTTGTAATTCTTCTCTGCTATTGTGCACGCGATTCACGTTACGCTTGTAATACTTTTGCGCTTGCAGCCTAGCTTCGCTACAACCGATTGCGCTTGCAAATTTCGATACAGCTTTGTAGCCATAAATTGATCGCTTAATCGTATCATTCATGACCTTCACGACACATCGTCACATTTCATCATTCTATTGTATATCATCTATAACCTCCTCTGTACGAATCTTATTGGTTAAAACATATTTAGCGTTATTACACCAGCGTTTTTTACCATACAGTCCACTATCCAATTCATCCTTCCAATCCTTCCTCCAATTCATCCTTCCCAACGAAAAGATACATTTGCAACATATTTGGAAATTTGAGAAGAATAATAAACTAGTAATTTTGGAAATTGTCGAACATTTAACTTATTTCTGCACTTTATGAGCCTTCCCGGGTACTACATATTTCCAAAACTTCATCCTCCGGTTACGTAAATACATACAACTGTGAGATGTAGATGGTTCATTCTATTATATAATATTTCACATAAAACATTATGATTCAGATTCTGATAATACTCTACATTGATGTTTAAACCCACGATTTAAAAAAGTGATGAAAAAAGTGATGTCAATTTTGCAGGTTGTCTTCGCTATAGTAAGCATGAAAGTAGTATAATAATACTTTACTATCCACACTTTAATTATGCATGATTCGTACTCAAGCCGCTATATGCACTATTCAGATTTGACGAGGAGATGACTATAAACAGCGCGGGCATGTTCGTCGCAAAAGTCTTCTCGTTAGCTTTAAACTATACGATAGTAGGAGTTATGAATTGTACATTAAAATTAATATAACAATTTGCGTTCAAATTTTTTCGAGCAAACTTATTATCATACATACAAATACACTGTATGTTACCGTGTTCGTTTGAACAGTTCAAACAGATATATGTATAATTCTTATAGTTCAATACTGTGCATAGTACAAACAGAATTAAGTCTTATTACGAATAATTTCTTTCACGAACCATAACTGAACGCGACATCGGGACAAAAATGTGTAAATTATACATCCGATCGAAAAAATATAAAAACTCGTCTCGATGACTACATTGTGCAACATATGTCCAAAATGATCTATTGGAAACAAAAAATACTCCATAAATACTGCAGAATTCGTTTGAATTGATAGAATTAAGAATTAACTTTCCTACCTCGAGTATAATGATATAAGAAAATGATCACGTTTTCAGCTGGCATTTATGCATTACTATCCTATAAATGTAAGTTTCATAAATAACGCTAAATATTTATTAATAAAAATAAGATCAGATTAAATAAAACTAATTAAAACAAACACTATGTGGTATTACAACATAGTATAATATAAAGAGTATTTTCCCGAAACTACAGAGATTTAAATTATTATATTATCATTAAAAAGAATTTTTTCAGCTACTTTTAAAGTACACCTATGAGATGATTTATTATGTGTACAACATTATTTAAAATACCAAAATTATGAAATCCTTTTTCGAAAATCATCGGTTAGTGTAAACCAGTGTATTACAAAAGATGAAAGGTAACATTCTCTATTATTCCGAAAATGTCTAGTCATATAAGTCAACATAATAAAAAACATGGAGAATACTTAGGCAATTATACAAACTAATATTTTTGTAATTTCTATTGCGTGTTTCGTCCAAATTTTAATAGGAGTTTGTAGACAAATGTTTTATTTTATTTTCTTCTCATGGTTACTCTGGGGTTTTAATAATGTCAAGTAGAAAGTTGATTGAAGTCATAGAAAATGCTCACTGGAAGTGTGACATACGAAGAACATTCCTGACATATTTTTCATAGCTTATCTTTCACGTACTTTAAATTCGCTCAAGAATAATTATTCAGCCACAGGAAAAGAACGTCGAACATAACGTCGAAAACGTGGGAATTTAAGACAGCGTTAAATTCATTTAAGACATCCACAACCCACACTCTCGATGAGAGCCAAACGTCCAAATATCCAAATAACCAAATCGACGACCCAAGCATCTTTTGCAAACGCAATTCAATAGATGAAACTGTGATAACAGCGAAGCCAAGATTAGAAGAAACAATGATGCAAACACCACTCATCTACAATCTCCCAGGAGCCTCATCTACGCCATTACATCTACCAATAATCTCACCTGCCAAGATCAGTGAACCAAGTATAACTTAGTCTATACCTGATTGCGAATCTAAATCCCAGGAGAACAGCAGTTCAACTGATGGAGACGAACCAGATATTAGCCCAGTTTTGCCACAACCTACGAACACGAATAACATTGTCACACCAGCAGATGAAATTCGATGAAAATTAATAGGAGAAGCTTGCAGTAGATTAATCGCAGGTCACAAGGGTGTAACGGAAACCTTAAATCAATTAACCCTTTCGGTACTACCGCCGCCTATTGGCGGCATCCACGGAAAGTTATGTGGGCACTTTATGTGGACACCGTGAACAGCACCAACGGAAAGTTATGTGGGTATGATTACTCTCTATAGTACACATTACTTTACTATTCTGTGTTTAAAATTCCCGGCTGTTCTAATCGTTCCATTATAATATATAATTAGTAACAGTCAACAGCGTGCCTTAATTATATATGTTTTATAATATATAGATAAGCTACGAAAAACAAATTGGAATGTTTGCTTATATCGTTAATTTTTTTAATGTATAACTTACAATTTGAATTTAGTTCCCTTCAGGATGAGTGTAAAACGCTTGAAAGGAGAACAATGAATAAAAGAAATCATTGATTCCAAAAGAGATTCTGATGAAGAAAATCAATATAATTTAGCATTTCGCAAAAGGAGGAACAATCGAGCACGTGTACTTAGCACCTCAGAATCTGAAGAAGCAGAAGAGCCTGAAGTACGAATTGATACTCCTTCTAGCATCAAATGGACATCAAAGAAGCTCAGTCCAAAAATTCATGATGTTACGCCACATCATTCGGGAGTAGTTGGGAACAATTTAAATCGTTCGTCGAGAATTTTGGATTACTTCAGACTACTTTTTTCTGAAGATTTAGTTAAATTTATTGTGGAAAAAACAAACAATTACTGGTGTCGACAGAAGGGTTCAGAAGGGATGGAAGTGGATGAATTATATTGTTTTATTGCTGCGTCGTTATTAATGACGCGAACCAAAAAGCTATCCTTAAATGAATATTGGTCTAAAGATAAGCTTCTCCGAAGCGATATATTCAGTCAAATTATGAGTAGAGATCGCTACTTTTCATTATTGAAAGTGTTGCATTTTACGGACATAGTCGGTCGCACTGCTGATCGTTTATACAAAATAAATGAAGTAGTGGAAATGCTACGAACATCTTTTTATCAATGCATTTCAGCCATACCAGCGGTTATGTATAGACGAAAGTCTACTCCTCTACAAAGGCCGTCTCTCATTTAAACAATATATTCCCTCGAAAAGGAGTAGGTTTGGTATAAAATCATTCCCACTTTGTGACTGCAAGACGGATTATATCCAAGATATAATCATTTATTGTGGGGCTAGTGCTACTGTAGCTACCGAATATCAATATATTGGAAAGCCAGGGAACTTTGTAATGTCGCTTTTGCAACCTTTTCTAAACAAAGGCCATTGGGTTGGCAACTAAGACTATTGTATTTATCTGGATAACTGGTTTTCCAGTCCCATATTGTTCAACCTACCCCACGAAAAAAGTACGAACGCTTGTGGCACTGTGCAAAGAAGACGGAAAGAGATGCTTAAAATAACTGATAAATTGAAAAAAGGAAAGGCAGTGTTCCGCTCATCTGAAAATCTGTTTGCAATGAAATGGTTTGATAGAAAGAAATTTTATATGCTTTTCACTATCCAAACCGCAGAATTTGCAGAAGTACCTAAGAAGTCAAGAAAAAATGAAATTGTTCTAAAGCCCAAAACGCATACTGCCTATATAAGCACACCACAAAAAAACAAATCCCAATGGCGAAATTTCACCTTCAGTTGATTAAGGAAAAATAGAAAAATAAAAATAACACAAGAATCATGAATATCATCGGCTCACAGGGGGACATTTTCCTTCGATATATCAGTCGGGGAAAAAAGATCGAAAACGAAGATGTGTTGTATGTGCGGCTGGTGGTGTGAGACGTGAATCCAAGTATCAGTGCGAACAATGTAATGTGGGCTTGCGCGTTTCCCCTTGTTTCGAAAACTATCACACCAAGTTACACTATTAGTTTTGTCGTTGATTATATTTCACTATTAGTTTTATTATTTATTATGTTACACTATTAATTTTGTTATTTATTTTAATTTTGTAATATTGGACCATATTATTTATATCAATGCCATTTACTTTAATTAATGTACTGTAAAGAAAAAGATATGATTTTAAAACGTTAAGCGCCATGCCTGTTTTGTTGTCTGTCCTTCCGTCTGATCGGCGAGATAAGATACCGTCGAAATCGGTTTTCTGCCGAGGATTGGTTTAGGTTACGACTAAGCAGTATAAACATTTTAGAAATGTTTTTCAAACACGTTAAATTCCGCGTCAGTCACCGATGTCGCGGTCCGAATGAAAAGTTTAGTGTCAATCACGCTCGAGATTTCTATGAATGCCGCAAAACATGTTTTCGCGGTTTACGCTGTCGGACAGAGCAACCACTCTTGCGAAAAACTTCCTCGTTCCACGAATGTATAACCGCGGCCAGGTCCTCCGTACCGAAAGGGTTAAAAGAAAAATATCACTGCCCCGAAATGAGAAAAGATTCACAAGAATTCATTCGTTCACTTATCAGAACAAAACCCGTCAACCCGTGATTATTACGGACACATCTCTGGAACCTTTTGACGAACTTGCCATCGACACATTTGGACTACTTCCAAAAACAATCAATGGAAATCGCTACATTTTAACTATGCGAGACAATTTAAAAAAGTATTGGTTAGCAGTTGCTTTATCAGATATTAAAGCCATGATAATAGCTGACGCGTCCGCGAGTCATTTCATTGCAATACGTGAGACACCAAAATCCATTTCGATAGATGAAAACACTAGTTTCTTGGGAAACTAATGCTACATGTTGCCGAGATGGATCGTTAAAAAGGAGCCATATATTGTATTAACAGAACATCTAAAACAATACATGGAGTCATATGAAGAATGGGACCTCTACTTACCATTTGCCATGATTTCATATAAATACCTCCGTCCACGAAGCTACGAATTTCACACCCCACGAATTAATCTTCGGGAATTACGATAAGTGAGCTAATCCGACATAACTTATGGTGGAGTAATACGTCCATGTGTAAAAAGAACCTGAAACAAGTAAATTCGATCCATGTTACATCGGGCCATACGAGATAGTAGATGTCGGATATAAATAATGCAATTTTAAAAACAGATGCGACCGGACACCTAATCGCGAAACATCAGGATAAATTAAAACACTCTTTCGTCTTCGATAGTTCGTCCGACACAAATTAAAAATTGGAATCACTTTCAGGATGAAGTAAATCCCGCTGATTATCCAGAGGTGCACGAGGATCTCTTAATATGCCAATGTATAAGGAAAATGCAACTCGTGTTTGAAGCTGAAGAATACAAATTGTGTGAAAAATGTTGGTCTCAAGTGGCAGCAGAAGAAAGAGAATTATTTCCTGAAGGCTGCTGGCATACCATCGCAGGAAACCACAGAAGTGAGGCAGATTGTCATTGTGAAGGATATGGTTCTGTAATCCTGGAAACATCAAACGCTAGTCGATGCCGAGAATGCATCGAAGAATACATATTTCGAAATGTAACTGGAGACATTACAGTAATTAAAAAATGGCAAGGCCATTGATGTGGTTACTCAGTGGTAGCATCATGACCGTTGACAGCAACACACGCACATATATACTGCAAATAATTAATTTATACAAGCAGGAGAGTCATCGGATGAGAGCATTAATACTTTTGAAGAAATACTTCAATGTAGCAAGGAAAAAAATGTAGACCTTATATTTCATTGTGGAGATTTATTTCACGATGCGAAACCAACAACTTCTGATGAATTAAAATGTATGGAATTGTTAAATAAATACTGTATGGGTCCCAGGTTAGCAAGATATGATAATATCAATATAAGATGGTATTTGAAGTACGACAAATATTAATGATTGTTTTTTCATCAGAGCAATTAACATCCAATTTTTGAGCGAGCCAGAATTAACATTCCCACACTGTACTTTTAAAACTGTAAATTTTTAGGATCCAAATTTTAATATTGACATGCTAATATTTTCCATTCACGGGAAAAACGACCATCCAAGTAAGAAATATAATATCAATAGTTTAAGTACAGTGATTTTTCAACATTGATTCAGCCATTAGTAATTATAATCAAAATTATAGGTTGTGGAATAAATGGGCCAAATGGACTTGTTGTCTGTGTCTGGTTTCATAAATTATTTTGGAAAATGGACAGCCACCCCTAAAATGATCATTCCTCCACTGATGATAAAAATGGGTAATACCCATGTTGCAATTTTTGGTTTAAGCTGCATGAACGATGATAAATTAATACGGATGTTGAACGATTTTAAGGTGAACTTATGAGATCCATATATGTATTGAGAGGTCTTTCCATTTTTTTTTATTGCAAATGATTTTCATTCATAGGTGAAATGCTTTAATTTGTTTGTTTTACATAAAAAACGTGCACCATGTCTTAAACGTGGATATACTTCGGAAGCCCACCTTCCCTCTTTTGTTGACTTTGTCGTGTGGGGAGGGGAACAGGAATGTTGTATCACACACGTGTTTAACTCTAAAAGACAATACTACATTTCTCAAACAGGTATATTTTTAGATTTATTTATTAATTATGATGCATGAAAAATAAGAAACTACTGCTTAAGAAACGCACTTACAGATTGCGATTTCTTTATGCGAAGGCGAATCAAAGGCCAAACACATTGTCATACTTAGCGTAAACGGTAATAAGTTTAAGTTGAAGAAATTGAAATTAAAAACCGTTAGACCATTTGTGTTTGACACTCTGGTCCTTAATGATACAAATATAAAAAGTAACAATGATAGATTGCTATCAGAATCAGTTTTTAATATCGTCGACCGACGCATAGAAAATGAATTGATTCCTAGTACCGCGGAACAATTGTCAAATCATCCGAAGCAACCGGTCTTGCCGTATATTCGATTGAAAGTAATTTACTTGAAAGATAAAGAACGGTTCGATTCGACCAGGTAAGATTCTAATAAATGGAAATAAATAATATGTGTATTTTAGATTGGCACAGAAATATTGTGATAAAGTTGCTAATTCTCACGAATTAATTGTATTCTGTAAAACAAGAAGTTCCGGTAAGTACTCCAGGATACGACTGACATTATGAGCTATACTGAGGTAAACAAAAATTGCGATATTCTACAAGATGCTCGAAGGTAAAATTTGTGTTTGGTTTTTTAATTAGGAGAATTAAGGTTTTGTGGAAACCACATACAAGCAAAACTAAAAGGACACCAGTTTGGTTGAAAATAAAAACCTATGAACAATACTAACAGTGAATGATCTAAATAAAGCATTAGGTAAATTTGTTAACAAAAATAACACTAACGCTTTTAATAACCTACAGAGGTCAAGCATATACAATGTAATATTTCAAAATATTGATTTGCCATTATAAGCTCGATTGTATTGTTACAATTAATTCTTTACATATAGTCGTGAAATAAAAGAACTTGTGCTATGTTTGGAAACTACTGAAACAACTGCAGATATTGGAAATATCAGGAAAGAAATTAAAAATTATTGTGATAAGAGAAAGGAGGAAGCACAAAAAGAAAAGACAGAAGTATATGTATACTTGCAAACAAACTCATTTAAAAATGATAATATACTATCAGATTTGACAGATTGGATAATCGCATGCTATTTTATAGATGCAAACATTATTTGCTAATAGACCGGTAAAACCCTTCAATAATGACGAGATAATAGTTATTGTCAGTAGTAGTAACGATGAAGAAGAAGCGGAAAAAACAGATAAAGCTAATGGCAGTGGAGCATGTAACAAAAGCAAAGAAACCGATAAAAATAATGAAAATCATAAAAGTTCTGTTGGTATAACATCTGAGAGGTAATTTACTTCAACTCAAAAACAGACAACAGCGCAGGTACATCATCGAACTCTATTAAACGATTCACAGTTTATATGCATAGGTCTTTGATTTACTATTAACCATGACATTTTATCATTTGCTACAGGATGAAGCATTGGGCGGTGATGTAATAAAGAAAATAAATTGAGGGAAGCCTAATAAAATACGGTTCCTACGCAATTTCGATTCCAATTTAGATTAGTTTGTCCAGGTCCGAATCCTTGTTTATACACTACTTGTAAAACATTATATTAAACAAATACTTTTCATTAAATCTTGAAATATTTGATAATATATAATATATATTATATATAATTCGGACATTCAAGTTGCAAAAAAAAAAAATACATACTATAAACAAATCTTAAAATCGTATAAAATAGAGATTTAAAAACGACATCAATCTTAAATAAATACTAATGATAGAACAACTAGTACAAGAACTAGTAAAACACCGTTTATCTGGACTGTGTTTATCCAACATAGTAACCCGTTACCAACAATTGGATGTCAGGAACGATGCTCCTCTTATCCAACTCCAGTCTACGCGACATACCCATTATACAACACACTGTTTTTGTTTCTTAGTTAGAAATTCTAGCATAGTCTTCCTGCATAGAATGTAAGATAAGTAACGATTTAATTCAGTTACTTGTATCTATGTGATTCGTCCAGAAACTATATTCTCATTACGTCTTCACACAAATCAAACGAAAAGAGAAAAAGAGTGGTGCTTTGTATTGAAGAAAAATTTGAAATTAATAGACGCTTCAGAAACAATTAATCTCTTGTCTCGTAAATATAACATTGGTAGATTTACTGTATATATCATAAAAAAATTATAAAGATAACATATTAAAATGCAAAGAAGATGATGCAGCAAACACGAATAGAGGAATAAAAATGAATAACAGCTTCTTAAAGTCGGTGAAAGTAATTCATCTTTGCATGAAAGATCAGATAGCGAACAAACCGTAATCACAAAGTTATATATATAATGTTGCAAGGTGCATTTCACACTGCGTAGAGTGCGATGTAGAAAATGTGATTAAAAATGATGGAAATGATAAAGGATTTCATATTCTTAACGACAATAAAATAATATCTCAAGTTATAGAGGATCAATCTGAAGTGAATGTATAATCAGGTACGCTATACAGTATGTTATACAATACTTACATTAAACAACTTAAGAAACAGTTTCAGATATCTAGAAATAAAGAAATAAATACAAGACATGCCCATAAAGCGACATTTTATTAGAAAATAAGCTTACATATTGCAAAGAAAATATATTAGGAATTGTAGATCTCGATAAGTTACATGCATGCCGAAAATTTCATCGAAATCAGTTAACGCAAGGTCATAGTTACGAGCATTAAACAAATTTTAAAACAGCAACTTTCTCACAATTATTGGACAGAAATATTAAAAATCAGGACAAAACTGCGATTTTTGCGATCTTTAATTGTTTACCGCTTATACCAAAGTCAACCGATTCCGCTGAAATTTTCAACATGCATATAAATTACCGAGATCTACGAAATGCATTTCTTAAATCATCGTTATATATATTTCGTCATATATTATTTTCTTTAATCATTCTAAGCAATAACAAAATTCAAGTTGTTCAGTCCAGTTCTAAGCAAGTTATGGCGTTTTAAAAGTTGTCCGAATATTAATATAAATAAATATGGCCGCGACGCCATATATCCGCAAGAACCGATTGCCCACGTGGAAGACACGTGCTTCCAGTTTCGCAAGCTTTCTCGAGACGCCATATGCGTAACGCACGTGGCGTGTAATAATTTGCACTGGCGAATAATTAGCCCATCCGAGAGAAGGTGTCCGAGCCATTGAAATGTAAATGAAGAAATTCGTACTGATAATGAGACTTACCGAAAAACTGATCAGAAATTCCCAGTTACGAATGCGGCTTCTGGCCGGTCACTAGTCTTGCCATATCTTTGGAACGGTCGCTGCCAGTTGTTGCCAGCACTGTCCTTTATTATTTCGCCTGCTGCCCTATGGTCTTTAGCGGCTATCTTCCTTCATTTCGTATGAATTAATATCGGCTCGAACTGTCACAGTTACACTTATTTCTTCCAAGTACCCAACGCTACGGTCTACGCGACAGTGATCCTCGTTCTCGGCAGATCGCTTCCTCAGCCAGAAACGAGGCATTCCCCACTCCCCAGACTCGCGGCTCGGCACGACGCACAAACCCTACGCGCACTCGCCGTTGCTCAGGGCCGGCACCATTCGACTCAGCCCACGCTCCGAGCGTCCTAGATCTCGCGGCATAATTCAGTGACTGTAGAGAATACCGCAACATG
This sequence comes from Megalopta genalis, assembly GCF_051020955.1. Classification (NCBI taxonomy): domain Eukaryota; kingdom Metazoa; phylum Arthropoda; class Insecta; order Hymenoptera; family Halictidae; genus Megalopta; species Megalopta genalis. The sequence continues at coordinate 6,583,139 of NC_135022.1, forward strand.
TTACAATTTCAAGAAATTTCAGTTTATGCAAATACGATAAGCTCAATAAATGGAAAACCAAGAAAGGAATTGGTTTCTGTAAGAACTTTAAAGGACAAACATCTCGAAAGTGAAAACATGTGACATTCAGTGTTTTTTCTTCCAGCCGCAGAATTTCCTTCTTTCCTGATTTTGTTAAAAGACTTACTAATCACTTTGCAAATAAAGATAAAAAAAATACAAAAATCATGTTTTCCACAAAACAAAAAAATAAATTATTATATTCAAAAAACTCTACCAAATTGCAGAAAAACAGTCTAGACTGAGCCCTCTTATAGCAAACTACGTGTTACATTTAAGATTACTTTTTTTGTCCGTGAAATGTGTATACGCTATACGTGATTGTACTGAACATGTGTAATAAATTATGATACCCAAAGCTCATACAATTTTCGAACTTTAGTATTTATCTAGCACTCTTTATAGTGATTAGATCAGTGCACAGAGATTGACATATAATAATTAGATGAGTGTGCAGATGATAACTAGAAAAGGCTCAGTAAATGAACCGTTCAGTGCACATATCGCTTAACTCCATAAAAGAAAAAGTTGAGAAACGCGATGAAACGATGTACATTGTTTTCTAAAATTCCTGTTATAATATAGATTCACACATATAATGTAGAGTGCATAAATACAGATATAGCTTTCATCTGACGCTGTATAAAATTAATAAGAAAGAATAGCCAAAAAATAATCGTCAGTAATGTTACAGCTTTTATGTGACTGGTGGAGTTAATCAATTTGGCAACTGAAAAAAAGTAGTAAAGTTAAATTCAGTCTTTAAATTTTTAAGTTTTTTATTACAGAAAAAGTTAGTTATTATATATTTTTATTACAGCTTTTGCATAAACATGAATGTTCACAGTTCTGTTATATTATATTATTTGTAATTAATTCATCAGAAATATTATAAATAATGTCTTCTTCATCAGCTGGATGTGAGGATTCGTCATTTCGATTTGTTGTCAAGTTTTTATAGTAATCATGTTCAACAGGAGGAATGTATTTTAGCAGGTCCATCATGTCTCTCCATTTTTCCCTTGTCACAGTTCTGCCTTTAGGATATAATAAAGGCTGATATATATTTTTCAAACTTTGCGGTCTACCTGATACAGATTTTCTTAAATTAATGGCTTTAAATTCTGTATCTTCATTATAATCACATTTGAATTGTATGAGATGGGGTTTGGACCTTTCTAATTTTATCCAGCGTATTTTAAGCCAATTTACTGGAAAGCCTGTGACGGTTACTTTTCTGTTAATGATTGATTGTTCTAAAGGTTTTGTTGAAAAAATATCTTGGTGGGTCATTTGGATTAGATGAAATGGAGCTTTCTTTTTACATGTTTTGATTATATTGTACCAATCATCTGGTGAAAAAATGTTTTGATTTTTTTTCGCACGTGACTCAATAATGGCAAAATCTGAGTCATTAGGCAAATAGCTGTGCCCACTTACCAAAAATTTCATTTCAATTGACTCAGCTCTTATTTCCATACTCTGAACAAGTTTCAATAAACTTAAGACAGTTTTAATATTTCTGTTTTGCCCGGTACACGAATCCGAATATGTTATTATTTTTTCAAAGTTTGTAGCGTAAGTCTTTATGTACTTTATTAGACAAGATGAAATTTCTTGAGACCCACGAGATCCTTCAGTTTCTGGCCAAACAAACATGTGGCTTATATTTTTAATGAATTCATGACATCCGAAATTATAAACATATAAATTACGCTTATAATAAGCTACGGATGTGGTCAGCTTGGGAAAGGACAAAGCTTCTTCCAAGTCGAAAGAAAATAAGAAAACTTTTTCTGATGTTGCCATTCGGTCGGCAGCCATTTGGCTGCGAGCCCGTTTAGCCTCTTCTAAGTGAGTTTCCTTTTCAATTTCTGCCATCTTCTTTGCCTCACCGTCTGAGGATTGAATTTTTATTTGCAAAGCATCACAATTTTGACACGTATCCTTTGATGGTTGTTTAAAATGTAAATTAAATTTTGTAGAGAACACATTATAGTAATACTTTTCTTTCACTGGTACTACATTTTCCTTTTCACATTCTGTGACGTATAGTTCACACATCTTCTTAATATTTAAGTCAGGATCTAAATATTGTCGTCTTGGATTATGAGCTCTAGTGTAGTGACTACGGTATCAACCAAAGATGTAACTTGTTCTTTAGGACAACATTTGTATATCCGCCCATCGCTCACCTGATAAGTGTCTCTAAAATATTTTTTGCAAATGAGAATATCACGTGTGTCTTTTCGAAAGTAATATGTAAAAGAATGTGATCTTCGTTCTTTAGTTTCATTCGTGGGGCGCCTTCTTTTTATTTCGTTGACTTTAATACAACCTCTTAAGAAAATATTTTGGTCAAGCTGACTATGTAATCTATAAAATGCCTTCATGGCAGTCTCTCTCTCATTTGAAAAAATTTTTTGGTTGCACTTTTGGCGGCATCTGCATTTTATATCGACAAATGTTTTTGCAGGTATTAAATTTCCTCCCCTATTCCTATATGCCAAACCTTTTGTTCTGTTATGCTTTTGTAAATTTCGTGTCCATTTATCAGGATTACAACTTCTTTTCCTCCCGATCAACGTGTTTGTTGCGAAATTTGTACTGTTGCAATCAGATGAATCCGAGGAAAACGATAAACGTCTTCTTGAACCACACTTTCTGTTAATAAATCGTATTGAAGAACCATCACTGTTTTCGTCATCCACGTTGTTATTAGTCTCACCCATCTTGGTTATAACGGTATAATATTTATTTCTTTAAAAACAATCTGGGAGTAATGATGAAAAGACCAAGAAAATATGTAGGCCGTGCAGTAATGGTGAAGTAGACAGTAACATTCAGCGTGCGAGATCACTGTTATACTAACTACCGTTTGCATTGCGCTTTTTTTTAATCTGTTTGTCGATGCGATTTTATTACCAATATTATTGAGAGGGGGGAAAGCATCTTCGGCTGTTTAAAACAAAGCGTTGATGCATGACAATAAAGCAACGATTACATTAGGGTATGGAGTTAATCAAAATGACTTCTGAAATAAATTACTTATTTTTCAATGGCCAAAAAAATGTTGCCGTTTAATGGTGTTAATTTTTATTACACAGGGAAGTTATTATAAATATAAAAAGTTATGACTATAGCAAGTGCTTTGACACATAAATTTAAGATTTTTCAGAAAGTGGAGTTAATCGATGTATGCACTGAACGGCTCAAATAGCACGCAGTAGTAAACTTTTCATTCTTACAAGGCACAGTAACTCGATCGAAAACTACTATTTATATTTTGTTAAATATTTTATGTTCCTTATATATTTCAATTATAATAAAATTAGTAGTTATGTAAAAGACATCAACATATATGACATCAACAACATAAAAGACATCAACATAGAAAATCATATAATTTATCGAAAACTTCAGACGCCACTTTAATGGGCACAGTAAGTGACATACTAATCCTATCTGGCTATCATACAGAACTGAAAATTAACAGTTATGGACCTATATACATAATATCGATTTTAAATGTCGGCATTCAACTATCACATTTCTCCTTGGTGCTCGAAGACATCGTCGCTACTCGGCAGTTATTTTGTGTGCGTTGAGTTTTTTGTTTCAATTGATGGGTCAAACAGCGCGTTCTAGTCAGCCTGTCGCAGTTACATAAACGGATATAAAGGACATAAAATAGCACGTGTGCATACTTCGAATAAAATATCATTATTTAATTGGATACGCGGTATTGTGCTTTTTGTTTATTTCCATCATTAAACAATGGAAACTGTTTGATGAGAATTTTTGGATTCTCCATAATTCTTTCACGAACTGAAACCGATGTCATAATTGTTTTCAATCTCTGCTTTATGAAGGTATATTCAAGAATGTAAAAGTTTGAATCTTCAAAATTCTGGCAAAAGTTATCCGCAAATCTATTCGTAGCCTTCATATAAAGATAAAGATAAAAGATGAAAATTATATTCAACGCCACGAATAAATACGCTTTGAATAAAAAATGTATGTATTGGAAATGGATGTAAAAAGAAATGTGCACTGATACTTTCTGATAGAAAAATATCTTTACTTCGCGACATGTGAAGAAGCTCAAAGAAGAAGAAACTCAACGAGCTACAGTGCCGGACGAATAGATAGCACACTTTAAAATTAACGTAATTTAGATTTATTTAAGGTAATAGCCGAGATTCTAATACTATATAGATTTGTAAATTACTGTTATGAACATACACAAATAAAATAAAATTACGTTACGCCAGTTTAAACAATTTTACTTAGAAAAAAAGAATTTTTTTGGAAATACGGTGGAAAATAATGATGGCATATTTCACTAAGAATTATGTTGCGACTCCATGTAATTCCAAATAAAAAAAAACATGAAAAAAGTGTAAAATAAAATATTTTTTTGTTTAGGATTTAGTTTTCGAGAAAATCGAGATTGAAAATTTGCTAATCGCTGTACATCGCTTATAGCCGGAAAAGCGTATGTACAAAGCAAGGTTTAAAACCTGGTTTTCTCAAAAACGAAATCCTAAAAAAAAAGAAGTCACTCTATATCTTTTTCATTTCTTTTTTATGAAGAATAACCCGGTGACCGCTTGTATATAGTTTCAGGAATACCCTGTACATATTTTTCAACAGGGTGATGCCGCGAATTTTTTTCTCGAGGATTAATCAGCAAGATCATATCGTTGAAAATTGTTGCGAAAATCATAACCATGCATTATGCAAATGGCAGATAATTTCAAAAGATTGCCGAATGATAAAAATGTATTTAAGATGATAAGAAACAATTAGAACAAAAAACTAATAAAGAAACTTCGTAGATAATGACGACTGTTAATAAGTGGAAAGATGAAGCCACAAAACATTAGGCATTCAATATTATTGCTTGATTTATTGACATACATAATTTTTAGTTAAGTGTGCTAACATTTTGTCCGACTGTATTTGCATAAAAATTCTCTTTTTTTAAATAAAATTGTTTACACTTGCGAAATGCAATTTTATTTCATTTGTGTATGTTTATAGTGGTATTTTGCCAATTTATATAGAAACAGTATTTTAGTTGTAATGTTACATAAATAAAAATTACATTAGTTTTAAAGTATGTTATCTTTTTGTTAGATACTGTATTACCCCGAAATGAAAACTAGAGAGCATAATCGGAAACTTGAGACCAAGCATCCACATATTCGACACTTTCCTATCTTTATTTGAAAAACGATTCTATGAATATTGATTTGTTTTTGTTCTGGAACAATGTAGTTACGTGTTGATAATTAAGTGGTATTTTTATTTGTCGGACAAATTCTCGACTAATAAAATTATTTATTTCAAACACATCGAATAAAGATACTTATTTTATTAGGACCCTCCACAATATTGCATAAAGATGAAGAAATATCTTTTCTTCGTAACATTTCTATAATTTATTATCTAAATAATGTACAACTCTGCTAGGTTGTCATTTGTTTCGCAATTACAAGATGCAAATGAATTTCAGCATAAATTATACTGCAAAAATATCGTACAGTATTTATGATGAAATAGTTGAAAATGTTAAATGCTAGATGTTTTTAATCGAGTAGTACATATATTTAATCGATCCAAAAGTTTCAGTCATATTACTACGAGATCGATTAATATTGTATTAAAAAATAATGCACCGTCAGACATAATAAAATTCGTTTATTAGAAGTAAGTTAAAAAGATTAAATATTTAAATTATGGAAAAAATTACAACTTAAATTACATTGCACACACACACACACAGCTACTGCAGTAACTCGAAATTTTATATTATTTTCACGATTCCCTTAGTTTCGTTAATATCATTTAGTCCAAGTAGACTAATACGATCAAACCCTACCAGAAAATCTGAAAAATTTGAAACACTGATTGCAATAGATTATGTATTGAGGAACAGTCTTTTCTCTATTCCTGCGAAAAAGAAAGAAACATATCAATTATTTTTCTTCCTCATTATTTTGAACCACAATTTTCAACAAAGAAGAAGCTGACAAAATTCTTTAATATATTAGGAAAGGTCTATGGTTTATTTAGAAATGGTTTCATAAAAAAGAAACGAAATACGTCGAGATACACCATATGCTGTGCAATGCTTCGAAATTCTCGTTTACGATAAGCATAGCTTCAGGACAGTCCTTCCGTCCTTGACAGCAATTGCAGGGAATACTATTTTATGGCACCTTCAAGTGGCTTTCTCGTTTAGGGTCTCCGACGAGAACAATCAAGCCGTCAGAGGAATGACTTACAGACGACTCGAGACAATAGATACGAACATGTGTACGCTAGAGGCGAGCAGGACAAGGATGGCTCGCAACATCGAGATCCCATTGAATTAGGAAAGGACGAAAGAAATAGTATAAGCTTCTGATAGAATTGTTCGGTACCTACGAATGCATAGAAACATACGCCGCTTAAGTTATATAATCACTTTTAATGAAAAACAGCGATGTATCATTGACTGTAGTTTTCATAACAGTCTAATAAGATGTTGGATAACCCTTGGATTTGAGGACTGCATTGCATCTGTGTGGCATAAATTCAATTAATCGAACACAAAACTCAGTCGGAATTTCTGACCATATTTTCGTGATTGTTTCCATTAATTTTGCTTTATTGTTAAAAGATCCCATTCCCTTGTGATAAATAACCAATTGTCGGATTTCAAAAGACGTATTTCTTCCTTTTCATCCCATTTTCACAAGTAAAGCGTCTGATATCACCAATAATTTCTGTGGTACCGAGTTCTTACAACGAATTTTTATTTATTTATATACAATATGTGTTAGCGGCGTCGTCAATGTAATACAATATTTTACTCTGGCATCTAAGATGTTGTGTCCGAATATTTTTGCGACGTTAAATTTTGTCACAATCTTGTTTATCGCTTATTATACAAAAGAACATGTGCAATAACTAAACAAAATTTATTTTTCTACTTACTTTAAGAAGTGCTTTATTATATGAGAAAACGATTCAATAATACTGCCATAAACATTAAAAGGGAGCAATAATTTTTCTAATAATATCGTGTCCGAATATTAATGGGAGTCACGTGTATCTATTTAATATAAAGAATGTGAAATAAAACTGTAATAAGAAGTATATACATTCGGGTAAACGATGGAATAAAAAATGCTCAAAAATTACTTTTGCCTATATCTTTATCCGAAATATATTTAAAACATTAAGAACTTAATTTTGAAAAAAATCGAGAAAGAGCAATACTTATGAAAAAAATTAGCCTCATCGGCGCTCGCACAACGTTCAAAAGACTCGTATCTCGCTCGCTCCATCAACCAACGACGTTGTAATCATAACGAAGATTTTGTATATCACGCATATCATAGTTTCATATCTTGAATTTCGTGTTCCTAGTTAAGTAATCGTTTCTTTAAATGTAAAACCGTTTAATACTGCATAATATACTTATTAAGTGGACAATATTATACTTAACCAAGTTAAGTATGGAGAAAATGTCGAAAGTTTGGTTTTTATTTTTTATAATATTGTTTCACCCCCACAAAAAATCTGGCAGAGATTGCTGACAACATCAGAGATTGCTGCTTTTGGCAATATCCTCCGATAGAATTAAAATGGCGAAGACAAGATGTGTCATTTCCGAAAAATTTGCAACTTTCCGTTTTGTTTTTACGTTCTCTATTTTTTGTGATCACATTTTACGATCGAAAAATCTGAAAAAATTCTCTAACATGTGGCCTGTTATACAAAATGGATCAAATCTTTTTAAAAATTTTAAAATGCCATTGTTCATCAGTTGGTAAATATGAACAAAACTTTGAAACTGTTTTAAGTAATTATATTTAATTACATATTTTGAGGTTAGCAATCTGTTGTTAAGAAGTTAAAAATTTTTAGGTTAAATCACTGCATACTACGTCGACGTATTTTTCGTTTGCTCTCTAATGCGGCTCGGTTTGCGCCGAATGACGTGTTTATGATTAATCTATTAATTTAATCATTTTCCAGTTATTTTACCTTATTATTAATAAAAATATTAATACAACTTCGACAAACACAAAAGTAGACAGCAAATAAAGGATGGATATCATTATAATGCAATGCGACACTTTTTTATTTCTTATTTTTTCTTAACGGTAATTGTAAGATTTTTCTCACTGTAATTGTGAGGTTTTTGTGATTAAATTAAGATCAAATACAATATAATTTTTGTAAGATTATATCTTATAAAATTACAAATTTTATAAAAAATATAAATATACTTTTCATATTAATACTTACTTGATTATAATTTATGGTAAAAAATTTGTTTGTTCTTATTTTAATCAGAAAAATCTTACAAACACATTTACGCAAATTTTATTTAAAAATAAACAAAAAGAAGGATGTTTCATCTTTGCATTATGTATTTTGTACCTGTTGTCCCATATTCAAGCCCGGATTAGATTACGATCCATGTGACTCGTTCGACTTTGAATTTTTTCGGCATGTCAAGGGGAGCCCCCAACCCCCCTCAGTAGTAAGTGAAAAACTACCTAGAACTACCATGCACTTATGCAAACAAAAATTACGTGTTCTAAGCAAAATGACCTATGCAAACGTAATAAGTGGTACCACTCAAGAAGGAATTGAACGAATTTTCAAGAAACCAATCACATTTCAAGATAGGCGTATACAATCCTGTATGAGTGGAGAGTGTTCATAGTCGCGATAACGTGGGAATGATTGGCCTCTCGAATGTATTTAGAATATTGATTCAATTACGAATTATTTTAATCACGAGTGTAATTGAAATACAATATAATATATATGTATGTATAATTATTTGTTGTTTGAAAGTTTAAATGAAAGAGAAAACAATTACTTATTAATTATCTGAAATAATAAAATTTGTTTATTAATTACGAATACGATTTCAATTGTTACTTATTAATTATCATTTAATGGTTAAGTATTTATTATTCATGCGGTATACCGTGTCCAATAAATAATAATTACGTCGTAGTTATTAATAATATTTTAATTTATTTATTAAGTACATTGTAATTCGTAATTAATGTAATTGAAATACTTAGTATTTTGTAATTATACTCCTATTTAATTACAAATCACCTTGTATTTTAATTAAATGGCGATCTCAATATCGAATTACATTGTAATTGAATTACTTTGTAATTATAATTCCTTGAGAAATTCAAATGTTCGCCAGATCCTTATCCTTAATCGATAAGGATTTGATGAATTGTCCGCAAAAGACCGCAATTTCTAAAGAGCATTCCATAAATCGCTCAAGTACTTTTCCAACTAAGGAAAATCCACTGTAGGTTGGTTCCTCAACTTTCTCAACTCAACTTCCAAAGCTATACAATTACGCTGTAAAGGTCGTGATGAAGAAAGAGAGTCCCGCACAGCGGTGTGGCGCGTCCACCGCGTGAACGTTATAATTTTGAACATTATAACTTTTTCACCCGCTAGACGCGCCACGTCGCTGTGCGGGACTCTCGCACATGCGTCGCTTGTCCTCACTCCTTGCGTAGCCTTTTTCGTGAACAGGTAGGTCGTAACATATAAATTCCTTACAAACAACAAATACATATATAGGAGTGTGGTGACATGAAACAAACGTCTGACTTGCAGAATGTCTTGTCGAGCACTGTCGTTCGAGTATGTTCAAGTAGACGCAAGTGTAGCGCGAGGCTACGCCTACTAACAATGCTGCATGCTCGATAATTTCAATCCCCGATTTACATGGATGGATCTCTCGATAGGAGTCATATAGTATTACATAAAAGTCATTGACGTACCATATCAGCCGCAAGTTTCGAATCGTTATCCCATTAAAAATAGTATGTCATTCCCATTCCTAATTAACCCGCACTTTTTTGCTAATTTTCCTTTCATATGTCAAAATTCAAGTGTTTACCCATTATTTCGTCTATAAACACTAATTCTCCGACTCAGAGAGAGATTTGCTTCGCAAATTCCACTCTCTTTGTTTTATTCACTTCAGTGATGTACGGTTGCTTCCTCACAATTTTGCTTTTAAATCCTGCCCAATGTAATCTGAATCGTTCTTGTATGCATTTGATTTTTATTTCGTTTCTGGACTTTTGATACAATCTCAGACGCACTTATATCTGGCTTCTTTTTAATAATCCTAAGAATTTCACGTTTTTGTACTGTTAATTTTTTTGGTCTGCCACTTGGTGCAATATTCTTTCTTTTCTATATTTATTTACTAGGGTAAGTGGGTTATTTACTGTGTTTGTTCCGGCCGAATCGCGGACCGCGGGTCAACGCACGTTCGACATTCGATGTACGCCGTCTCGCCGTTTTTGTCGAATAAACGGCGAGGCGGCAAGACAATAACACGATCGACGTGCGTTGGCCCGACCGTCAAACGCTCGCCTCGGCCGTTGTAAACACGCGGCGTTTTGCCTTAGGAGGCAATGACCCGGCCTTCGACGCCTGACGATGCTTCTCCTTGAACATCGGCCAGGTGTCTATATATACTGCCGCAAATTTGATAACGGGAGATTTTTGGTAGACAACGTTATCGCTTATAGACCAGTATTATTCAGCGCCCATGCGCCCATACGAAGCCGTGCTTCCATTTGATAGTCTCAGTGAAGCCGTGCTTCACTTCGTAACAAATTCGTAGCCGTGCTGCAATTTATACGTCGAACGGAGCCGTGCTCCAAGAATTGTAAACGAGGACTGCGGAGTCCAACAAATAAATCGTTGTCGTCTCCTCACAACTTCCGGCGGTTTTTTTGTGCCGTGCGCAACAGTGTTCATTAAAGTGTCGTCCTAAGTTTTCGACAAATTAAATGGTTTTCTTAACCCTTATCGCAATTCTTAAAATATTTAAAATATATGTTGATTAGTGGTGTGCGTGAACTCGGGATTTCCCGAAACCCGATGCTTGGAACGGGATGAGGAGATGTGTATCGGGTCGGGACGAGATCGGGACGACAATATTCAAGATTCCTGAAAACATTCGATTTCCTATGCTACCAATTATTACAAAACGACACATCGCCGTACCTAGTACAGAATTGACTAGCGAAAAGATGTTTTCAACAATTGGAAATATCGTTGCAATCGAGAGAACCAAGCTATTACATACTGTCATACGTAGAGAATTTTAAATCAAACTATACATATCTTACTTTTCTGGTTTGTTAGAAAATATAAAATTTTGCAAAATAAACTGCAACAATGGAAATCAAAATTTTTTAACCAGTATTTTAAGAAGTCCTAAACATTTTCGGAAAACCCGAAAGTTTCAAGATCCCGTCCTGATCCGTACTCGCACACCTCTAACATTGATGTCTATTATATAATATAAATACACAAATTTTATGATAACCGAAATATATAAAGAACACAAAATAATTAACAAAATCTAATATAAAAATCAGTTTTCGATCGAATTACTGCGCTCTTAAAAAATGAAAGGTTAATTACTATGTGTCAGTAACTGAGCCTTTTCTAATTACCATGTGCCAATTTCTGATCACTGATCTAGTTACCGTGTGTCGATTTCTGTGCACTGATCTAATTAGATCTAATTTGATGTAATCAGTTCTAGGTAAATACTAAACTTCGAAAATTGTATGAGCTTTAGGTATCATAACTTATTATACATGTTTCAGTACTTGCAATATTATTTTAAAAAAGGAAAGAAAATTACGTGCAGTGTCCATACATTTCACAGACCAAGAAATTAACGTTAAATGCAATACGCAGTTTGTCATAAGAGGGCTCTGTAATCACAACGCACACATAAAAAAAGACGTGAAAACTTAAAACAAGACGCAAATATATCTAGGCAGTGGATTAATTATTATTTTTCTGTAATTTTGTCGAGTTTTATAGATATAATAGTTTATTCTTTTGTTTTGGAAAGCATGATTTTTGTATCTTTTTCGTCTTTATTTGCAACCTGATTCATAGGGCAAAATGACGTCAAACCATTATTAGAAATTTAAGAAGTTAGTTTCTGCATTTCATAAATCTTAGGATGTTAAACTTTTGATTCGGTTGTGAAAATTACAGGTGAAGGGAACTAGTCAAATAAAATGGTTTTCGTTCTGTGACACTATGTTTCCTGAAGCATTCTGTTATATCTTGAATATATTAGATCAATTGAGAATAAACACAAGAAATTATCGTAAGATCGGCAGTACCCCAAAGTAGCCATGTTGCAGTAACGAGGACAATCGTTTCCAACTTCAAAATGTCGTGGCCACTTAACATATAAGCGACTTTTTAGCCGACATTTCGAGCTCTACATTTAATTATTATACAATGCACTGAAACACTTGACTGAGCATTCATCGCAGGTAACTGTTAGGATAGCTGTTAAAGTGATAAGGTACCCTGCGAGTTATTGACCTAAAAATATAAAAATAACTGTCTGTTAAATATGAGTTACCTAGAATCATATGATACAGCAACCATTAACTGCTATTGTAAAAAAATACTTAGTACCTAGAATTGTCGTAATGGGAACGTCAACTTCTGCGAATTAAATTCTTATTCAATGAAGAACGGCTCCATTCCATTCGTAAAGTAATACATTCAAAAATAGCATATCAGTCATCCCTTTCACAATACATACCTGGTTTGTGAGAAATAATATTCACAGCCTGTCTGTAATTTAAATGTTTACAAGCGAAAAATAGTTTATCAAGAAACTCATAAGAAACAGGAATGCCTTGCAGCGACACACGGTCGGCGATCAAATATCCATTCGAACTGTCTGCTTTCAGATGTCATGGATTAGATGAGAAATATCTTCCCTGATGTTTATAAGCCTGGAAATGACTTTATTCTTTTACTATTTTCACGTGTACAGCAAACTTCGCTGATGAAAACGTCGCCAGCCGTGTACCGATACGGAATTATAGTCGTCGATTGTCAACAACAATAAAAACAAGTCGTGAGGATTAGCCTAGCTTCCGATGTAGCTGAGTAGAATCCATTCTTCTTTTAGTTTAATAGCGAGGTTAGGACCTCGTCATCCGGTCTGGTAACGGTCAGATGTAGTTCAGAACAACACTTTTCCGTCAGCCCGGCCGTCTTACGGCGAGGCCATGTCTGTGGACCGTACTGATCTGTTGGTGTGAGTTTTACGATGTACCCGCGGTGACGTTTGTATAAATGGACCTCAAAGGTCGTTACGTTACCTTTCATTTGGCATCCTTACGGGCATTCTTACACTATTGTTTCAGATGCATCGTAATCGGCTGATATTGGCTAACGAGACCGGCGATACCGATGCTGCAACGAAGCATCCCGGAGGATCGAGAGCTTCCGAAATATTGAACTGAAAGAAACAGAACGTCGCGATCATTCTCCAGCATTCCAGGAACGTGTCCAGGAAGAAATAAAAGAAGATCGCGGAGACACCGCAGATATGTATCAATTTCGATCGTGAATGTACACATGACCATTGTACCATTTTTATATCTTTACATTTGTAGCGACCAGTCGTGCGCACAATAAGATCTTCAGTCCTCGTGCAAACGGCCAACGTAATTTATGACACTCCTTCGAAGAAGCTATTTTTGAGAAGACAAGCTCACCACTTGATAGCACATGTTTGCACAGTAGAGTCTTTTTAAGAAATTCCTCAATAGCTAAAGAAACCGTCATAAATTAGGAGAGTTTCCGAAGGGTACTCGAAGCGGGCCCAGCGACCCAAAGGCCATGTGGTCCGACGTGGGTGACCCGGAGGAAAATTTCCACACGTTGTCACGTACAACTCATCATCCCCTCCGATTACCGAGCCATCCCGAAAATACGCAAAGAGCGTAAGGGGCGGGCGGTAAAAAGGACAAAATGAGCAACGCTGATTGGAAAGGCCCAACGCGTGGGGTTGACCAATCAGGGTTGTTCAAGAATTTTACCAGAGCAAACGGCGAAACGAAGAATCAAACTCGATCACTGTATCACGAATCGTCCACAGACATAGTCCGCGAAATAAAAAGAACTTTCTACCACCGCACGCGAGAGTACTATTAATTACGAACAGACCCTACCCGAAACATTTTTACATTTTTATTAAATTATTTCGTCATTAAAGTTATACTTCGAATACGCCCATCCCAATCCTACAAATACTCCGACGGACAATGATAAGGAACCTCAATATTTCTGAGGATGAACACCTATTTGTTCATATACATGGAAAATGAATACACGTCACAATATGGTAGTATTTTTGACGTAATACATGAAGAAATGAAATAAATCGTTCGATTCATTTGTTATTTATGCAAAAAAGTGAAATTTTGTGTGGACGAAATGATAAGGCACTTTAAATATGAAACAAAAATGCTTTGACGTTGTTCCCGTTTTGACCGGTGGTTAAGCTGGAAAATGAGGCCAACTCCGGGATTTTACAGGCTCCTAGGCAGACCACCCGACATAATGCATGATATTCGGGAATTCGATTCATGACGCAGGAAAATTCGTTCGGGTAGAGTGCCAGGCGAGACCACCTGAGACGCATTCGATCAGCCTATCTTTCGGACATCCGATCCCTTTTACCTGCGCTATCATGTACGCCGTTATAATTGTACATGCATTCGATCACGTACGCCACAATGACAAAAGGTATAAAAGAGTAATAAAACAGTCGTTCATTGGTAATCAAGCATAATAAATTTCTTACCTTACTTATTAGCTCTGTATTATTACGCCACGGCTAATATACGTAAATTACTGAATAAAACCGCGCAAGTAACATGCAAATACGAGGCATAATTCGCTGATCACAGCACAATACACGTGTGCCAATAATTAGGCCAGTATCCTCCCCCTCCCCTATATGTACTTCGTTTATGCTAAAGTAGCGACTACCATTTGGGACCAATTGTTTTTTTCCATCTTGTGCCATCCACGTAGACCGAGAATTTTTCTCATCAAGTATATACTTAAAACCATTTATTTGTTGATCGCGTCTGCGATTCTGTAATAAAGACTCGACGTGTTTACATGTATTTAATCGTTTATTTAGGTTCAACCATTCCGACTAACAGTCTCCCATTCTGGGATAGTTCCAGCCCCGAACAGAAATGAATAACACATGGAAGGGATGAAGCAGGGTTATGTTAGAGGAGGAAACACAAATTTTTTGAAAAGATGATTATTTATTGTATAATGAGGATGACGAAGAATTATGACAGAGGAAGAAAATTGTAACTTTGTTTTTAAAAATTCATTATTTAATTATTTATTTTTATTGGGATTATGGCTTGGATTATTTATCAAATAACTGTACAAAGTTTTACTAAAACTTTTATTATAATTTTTATTTTAAAGAAGATATATGTACGTTATGCACGAACGACTGAGCGACCACCGGCGATAATGTGTGTATCGCGGTGTGTATTTATAAGTTACAGTTTATATTACCGCCTGTGCGCGCTTAAGACACCAGCGCAATGAAATCTGATAATTTCGCACTTCAGTCCCAAGTAAACTATAAATTAATTTTTGTTCGAGACTACAGTTACTTTTTCAACAATTTTAGATTACAACTATTACTACTACTACTACTATTGGTTGTCCTTTTAATAAATATATGTACTATTAACTCTGAATACACTTGGTAATGATATAATGAGTAAAAGAAAAGTGATAATAATAGAGTACACCTATATCGGCCATGAATTGAATTTTGATGAAATCGAATCGATTATGAATTGGGTACGAGGTGTGAAATCCAATCGAATAAAAAAATGGATCGTGTGCTACGAATTAGTTCGCGGTCAATTAGTATAACAACAATCCACCACCGTCCCTGATAGATCCGAATTTTTTAAAAACTGCTACGCAATACATAGTTCTTTTCTAGCACATGTTTATATATTTTGCATGTTTGTATTTTTTCAGAAGTAAACAAGCTGTAGGAACAAAAATGATGCGCAACGCAGGAGTCGACGAAATGAAGATTATGCAAGAAATGCCCGAAAAATCTCAAACCCATATTCATTGTCAGAAAGCATTTCATCATCGAGGCAGGGATGCAGAAGAAATCACGTGCACGATACATCATCGCCGAAGGATTCAACATTGTGGACTTACGGTCCGTGGTCGAACAAGCTTAGTGGTAGGATATTACTCAAGAACGTTTGCGTGTACCACCGGTTTAAGGAGCTCAGGATTAAAAGCAACAATGTGCGACCCGACATTTCACCGGGACGCTCGAGTGACTCAAATGAGTCGCGAGCTAAGATATCTTGACGCAGTATTGGTACCTAATACTTTAGAAGAGACATTGTCAATTAAACAATATCAAGACCATACGATTCGTGGATTAAGAAATAGATTGGAAACAAGCGAGGAAAAACATTATGAATTAAGGGACGGTTAGTTTATAGGAAAATAGAAAAATTAATAATGATAAATTGTTATTTTACGTACCCGCGTGTTTAGAAAATAATATTATTAGGCTAATGACAATTATATAAATATATATAAATATATATAAATTAAATAATATATAAGTATATATAAATTATTAGGCTCATGACAATTTGGGGCATGTAGGTATTGACAAAGTCATCGATGACATAAGACAAATATACTGGTTTCCGGAAATGCGACAAAAGATTAAACAATATATTAACAATTGTTTGAAATGTATTGAATTTTAGCTAATTAGTGGTAGACAGGAGAGGTTTTTGCATAGTTTACCTAAAGGTGACCTACCATTTCAGACAATTCATGTGGATCATTACGGAGAAGTGTGGAAAAGGTTTTATATATGTTTTGGCAGTAGTGGATGGGTTTATACCAAATTCGTTAGACTGTTTGCTTGTAGATCGACAAGATCTGAAGAAGTGATTCGAAATTTGACAGAGTTTGAAATGAAGCATTGTGTCAGATTGTTCGAAAACTAAAACGATACCGCATTGTGAATAAGTTTAAGTTTGTGTGTGTTTGTATGCGTATTTGTTGCATTCCGTAAGACTTATTTTTATTATTTCTTATTTACGTTTTGTGTAATATGAATTGTATATTTTTTAAGATCTAACTCTTGGAAATAAAGTTGTGATTCTTTGGTGACCATGGATGGTCATTCTACAGTTCAGGATTGGCCGAACTGTAGAATGAATCGTGTTAGCTGTGAGATGCGATCGATAAGAAGATTGTTTAATACATTACGATGTTTATTCGAGCCGAGCCTTTGTGAAATAAACAATTTAAAACTTCGACTCAGAATAATAAATTTGCCGATTCATTTCCTACAGTATCATGATACAAATGTAGAGCGACCAGATCTGGGATGAGATCCTGACTACAGGAATCCTTCCCAACTCCCCAATAGTTCAAGAAACCGAGCCAACAACAAAACTATGTCAGTCACCTCCTACGAAAATGCCAAACGAGAATACGCCTCAACCAAGGACCAAGCCATAATACTGCATGCTGTAGATGGTATTACCGTCAGGGACTATGCATTAGCCATAGGAAAGATAATAGGCCCCAGATCTATCAAATACATATCGAGAATTTCAAACGGTAGGGTATGCACATACCTAGATAACAAAGAAACTGTCAGCAACATAACAGCAATATTTAAATCAATTACCATCAGCAACACAAATATTGAAATCCGTCCTATGATTTCGCCGACCCAACGTATCGAGCTGTCAAATGTAGCATCGATCATCCCAAATTCAGTAATTGAAGATGCATTTAGAACCAATAACATCAAACTCTGCTCAAGAATAACCGACCAGAGCAGAGATATCTGACCCTGAATTTGTGCAGCTTCAGACGTCAAGTATACGTCGATATCGACGTCCTGAACAAATTTCCAAGCACATTCTTAATTAATTTTGACGATACCCTACACAGAATTTGTGCCTCTACTGACAAACAGATTTGCTTATTATACAAAAGAATATGCGCAATAAATAAACAAAAAATTTATGTTTCTACTAACTATAAGAAGTGCTTTATTATATGAGAAAACTATTGATTCAATAATACTATCATAAATAATAAAAGGGAGTAATAATTTTTATAATAATATCGTGTCCGAATATTAATGCGAGTCACTGTACTTGAAAGCAGTAATCACAGACCCAGATTTTGCAAACATATTAAGTTTCAGAAGAATACAAGTCTACAAACTTGTTTATAACAAGTCTCTGAATATTCACCACTTCAGAGAAACAGATCTGCTTCAATTGTAATCAATCAAGCTATAAGCAATGTCCTAACAATACAAACACGAACGAAAACGGTTCCCAAACCGATCCGAATATAAATCCCCTCCCCCCGCATTAACGTATCAATCATCAATGATATATTCATATCGGTCTACGTATTGTCGAATATCAAGAAGGCAGGACAAATACAATGGAAATAGAGACAGAAGAATCCAACACAAACAAAACGGAGAATAAGAGACCGCTATCTATAACATCAGAAGAAAGTCATATCAACCCAATAAAATTAGCGACTTGAATTTCAAGATCTCTGCTCCAATAACATTAAAAAAAGATTAATCAAACGAACAGAACCACCCTTTTGCAACACGTGCAACCAAACTATGTCGACCAACCACGTCCTTTTCGAATGCAGAAAATACGAAATATCAAGACAAAAATACAAGATACTACCCGTCGTAAAATTCCTAAAGGAAACCAACATCTACCAAGAAATAAAAACAAGAAACAGGACAATAAACCGTCGCTAATGACATGAAGGTCGATGCGACGTTAAACCTGAAAAAAAGATTCTTGGTCTTTTCCACAACAGTTTTCTTGTACAAATTCGTTGTATATTACCATCGCTTATCAAAAATGAATATCACGAGCCAGGCTCGCGAACGAGAGTTAGTCGCGATTCTTATAATTGTTGTTACAAAGCAGTTTAGTTATTAAAATTTAAGAAATCCCTACAAAATGCAAAATACGAATCCAGTGATAGTAACGTGTTTGCGCCAATCACAAAGCGTGTAAGGCGTATGATTATAGTTGGGAGTAGTGAAGAGAAAGGTACGGCAATCATGGATTTGCCAGAAAGTAAAAAACACACCAATAGTTTGGAAGTATTCTGAACATCATGGAATAAAAGCGTCTATTTTAAATAATTTAAGCGAGAATCCAACAATGTTAGACCTATTTTTTATTACATTTGATAACAAGTTTCGGGAAATGCTGACCATGAAAACAAATCGCTTCGCACATCAGACAATTCACGACGAGCGAAAAGACGGCATGTGGACGACACTTGGTATTCTGTTATCTTAGATGAAATAAAGGCCCATTATGCACTGTGAATTTTGATAGGTCAAGTGAAAAAAATCAAATATTTAACTGTATTGAACTAGAAGAGCTGTAGTAGAAACGCCAATATTTAGACAAACGTTGCCTTTTAAGAGATTTCGGCAAATTTCGAGATTTTTACATTTCTCTGATAATGAAACTGCTGATAGTAATCACCGACTTCTAAAGATAAAAGCTATCATCAACCTTTGGAATGAAAAATTTAAAGAAATTTACACACCCAATGAATATGTCAGTATAGACGAATCCTTAATGAAATATAAAGAGCGTTTAGCGTACAAACAATTCAATCCATCCAAAAGAGCCTGATTTGTATTAAAAATTTACAAATTGTACGAGGCAAGTACCGGTTTCTGTCACGGATTTAAAATATATACTGGCCAGTACAAAATTGATCGAAATGATAGTGCGTTAGAGAACGTTGTGATAGAGCTGTCATAATTTATAATAAACAAGGAATATACTTTGTCTGTGGATAACTGGTACTCTTCACCAAATCTGTTTTTAAAAATTACACCAGAAAAAGGCAAACGTAATCGAGACAGTGCGCAAGAACAGGAAAAATATGCCAAACGCCAATCAAAAGCATATTTTGAAGAAAGGAGAATGTATATGAAGATGTTGCAATAATTTGATAGCTGTGAGGTGGAAGGACAAGCGCGACGTGTATATGATATCAATGAAACACGAAACTGGAGAGATGGTCGAGTAATCAAACAAAGAATTACAGAAAGTAATGAAGCCTAAATGTATTCTGGAATATAACAAGGTTATGGGTGCAGTTGATCATCAAGATCAGTTGTTTGCCTGTTTCCGAATCATGAAAAAAGTCATCGAAGGATGCCGAAAACTTTTCTTTTGCATGTCAGATATGGCTCTGTTCAATACCTACATTATGCATAAAGCTATTCACAGTTGAAAAAGGGAGACTTATGTTGATTACGGTATAAATATAGCAGAAGCAATTTTACAAATTGTCGAATTACCGGACTACAAAATGCGTGGAAAATTTAGATCAGTTGAAACACCTCTTCGACTCCAAGTTCATACATAAATATAAAATTCGAAGCGAAACGAAGTGAGAATGCGCGAGAGGTAAAGTAGCTTCTGCCGGAATGTTTTAAGAAGTATCATACCGTGGAGGATTTCTGGAGTTGTACGTATTTTCTTATTAGATATTCATTCAAGGTAAACATTTTTTATGATTGATTTTTTTTTCTTTATAATATGCTATGTAACAACAAACATGATTTCTGAGGGTGAAAAAATAATGTATGTAAAATTTCAAAGCGACTGGATAACGGTAACCCGTGTCGCATCGGGTTCAGAGATTTGAAATTTCTATTATGTACGTTAATTTTAATATAAATGTGTACCACTGTTTTAGAGGCGGTACTAAATATTTTTTATAATAAAAATGTAATCTTACATGTATATAATATTATCGTGACTTAATTTAAAATTATACGTTATAATAAAATTAATTGAAATATCTTATAAAATGTCACATACTGATCAATATACGGCTTTTATTCAGATTGATTTGCTGGCATCTGGATGACGTCACCGATAATCTACTAATACTTGTAAAATAAATTGTTTATTATATTCATTTTTCATTATAATAAGCTATTACATTCCGTGATAAACTTCAAGCCTCGTCTTACACTGTCATTAACTAATTTTAAATTCCTTACTATTTCTAAGGCTCTTTTATACGTTTCATCGCTTTTCGGAATGGAGGGATTATTATATAAAAATGCTCATTCCATTCAATCAGACACGAGAAAGCTTGAACATGATTAACTAGACATTATAAGTACGATTATAGGAGAACGATGCACCCCGATACATGTCATACAATTTTTATTAGGCTCTCAGGAGGAAGAAAGAAGAAACGTAAATGAAGAAACGAAAGAACTTCAAGAAGAACCGCAAGATATGATTTTTCACAGTAACGAAATTGTGAACAGAAATTACGTATTCTAATCGAGAGAATAACATTTGAAACTGCACACGCTCCGACGAACTCTCCTCACTCTCTTTCATTTCTCGAGGCCCATACCCAATAATAACAATCACATTCACATTCTCCCTGTTTTTTATTATGTTGACTTATATGTCTAATCATGTTTGGAATAATAGAAAATGTTACCTTTTATCTTTTGTAATAAACTTGTTCCGTTCCGTAGGACCTCCCGTAGAATCCTCATCCGCGGCATAAATTCGCCAACGAGCGAACGCAATCGCGGGTCGAAAAAGCTCGACTCGCTTCGCACACACATTTTGGTCCTTCGAGCCGGATCCGCGACACATTCCGGTCCCTCGAGCCGGATAAGTGCGAAACAAACTGGTTTAATTGATTCGGTTAATCTCCCGACCACAAGTCTGGAAATATGTAGTCCTATGCTTTTCTGGCCAGTGCTCAGTCGATACACTTGACTAAACCAATTTCACACCAACCGATGATTTTCGAAAAAGAATTTCATAATTTTGGTATTCTAAATAATGTTGTATACATAATAAATCTCACAGGTGTATTTTAAAAATTGGTGAAAAAAATTTCTTTAATGATATTACAATAATTTAAATCTCTGTAGTTTCGGGAAAATACTCTATATACTATATTGTAGTACCATATAGTGTTTGTTTGAATTAGTTTTATTTATTTTGATCTTATTTTTATTAATAAATATTTAGCGTTATTTATAAAACTTACATTTGTAGGATAGTAATGCATAAATGCTAACTGAAAACGTGATCATTTTTTTATATCATTATACTCGAGGTAGGAAAGTTAATTCTTAATTCTATCAATTCAAATGAATTCTGCAGTATTTATGGAGTATATTTTGATTCCAATAGATCATTTTGGACATATGTTGCACAATGTAGTCATCGAGACGAGCTTTTCTATTTCTTCCATCGAATGTGTCGACCCGATGTCGCGTTCAGTGATGGTTCGTGAAAGAAATTATTCGTAATGAGACTTAATTCTGTTTGTACTATACACAGTATTGTACTATAAGGAAATTATACATATATCTGTTTGAACCGTTCAAACGAACACGGTAACTCCTACGAACGTATAGTTTAAAGCTAACGAGAAGACTTTTGCGACCAACGTGTCCGCACTGTGTATAGTCGCCTTCTCGTCAAGTCGGAATAATGCATATAGCGGCTTGAGTACGAATCATGCATAAATAAAGTGTGGATAGTAAAGTATTACTATATTACTTTCATGCATGCTATAGCGAAGACAACCTGCAAAATTGACATCACTTTTATCAACACTAAATTAAATCGTGGGTTTAAACATGAATGTTGAGTATTATCAAAATCTGAATCATAATAACGTTCTATGTGAAATATATAATAGAATGAACCATCTACATCTTACAGTTGTATGTATTTGCGTAACCGGAGTATGAAGTTTTGGAAATATGTAGTACTCAGGAAGGCTCATAAAGTGCAAAAATAAGTTAAATGTTCGACAATTTTCAAAATTACTAGTTCGTTATTCTTATAAAAGTTTATGTTGCAAATATATCTTTTCGTTGGGAACTCTAGTAGTGTTGGAAGGATGAATTGGATAGTGGACTGTACAGTAAAGAACGCTAGTGTAATAACACTAAATATATTTTAACCAATAAGATTTGTACAGAGCAGCATAATATACAATAGAATGATAAAATCTATTGATGTATCATGAAGGTCACGAATTTATACGATCAAGCGATCAATTTATGATTACAAAGCTGTAGCGAAATTTGCAAGTGCAATTGATTATAGCGAAGCTAGGCTGCAAGCACAAAAGTATACAGACACTGGACTGCAAGAGCAGAGAACTTAGAGTTATATATACTAGCGCAACTATATGTATCTACGTAACAGTAGTTGATAACTAATGCCACGTTCGCGGTGTGAGGGCCTATTTATTTCGTTGTGAATATTGAAAACTAAGCAGCATTGAAAGTTCGTTACAGTGCACGAAGGCAATGACCTAACGAAGAGCGCTGCATGGGAAACAACGAAAAATAGGTAACGGATTTGATATTGGGATTATTGGAAGGTGATAAATACATTGCGACGCTGCAAAAAAAGACTGTTTGAAGTGTTTACTACGGGTTGTCTACCTGGACGGGCGTCGAACTCGAACAGCTGAGCTCGACTTAATGTAAAAAAACTAACGTCGCGCTAGAGTTCTTATGCATCGAACCAAGTGATACCAGTAAAGAGGAGGTAATGGACTGCATTAAATGGAACATTCAGATTGAGAATACTCCATTTTTTATTACTGCAGAGCTATGCATTCTTGGTAGTTTGCAGAACATTTCTTGTACTCTACGCGCCCGAAATAACTAAATGTTTTCCTAAAATGGTTATAATATGGAGGAAGAAAAGCAATGTAACAGTAGTCGTTGGTTTCATTAGTCGAAGGCAACTATGGCTGGATACGACAACGTTACTTACCTAAGTATTAATTACAGGAAAATATAGCCATTTTCAAAGAATCATAAATTAACTTCACAACTATCGACTTCAATTTCCAAAGTATTTCAGAATAATTGCTGATTAATTCAGGGTTACAAAATTTCAAATAGTGTACATAACTAGAAAAGTAACGCGCAGTGGATACATTCTTGGTATACTGGCAACAAATATTAATCACATAATGAAAAATAGCAAGAATGCACGATTCCTAGTAAATATTGAAGTGGAAATACAGAAAGCAGGAATTTGCTTGCTTGATGATTTACAGTTTTTGCCGTCAACAAAAACCGATTGGGTCAACATGGAAGTTGAGTGATGCAGTTTTCATGTCAAGATTCACGTCAGTGTTCAGCAGATATCCAGATGACTATTGCGGAAGTAACCAACAAGAAAAGTAAGACTACATTGATCTGAATTTCGACGTACTTTTGAAGCAAGGCTTTGAGAATTGCTTTTGGATCTTCCATACCAAACTTTCCTGAATTTGGTTAAGAATCTGAAATATTTACTTCTCAGGGTGAACAGGACCGGAAGTGTTTCTGCGAAGCCGTGTATATTATCTATGAATCAAATTGTGCAGTAATGGTACCAAGAGTCATTGAAATCTGGATCGGTAATTTTTATTTACTCGTCATTATATGGTGTTGCCTTCCATTAATTAAAAACTTGCAACCATATTTGGATAACAAGCAATACAGCTTCAGAGGATTGATTTCTCCATTCAAATCCTACTGCCACTAGAGATATTGCTTTCTCGAGTTCGTTGATCAATTTACTGTTTGCTTCCTATTCTGACACGATTAAATCAAATACTCTAGATTTATAAAAATCCATGTTTAAAATGTTTAAGTTGGAACGTTCATTCGATGAAATTGATAATGCAGATTGTCTAGTTGTAGCAACTTTTGCGAGGACAAAACCTTGTTGTTGTCTATTAAGTAAGCTGTAAAGTTAAAAAGTAGGTGCGTCGAATCTTTTCGAGCAAACTCAAGCATTTATAGCATTGCAGAGTTAATGCAATTAATAAACTTATTTCTGAGGTTTTTCATAGTAGTGTTATTGGTTTAAATAGGTCTATGATTTATATTGGACAGTATTTATCGCAGTTCTTCTTGTGAAATGGAACCGCATTGTATATTATGTGCTTGAGTACGAACGCTGTGTATTTCGAACCTACACTGATTGTGATACACTGCATTGGTTTAGGTTGAAGTACGGAAAAGACTCGGTCAGGAAAGAAATTTTTTATTCTTATTGGAGGTTTTGTAAACGTTTTTAAAAAAGACAGAAATGGTAAATGTTTATATTGTTTATATAACAGTGCAATACATTCTTCGCAATATTTCGGGTCGTAACATTCCAATTTGAAAAAATCCTTCTCGCTAGCATTGTTTTTATGTGAAATGAAGTCATTTGCATAATTTGGGCTTGATCGAGTTTCGGAGATGCGTTCGAGACTAGTTTCGGATTGACAATACCTTTTTCAGTAAACTTGACAATTTCGAATTTGACGAACGTCATCAATTAAATTGTTAGAATATTCAAAAATCTTATTTCTCTATAATCATAAATAAATTATTCTTGATGATATAATTAAATAAGTCAATGCGGGTGAACTCCTGGGGCGAATTTTACTTCTGTATTCTATCGTATTCTGTAGATGCTATTTTTATCGCTGGTATACAGGGTTTCTCAAAATAACGTTACTTGAATTGACCTCAGGAACCCTCCATTTCCGCAAGTAACATAATTTTGAGACACCCTCTATATGGTGTCAGAATGTTCACTTTACTGTACACTAGAGGTAAGCAGGGATCTGAGATTTCAGGTTAGAGTCAGGTCGAAAATTTCCTTTGAGTTTGGGTCAGAACCCGAAACTTTTGGTCCCGAAATGTTCAGAAATATAGTGTATATTACATATTACATGTTACTTGTGAACTCGCCATGAAATCTATATAGCGGGGCAGTGTCCTTCGGGAGCCGGTTTTGCAAGTAGCACCTTGCTTCTAGGCTCCTGGTGAAACGCTGACGAGTGGTTGTTTTTGGTTTATGCTGTGATGTTGGATCCGTTGCTGCCTGTAATCCAGACTTATCAAGTGAATTACGTGATTGTGGTTACCTGCAGGATGTAAAAAATTCATTTTAATGAGTGACTGAAGGAGAAAAATTTGCAAAAAAACTCCGGCTTGAGAGGATGCCGTTGAATAATATGGTGAATAATATGATTATATTGTTACGGTGACTTGTCCGAATCAAGTCGCTGTAACGTGAAACTGCCCTGTTGTGAACAACTCCTTAAAAAATAATAGAAGATAGGTGTTGCCACGGAGAGTGTTACCAACGGACAATCGGAGAGTCGAAATCGGACCGTCGAACGAGCAACATTTCAAATTGAAAGATCTGAAATATAATCGTATTGAGTTGTATTATAGTTTATATTCTTTATTGTAAATATATATAAAATGCCGCGACGCGAGAGAAACGGAGTGATTCGCAACAATATGATAAGTAGAGGATAGGTGTGGAGAGGAAAGGAGGGTAGGGTGAGTCAGCGATGAGGAAGTGGGGGTGTTGGATTGAGTGAGTAGTGGTGTATTACCATTTGTTGCTTTGAGTGTGATGGGGTCAAGTCAAGTTGAATTAGGATTGTACGTAGAAAAGTGCTGAGAGTTGGAGTTAACTATTTGTTAAGGCTCGAGAATTAGTAGGTTTCAAGATTATTGGAGTTGAGAGGAAGGGAAGGAAAGAGGAGTTCGTTGTTATGATTGTTGTACTTTGTTGAGCTTGTAGCTCCTGTAGTGGTTGTTGCTCTAGATGACGTGGAGAACTTCAACGTTGAGTGTTCTGTTGAGCAGAGGGAGTGTACAAGATCTGTGTGTATGGGCTATAATTGCCGCAGTTTGTTGGTTATAGTTGCTTGAGATGCGTCAGGGACGGGGGTAAATGAAATGTAATTATTGGACGTGCGAATTGTAAAAAGAGATAATAGGAGTGCAATGCATGCAACCGCGCAGGAACATTTGCTATGTTACGAGCCGAGGGCCAGGCAGCTTTGCGTGGTCAGAGGTTCGATGCGATTGGGATTTTTTATAAGGGAGATTGCGTGGACCAGCCGATGCTTCTTTCAGCACGGATGGCTACCGAGTAATCAGGATAGGATTTGGATAAATTGGATAGGATGAATAGAATAGATGATAGAATAGAATAGAATAGAATAGTATGCCTCGTAACTTTTGCAAGAAAAATTGAAGATACACCTCGAGTAGTTGTTTATTGGTTAAAAATTTGTATATTATTAAATAATTAAAAATATATGATAAGTTAATTATATTTAAGAATAATGTTAAGATGTAAAGATTTATAAATTTAGATTACTTCTTTTGAAGTAGAATTGTTAATTAATCTATGAATATATAAAGATATTTATTAAATATTAATTATTTGTTTAATGGATCCATTAAAATATATCTATGAGGACAGATAATATTTCTAAATTTATAGTTGATCTATTAAAAATATATATTAATAAATTTAATAATCCTGTGATTTTTTTATATTTTATAAATTTATAATATATATTATATAATTCTCTAATTATAGTTAATTAATAAAATATTTGAATAAAATATAGATATTAATATATATTATAATAAAACGTAAATATATATTTAAATATGTATTTATTATACAGGGTGTCCCAAAAATGTCTCGCAATACGGAAATGTGGGGCAGCTGAGATCATTCTAAGTAACTTTTTCCTTCGCGAAAATGTAATCTGCAGCTTTGTTTACGAGTTATTAACGAAAAACACTGACCAATGGGAGGTGACGGCGCGAAGTTCGAGAGCCCGCAGCACGAGACTTTGACAGAAGGTCCGGACGGACTCGAGCCGCGTTCGAAGTACTGAACAAGTCACGAAGCGTGAAATTTCCGGATTTTTTTTTACTATGTGAAAGTGATATTTTTAAACAAAGAGCTGTTCATCTTTATTTTAGAACGTCTGAATATTATTTACCATTTTAATTTTCTAGTGTGCATGACACCTCATGGGTACCATATGAAATTTGTATGCAAGGTGTACAGTGAAGATTAACAAAGTTCGTAAATGATATTTTAATTTAAATAATTCCGTGTCCGAACAGAATTCAACGAATGATTTGCAAAGCTGATTTAATAATAAATAATCGCATTGAGAAACGTAAAGGATTTGTTTATTAGATCGACTTATTATCGATTATCGTGAGAATGTATCGATGTCCTCTATTGTCTCTAGCATATCGTTGAACCTCGACGATGTCGGCTTGCCAGAGATTGTTACGTAAAGCAATACCAAGAAGTATAAAAAAAGAAGGAGTTGAGCCGTTGCCCAACTCTCTAACTCTTTATTACAAATAATACAAGTTTTATACGATTTACAATAGTTTATACCGAGTACAATAGTTCCGTAGCTGGTGGAGGATTCGTCAAGGCTGAGGTTTGGTGCGTTGGAGACTGGTATTTATATCGGTCTTTGTCAGGGGTTGGTGCTTCCAGAACATTCGGCGACGGGGCCATGTGCAGGATCTTGGGTGGGTTATCTTCCGGATGACGTAGTGTCTGTGTGTAACATGAGAATGTATTAAGGCCCTTACAAGATCGTCGAGTCCTCGCACGATCACTCGCCTGCGCGGGAAGAAACGCCTCGCCGGAGCATGCAGTTCGTTCACCAAGTTTACTTTCTCATCGCTCATGATTACCACTGACACCTCTCTCTCTCTCTCTCTCTTGCTTTATCGGGTCCGCGGTCGCTTCAAAACGAAAGATGAACGAATTCTTCGTTTAACTTTATGCTACCGAGGTTTCTCGGTTCAATCATTATCTTCTTCATCTATGTTTCAACTCAATATTTGTAAATCTATCGTTCCAATTTTCGTCCACAGATATCGCTTGATTGGTTTCGCAGCAATTCCAACGAATACTCGTTCTATCGAACCACCTGTTAAATTTATCAACAGGCATTTCATTCATTACTGCAGTAACGAGTATCGAACGATTTAATTTATAATCAATCCGACTTCTTCGAAGTTCTTCGATTGCGGATATTATTTCGTTGTCGTGACCAGTGGGCCCGGCATTTTTCGATGCCATCAGTAATATCAAACGATACACCAGCTCGTTCGGATCGTCCCAATGCACGTAATCGATTGGATTGTTGGTTACGCGCATCATCGTTGGAATTTGTATACCCTTTCCGCGCAACGTCGAAAACATCGGTCCTACGATAGTTTTGTACTTGTAACCCTTGTTCCCCATCATTCACGTTATTATTCATTGTTTTTACGTTGTTTTATATTGTTTTACATTGCTTTACGTTTTGTTACGTTGTTTTCCTTTGTTTCGCATTGATGAATTACATTGTTTTACGATGCGTTATGCCCTTTCCTTTGTTTCGCGTTGTTGTTTAAAACAGTATT
Source organism: Megalopta genalis (assembly GCF_051020955.1). Lineage (NCBI taxonomy): Eukaryota > Metazoa > Arthropoda > Insecta > Hymenoptera > Halictidae > Megalopta > Megalopta genalis. Next base: position 6,612,489 of record NC_135022.1, read on the forward strand.
ACGTTATTCTACGTTGTTATACATTGTTTTTACGTCGATTTATATTGTTTTACATTGCTTTGCGTTCTATTACCCTGTTTTTCTTTGTTTCGCATTGATGATTTACGTTGTTTTACTAAGCTTTACGTCCTTTACTAAACCTTCTACTTCGCATTGATTTGAAGCTAAATCATGTGTTTCGCATGGAATTGAAGCTGACTCGTTTGTTTTGCATTCAGTTCAAGCTAAATCATTTATATCGCAAATATATGAAGCTAAATCATATGTGTCGCATGAATTTGAAGCTAAATCGTGTGTTTAGCATAAATGTAAACTGCATTATGTGTTTCGCATTGATTTGAAGCTAAATCAAGCGTTTCTCATGGATTTGAAACTGAATTGTCCGTTTCGCATGCATTTGAAGCTAAACCATTTATATCGAATGTATTTGAAGCTAAATAATTTGTTTCGCATGGATTTGAAGATAACTCGTTTGTTTCGCATGCATATGAAGCTAAATCACTTGTTTCGCATGGATTTGAAGCTAACTCGTTTGTTTCGCATGCATTTGATACTAGATCATTTATATCTCAATTACTTGAAGCTAAATCATTTGTTCAGCATGGATTTGAAGCTAACTCCTTTGTTTTGCATGCATTTGGATCTAGATCATTTATATCGCAATTATTTGAAGCTAAATCATGTGTTTCGCATGGATTTGAAGCTAATTCGTTTGTTTCGCATGTATTTGAATCTAGATGATTTATATCTGAATTACTTTAAGCTAAATCATTTGTTTCGCATGGATGTGAAGCCAACACGATTGTTTCGCATGCATTTGATACTAGATCATTTATATCTCCATTACTTGAAGATAAATCATTTGTTTCGAATGGATTTGAAGCAAACTCGTATGTTTCGCATGCATTTGAAGCTAGATGATTTATATCTCAATTACTTTAAGCTAAATCATTCGTTTCGGGCATGAAGCTAACTCGTTTGTTTCGCATTCATTTGAAGCTAGATCATTTACATCTCAATTACTAGAAGCTAAGTCATTTGTTTCGCATGCATTTGAAGCTAAACCTTCTACTCTGCATTGATTCGAAACTAAATCATGTGTTTCGCATGGATTTGAAGCTGACTCGTTAGTTTTGCATGCATTTCAATATAAACCTTCTACTCCGCATTGATTCAAAACTAAATCATGTGTTTCGCATGGATTTGAAGCTGACTCGTTTGTTTCGCATGTATTTGAAGCACATCATTTAGATCGCAAGTATTTGAAGTTAAATCATTTGTTTCGTAAGTATTTGAAGCTAAATCATTTGTTTCGCATAGATTTCAAGCAAAACCTTCTACTTCGCATTAATTTGAATCTAAGTCATGTGTTTCGCATGGATTTGAAGGGAACTCGATTGTTTCGCATGCACGTGAATCTAAAACATTTATATCGCAAGTATTTGAAGCTAAATCATGTGTTTCGCATGGACTTTAAGCTAAACCTTCTACTTCACATTGATTTGAAGCAAAATCATGTGTTTCGTATGGACTTGAAGCTAACTCGTTTGTTTCGCATGCATTTGAAGCTATATCATTTGTATCGCAAATGTTTGAAGCTAAATCATGTGTTTCGCATGGATTTGAAGCTGACTCATTTGTTTCGAATCAAGTTGAAGCTTTATCATATATATCGCAAGTATTTGATGTTAAATCATTTTTTTCGCAAGTATCTGAAGCTAAATCATGTGTTTCGCATGGATTTGAAGCTGACTCGTTTGTTTCGCATGCAGTTGAAGCTATATCATTTATATCTCAAGTATTTGAAGCTAAATCATATGCTTCGCATGGACTTGAAACTACACCTTCTACTTCGTATTGATTTGAAGCTGAATCATGTGTATCGCATGGATTTGAAGCTAACTCGTTTGTTTCGCATGCATTTGAAGCTATATCATTTATATCGCAAGTATTTGAAACTAAATCATGTGTTTCACATGGATTTTAAGCTAAACCTTCTACTCCGCATTTATTCAAAACTAAATGATGTGTTTCGCATGGATGTGAAGCTGACTCGTTTGATTCGCATGCAGTTGAAGCTATATCATATACATCGCAAGTATTTGAAGCTAAATCATTTCTTTCGCAAGTATTTAAATCTAAATCATGTGTTTCGCATGGATTTGGAGCTAAACCTTCGACTTCGCATTGGTTTGAAGCTAAATCATGTATTTCGCATGGATTTGAAGCTAACTCCTTTGTTTCGCATGCATTTGAAGCTAAATAATATATATCGTAATTATTTGAAGCTAAATTATTTGTTTCGCCTGGATTTGAAACTAAACCTTCTACTTCGCCTGAATTTGAAGCTAAATCACCATCTTTCGCATGAATTTGGAGCTAATCTATGTGTTTCGCATGAATGTGAAGCTAAATCATGTGTTTCGCGTTAATTTAAACCTAATTCATGTGTTCCGTATGAATTTGGAGCTTAATCATGTGTTTCGCAATAATTTAGACCTAAATCATGTGTGTCGCATGAATTTGTAGCAAAATCATGTGTTCCGCATGAATTTAAAGTTGCATTATGTGTTTCGCATTGATTTGAAGCTAAATCATGCGTTTCTCATGGACGTGAAGCTACCTCGTTTGTACTGCATGCATTTGAAGCTAATTCATTTATATCGCAATTATTTGAATCTAAATCGTTTGTTTTGGATGGATTTGAAGCTAAACTTGCTACTTCGCATTGAAATGAAGCTGAATCATGTGTTTCGCATGGATTTGAAGCTAATCCATGCGTTTCGCATGAATTTAAAGCTAAATCATATGTTTCGTATGGATTTGAAGCTAAACCTTCTACTCCGCATGAATTTGAATATAAATCATGTTTTTCGCACGGATTAGAAGCTAAGTCATTTGTTTCGCATGCATTTGTAGCTAAATTATTTATATCGTATTTATTTGAATCTAAATCATTTGTTTCGGCTGACCTTGAAGCTACTTCGTAAGTATCGGCTGAATCTGAAACTAAAACAGCTTTATCTGCAAAATTTGAAGCATAATCGTATGCTTCGGCAGAATTTGAAGACAATTCGTACGTTGTGTCTTAAATTGAAGTTAACTCATATGTTTCGGATGACCCTGATGCTATATCATGAGTATCGGCTGAATGTGAATCTAAATCAGCTGCATCTGCTAAATTGGACGCTTAACCGAATGTTTCGGCAGATATTGATGCCAAATAGTATGTATAGTCCAAAACTGAGGCAAACTCATATGTTTCGGCAGAGCTTGAAGCTGTATAATAAGTATCGGCTGAATCTGAAGCAAAATAAGCTGCATCTGCTAAATTAGAAGCTTAATCGTATGTTTCGGTAGATATAGAAGCCAAATAGTACGTTAAGTCCAGAATTGAAACTAACTCATATGCTTCGTGTGACCTTGAAGCTATATCATCAGTATCGACTGAGTCTGAGGCTAAATCAGCTGTGTCTGCTAAATTTGAAGCTAACTCATATGTTTCGGCTGACCTTGAAGCTGTTTCATAAGTATCGGCTGAATCTGAAGCTAAATCAAATGTATCTTCTAAATTTGAAGATTAATCGTATGTTTCGGCAGAATCCGAAGACAAATCGTACGTTTAGTCTTAAATTGAAGCTAACTCATATGTTGCGGCTGAGCTTGAAGCTATATGATAAGTACCGGCTGAATCTGAAGCTAAATCAGCTGCATCTGCTAAATTGGAAGTTTAATCCTATGTTTCGGCAGATATTGAAGCCAAATAATACGTTAAGTCCAAAATTGAAGCTGACTCAAACGTTTCGGCTGACCTTGAAGCTATTTCATAAGTACCGGCAGAATCTAGAGCTAAATCTGCAGTATCTGCTAAGTTTGAATCTTAATCGAATATTTCGGCAGATATTGAAACCAAATCGTACGTTTAGTCTTAAATTGAAGCTAACTCATATGTTTCGGATGACCTCGAAGCTATATCTTGAGCATCGGCTGAACACAACGTAACACAATGTAAATCACTGCAAAACAATATTAAACAACGTAAAAACAATGTATATCAACGTAAAACAACGTAATACTGTTTTAAACAACAACGCGGGACAATGCAAAGGACGTAAAGCATCGTAAAACAACGTAACATATCAATGCGAGAAAAAGTAAAACAACGTAACACAACGTCAAGCAATTTAAAACAATATAAAACAACGTAAAAACAATGTATAACAACGGAAAGCCACGTGATACTATTTTAAACAACAAAGCGGGACAATGCAAAGAACGTAAATCACCGTAAAACAACGTAAATCATCAATGCGAGACAAAGTAAAACTACGTAACACAGCGTAGAGCAAGTAAAGCAATGCAAAGCAATATAAATACGTAAAAGCAATGAATAACAACGGAAAACAACGTAATACTATTTTAAAAAACCACGTGAAACAAAGTACATCGCCTAAAACATCGTAATACAACGTAGAACAATGCAAAACAATATAAAACATTATATAACAGCGTAAAACGATATTATACTGTTATAAACAACAACGCCAAACAAAGTAAAACATCGAAAATCGTCAATGCGAAGCAAAGATTAACAACGTAAGACAACGTAAAACAATCTAAAAACAAAAAAAACAACGTTAAAAGACGTAAATCATCAATGCGATTCAAATAATACACGACGTAATGTGAACGTAATGTAAAACAATATAAAAAAACGTAAAAACAATGTGTAATAACGTAAAACAACGTAAAACTGTTCTAAACAACAATGCGGAACAATGCAATGAACGCAAAGCATCGTAAAACAGCTTAATGGTGATGGCGCATTGATGATTTACGTTGTTTTACGATGCTTCATGTTCTTTGCATTGTTCCGCATTGTTGTTTGGGACAGTATTACGTTGTTTTACGTTGCTATACATTGCTTTTACGCTGGTTTATATTGTTTTACGATGCTTTACGTTGTGTTACGTTGATTTCTTTGCTTCGCATTGAAGATTTAAGTTGTTTTACGTTGCTGTACTTTATTTCACGTGGTTTTTTAAAATGGTATTCCGTTGCTTTACGTTACTGTACTTTGTTTTTACGTTTTTGCTATATTGTTCTACATTACGTTCACATTACGTTGTGAGTTTTTTGGTTCGCATTGATCATTTACGTTATTTAACGTTGTTTTACTTTGTTTTTACGGTGTTCTTCTTTGTTTCGCGTTGATGATTTCCGTTGTTTTGCTTTTTTTCACGTTGTACTTCAATACAGTATTACGTTTCTTTTACGTTATTATACATTGTTTTTACGTTTTTAATATTGTTTAACATTACGATCACATTACGTTGCGTGTTTTTTGGGTCGCAATGATGATTTACGATGTTTTAAGATGCATTACGTTGGTTGTTTTGTTCCGGATTTTCGTTTAAAACAGTTTTAGCTTCAGATTAAGACTATACGTACGATTTGTCTTCAAATTCTGCCGAAACATACGATTAAGCTTCAAATTTAGAAGATACATTTGATTTAGCCTCAGTCTCAGCTGAAACTCATGATATAGCTTGAAGATCATCCGACACATATGAGTTAGCTTCAATTTAAGACTAAACTTACGAGTAGTCCTCACATTCTGCCTAAACATACGGTTATGCTTCGAATTTTGCAGATATAGTTGTTTTAGCTTCAGATTCAGCCGATACTCAAGATATTGCTTCAAGGTCGTCCGAAACATATGAGATAGCTTTAATTTGAGACTAAACGAACGATTCGTCCTCAAATTCTGCCGAAACATACGATTAAGATTCAAATTTAGCACATGCTGCTGATTTAGCTTCAGATTCAGCCAATACTAATGATAGAGCTTCAAATTCAGCAGAAACATACAATTTAGCTTCCAATTCATACTATACGTGCGATTTGCCTTCAGATTGAGCCTAAACATACGATAAAGCTTCAAATTTAGGAGATACAGGTGATTTAGCTCTAGATTCAGCCGATACTATAATATAGCTACAAGGTCAGCCGAAACATATGAGTTAGCTTCAATTTTAGACTAAGCGTACGATTCAGTTTCAATTTCAGTCGATACATAAGACAAAGCGTCAAATTTAGCAGCTACAGCGGATTTAGCCTAAGTCTCAGCACTTCCCTACTCTTCTCTGCTCTTCTCTGCTCTTCTCTGCTCTTCTCTGCTCGTCTCTGCTCTTCTGTGCTCTTCTGTGCTCTTTTCTGCTCTTCTCTGCTCCTCTGTGCACTTCTCTACTCTTCTCTGCTCTGCTCTGCTCTTCTCTGCTCTGCTCTGCTCTACTCCGCTCTTTTCTTCTCTGCACTTCTCTGTTCTGCTCCTCTGCTATTCCTTGCCCTTCTCTGGTCTGCTCTTCTCTTATCTGCTCTTCAGTGGTCTGCTCTGCTCTGCTCTTCTCTGCTCTGGTCTTCTCTGCCCTGCGCTCCTCTGATCTGCTTTTCTCTGCTCTTCTCTGCTCTGCTCTGCCCTGCTCTTCTCTGCTCTTCTCTGCTCTGCACTTCTCTGCTCTGCTATGCTCTGCACTTCTCTGCTCTGCTCTGCTCTTCTCTGTTCTTCTCTGCTCTGCACTCCTATGCTCTGCTCTTCTCAGCTCTTCTCTGACCTTCCCTGCTCTGCTCTTCTCTTCTCTGCCCTGCTCTGCTCTGTTCTGCTCTTCTCTGCTCTTCTCTGCTCTTCTCTTCTCTGCTCTTCTCTGCTCTGCTCTGTTCTTCTTTGCTCTGCTCTGCTCTTCTCTGCTCTGCACTGTTCTTCTCTGCTCTACTCTGCTCTGCTCTTCTCTTCTCTGCTCTGCTCTGCTCTGCTCCGCTCTGCTCTTCTCTTCTCTGCTCTTCTCTGCTCTGCACTGTTCTTCTTTGCTCTGCTCTGCTCTGCTCTACTCTGCTCTGCTCTTCTCTGCTCTTCTCTTCTCTGCTCAGCTCGGCACTTCTCTGCTCTGCTCTGATCTGCTGTGCTCTTCTCTGCTCTGCTCTGCACTGCTCTGCTCTGCTCTTCTCTTCTCTGCTCAGCTCGGCACTTCTCTGCTCTGCTCTGATCTGCTGTGCTCTTCTCTGCTCTGCTCTGCACTGCTCTGCTCTGCTCTTCTCTGCCCTGCGCTGCTCTGTTCTGCTTTTCTCTGCTCTTCTCTGCTCTGCTCTACTCTTGTCTGCTCTTCTCTGCTCTGCACTGTTCTTCTTTGCTATGCTCTGCTCTGCTCTGCTCTACTCTGCTCTGCTCTTCTCTGCTCTGCTCTGCCCTGCCCCTTTCTGCTCTGCTCGTCTCTGCTTTGCTCGGCCCTACTCTTCTCTGCTCTGCTATTCACTGCTTTGCACTGCTCTTCTCTTCTGTGCTCTTCAGTGGTCTGCTCTGCTCTGGTCTGCTCTTCTCTGCTCTGCTCTTCTCTGCTCTTCAGTGGTCTGCTCTGCTCTGGTCTGCTCTTCTCTGCTCTGCTCTGCTCTTCTCTACTCTGCACTTCTCTTCTCTGCTCTTCTCTGCTCTGCTCTGCTCGGCTCTTCTCTGCCCTGCTCTGCTCTGCTCTTCTCTGCTATGCTCTGCTCTTCTCTTCTCTTCTCTTCTCTTCTCTTCTCTGCTCTCCTCTTCTCTTCTCTGCCACTCTGCACTGCTCTGCGCTTCTCTGCTTTGCTCTGCTCTGCTATGCTCTGCTCTGCTCTGCTGTGCTCTTCTCTGCTCCGCTCTGCACTGCTCTTCTCTGCTCTGCCCTGCTCTTCTCTGCTCTTCTCTGCTCTGCACTTCTCTGCTCTGCTATGCTCTGCACTTCTCTGCTCTGCTCTGCTCTTCTCTGTTCTTCTCTGCTCTGCACTCCTATGCTCTGCTCTTCTCAGCTCTTCTCTGACCTTCCCTGCTCTGCTCTTCTCTTCTCTGCCCTGCTCTGCTCTGTTCTGCTCTTCTCTGCTCTTCTCTGCTCTTCTCTTCTCTGCTCTTCTCTGCTCTGCTCTGTTCTTCTTTGCTCTGCTCTGCTCTTCTCTGCTCTGCACTGTTCTTCTCTGCTCTACTCTGCTCTGCTCTTCTCTTCTCTGCTCTGCTCTGCTCTGCTCCGCTCTGCTCTTCTCTTCTCTGCTCTTCTCTGCTCTGCACTGTTCTTCTTTGCTCTGCTCTGCTCTGCTCTACTCTGCTCTGCTCTTCTCTGCTCTTCTCTTCTCTGCTCAGCTCGGCACTTCTCTGCTCTGCTCTGATATGCTGTGCTCTTCTCTGCTCTGCTCTGCACTGCTCTGCTCTGCTCTTCTCTTCTCTGCTCAGCTCGGCACTTCTCTGCTCTGCTCTGATCTGCTGTGCTCTTCTCTGCTCTGCTCTGCACTGCTCTGCTCTGCTCTTCTCTGCCCTGCGCTGCTCTGTTCTGCTTTTCTCTGCTCTTCTCTGCTCTGCTCTTCTCTTGTCTGCTCTTCTCTGCTCTGCACTGTTCTTCTTTGCTATGCTCTGCTCTGCTCTGCTCTACTCTGCTCTGCTCTTCTCTGCTCTGCTCTGCTCTGCCCCTTTCTGCTCTGCTCGTCTCTGCTTTGCTCGGCCCTACTCTTCTCTGCTCTGCTATTCACTGCTTTGCACTGCTCTTCTCTTCTGTGCTCTTCAGTGGTCTGCTCTGCTCTGGTCTGCTCTTCTCTGCTCTGCTCTTCTCTGCTCTTCAGTGGTCTGCTCTGCTCTGGTCTGCTCTTCTCTGCTCTGCTCTGCTCTTCTCTACTCTGCACTTCTCTTCTCTGCTCTTCTCTGCTCTGCTCTGCTCGGCTCTTCTCTGCCCTGCTCTGCTCTGCTCTTCTCTGCTATGCTCTGCTCTTCTCTTCTCTTCTCTTCTCTTCTCTTCTCTGCTCTCCTCTTCTCTTCTCTGCCACTCTGCACTGCTCTGCGCTTCTCTGCTTTGCTCTGCTCTGCTATGCTCTGCTCTGCTCTGCTGTGCTCTTCTCTGCTCCGCTCTGCACTGCTCTTCTCTGCTCTGCTCTGCTTTTCTCTGCTGTTCTCTGCTCTTCTCTGCTCTACACTGCTCTGCTCTGCTCTTCTCTTCTCTGCTCAGCTCGGCACTTCTCTGCTCTGCTCTGATCTGCTGTTCTCTTCTCTGCTCTGCTCTGCACTGCTCTGCTCTGCTCTTCTCTGCCCTGCGCTGCTCTGCTCTGCTTTTCTCTGCTCTTCTCTGCTCTTCTCTGCTCTGCTCTTCTCTGCTCTGCTCTGCTCTACTCTGCCCTTTTCTTCTCTGCACTCCTCTGCTCTGCTCCTCTGTTCTTCTCTGCCCTTCTCTGGTCTGCTCTTCTCTTATCTGCCCTGCTCTGCTCTGTTCTGCTCTTCTCTGCTCTGCTCTGCTCTTCTCTTCTCTGCTCTGCTCTTCTCTGCTCCGCTCTGCTCTGCTCTCCTCTGCCCTGCTCTGCTCTACTCTGCTCTGCTCTGATCTGCTCTCCTCTCCTCTGCTCTTCTCTGCTCTTCTCTGCTCTTCTCTGCTCTGCTCTGTTCTTCTTTGCTCTGCTCAGCTCTTCTCTGCTCTGCTCTGTTCTTCTTTGCTCTGCTCTGCTCTTCTCTGCTCTGCTCAGCTCTTCTCTGCTCTACTCTGCTCTGCTCTTCTCTGCTCTGCTCTGCTCTGCCCTTTTCTGCTCTGCTCTTCTCTGCTCTGCTCGGCCCTTCTCTGCTCTGCTCTGCTCTGACCTGCTCTGCTCTTCACTGCTCTTCTCTGCACTGCTCTGCTCTGCTATTCTCTGCACTGCTCTAGAGTCCTCTGCTCTGCTCTGGTCGGCTCTTCTCTGCTCTGCTCTGCTCTGTTCTGCTGTACTCTGCTCTTCACTGCTCTGCACTCCTCTGCTCTTCTCTGCTCTTCTCTGACCTTCCCTGCTCTGCTCTTCTCTTCTCTGCCCTGCTCTGTTCTGCTCTTCGCTGCTCTGCTCTGCACTTCTCTGCTCTTCTCTGCTCTGCTCTGCACTGCTCTGCTCTGCTCTTCTCTTCTCTGCTCTTCAGTGGTCTGCTCTTCTCTGCACTGCTCTGCTCTTCTCTGCACTGGTCTTCTCTGCCCTGCGCTCCTCTGATCTGCTTTTCCCTGCTCTTCTCTGCTCTGCTCTGCCCTGCCCTTCTCTGCTCTTCTCTGCTCTGCACTGCTCTGCTCTGCTCTGCTCTTCTCTGCTCTGCTCTGATCTGCACTGCTCTGCTCTGCTCTTCTCTGCTCTGCTCTGCACTTCTCTGCTCTGCTCTGCTCTTCTCTGCTCTGCTCTGCTCTTCTCTGTTCTTCTCTGCTCTGCACTCCTATGTTCTGCTCTTCTCTGCACTTCTCTGAACTTCCCTGCTCTGCTCTTCTCTTCTCTGCCCTGCTCTGCTCTGTTCTGCTCTTCTCTGCTCTGCTCTGCTCTTCTTTGCTCTTCTCTGCTCTGCTCTGCACTGCTCTGCTCTGCTCTTCTCTTCTCTGCTCTTCAGTGGTCTGCTCTTCTCTTCTCTGCTCTGCTCTTCTCTGCTCTTCTCTACCCTGCGCTCCTCTGATCTGCTTTTCTCTGCTCTTCTCTGCTCTGCTCTCCTCTGCTCTTCTCTGCTCTGCGCTGCCCTTCTCTGCTCTTCACTGCTCTGCTCTGCTCTTCTCTGCTCTGCTCTGCTCTTCTCCGCTCTTTTCTTCTCTGCACTCCTCTGCTGTGCTCTACCCTGCTCTTCTCTGTTCTTCTCTGCTCTGCATTGCTCCGCTCTGCTCTGCTCTTCTCTGCTTTTCTCTTCTCTGCTCTGCACTGCTCTGCTCTGCTCTTCTCTGCTCTGCTCTTCTCTGCTCTTCTCTGCCCTGCGCTGCTCTGCTCTGCTTTTCTCTGCTCTTCTCTGCTCTTCTCTGCTCTGCTCTTCTCTGCTCTTCTCTGCTCTCCTCTTCTCTTCTCTGCCACTCTGCACTGCTCTGCGCTTCTCTGCTCTGCTCTGCTCTGCTATGCTCTGATCTGCTCTGCTGTGCTCTTCTCTGCACTGCTCTGCTGTGTTCTGGTCTGCTCTTCTCTGCACTTCTCTGCTGTGCTGTGCTCTGCTCTTCTCTGCTGTTCTCTACTCTTCTCTGCTGTTCTCTGCTGTTCTCTGCTCTTCTATGCTCTTCTCGGCTCAGCTCTGCTCTTCTCTGCTCTTCTATGCTCTGCTTTTCTATGCTCTTCTCCGCTCTTCACTGCTCTGCACTCCACTGCTGTGCTCTTTTCTGCTCTTCTATGCTCTGCTGTGCTCTTCTCTGTTCTTCTCTGCTCTGCTCTTCTCTGCCCTGCGCTGCTCTGCTCTGCTTTAATCTGCTCTTCTCTGCTCTTCTCTGCTCTGCTCTTGTCTTCTCTGCTCTTCTCTGATCTGCACTGCTCTGCTCTGCTCTTCTCTGCTCTGCTCTTCTCTGCTCTGCACTTCTCTGCTCTGCTCTGCTCTTCTCTGCTCTGCTCTTCTCTGTTCTTCTCTGCTCTGCACTCCTATGCTCTGCTCTTCCCTGCTCTTCTCTGACCTTCCCTGCTCTGCTCTTCTCTACTCTGCCCTGCTCTGCTCTCTTCTGCTCTTCTCTGCACTGCACTGCTCTGCCCTGCTCTTCTCTTCTCTGTTCTTCAGTGGTCTGCTCTGTTCTGGTCTGCTCTTCTCTTCTCTGCTCTGCTCTTCTCTGCTCTGCTTTTCTCTGCCCTGCGCTTGTCTGATCTGCTTTTCTCTGCTCTTCACTGCTCTGCTCTGCTCTTCTCTGCTCTGCTCTTCCCCGCTCTTTTCTTCTCTGCACTCCTCTGCTGTGCTCTACCCTGCTCTCCTCTGCTCTGCACTGCTCTGCACTGCTCTGCTCTTCTCTGCTCTTCTCTTCTGTGATCTGCACTGCTCTGCTCTGCTCTTCTCTGCTCTGCTCTTCTCTTCTCCGCTCTGCACTGCTCTTCTCTGCTCTGCTCTGCTCTGCTCTGCTCTGCTTTTCTCTGCTGTTCTCTGCTCTGCTCTGCTCTGATCCGCTCTGCTCTTCTCTGCTCTGCACTGCTCTGCTCTGCTCTTCTCTTCTCTGCTCAGCTCGGCACTTCTCTGCTCTGCTCTGATCTGGTGTGCTCTTCTCTGCTCTGCTCTGCTCTGCTCTTCTCTGCTCTTCTCTGCCCTGCTCTTCTCTGGTCTGCTCTGGTCTGCTGACCTCTGGTCTGATCTGGTATGCTGTTCTCTGCTCTGCTCTTCTCCGCCCTGCTCTTCTCTACTCTGCTCTTCTCTGCTCTGCTCTTCTCTGCCTTTCTCTGCTCTGCTCTTCTCTGCTCTGCTCTTCTCTGCCCTGCTCTGCTATGCTCTGATCTGCTCTGCTCTGCTCTGATCTGTTTTGCTCTTCTCTGCTCTGCTCTCCTCTGCTCTTCTCTGCTCTGCTCTTCGCTGCTCTTCTCTGCTCTTCTCTGTTCTTGTCTGCTCTGCTCTGCTCTTCTCCGCTCTTCTCTGCTCTGCACTCCTCTGCTCTGCTCTTCTCTGCTCTTCTCTGCTCTTCTCTGCTCTTCTCTGCTCAGCTCTGCACTGCTCTACTCTGCATTTCTCTGCTCTTCTCTCCTCTGCTCATCTCTGCTCTTATCTGCTCTTCTCTGCTCTTCTCTGCTATGCTCTCTTCTGCTCTTCTCTGCAGTTCTCTGCTCTTCTCTGCTCTTCTCTGCTCTGCTCTTCTCCGCTCTTCTCTGCTCTGCACACCTCTGCTGTGCTCTTCTCTGCTCTTCTATGCTCTGCTGTGCTCTTCTCTGTTCTTCTCTGCTCCGCTCTTCTCCGCTCTTCTCTGCTCTGATCTGTCTGCTCTTCTCTCCTCTTCTCTCCTCTGCTCTTCTCTGCTTTGCTCTGCTCTCCTCCGCTCTTCTCTGCTCATCTCTGCTCTTCTCTGCTCTTCTCTGCTCTGCTCTGCTCTGCTCGTCTCTGCTCTGCTCTGCTCTGCTCTTCTCTGCTCTGCTCTTCTCTGCTCTTCTCTGCTCTGCTCTGCACTGCACTGCTGTGCTCTTCTCTGCTCTGCTCTGCTCTGCTCTGCCCTTCTCTGATCTTCTCTGCTCTGCTCTTCTCTGCTCTGCTCTGCTCTTCCCAGCTCTGCTCTGCTTTGCTCTTCTCTGCTCTGCTCGTCTCTGCTCTTCTCTGCTCTGCTATGCTCTTCTCTGCTCTTCTCTGCCCTGCTCTTCTCTGCTCTGCTCTTCTCTGCTCTGCTCTGCTCTGCTCTGCTCTGCTCGTCTCTGCTCTGCTCTGCTCTGCTCTTCTCTGCTCTGCTCTTCTCTGCTCTTCTCTGCTCTGCTCTGCACTGCACTGCTGTGCTCTGCTCTGCTCTGCTCTGCTCTGCTCTGCCCTTCTCTGATCTTCTCTGCTCTGCTCTTCTCTGCTCTGCTCTGCTCTGCCCTTTTCTGCTCTGCTCTTCTCTGATCTGCTCGGCCCTTCTCTGCTCTGCTCTGCTCTTCTCTGCTCTTCTCTGCACTGCTCTGCTCTGCTCTGCTCTGCTCTTCTCTGCCCTGCGCTGCTCTGCTCTGCTTTTCTCTGCTCTTCTCTGCTCTTCTCTGCTCTGCTCTTCTCTTCTCTGCTCTTCTCTGCTCTGCACTGTTCTTCTTTGCTCTGTTCTGCTCTGCTCTGCTCTACTCTGCTCTGCTCTGCTCTGCTCTGCTCTTCTCTGCTCTGCTCTGCTCTACTCCGCTCTTTTCTTCTCTGCACTCCTCTGCTCTGCTCCTCTGCTCTTCTCTGCCCTTCTCTGGTCTGCTCTTCTCTTATCTGCCCTGCTCTGCTCTGTTCTGCTCTTCTCTGCTCTGCTCTGCCCGTCTCTGCTCTTCTCTGCTCTGCTCTGCACTGCTCTGCTCTGCTCTTCTCTTCTCTGCTCTTCAGTGGTCTGCTCTGCTCTGTTCTGCTCTGCTCTGCTCTGCTCTGCTCTTCTCTGCTCTGCTCTTCTCTGCTCTTCTCTGCTCTTCTCTGCTCTGCTCTGCTCTTCTCCGCTCTGCTCTTCTCTGCTCTGCTCTGCTATGCTCTGCTCTGCTGTGCAATTCTCTGCTCTGCTCTTCTCTTCTCTTCTCTGCTCTCCTTTTCTCCTCTCTGCCACTCGTCTCTGCTCTGCTCTTCTCTGCTCTTTTCTGCTCTGCACTTCTCTGCTATTCTCTGCTCTTCTCTGCTCTTCTCTGCTCTTCTCTGCACTGCTCTGCTCTTCTCAGCTCTTCTCTGCTCTGCACTCCTCTGCTCTGCTCTTCTCTGCTCAGCTCTGCACTGCTCTGCTCTGCTCTCCTCTGCTCTTCTCTGCACTTATCTGCACTTCTCTGCTCTGGTCTGCTCTGCTCTGCTCTTCGCTGGTCTGCTCTGATCTGCTCTTCTCTGCTCCGTTCTGCTCTGCTCTGCTCTTCTCTGCTCTTCTCTGCACTGCTCTGCTATGCTCTGCTATGCTCTGCTCATCTCTGCTGTGCTCTGCTCTGCTCTGCTCTGCTCGTCTCTGCTTTGCTCTGCTCTGCTCTGCTCTTCTCTGCTCTGCTCTTCTCTGCCCTGCTCTGCTCTGCTCTGCTCTTCTCTGCTCTGCTCTTCTCTTCTCTGCTCTTCTCTGCTCTCCTCTGCTCTCCTCTGCTCTCCTCTGCTCTCCTCTTCTCTGCTCTGCTCTGCTCTGCTCTTCTCTGCTCTGCTCTGCACTGCTCTGATCTGCTCTGATCTGCTCTGATCTGCTCTTCTCTGCTCTTCTCTGCACTGCTCTGCTATGCTCTTCTCTGCTCTGCTCTGCTCTTCTCTGCTCTGCTCTGCTCTGCTCTGCTCTGCTCTGCTCTGCGCTTCCTTGCCCTGCCCTGCTCCTCTCTGCTCTTCTCTTCTCTGCACTTCTCTGCCCTGCTCTTCTCTGCTCTTCTTTGTATTTCTCTGCTATTCTCTGCTGTGCTCTGCTCTGCTGTTCTCTGCTCTGCTCTTCTCTGCTCTTCTCTGCCCTGCTCTTCTCTGGTCTGCTCTGGTCTGCTGACCTCTGGTCTGATCTGGTATGCTGTTCTCTGCTCTGCTCTTCTCCGCCCTGCTCTTCTCTACTCTGCTCTTCTCTGCTCTGCTCTTCTCTGCCTTTCTCTGCTCTGCTCTTCTCTGCTCTGCTCTTCTCTGCCCTGCTCTGCTATGCTCTGATCTGCTCTGCTCTGCTCTGATCTGTTTTGCTCTTCTCTGCTCTGCTCTCCTCTGCTCTTCTCTGCTCTGCTCTTCGCTGCTCTTCTCTGCTCTTCTCTGTTCTTGTCTGCTCTGCTCTGCTCTTCTCCGCTCTTCTCTGCTCTGCACTCCTCTGCTCTGCTCTTCTCTGCTCTTCTCTGCTCTTCTCTGCTCAGCTCTGCACTGCTCTACTCTGCATTTCTCTGCTCTTCTCTCCTCTGCTCATCTCTGCTCTTATCTGCTCTTCTCTGCTCTTCTCTGCTATGCTCTCTTCTGCTCTTCTCTGCAGTTCTCTGCTCTTCTCTGCTCTTCTCTGCTCTGATCTGTCTGCTCTTCTCTCCTCTTCTCTCCTCTGCTCTTCTCTGCTTTGCTCTGCTCTTCTCCGCTCTTCTCTGCTCATCTCTGCTCTTCTCTGCTCTTCTCTGCTCTGCTCTGCACTGCACTGCTGTGCTCTGCTCTGCTCTGCTCTGCTCTGCTCTGCCCTTCTCTGATCTTCTCTGCTCTGCTCTTCTCTGCTCTGCTCTGCTCTTCCCAGCTCTGCTCTGCTTTGCTCTTCTCTGCTCTACTCTACTCTGCTCTGCTCTTCTCTGCTCTGCTCTGCTCTGCCCTTTTCTGCTCTGCTCTTCTCTGATCTGCTCGGCCCTTCTCTGCTCTGCTCTGCTCTTCTCTGCTCTTCTCTGCACTGCTCTGCTCTGCTCTGCTCTGCTCTTCTCTGTCCTGCGCTGCTCTGCTCTGCTTTTCTCTGCTCTTCTCTGCTCTTCTCTGCTCTGCTCTTCTCTTCTCTGCTCTTCTCTGCTCTGCACTGTTCTTCTTTGCTCTGTTCTGCTCTGCTCTGCTCTACTCTGCTCTGCTCTGCTCTGCTCTGCTCTTCTCTGCTCTGCTCTGCTCTACTCCGCTCTCTTCTTCTCTGCACTCCTCTGCTCTGCTCCTCTGCTCTTCTCTGCCCTTCTCTGGTCTGCTCTTCTCTTATCTGCCCTGCTCTGCTCTGTTCTGCTCTTCTCTGCTCTGCTCTGCCCGTCTCTGCTCTTCTCTGCTCTGCTCTGCACTGCTCTGCTCTGCTCTTCTCTTCTCTGCTCTTCAGTGGTCTGCTCTGCTCTGTTCTGCTCTGCTCTGCTCTGCTCTGCTCTTCTCTGCTCTGCTCTTCTCTGCTCTTCTCTGCTCTTCTCTGCTCTGCTCTGCTCTTCTCCGCTCTGCTCTTCTCCGCTCTTCTCTGCTCTGCACACCTCTGCTGTGCTCTTCTCTGCTCTTCTATGCTCTGCTGTGCTCTTCTCTGTTCTTCTCTGCTCCGCTCTTCTCTGCTCTTCTCTGCTCTGATCTGTCTGCTCTTCTCTCCTCTTCTCTCCTCTGCTCTTCTCTGCTTTGCTCTGCTCTTCTCCGCTCTTCTCTGCTTATCACTGCTCTTCTCTGCTCTTCTCTGCTCTGCTCTGCTCTGCTCTGCTCGTCTCTGCTCTGCTCTGCTCTGCTCTTCTCTGCCCTGCTCTGCTATGCTCTGCACTTCTCTGCTCTGCTCTGCTCTGCTGTTCTCTGCTCTGCACTCCTCTGCTCTGCTCTTCTCTGCTCTTCTCTGCTCTGCTCTGCTCTGCTCTGTTCTGCTCTTCTCTGCTCTTCTCTGCTCTGGACTGCTCTTCTCTGCTCTACTCTGCTCTGCTCTTCTCTGCTATTCTCTGCTCTTCTCTGCTCAGCTCTGCACTGCTCTGCTCTGCTTTTCTCTGCTCTTCTCTCCTCTGCTCATCTCTGCTCTTATCTGCTCTTCTCTGCTCTTCTCTGCTATGCTCTCTTCTGCTCTTCTCTGCACTTCTCTGCTCTTCTCTGCTCTTCTCTGCTCTGCTCTTCTCCGCTCTTCTCTGCTCTGCACACCTCTGCTGTGCTCTTCTCTGCTCTTCTATGCTCTGCTGTGCTCTTCTCTGTTCTTCTCTGCTCCGCTCTTCTCTGCTCTTCTCTGCTCTGATCTGTCTGCTCTTCTCTCCTCTTCTCTCCTCTGCTCTTCTCTGCTTTGCTCTGCTCTTCTCCGCTCTTCTCTGCTCATCACTGCTCTTCTCTGCTCTTCTCTGCTCTGCTCTGCTCTGCTCTGCTCGTCTCTGCTCTGCTCTGCTCTGCTCTTCTCTGCCCTGCTCTGCTATGCTCTGCACTTCTCTGCTCTGCTCTGCTCTGCTGTTCTCTGCTCTGCACTCCTCTGCTCTGCTCTTCTCTGCTCTTCTCTGCTCTGCTCTGCTCTGCTCTGTTCTGCTCTTCTCTGCTCTTCTCTGCTCTGGACTGCTCTTCTCTGCTCTACTCTGCTCTGCTCTTCTCTGCTCTTCTCTGCTCTGCTCTTCTCTTCTCTGCTCTTCTCTGCTCTGGTCTGCTCTTCTCTGCTCTGCTCTGCTCTTCCCAGCTCTGCTCTGCATTGCTCTTCTCTGCTCTACTCTGCTCTTCTCTGCTCTTCTCTGCTCTGCTCTGCTCTGCTCTTCTCTGGTCTGCTCTGGTCTGCGCTTCTCTGCTCTTCTCTCCTCTGCTCATCTCTGCTCTTCTTTGCTCTGCTCTTCTCTGCTCTTCTCTGCTCTTCTCTGCTCTGCTCTGCTCTGCTCTTCTCTGCTCTGCTCTTCTCTGCTCTTCTCTGCTCTTCTCTGCTCTTCTCTACTCTGTTCTGCTCTACTTTGCTCTGCTCTGATCTGTCTGCTCTTCTCTGCTCATCTCTGCTCTGCTGTGCTCTGATCTGTCTGCTCTTCTCTGCTCATCTCTGCTCTGCTGTGCTCTGCTTTGCTCTGCTCTTCTCTGCTCTGCTCTGCTCTGCTCTTCTCTGGTCTGCTCTGGTCTGCGCTTCTCTGCTCTTCTCTCCTCTGCTCATCTCTGCTCTTCTTTGCTCTGCTCTTCTCTGCTCTTCTCTGCTCTTCTCTGCTCTGCTCTGCTCTTCTCTGCTCTGCTCTTCTCTGCTCTTCTCTGCTCTTCTCTGCTCTTCTCTACTCTGTTCTGCTCTACTTTGCTCTGCTCTGATCTGTCTGCTCTTCTGTGCTCATCTCTGCTCTGCTGTGCTCTGATCTGTCTGCTCTTCTCTGCTCATCTCTGCTCTGCTGTGCTCTGCTTTGCTCTGCTCTTCTCTGCTCTGCTCTGTTCTTCTCTGCTCTGCTCTGCTCTCCTCTGCTCTGCTCTGCTCTGCTCAGCTCTTCTCTGCCCTGCTCAGCTCTTCTCTGCTCTGCTCTTCTACGCTCGGGGCAGACCAGATAACTGCAGCCCCTAAAAATTCAACGAATAACAGTTATCTGGTCTGCCACGGGGGGCTCGCGATTCTCTAAAGGAAAAACAAACTGATCTGTGGGAAACCACGCGACAGTCCTCGGCCACTTACCCGGCAATATATATATTTTGTCTGCGATCCAGGAAACCAAACACTATTGGGGCCTCGAGTGCCTGGTCGTGTGTATTTCGTCAGTCGAAGGCGCGACACAATCGCCGCTCGCACTCAACATAATTTACGACAAACGCACAACTGTTTCTTTCTCTTAGTACGACATTGACAGTATGCATCGTTAGCCCGTCGACCGGATTTATGGCCATAGAAAACGAATTACGGTTTTTCCCCAATTCATGCGACTGTCCGCCGTGGGTCCTATCGGCAGACCAGACCACCCGCGGGCCACGTGAAAATATTGGAAATGCGGTCTAATTATCATAATACAAAATATTTAATTTTATTGATTGAAACTACTGAAAATTTAAATATTCTAATTTTAAAAGTCCAATTTTAAATTAGTTTTAAAATAAATTTATCCAGTTAAGTTAAATTATATTACAACAAAGTAATAAAATTGTTATGAAATACAAATCATTTAATTTTACTGATTAATTTTAATAAAACTTTAAATCTTCAATTATCATAAATCTAAACTTAATTCTTTACACGACTTTAATACTTTATATGACAATGAACCATTATTTATTTCATTTATTATTGAATACCCTAAACTAACCAATTCAATTTGATGTAGGATAAATGAATAAATATATTTAAAAGTATGAAATAATAATGTCCGTAAAAAAGAAAAGAAAAAGAAAATTCCAATAAAAAATGTAACAACTAACAATGCCAAAGTTAGGATTTTCTTCCAACATAAACTCATCAATTCAGTATTAATAATTATTATGATACATAACAGAAATATTAAATTAACTCTTTTACTTTCGAGATAATTAAAAACACTAACTTTATTTTAATTAACCCTGATACAAAAAGTACGAAAAAATCACTTTTACTTATACTAATATTACTTTCTTCTTTTACAACACACGCACACACATTTTAAAATCATTAAATTTATTCGTAAATAAATACTATAACTTATAATCATGTAATTTCTTTTTTCAAATATATTAAATTAAGAAATCAATAATATTTATAATTTGTGCAAATAATAAAATTTTCCTCATTCAGAATCCTTTCAATGTAAATGAAACACTTATTGTTAAACTAAAATTTTAATGAAAACATTTTCCCATACTTTTACAACGTTACGATTTATTCCATTTATAATGAAAGTGGCGGGTAATTTGTACGGTTCACATAAATTTATTCAACCTAGATAATTATTAAAATTTACTATCGAGATAACTGAAGCCCCTAAAAATTCTTAAAATTAACGAATAACAGCAGTTTAACCGTTGGTGCTGGCGCACTAAATTTACCATTATTTAATTTAAATTTCTTATTCAAACTTTCATGTAATATTAAAAATTAATCTCTACTTTTCACTCGTATGAAAACTATTTAAATTTTTAGATGAATTCATTAATTGTATGTATGAAAAATATTCTACAGCCAATTTTTTAGCCGCAATTAAAATAATATATATATCCAACAAAGCAAATTAATTCATAATTAACAGTTCAACATAATTCAATCAAATGAACCTAAATAAAATAAATGATATTATTACAATCATAGTACTAATTAGCTATAACTCAATTATTTATTTCTACGAAAATTACCCCGTAACTGTATATTAGAAATCAAATTCAATTATTCAATTAGATAATTTCAAATCTCTCGAACCGAAATCAAAATAAAAATTAAATTCAACTCTATTATAAATTAATCCCACATTAGTAATCAACATAAAATTCATCTTAAATAAGTCTAAACTCTAATATATAATATTATATTTTTTAAATAATAGATACGTATACAATAAATTTTGTATTATTTTACTTCGTGATAGTCAGAGATGACCACAGCTTGCAACCGGGTTGAAATTTTGCGCAGCTAGGTTTTTGATGACCGGTGGGCCGTATTGCTATGCAACAAATCGTTGCTACTTGTATTGTCATCGTTATCATTTGCAAGTGTTCAATTAAAATTGAAAGATTGAACGGCTTACTGCAGGTTATGATTCGAAATGGTTTCAACGGCACAGTGACTGGCTCACATTATTTAATTAATAATATCAATTTATTTAGATCGAACGGTATAGTACTCATTTGAAAAACCTGTAAGGACAATTTTGACCATCTTGAATCGGCTACGCTCTTTGCAGAAGATTGAAGAGAAAACGTTTGTTGCAAACAAATGCAGAATACGTATTGAAATAATATCTGCAGTGGGCCCTCACCGTGGGAAGGAATGAATTGTCGGACGCGGAAATTGTAACCTTCCCATCTGCGTGCCGTACGCGGCCGGGTCTCAAGGACCGCTCGTAAAAGCAACGAGTTCCAGATCCTCGGCCTTCTAATTTCTTTCTTTAGGGACACACGAAGGCAATCAGCTTTCTTTACGACAATAATCCTAAAATTTCCTTTCGACCCCATCTGTTCGTCAAACAATACGAACATCCGTCCATACAACCGGGAAAGCATTTGTACGTGTCGAAGATCCCAAAAAAGGAAGGGATATCTCGATGTCAGTGTTTTCGATGATACAGAAATTTACGTGAAATATAAATGACGTATAAATGACACTAATCAGCTACTTCGACCCGTCGATTTTGTTTTGCAACTTCATCCTAATGATTGAATATGGACTACAGCATATGTCAATATCATAAAAATCCGAGAAATGGAAGTACAAAAGCGAGAAAGCGAAAAAATGTATTTCCAGCAGTAATGAGAACTTTTGCTCTTACCATTTAAATTATATCGAAACATATTACCGAAATCATAGTAACGAAACAAAATGCTCACTTACCTCTCCTTCATAATTTTTCTTTTGCTGTATCTTGGTGTGTTCAAGGTCAGTTTTTTCGATGCACCCCCCTTCATACGTCTAAACAATTGGGAAGAAACCACATCCTCCCAATTCATTGAATTCACAACCTTTGGCATCGTTTCGCTACACTTTTGAAATTGTTAAATTTATCTGTTTCTATTGTTTACAATGAAATGTAGTAGAACAATGCCGAATAGAGTAGAATATAAAAGTAGAATCAAAAAGAATAGAATTGAATAAAATAAAATAGAATGAAGTAGAATGAAATAGAATGAAATAGAAAAAATCTAAAATTATAAGAAATAAACATCGCGCGCTTTGCACTCCTAGACCGTATCACTTGGAGAACAAATCACGACTGAACGCGACGTAAAAACGCAGAGAACAGCTGAATGCGAGTCACGTTACGATACTACTAATACATGTAGCTTTATCGCCTACGAAAGTGTAAACAAATCATTTTCGAACTGCAAACAGCGGTAGCGGGAAATTCGAAATAGGGAAAGCAACCGTTGTGTGGGATCATGATTTGGACCAGGGTATGCTTGCGATGCTACCATTGGACATTGCCATTGGCAGACAACCAATGATATTATTTGAACCATTGGCAGACAACCAATGATACTATTTGAACCATTGGCAGACAACCAATCATACTATTTGAACCATTGGCGCATCATGTAGTCCCATTCTGAAAATCCCCCCACCACAAACACGGCTCCGAGACCGACACTGGGCCTAACTTCGAGCTGCGAAGGGTCGCAGTTTCATTCAACGCTGAACTCTTGGAGGAGTAAGAAACCACGAAGAAATTGCAAGTAAGTACATACTAATATATAAACTATGTATGTGGCATTAGAATTTCAAAGTTTTGAAACGTTTGCGTACCACGAACCACTTTCGCGCTCTTCAGATTTTGGGTTGAGAAAAGCCAGGGCATATACATGTAGAATATTTTTCGTTAAATATAAGTTAAAATATTAGTTATGTAATCGAAGGAGCGCGATCGCGCTCTTTGGCGTTTTTCGATCCTGTTTTTTTAGAACCATCTGGTATGCAAACGATTCAATTGATTTTATTTCGAATTTATTACGCGATAAAATTTAGTATTATGGAAATTTGTTCTAGTAATTGTGTAGCAATTTATTTTAATAATATTATTTTTTTTGCAGAAATATGGAACGAGAAGTCGAACAAAAAATGCAGGAAATGCAGCTAGAAGAAGAAAACGCATCCGCCGGATCAGCAGCGGCGAACACCGCCGCACCATCAACGGCGACCTCAGCAGCGACGGACACCTCCGCCGCGAACGAGTCGCTGGACTCAATACTAGCGCGGCAGCGAGAAATCGCTGCCGCGTACGAGTCCGGGAGGGCTGTAAGTATATGCAATATAAGTGTGCACAACAGAATGTATATTTATAATATATATATTTCTAATTCTGCTGTTATGATACAGTCCCAGTGGAGGAACATATTGGGCCAATTGGCCAGAGGGGTAGCCAGGCCTAACCTGGCAAACCTGGTGGCGGCCAATGTAAGTAAATGAAAAATACTTTTATATATAATATAATATAGTAATATGTATAGTAACAAATTATAATAATAATATATACTTATACGTTGCAGAGAGAGCTCAAAAAACTGTTCAAAACAACTATTTATGGCCCTCAAAAAAGGGGCAAAGAACGGAAAGGAAAAGGAGGAAGAGGAGGAAGAGGAGGGAGAGGAGGAAGAGGAGGAAGAGGTGGAAGAGGAGGACGAGGAGGGGGAGGAGGGGGGAGTTGTAAATACGTTTTGAATTTTTATTAATTAATAAAAGGATCGTTTTTATCATTTCTGTTGTTCATTTTATTTACGAATTGCTCCATCACCATCAGTTTTTTAAATAAACGAACTACATTTAAATTATTTGTTTACTTCGCATTATCTACATATCATATCCTATCCCACTAGCACTGTCCGACAAAATCAAACTTTTTTTCTGATTTCCTATAATTATTCATCCTTACGTTTTTATTATTCTTAGTTTATTATAGTATAATGAATCATTCTATAAAAATTATAAATACATGTCTTATTAAATTATTATTATTATAAAAAAATCTATTATTATTTTAATATATATTATTATATATTAAAATTCCTACATCACCTACCCGATTACTCGACGAGCGTTCTTGCTGCAACTGCCGCGCCGCTCACGACTGCCCCGCACGCCAATAACCTACTTCCCCCACGGACGAGAGCAAGTTGCTCAAGTATTGATACTTTGGTTGACGCAGCGATTTCGAATACACGGACACGTTTGCGAATCGCAGCCAATTCGGACTCTCCAACAGACTAATCATAACGTTCGTTTTACCACATCCTCACGGGTCGCTTATCACGCACCGTATACTACTCGGTAGCAATGATCCGTGCTTCCGAATTATCACATCGTGATCGTCGAACGTGCGGCAGGTCGGAACCCGGACATTCAAGGACTGTCGTACGAAACTGTAGACATCAGTCTCCCCGTATTCCAATGATAGAGCGCATCTCCATGTAAACTGACGTACGTACATTTTTTCTTTTTTCATAATCAACAGAAAAATAAAACAAACCTTGACATAACAGCTCCATATACCATTTACAGACTGGTAAAAACAGCTCTGTATACCGTTACACACTGGTAACAACAGCTCTGTATACCGTTACAGACTGATAAAAACAGCTCTGATAAGATTAGGTATGGGTTTGAAGAAGAAGAAGAAGAAGGAGGAAGACCGACGAACGGTCAAAGGAAAAAGAATGAAGGTAGAAACAGTATCGAATGAATTCTACCTATCATCAAACGAGGCGGTTTTCTACCGCTGTTATTACCCGCTTTGGGAGCTTCGGAAGCGTTGACAGATGGCGCTGCGCTGGGGTGATCAAAACAATAAACGATGCGAATGCTGCGAAAAAACAATTGGAGGAAGCGCGACGACACAATCGCGCTATGGAGGGTCGCGGAGTGACCGTCGAACAGACGGCGATGGCAACGGGATGCATCTCCAGCAGACAGTACGGCTTCATGCGCGGAAAGTCGACTGAAGATGCAATTGTCGAGCTGCGCCGCATGGTCGATGCCCTGGAGCATCGGCATGTGATAGCGCTGCTATTCGACATTTCCGGAGCCTTCGACAACGTCTGGTGGCCCTTAGTCTTGAAGAGTCTTAGGGACCGAGACTGCCCGCGCAACGTCTTCAAAGTGGTCTCCAACTACTTCGAGGACCGCAAAGTCTGTCTCACCGTCGGGACGGAAAGAGTTTCCAAGCGCGCGACGAGGGGGTGCCCACAAGGCTCCGTCCTCGGCCCGGCGTGCTGGAATCTGATGTTCGACGATCTCCTGAGGTCTCTCGAGGCCTCAGTCGAGAATAGATTCGTCGCCTACGCGGACGACCTCATCGTCCTCGTGGGCGGAAACTGCCGTAGAGACCTAGAGATCGTAGGTCAACGAGTTGTTGATCTGATCCTAGGTTGGTGCAGATCAGCAAAGCTAGAGATCTCCGAGAAGAAATCCGAGGCGATTGTCCTGCGCAGCGGATATATCGAGAGAGATAAGATAGGCCGACGGGGAGGATCGCGCCCAGACCGAAAACGCATGGCAGTCCGCGCTTCAAAGCTAGACTTAGTGAAAAAGCCACCGACCATTCGGATCGGAAATAAGCCCTTAAGATTCAAACCCTTCGTCAAGTACCTCGGCGTCCACTTTGATAGGGGCATGGGTGTTCGAACCCACTGCAACTACATAAGTGACAAGGTCGGCTCGCTCTTCGCGAAGCTGGGTAGAATGGCAAGGCGTGAATGGGGGCTCCTCTTCGGGGCGCTCTCCGCGTACCGTGGGGTTTTCATCCCGGTGGCAACGTACGCTGCCGCCGGGTGGGCCGATCGGTGCACGGAGGGGGAGCTCAGGGTGCTGAGAGCTGCACAGCGCCGTGCTCTCATCGCGATGACCGGTGCATACCGCCGGTCATCGTGGGACAGCATGTGCGTGGTGACCGGTGCTACACCCATTGACGTTAAGCTCAGGCAAACCAAAGCCTTGTACGAGACGCGCAAAGGTAAAGACGCCAGACTAGGTAGCATCGTCGTTCCGGCGGGGGCCGACGATGCAAAACATAGGTTAGCGGTCGAGGCGTACAAGGTGTGGCAATCCATGTGGAATTCTTCCCACAAGGGCCGCACCACCTACGCCTTCTTCAAAAACATAGAGGAGAGAGTGGCGGCCAAGTGGACGAAACCGAACCACTACACCACGCAAGTCCTCACCGGCCACGGAAAGTTCCAGTCGCGCCTACGCGCGTACGGAGTTTCCGACGGTGAGGAGTACGCATGTGGTCACGGATCGGACACGGTCGATCACTTCCTCCTCGACTGTCCTAATTTCGAACCGCAAAGAGAAGCCCTCCGCGAGGTAGTACCAGCCGAAGACTGGAAATGGCCGGAAGCGGCACAACACTTCGTGTCGTCTCCAGAGGCATTCCAGGTCTTCTCCGACTTCTGTAGGGAAGCCCTTTGGCTAAAGGGCTTCATGTAGGCAACCCCGGACACCTGCACTCCCCAGGACCCGGAAGGGGACGACTCACGTCCCCATCATCAACAACCCCAAACCCCTACCCATCCCTCCCAACTCCCATCCTTCCTCCTAGGTCTTCGCTTAGTGGACGCGAGGCGTCGCGTCACGAGTTCGCCTCCCCGTGGTTCCCCGTGGGCGCTAGCGAAAGGAGGGTAAAACCAGAATTTCGCTAGCGGCTAAAGAACTCGTCCATTGCAAACGGCTCAATGGCACGTGCGGATTTTTCCTTGGCCCCTCTCCTTGACAGTGGTTGGACTGGGGGTAGATGGCAGCTTAGCTGTGTATGCCCGTAAGGGCGAGGTAACATATCCGCGTCACCCTCGCGGTGACCGGATTCACACTAGATGTCTTCCTCAAGGAGGTCTCCAAAGTCCAACCCCGCCTCCACGCGGCGGAGACCGGGCAACGCAAGTCTGTATTTGCGGCAAAAAAGGGCTATGGCACCCGCCCTGCCTAGTCCCATCCTTCCCCATCATAGATTCCTACCCATCACGGTTTTGTGGAGCTGAACGGCCGCGGTGCTTGCGTGAGGTGCTTGACACCCGCTACCGTAGCTGGCGAAGCTCTGCTACGCCAACCGCAACTTGCTTATCCGACCTAGACGGGCACCAACCATGGGCAGCCGCCTAATACCCACAACGAGCAAAGAATAGCTGTCACTCGTCAACACAGCACGCTGCATAATCATTGCTGTCGTGTGGAAAAGGGGGTGATTACATGTGGCAGAGTACCGTCGCTGCCGAGGGCAGTGGCGGGCACCCGCCGCCGCGGTCGAGCGGCGAAGCAAAACCCTCCTAATAACCTTCATAACTTGAACACTCCTTACACGGACACGGAGTTAAGACTGGGTCTTCCGTACCCAGCCTAATGAACGATGAGCGAAGGCGGCGATTTACCCACGTTCGGACCCCTCGCAGGTGTTCCGTCGGGGGGTAGGTAATCATCATTGTATATGCCAACATTGGCGAGGAAACATATCTGCGCCACCTTCGCGGTGGCCAGATTCACAATAAATGTCTTCCTCAAGGAGGAACGCCGGTTTGAGATGTTCGGTGGAAACGGTGCGCACCGTCCCATTCACGTCGATTTCGTAAACTCTCTCGGAGTTGCGTTTGACCACTTTATGCGGTCCCGAATAGGGCGGTTCCACCGCCCTTTTGGCCATGTGCCGCAGAAAAACGTGCGAGCACGAACTTAGTTCTTTGAATACAAATGACCGTTTAAGATTTTTGTGAACGACGGGAATGGGGCGCACTCGTCGCATGTATTTCTTAAATTTCTCGAGGAAGACATTCGGATCGGTCGTGGTATCGCCCGAGAGGAAGAATTCCCCGGGAAGCCGTAGAGTGGTCCCGAACAAGAATTCGGCCAGAGAGGTTCCAATATCGGCTCGGACATGCGAACGCAGTCCTAACAGAACCGATGGTAGTACACGTGTCCAATCCTTAGTCGCGTGGCACATTATCGATGCTTTCAGAGCTCGATGCCACCGTTCTATTAGTCCATTGGATGCCGGATGGTAGGGAGAGGTCCGGACTCGGTCACACCCGATCAGCGACAGCAGGGTCGAGAACAGTCGCGACTCGAACTGGGTTCCTTGGTCCGTAGTAATGACCTTGGGAGCCCCGTAGCGCGACACTCGCGTTTCGAAGAACGCTCTTGCCACCGACTGCGCCGAAGTGTCCCGCAAAGGAGCAGCCTCTACCCAACGGGAGAATCGGTCAATGACCGTTAAACAGTAACTGTACCCGTCCGACACGGGCAGCGGGTCAACAATGTTCAAATGGACGTGGTCGAATCGACCATCCGGGGCAACAAAGTGCTCGGGCAAGTAGCTAGTATGCCGTGAGACTTTAGCTCGCTGACATTTAATGCACTGCTTGCACCACCGAGCAACATCCCGGTGAATGTTGGGCCAAATGTACCGCTGTCTAATTAATCTGTCGGAAACCCTGGCACTCAGATGGGCCAGATTATGTACAGTATCAAAAACTGTCCTTCGCAACGTCGCGGGAATGTATGGGCGGATCGTCTCGCCAGATATTTCATAAAATATTGGTATATTGTCCGAACCGAACAGTAGTATCTTTAATTTGATCGAGACATCGGCGGATTGGCATAATTGCTTTAGTTGCTCATCCGTTTTCTGATGCTCGGAGATTTCTTTCAAATTGAGTTCAACGGGCAGGCGGAGTGCGTCGACACGTGGCAATCCGTCGGCTACGACGTTGTCCGCCCCCGGAATGTAGTAAATGTTCGTAGTGAACTGCGCGATGAACGAGAGCTCGCGGATTTGGCGCGGACAAGCCTTCTCGAGCTTCTGTCGAAACGCGTAAATAAGCGGCTTGTGGTAGGTCAGGATTGAGAATTCCTGGCCTTCCACATAATGCCGGAAGTACTTAACCCCTTCCCGTACTTTAGCGAGTCAGACTCGCGATGAAGATTTTTGCCCAAACATGAATATCCCGAGTCAGACTCGCGAACAGATACTTGGGCCAAACATAAATATCGCGAGTCTGAGTCGCGAACAGATACTTGGGCCAAACGTAAACATAACAAGCCGAGCTCGCGGACTGCTTTTTTGCCCGTTACGCTCGTGAATGAATGTTAGTTCCTCTCAGTACCTCAGAACAGTTAGTCACGATTCTTATCGTTGCTGTTACGAAGCAGTTCAATTATTAAAAGTTAAGAAACCCCTTCAAAATGCAAGGTACAAAAGTGTTTAGTGAAGGCCGTGATAACGAATCTTCTGATAGTGACGTGTTGATGCCAGTTGCAAAGCGAATAAGGCATATGATTATAGATAATATTAGTGAAGAGGAAGGTACGACAGAACAACCATGGATTTGGCGAAAAGTAGAAAACACACCAATAGTTTGGAAGTATTCTGAACATCGTGGAATAAAGGCGTCTGTCTTAAATAATTTAAGCGACAATCCAACAATACTAGACCTATTCTTTATTACATTTTATAAGAAGTTTTGGGAAAGCCTGGTTACGGAAACAAATCGCTTCGCAGATCAAACAATACACGACGAGCGAAAAAAACGATGTGTAGACGACACTTGGTATCCTGTCACTTTAGACGAAATCAAGGCCTATTTTGCATTATGTATTTTGATGGGTCAAGTAAAAAAATCAAGTATTCAATTTTACTGGACTAAAAGAGCTGTATTAGGAACGCCAATATTTAGAGAAACGATGCCATTTAAGAGATTTCGTCAAATTTCGAGATTTTTACATTTCTCCGATAATGAAACTGGTGATAGTAAAGACCGACTTCGCAAGATAAGACCGGTCATTGATTTTTGGAATCAAAAATTTAAAGAAATTTACACACCCAATGAATATGTTAGCATAGATGAATCCTTGATGAAATATAAAGGGCGTTTAGGGTACAAACAATTCAATCCGTCAAAAAGAGCTCGGTTTGAAATAAAAATTAACAAATTGTGCGAGGCAACTACCGGTTTCTGCCATGAATTTAAAATATATACCGGCCAGGACAGAACTAATCGACACGAGAGTGCGTCGGAGAATGTTGTTATCGAGTTGTCAAAATCTATAATAAATAAAGGGTACACTTTATTCCTGGATCACTGGTACTCTTCGCCCAACCTGTTTCTAAAATTACACCGTCAAAAGACAAACGTTATCGGGACGGTACGAAAGAACAGAAAAAATATGCCACAAGACATGCAAAAACATATTTTGAAGAAAGGAGAATTCGTGTGGAGATGTTGCAATAATTTGGTGGCTTTGCGATGGAAGGACAAGCGCGACGTTTATATGCTCTCCACAAAACACAAAACAGTAGAGATGGTCGAGCAATCAAACAAACAGTTACAGAAAGTAATGAAGCCGAAATGTATCATAGAATATAATAAGGGTATGGGTGCAGTTGACCATCAAGATCAAATGTTAGCCTGTTTCCCAATAATGAGAAAAGTCATGAAAGGATATAGAAAACTTTTCTTTTACATATCAGATATGGCTCTGTTCAATACCTATATTATGAAGAAAACAATTTACAGTCGAAATCGGCAGACTTATGTTAATTACCGTGTAGATATAGCAGAGGCAATTTTGCAAATTGTTAAATTACCGGACTACAAAATGCGTGGAAAACCATCAGCTGAAACGCCCCTTCGACTCCAAACCCAATATTGGGCTCATTTCCCCAAACGTATAGATCCGACACCTCGAAATAAGCATCCAACAAGAATGTGCAAAGTCTGTTATAAACGTAAAATACGAAGCGCAACGAAGTGGGAATGCTCGAAATGCCAAGTGGCTTTACATCTGCCGGAATGTTTTAAGACATATCATACCGTGGAGGATTTGTAGAGCTGTATGTATTTTTTTTAGATATTTAGTTTTCTGATTAAATTTTTTTTTAATAATATGCTATTTCCTTTTAGGCGCAGTGTGTATTATATTTGAGAGCACCAAACTACATTCGAAAACTGCTATACATTTTCTACAATAACATATAAACAGCTATTATATACTACATTATTATATACAAAATATAATAAATTTATAATAAATTTATATATCACAGGTATTGCGGGCATCTACATTTCGGATCGTATTGCGACTATTTACAAACATCAGTCTGATCTGTTTAGCGCGCGTTGATGCGGATCGCTCGGGCCCGAGTTTCGTCAAGCTAAATGGCACGAGA